>NC_092058.1:24685206-25885206 GCF_039877785.1 Chaetodon trifascialis | reverse complement strand
GGGTTTCCAGACACTAGTTGAATGCATTTGATTTCCCCTTGCAGGGTCTAAAGAACTACCTCGGTAGGTGAAGTCATAGCTGCAGAGGAGCCACCCTTCTGCATGGTAACTGAAAAGAAAAGCGACAGAGTCGGAGGACTCCTCTGAACCATTAAAAGACTTTCTTTCAAACTTGAGAAAGGCCTTTGAGGTTGATGCTCAGCCACACCCTCCACCATCTCCACAATAGCACCTCCACTCCACCTCCTCCTCCTTTTGCTTTCCAAGCATCTCTTATCCCCCTCTGGTTCTTTTCAGTCTCCATTGCCCGCTGTCTTAGTTGGACTGGACAGGGCCTGCCAATTTCCTACTCTTTCTGGCTGGCTGAATGTGAATGGCCGTTGCCTTGTTAAAGCAAGGCCAGTGGTGGGGGCCGTAGAGCAGGGAGACCGCGCACTGAGAAGGGGGGCCCCGATGAGCCAACGACCCCCGTGGCCGAATTAGAGTGCAGGCTGGCTTGTTTGGAGCTTTCACACCCCGATGCAGGCTCCAGCCCCATGCCAGCACGACCAGCAGCGCAGGCCCAATTAAAGCTCCCCCGGCTCCTTTTCAGGACCCAGCCCATGCCTGTCCTCCCCTCCACTGATTAGATTAGGCCTGCCTCAAAGACAGAGAGCAGGAGTGATAAAAGAGATGGAGAGGAAAGATCATGCATTTTGCAAGACAGAGAAAGTGTGTGTGTTGGGGGATAACATGAGGAGATGACAGAATACATTTAGGAGAACAGAGCAGAAGGGTATTAAGTGTGCTTTAAAAAACTAAAGCCAAAAGAAACAAAGTGAGCAATTAAAGACAAGAAAGGGAAACATGAGAGAAGTGCTCAGATAGGGCGGTCACAAGCTCAGCTCCCTATCCCACCCTCTATTTCCCTCTGTAGCTAGTTATCTAGCACCCAGTGTGCCAGCAGAGAGGGGCCTTATGTGCCTTGGCTTGTCACCCAGTTGTGAGAGAAAGCTTGTCTAGCAACTTCTGGCACAACTCTCCTCTCTGGCTCTCTCACCGGGAGGAAGGCATAGCCAAGAGGACCTTGGTTAGGACCCAAGACCCCCAAGTCTTTCTGCTGGATTTATCCCCTGACTTTCTCCCTTTCATTCCCTCCTTTTCTTTCTTCAGGCCTTTGGGCTTTTTGTGCAAAAGGTGGATCCGCGGGAAAAGAAACCTCTCTCTTTATCCACGGCCTCTAAAGGCGAGGGAGGATCTCGAGGGAGGTGAGCAATGTGGAACACTTTTAGACCCAAGTTTGTTGGGAACCAGTGCTCCAGACAAAACAGAAACCCAAAAACAAAACCAGACAAAAGGAACAAAGTGAGAAAAGACACGAGAAAAATAATAAGTTGCCACAGAAACGGCAACAGGCAATAGTGATGCATGAACACCTCGTTAAAACAAAGGAAACCTCATGAATAGAAAAGAATGCAAATCGAGATCAAACCCGCCTGGAAAAGTCAACAACTCCTGCTTTCTGAAGTCAAATGAAGGGACTGTGGAAAGCCTAAATATCAAATATCACAGAGGCAAAACAAATATTGAACATCTCAGCTTTCACTGCTCCCAAGTGGCACATCTTTGCCTTATTGACAGCTGGGGCAAAACTGTAATGAATGGGTTGTTGGGTGTCATTTGGGGCTTGGTAATGGTGGTTGGGGAGGGGTTGGTACTTACAGGATGCGTACAGCCTTGAGGCCTTTGAAGGCTCCCTCGGTGATGTGGCTGATGGAGTTGTGGCCCAGACGGAGAGCATGGAGATCCCCCAGCACAGCCAGACTGCCTTCATCCAGACGAGTCAAGTTGTTGTACGACAGATTGCTGGAGAGAGAAACAGAGCGCAAGGCAGACAGAACAGAGGACAGAGGCAGACATGGAGACGGAGAGAAAGGGAGGAAAAACAGGGGAAAGAAAGAGAAATGTTCTGTGTGAGGTCTGGAAGGAGATGACAGGTTGGCAGAACGCTGAGGCAGCTCGCGACATCATTATACTTAAATTTCATGGCTGATTCAATGTCTATTTGCCACTCTGTGATGTGCTTTTCCATTGTGCCTTTTCCTTCACCACAAGATGTTAACAGAGAATGGGCTTAGCAGACCTCAGAGCTCAACTGAAGTCCTAACTGTTTGACAGGGAGGAAAAGACATTCCTGGTTGAAACTTTGCATGGCTACAACCTCCATTTATAAGCTTACTTGAGCATGTGGTAAACCCCCAGGGAATACACTGTCACTCATGTGAACTGCAGTCCACAAAATGTAACTTATTTTCCTATCAAATCTCTTTTTTTCTTATATAGCTGGAGGAAATCCAAGCGGGATGAGAACAGTACATGGATTTCCAAGCATTTTCACTTGCGTAATTTGGAGAAACAATACTCTGCTAGTAAGAATACGACACCTGACTAAAGGAAGCAGGTGAAAATAAAGGCTTGTTTGAATGACTTGTGAGAATGTTTTTCATAGTATGCATGTACTACCTCTTGATAAATCCTGATTATACATCCAATAATGGGATCTTTCATACAGTGGTCAAAGGCAGTATTGTGCATTTTATTGGCCTCTCTGTGGCCCCTGTCATCTGTCCCTGTGGCCTGGCTTCAGGTTTGCTTGACCAGCCATGTGTGCAGAGATTCTCCCTGATGGCCAGCTCGGCCTTGCATTGGGAATTCAGCAACTGATCCGCGTAAAGATGAGTCTTTTCTATCAGTCGTGGGGGTAATCAGAAATCAAATCATATAACTGCCTACTGGCGCAGCGTCGGGAGGATGATTCACGGGTGGTGCTGGAAGCAATCTGTCATTCACTGACGTGCACACAAGAGACAGCATTGAGATACACCGAGCAAACTAAGGTGAGCGCCATCTATATCTTGATCCGGTCTGACTGTTAGACATGAACAAACATAGGCGCCACAGATACCCCAGGCTACCTCGCAGTTAGCAACGCCTCAGCTGAGCAAAGCACTTTACAGCAGCAATGCGACAGTCATGTCAACAGAACGGGAACAGCTCTCAGATAATAAGTCCTCATTCCGTAGACAAAGGCTGCGAAGGCGATCCTTCAGGGTAATTACCACGGCACAACCGGTAGAGGATTACATGCCGGTTTGTTAAACCCCTGCGCTTCAGAACTGAGTACAAAAACTCTTGTCGAAGAGCTTGAGTGCTGTTGAGCCCAGCTCTAATTATGGGATAAACAGGCTTATTCTGAGCATAGCGTAGCGTATTGAGTGTTAAGGCACAATGTCATTTAACCCTTCGGAAGGTAGATGGATGATACGGGTGGGGGTGGGGAGTGCTCTCGGGCCATAGGGCTAGAGATCCTAGAGATAGAGCAACATTTCACTCTGCAGTTGGTGTTCAAGTTTTAAACATACCTTTATCTTCTAAATTGAAAAACATATACCATGCATTCACTGCTGTTCCTTCCACTGCAGTTCTCATTCTAGGTTTGGGAACATCTGGCACAAGAGTTTGGCTGATTTAAATGCTAGTACTCACAGTTCCCTCAGCTTCTGGCAGAACTTCCATCCGTCAGCGTTGATGCGGGCTATAGAGTTGTTACTGAGGAATAACTGCTGGAGGGAGGTCAGGCCATATAGGGAGCCACTGTTCACCTCTGTCAGGCTGTTGTAATCCAGGTGACTGCAAGAGACAAAAATAAGCAAAATAAGTGTCATTAGGAAGAAAGACATTGAGGATTTGGACACAGTGGTTTACTTGCAACAGGATGGCCGGAGTTTGATGGTAATTGTTGCACCCGAAATGACTAAATTTGCCTTGCTGTCTCTGAAAAATTGCAGCGTAATTGTGACCATTATTGAGTTATTTTGCGTGCAATTAAAGTAATGTGTAAAAATTGCAGGTTGGCAGGACAAGGTGTGATTGTTGCGATTGTGAGCAAGTTCCAGTAAATACAAAAACATGTTATTTTTACAAAGGTTTGGATGAGTACTCCTGTAATAGTCACTGGTGCAAATAGGATTAGTCTCTAGGAGCAGCTGGTGCTTGCTCCAAGCTTTTAGCTGCATCCAAAGTCCACAAATCAGATGGTAAGTTTCAGATTCTAGGTTGGATATTATGCTTTATTGCTCTACATTGTCATGTAGAGTGCTTCACAAATTGTATAATACTCGGCAAATTTCTAATTTTATGTAACTGTTGTTATGCTTATGTATTGATACTGTTTCATTTTATTGTTATTTTCATACATACAGGACTTTCATCTTGGCTAGGTCCCAGAAGGCCCCATCAGTCAGTTTGCTGATGCTGTTCCTTTGCAGCTTGAGGACCTCCAGGCTGGACAAACCCTGGAAGGTCAGACCTTCCACCTGACGAATACGGTTCCTGTTCAGCTCACTGCAGGGTGGACACACAAACCAAAAGAAATGCAGCAAGTGATCACGAGAGAAAATCAGTGATGCACATTATCAACCTCCAAACTCATACTGTCAAAATATTCTGTACATTTCGAAACATGGACATTTTTTTCTCTGACTGACTGAGGAATGTTTTGCCCTCATTCTATATATTCATCCATCACACTGTATTCAAAACCAAACAATCCTGTAGCCTGCGTGCTTCCGTTGGAGCTGCGGCATTTTGTAATTAACAAACTCCAGGCTTAACAGGCATTCCTCTGCGGTGTCCTTTCCAGCTGTGGCATGAGGCCAGAGCTGTATACCCCAGGATTTAACTTACAAACAAGGGTCAACTTCTGACCCTATGACTTAACAGTGAGGCAGTGCAGGGTTATTAAACACTACAGTGATTATTCATTTTGCATATAAAGTTTCTGCATGTGAATCTGTACATCTGGTACGTGTGTGTGTGTGTGTGTGTGTGTGTGTGTGTGTGTGTGTGTGTGTGTGTGTGTGTGTGTGTGTGTGTGTGTGCGTGTGTGTGTGTGTGTGTGTGAGTGTGTGTGTGTGTGAGTGAGTGAGTGAGTGTGAAGACTCTAAAAGCCCTCAGGTTGGCAAAGATAAACATCCACAGAGGTCTTTTGTGTCAGATGTGCATCAACGCAACCATGTGCAGATCCAGTGTCACCGGGGCCACCTGTCCCACAAAAGGCACCAGGAGAAACTACTGGAGCCACAATGGAGGAGACTCCCATTACTTGAGTCCCTTTGCTCTCCGGAACGGAGGTGTTGAGCTACAAGTAGGTCGACCTCGCTGTTGCGCTGGAGGGAAGTTTGACAAAGATAATGGAGCACGGTGTGGGGAATGCACTAGCCACTTTGGGGATATGAAGGAAGGCAATAAATTACTAATAATATGGCTCTGGTGTTTACCTTGTCAGACCTTATCCACCCCTAGAGGTATAGCTCACACTAATAGCGTTCCAAATGTTAAACCCACAGACCTCAATCAACAGACACTACAAACTCCACCTCATTGAAACTTCATTCTTTTCAATCCTGTAACGTTTCCAAAGGCTACAGCTGGAAAACTCAGATTTTTGACATTTGTGTTTAGGCTGAAAATGAATATTGTTTTCGCAGGTCAAACTGTTCCGTCAGATCAAAACACAACCTTGTCAGCACGCTAACGATGTTGTTTAACTGATGAAATCCAGTGGTACTCACAGCTGGGTGAGCCTGGGGAGCTGGAAGGCTCTCACGGGGATCTGGCTGATGCGGTTTCGGCTCAGTCTCAGGACCTGTAGTGTTGAGCCCAGATGGTCCAGAGCTCCGAGCTCAAGCACACTGATCTTGTTGTTGCTCAAGTATCTGAGCACAGAAACAGCACATTGTGACATAAGAGATTTCTCACACATCTCAAATGAGCTAAAACATGAATGGGCCTGTTTCAGTCTCTCTGGAGTTATTTTCCATACTTCATATATACTGTAGCCAATTTTTCCCACATGTTTTCATTAATACAGTCGATGTAGCTTCGGTATGGTATACAGTATACAAACATCACAGATTTTGAGTGCACTGTTTTCTGTTTCACTGTATTTTTCTACTAATATTTACTGTTGTAAAAACCCAGAGGGACCATTAAAGTTTCATCTTATCTTAAGATTTATTAAAGAGCACAGTAATTCTTAGAGATTGTACTTACAGGTCTCTGATTTGGAGGCCGGCAGGAAAGCAGTGCCCTCGTAGCTCAGTGATGTCATTATTGCTCAGGTCCAGGGTTTCCACAGAAACCAGCTCTCTGGTCCGCCGGCCGTCTATACTGCGGATCTTATTATGATGTCTGGAAAATAAAAAAAAACACACATAAAAGGCATTAGGTGTGGTTGAAAATCCTACTAACAGAGCTACGACTCTACCCTATACAGTGTCTGTATCACTATCTTGGAAAATATGACCCTGCTTAACTTCAGTGTCCTTTTCCCATCACCCAAGGAAGACACTCCAAATCCCCCGCCTTCTCTAAACCCACTCTCGGGCACAAAGAGAGCAGAGTACACAGAACAAAGTGGTCCTCATCCACCACAAAATGTGTGCTTCAAGAGCTTCCAAACAGAGGGTGGCCTTCTTTAAACAATTCCAAGGACACCTGTGCTTCTCAACAAAGCTAAGACGCAAAATCTATTAGATAGCTGGGGCCTCTGTGATCAGCCAGGGCCAGTTGAAGGGGGATTTCAGAGTACTTCAGTGTGTCATGGAATGGCTTTGTGATTTTCAAAAAGTTCCAGCCAAAAAGGAGTGGGGACTACTGGCTAGATAACAGAGAAGCAAAACTAAAACCACCTTGAAAAAAATGCAACAAAACAAACAATTAACCTTCTTTTCCTCTATCCTTTTATCCTCTTAATGTACCTGAACCCAGAGCCAAGCAACAGCATGTCACCATTTTTAGTCCAGAATTTGCAAAGCTGACTAGAAAAACACAACCATCCCATTTCTAGGAGTCTACACACGAGGAAACATTGCATGAAGATGTCTCACTCTGCTTTGTCTGGCCTAGTAAGCCTGGGTGGGCCAGAGGGCTGGACAGATTTTTGTTTATATTTTGGCCTGTTACAGGGTCCTCTGTCAAGGGGTCTAACAAGGTCTTCTGTCAAGGGGTATCCTGTCCTCCTCAACATGTGTGGTGGGCTATTTTTGGGGACCAGGACCCAATTCCACACATAGATGAGAATGGAAAAAAGGCAAAAGAAAGTAAAAGACCCAGTAATTATGCTATATTTTGAGTGTAATTGAGAAGATGATGGTGCAAACACTGCTTCATTGACAAAGTGACAGACGCACTCACATAAGCAAACATACAGTCGGTGTATGTTAAACATAGCAGACAGACAGTAAATGCAGAACACACAGACATCCTTCTGCCTACTGGCTATACCACGTGTGTGTGTGTGTGTGTGTGTGTGTGTGTGTGTGTGTGTGTGTGTGTGTGTGTGTGTGTGTGTGTGTGTGTGTGTGTGTGTGTGTGTGTGTGTGTGTGTGTGTGTGTGTCATCTGAGCATACATGAAAGACTTCCCTGGGTGACATATCTGACACATGTCTAGGGATGGGAATATAAGTTAGTATCGCTTTCATTTAAACAACACATGAAAGAGTGTAGAGGAAATATAAAATAAAGTATCTTTATTTGGTACATAACAAATCATAAAGGCACTAAGGCTTGACATCAGCTCCCAGAACTGCTATAGCTTCATGTACTAGGATTCTTCCTTTCACCAGTCACCCAAGTGAAAGCTACATTACAACAGTTAGTTTATGTTTTATGCACTTCTTTTAAGCAAGTTTATCTAAGGCACCAATACTAGTTTAAACAACAAGTTTTTAGTGTCAACTTGTATGCAGATCATGTTATTAACCCATACACCTCCTCTCACACTCTCTCTCTCTCTGGCTCCTTTTATATAAAAGATGTGCATTTGATGCGGGTGACTGATGGGGTTGACCATACAGATTGACAGCTGGTACTGAACTGGTCTGCACGGGGTATTTCACTGACCTGCTTGAGATCCATTTTGCCCAAATCTCTGTATGTGTGTGTGTGTGTGTGTTAGTATGAGTGTGTTTGTTTGACAAAGAGAGCAAGAGAGAGGGAGAGAGAGAGCAAGTGTTCCACCAGTCAAACTCATCAAAACAAGGTCAGTCCCTCCTTCCTTTCTAGCCTTCAGCCAGCAGACACACACACACACACACACACACACACACACACACACACACACACACACACACACACACACACACACACACACACACACACACACACACACACACACACACACACATATATATTGGTGTCTGAGAGGAGGAGGGGTCACACCACAGTGGCCCACCTGAACAAACAGTGGCAGAAATGGTTAAGGATGAGCCATGCAGGCACGCCTGGGCAAACACACACACACACACACACACACACACACACACACACACACACACACACACACACACACACACACACACACACACACACACACACACACACACACACACACAAATAACAAAAGCACACATGGGACAGAGCCACAGACAGTGGCTACAGTGGGCCTGAGCAAAAAGGACTGAGGGGAGGCATGGGGGAGGGGAAAGGAAGGGGGGAGAATGAAGGGGTGAGGTGGGGTCAACAGCTGGTGACCTTTGCTGGGAAAAACAGATCAGTCTCAAACTGGTGGGAGAGGTTGACCTCTCTCACTCTTTCTCTCACCCCGTTCTCCTTCCACCACTCAAACCAAATTCCCTCTCCCCTCCTCTCTCCCCCCTCGCTCTCATTCCCTCCCACAGTGAGAGCCCAGCTGCGTGTGAGAGACAGATAAAGCCCTGGCGCTCACTGTGTTTGAAGTCCACACATACAATAGTAGCGTTTATAAAAACTGATTATCATACAGCCAGGGACATTTCTGATAAAGAGGAGCTGGGTTCACTCTTGTTCCCTTTGATGTCCAGGGGCCTTATTCGCCTTGAGTCCTCTTAATTCCAAATCTTATTACCCTGCCCCATTGACCATCTGATTATCATGAGCCTGGCTCATTTTGACACTTCTTTTGATGTATAGAGAGCGCATCGGCGGTTTACACTAGCGCGCCCATTCTCCTGTTTCCAGTGTCATCTTTGAGGGCGATTGTTTGGGCCGTCCCGTTTGAAGCTGCCGGTCGGGACAAAAGGAGAATTATTTCAAAATCAGATCATCCAGCAGGCCATATGATTTCTATCCTGAGCTGTTTTAAAGGCCCTTTTGATGCTCACTGAGCCGGCCATGAAAACAATGGGAAAGTTTGTGCTGTCACTTCGACTGTGTATTTTTAAAACTGTTTGTTCCTTTTTTTTGTCCTGTTTGTTTTTTCCTTTTTTTCCATCCTGCTGTGGTATTCTGGGAGTTTGAGGGGATGGCGGTGGACTTGTCAGGTGCATTGTGGGACTGTGGGTGCTTGGTGTGTGGTCAGTTCTTCGGGAGCTTCTAGGTGATCAGGAAACATTTGCTTTCAATTTAAGACAGAAGATGCATCTCAGAGCTCTGTAGTGATTGGTTGATGGCCATCTGAGCAAATGACAGTGACTGGCCCAACAAAAAGTTTAAACTGCAGCAATACAACATGTAGTCAGGCTTATCTGAGCCTAACGAATTTCACAAGAGCTGCCAGACATTGAAAGGAAAGGCATGAAAGTGACAGAAAGCGGAAAAAATGCACAAGAAAAGTCACCTGTCAATCAAGAAAGTAAGAAGAAAAGAGAAGAGAGAAAGAAAAAAAGGAAGGAGGGGAAAAATCCGGCCCACTCACCTACGCCTTCTTAGTCTACCTGTTCCTCTTTTACTCTTTCAGCTACAAGACTTTAGAGTTTTGTACACTGTCTACCGCAGGAGTGAGTCATCAACTTCTTCGTGAGCGCAAACCTTCAAAGTTTCTGAATCTCTGAATAGCCATGTGCTGATAAGATTACACAGTCTGATGATCATGTTGGAAAAAGTCAATCATCAGCACTCCTGATGGTCGTTGAATGAACGTGAAAATCTCCTGGCAGTATCAAATTTACGTTAATGACTAAAAAGAGACTTGTTCGTATCACATTTCCAATGAAACCATGTAAGATGTAAACCGTCTTTACGACAAAAACGGTTTCTACTTCTGCTGACAAACCATTTCCCTCTCCAACTCCCACTGTGATAAATACTGTGCGCAGCTACTGGCATCCTGCTCTATTCACTCCAGGTTGTGGCACAGTAGGATCATGGCAGTAAGTAAAACTAAAATATACCATAAGTGTTTGTCCTTTCCTTCGTACCAGGTTTGCCCTCATCGCAGAAATTTAAACTTAACATTTATAGAGGCGGAAACCCTAACCCTAACGCTAGAAACTTGAAGTTTCCTCAAGCTATTTAAAATGTACAATTCAACAAACATCAAGTTATCATTTCTGTCAGACAGTGCAATCCTTGTCAGCCACGAGCAAACTGATACACTCAAACACTCTGAGGCAGTCAGACAGTAGCAGCCACATACTGTGATGGGCCCTCTGAACGAGTTCACTGCTGAATGGGGGGCTGAAAGCTTTTATTTTCTCAGTCAATTTGCATGTGTGGGTATGGGTACTACTCATGTTGTGGGGACATAAATCTGTTTACAGTCTGATTGTGAACACCTGCCTTCCTTAAGGGGACTTGGCTTTAGGTTGGGGCAAGGTTAGGTTTAGGTTAGGTTGTGCTAAGTGTCAGGGTGATACAAGTAGGGGTTATGGTTAGGGTTCATCTCCAGGAAATGAATGTAAGTCTATGCAATATCCCCAAAAGTGAAGGAAACACAACTGTGCGTGTGTGTGTAATCCACTGTCTCATACAAACTTGTTGTCAGACGACATTCCAGACTATCTCAACCAATGCCAAAAGAACACTGCGCTGCAGTCTATACCGCTGCCTCTGCCAGGGCACATACGCAGAAGCTCTCACACTTCAGAGGGCTTGGTGGTTGGCAGGGGAGGCGCAGTGCATTGAATTTACTTTTGGGAATAACCCTGTGCATGAGTTCACCTCTCGATTCCCCTTTTTCCTTCCTTCGCCTCTCTCTACCCTCCTGCTGCCTCCTCCACTACTTCTCCTTAACCATTCCTCTTTCGATATGAGGTGATGTCACCCTGATCTGACACGATTTACAGCCCCCGTCTTCCCTCTCTATTTTCTCATCCTTCCTCCCCTTCTCACTGTCACCCATTTTACTGTAAGCCATGTGACTGACAGCTGCAGCTGCAAGTGCTTCAGCGGGCCCTCACTTCAGCTGTGTGGCTTTGTAAAGATCCGACCCTCCCTCCAGCCTCCATCGGGCCTACAGGCCTTCCCTAGCAACAGGCTTCAAGTCAGGCCAAAAAAAGACACCTCGATCATTTTTTTTTTGGGGGGGGGGGGGGGGGGCTGCGACTCTGCATAGTTTGTGCAAGTAAAGGTGAACTTGCTCCGATCTGTTTTGTATCAAAAGCAAAGTGAACAGGAGTTTGTGCCAAACCCTACACACCAAGACTGAAAGCACACACAAGGAAAACTCAGACCTTTTGGAAAGATGACACATTTTAACAGACAGATTTTCTAAATCTTCACTCACTGTTCATGTTTTTCACAAATGTTCTGACCTCATGAGTGGATCATGATTCATTTCTGAGAAGTAGGCAGATGACACATGGGGAGAGGTGAAGGCACAACTCCCACAGAGCCACTGAAGATGACACGACAGTGACCAATATTACAGGAACCTGCAGCTGTATGCTTTAGTCAGTCAGCCGGCATGCTAGCACGGTGTGAAACAATATGCGCAGGGTGAAGCTTATGGTTGGCACTAGACTCGCTTAGGGGAGTTTGGCTTTCTTGTTTCAGGCTGAGTGAGATGTAAGAATGTTCCCCGGTCACACAAGGGGAAAAATCTATGGCACACTGGAAAACAACAGGCCACCCAACAGATGATTTGGAAGGATGGATGGATGGAAGGCTGTCGCAACTGTATTCATAGTGTCCCTGTGTCTGTGTGTGTGTGTGTGTGTGTGTGTGTGTGTGTGTGTGTGTGTAACCAGAAACAGAGCAAGAATCACTGCCATTTATTCTCTTTTTAAGAGTTATAAGCTTTCATATCAGCTTCAGCCTTTTGATTTTCATGGCATGCTTATTACGGTCTACCCTGAGAAAACCTTTTTTCATCAGATTAGGTTATCTTCTGAAATATAACTTCTATTATGAGCTTCAGCTGTACTGCCATTATCATATTTAACACGATACATTTCTGTTAAAATGTTGCATTTACTGCCTCCCAAAGTGCAACCAGAATAAAGTTCTTGCCTCAATAGTGTCAAAAAAGGGGCTGTTGATGGACTACCAGGCACACGTTTGTAACATACATAAGCGCACACACGGCCTTCCCAAATAGGGCAGTAAATCTCGGGTGAGATGCCAGTGCTTGCAGTCCCCACAGGCACAGTTTCACAACTGAGAGCATCAAGATGGAACCATATACGAGCTGACTCTCCAGGCAGCCAGCAACGCTCACTGTGGACAAGAGCGCATGGCCAGCAAATAGGACTCGTCAGTTACGTGACCACATACTAATCGCTCAAGACAGAGCTCCATATTTACGGCAACAGAGCAGTGCAGAGGGGATTTTTATCAAGTTTAATGTAACAGAATCCCATTCATCCCTAACGTCACATTAATGCAGTATTACTTCTCAGATGCAAAGGCATATGGATCCTGCACAGATGTCAAGAGACTATTTCAAGAGCATTTCAAAGAGGCCACTGACCTAAGAATACAGTAACAGAGAGCCAGATAATTTTGGTGTCATGTTAAGCGGTAAATGGTCGGGCAGGGGGGTACTCACAGGTAGAGAGATACAATCTTGGAAGCAGCCTGTCCTAAATCTGGTATAGAGCTCAGCTCATTGTGGTCCAGCCGCCTGAAAGTTGCAAATACACATAGTAGTAGGTTAGTGACCAAAACTGTGGCCTGAAGGAAAACACAAAGAAATGCACAACAGTGATATGTTGTTCTGAGATGAGAGGACTTATTGAAGAAGAAGACACAAAAATAAGAAGCACAGGAAAGAATCATATTAGTCCTGCTGGTGAAAATAAACAGAAGTACAAACTCTATTTTAAATCTCAAATTTAGGCACGAAAATAGAGCCTGCATCGAACTAAAGCTACAGTGTTTGTGAAGCTGTACTTCGATTGTATAATTGTAGATGCCAGCTGAGATGCCACTGTGTTGTCGTGGCTACTCCACATGCTCCATCACATGAGGCTGAATTCAATCAAACCTTGCATAAATCAAAAGAACTCCAACTCAAACTGTCACGTCAAGCAAGCAAGTAGCAAGTCATCCTTTTAAAAAACAAAAATAACATGGGAGTAAAACACATGTCGAGGAGCGTATGACTGGCCGGCCGGCCTGCCAAAGATGTCACCAGTGTGTGTATCATCAGTTAGCTCGCGTATGTGTGTGCATGTGTCTTGTGCACTGGCACTGAGTGACACAGAGCCAAGCCCTCTCCTCACCATATAAAATATTTACAAGGCCAGCGTTGGCCACAGTATCAGGTGGTGGAGGGGGAGGCTTAATATAGAAAACCACCACTTTATTCTCAATTGGACTTCGTTCAAGGCAACACATACGAGGATGCCACTAGGAAGTAGAGTGGCATCCATAGACGTTAGTCAGAGTGAAGTCATTGATAAAAATGTGTCACAACTGACGCTTATGGATTAAATTGAAAAAAAGAAGTTGCATCTAGAGTCTAAAAACTGAGAAAAAAAGTAGCAAAGTATTGAAGAAAAAGTATTGAAAGTATTCGAGTGTCGATTGGAAATCATGTGTACGAGTGAGAATTGTGTTGGTGACTACTTACAGCTCTCTCAAGTTGGGAAGGTTGACAAAAGCTTCAACATTGATGGTGGTCAGCTTATTCTGGCCAAGATTTCTGAAAAAAAAAAGAAAAGAAAAGAAGGTGTTAATACAAAAGAAGCAGGTATGTTTACATGCCTAATAGCAGACAGAATCATCAAATTATCAGCAGCACAGAAATATTTTTCTGAACTTTTATTGCACTCGTCATAGCAGTTATTCAGTAGTTCAAATAAGGATCCTGATCAATAACAACAATTATGTCTTCCATTTGACAAACGGCCCCATCCGCCCACATTAAGTATGCCTGAAAACACTGCAGTACATCCATTCAGTCGGCATCAAGGAGGGCCCGATCAATATTATCGATACAGAGTGCCTCTGTCCTGGCTCACTTTCCAAACATAACCCACAGGCTATTCATCTGCAGCGGTCAATTTGCACTTTAGGCTAACAGTGTATTTAATAGCTGGCACTTGACTTGTACGGAGGCTTATTAGAGCAATTTGTCCTGTGATATAGCGTTACCACCGTCAGAGACCGAGTGAGGGGGAGGTTTGTGTGTGTATGCACCTAACTCGCATCTGTGTTTCAGATTGTGCTTCCCACGCCATGCGAATCAGATTTATTTCACGCATAAACAAGTGCTATCTCTGTCACACTCACACACCTCCTGCCTGGCTGGCATGCAGCCTGCCCGTTGGCAGAGAGGAGGCTGCAGTGAGAGTGGTGTTTGTGTTTGTGTGGTGGGGTTAGGCTGGGCGAGACAAAGGGAGCCCACAGCTCCGAGCCGCCTGCCTCCCGCTCCACCAACCCCCTGTCCAGACGTGAGAGACAGCCCAGGAATGTTTCACAGGCCTGCCGAGAGATGGCCGCTTGTTCCCAGAGACTGGGGACACTTTTTACCTGATGCAACACATTCCTCGTCCTCGTGTCCCATTGTGGCCTTAAAAGACTGCCGTGCAGGTGGGGGTGGGGGAGGTGGGTTAAGGGGCTGAACTCTGAGGAAGAAGTTACTTCACGTCATTGATTCTTTCTTTTTGAAGGAATGGATATGAAGTAAGCTTGTGTGAGTAGACTGAGTCAATACGGCAGCATAAGCGTGCTATTGTCTCACATCATACACACTCCAATTTTTAATCCCGTTTATTCTCATCAATCTTGATCTCTGTCTAACCTGACAGATTTTCCCTTTCTTGTCTTCTGTGCTTGATTGCAAGTAATGACAGTCTCCCTCCTCAAAGCTTTGTCCGTGTGTGTGTGTGACGAGATAATAGCTGAGCATGTGTCTGCCCTCCAGGTGTAGGTCTGACAGGGAGGTGTGCATGTGTGTCTATGTTATGATCATTTACTGGGGCACCTCCCTTTGTGTCCCAGATCACTAAATTGCCATCCCCTGCAACAGGAGGCAATTACCTCATTATGGTGATGCTAAGTGAAAAATCACATGGCTGTCCTATGGGCCACCTCTGCCTGGAGGTACGTATATTCAGCCAACACACACACACACACACACACACACACACACACACACACACACACACACACACACACACACACACACACACACACACACACACACACACACACACACACACACACACACACACACACACACACACACACACAACCTAAAGAAGATGAACTTGGGAGCTATCATCTGGAAGAACAATCACTACTTTTTATCAACCTGCTTTTGGCACAAAACAGGTCAAAGGATTTTACTAGTGAACTTTGCATTAGAAGCAAATGAAGACTGATCCAGGAACGCCACCTTTAAAATGAGTTGTTGGTTTTTTTTGCATTTAAAATGTGGAGGAAATTGGCTATGCACATATTTGAAGGCATGAAAGTCAAAGCTTAAACTCCAGAACAGGACAAAACAGAACAAAGGGGCGACTACCAAAAAAGCAAGTCACGTTTGAGAGACAAACCTGCCGTACTGGTGCTAAAGGCCACGGCAACAAACAAAACTGGTCCTTTGTGCATGGATGCAAGCATGCATGTGCCTCTTTCTCAGTCACCTATGGTATTTACACAACTAAGCCTTTTTCCCTCCATCTTATTCAGTCAGATTTATTTTCTTCCCTATCAGATTAGATAAGTTTCACAGCATTTTAACACCTACTGTATGAAGCGATGGTGATAAGGCTGCTTTCCCTCCCTCTCCCGCACCCCCCCCCCCTTTCTCCTGTGGAGGGAGGGGTTGGTGGTTGCTAAGCGTGGTTAATGCTTTCCAGAAAGTGACCTTACAGTTGTGCTGTTTCTGGAAGAGTTTGCCTAGCCCAGAAGTGATTAGAGGTTTTGATTTTGAGAGATGCAGACACCAAGACCAGCAAAAACAAACATACGGAGAAGAAGGAGATCAGTCCAAGTGACCTGTCAAGTTCTACAACGGCTGCAGAGAACGAGCCAGCGATGGCACAACAGCTTCCATCAGTTTACATGATACAATTCAACCAGCCGGACAAAGACGTATGGTCGAGGCGGGAACAGTCGCTGTGATTAACCACGGCAAAAACTACAAAGCAGTTTGGCTTAAAGCTTCAAACACAGCATTCCATTGTATGGTACAACTAGTTTATACAAATGGGCAGGACTGTTTGACATTAGTCAGCGGGATCAAAATCAAAAGCACCCTCTGCCAGGTACTTAACTAAAGAAAGTGTGCGATAATTTAAGGCTGTGTGTTAAGCCAAATACTAATTTTCCCACAAGCAGCTCAGACTGGTGCACTGCAGCCAGGCAAGCATTTTGACAATTCGTTGAAAACTTTATTGAATTATCCACGGTTTAAAAAACACAATTTAAGAGGAATATTAAAACCAATGATTGTGTTATTACTCTCACGCTCAGAGTTGTTTTACAAGTATCATTTAAATCAAATTTATCGTTTTATTGATTCATCAAACAATCATAACTAACCACAGAAACATGCTATGATTATTCTGGTGGTACACTCCATTCTTCATCCAAAGTTCCTCTGAATTCATTATACTCATGTTAAAACTGATTGATATTATAAATTTTCACAAATATGAAAAGAAAACAGGCCCAATTCAACATTTACCATCTCTTCTAAACTGCACCAGAAAAACATTTCAAGCATGTCCTAACAATGTGTCAGCCATCAGCTCTGTCTGCAGAACTGGAGAGATGTCATAACTGCTGTTATGATGATGGAAGATATTTATATATTATATTTATGATACAAGATACTTGGTCAGATAAAAAAGTGTGTTTCTATACCAAAATACAAATGTAGATAGTCACTTATGTAGATATCTTATGTAGATAAATTCATTTTGAAAACTGCATTTACAATACACACTAAAGTGAAAAGACTATGTTCATTTCTGACAGGCTTCACAATTATTTTTAGTTACATCTTTAGTGAAATATTTTACATTGAGTCAATTTCTATGTTTTAAATGCCTCACAACCTGCTGTAATATGGTCGCGGCAGAGATGCATCTCACAAGCTGGAAGAGTCACCTACTGTGTGTGTGTGTGTGTGTGTGTATATATATATATATATATATATATATAAAGTGAGTTGAGATGTGTGCAAAAAAGTTTTTGTACAGTCGAGAAAAAGCTTCTCTGTGGAACAGAAACAAACAACCAAACACCTGTCGCCCTGAAGCAGGGTCACAATCAGTCAGTTAATTAGTCCATGCAAAATTAATTACCATTTAGATCATTGCTTAAGTCATCAATCAAGCTTAAAGCCAAACATTTGCTAGTTGCAACATGGAGCTTTACTCCAAGGAGGCTTGAATCGAGGTCAGCTGGACGTTATTGTAGAAACTTAAAAAACATAACCATGACCTGGATGACTGAGAATCTCCAGACATCTTATCAAGGCTTTTCTCCACTTTTTACTATTATAAATATGCATAACTTTGAGATTTTGTCTGATGAATGTTACTTGTGACCCTATTAACACATAATGTCTATTTATCTTTTTCTTTTAACCTTTTTAGCTTTACAAAAACAATTGCTCAATCGTGATCAGCCAACTACTGGAGGGATGCGTGAGCAATCTGAAAAACCAGCTTCAATGTAAACCTGCCTGAAAAAGAAGTCTTCGTAAGACAATGTGATTGACGTCTAAAAGGCTCATCTGACTGCACAAACTGTCTGTGGAAGCAAACAGGGCTCAGCGCCTGCAGTAGACCGTCATTGCTGGACCGTGTAGCTGATCTGACATATAAAACTCAT
Source organism: Chaetodon trifascialis (assembly GCF_039877785.1). Taxonomy (NCBI): domain Eukaryota; kingdom Metazoa; phylum Chordata; class Actinopteri; order Chaetodontiformes; family Chaetodontidae; genus Chaetodon; species Chaetodon trifascialis. The sequence goes on along the minus strand of NC_092058.1, from coordinate 25,867,172 downwards.
TAAAAGGCTTTAAAAAATAGCTGCGTTATGGGTGCTGTGGGAGTAAAGGAAAGCTGGGAGTACAGAAGTGATGTCATAGCATATGACACTATGCTTGTAAGTCAGCACACAGTCTGTGTGTGGGAGAGAGGAGATATGAGGAGGGAGGACGAGAGCAGGGACTTACACACACAGAGATACATCATCATTATCTTTCCCATTTCTATCACAGATAAATGCAGTGTGAACTTTGCTCGCTGAAAGCGTGAAGTGATGTCAGTGATGAGCCTTCTGTAGCCCAGCTGGGAGACAAAGGCCCTTTAATGTGGTCGATTTGAGAGCATCATAAAACTAGTCAAATAATAACCCGAGTGTCTGAGGGCCAGACACACAAGCGCGCACACACACACAAGCGGACACGGACAGACACACACACACACACACACACACACACACACACACACACACACACACACACACACACACACACTCAGTCTTCCTGTCATTAAGGGCCAGTTTATAGCCAAGCAACTGCAGTGAGAGTGTACACAAAGCTAACACCAGCTCCAGGCCACCATTTTACACGCCAGTCAAACAGAGGAAGGAAACGGGCAGAACAAAGCCAGTATCTTATCAACTCTGACAAGGTTAAAAGCACAACCCGACGAACAAGATTTGCAATAATAACGATAAATGTGAAGAGCTCAAATCTGAGTAAAATGCTTGTAAGAGCGTTGGGGGGGTGAAGGAGAACTTCGTTCAAGATCAGAGAGACGGAGCGCTGATGGGATCAGCGTATTTCAACATTTGCATTACAGATCTCCCCCTCCAACACACACACACACACACACACACACACACACACACACACACACACACACACACACACACACACACACACACACACACACACACACACACACACAGCCCAGTTGCTCTGGTGTTCTGGCCTTTGAAATCAGTCAGGCTTGGGAGCGTGACTCAGTTTCAGAAGTTTTCCGACGCAGGAAGACGGGTCACATCTTGGGGCCATGTGCGCTGCCATTCTTCACGCTGAAGCAGGGTGCTCCAAACAAACAGGGGAAGGTTGGGGAAAAGGGTCTGCATCTGTTTGAGGCACTGCCTGACAACTTCTTCTCTGAGAAGCACAATAACGCCCCTGCTGTCCCCACAAACACACACACACAGACACTCATATTTAAAACTGGATTTGAGCGCGATTACAATGCATTTTCTTACAAATGCCGCCAGATTACTTCATTATGAGTAAAAGGAAACGAGTGTCCCCAATTAATCTGAAAGAATAACATAAGTGCTGTGCGCCTATTTAATGGTGCTATTGTTTTAGTACTGTGCAGACAGCTGAACTCTCAACTTCAAAGCAAAGAAAAGGACAGAATGATTAGTCAAAATGATTGTTTATTATACTAGTGCAGTGCAATTCTGCAACAATTACACTCCAGCCAGCAGTGAAACAAGTGTCTAAATAGTGGACTGTGCTATCTTTATAATCTAAGTGCATGTGAATGCGTGGCTGTCTAGACAGCAGAGCTCTGATGCTGCTCTCCTTTCTCCTGTATCAGAGGGGACAGAGGCTAATATGGGATGGGGATGAAAAAAATGCTTGGCCCAACTTAGCACTGAAAGCTTCATTCACTTCTCGAAGTACTGCCTCTTTTCTGGGGACAAGCTGCTTCACTTGCACAGCAACTCTCTCTCTAACTCTAACTCTCTCTCTCTCTCTCTCTGTCCAAGTCACATTTTTTTCTCTAACATCTTCTCCAGATTTCCAAACTCTTACCAGATGTAGAGAATTCACAGATGATTCATCGATCAAGCCCACTTTGTAGACACCGACTATGGGGGAGAGGGAAAGGTGGAAAAAAAAAAAGAAAGAAACTTGGCAGCCCAAAGTGTCTTCACAAAAGGGCCATCTATTCTGCTGACTGGATTTTTGTAGAATGACTTGTGGCAGCAGCTGTTTGATTGTCATTATAGCCAGCGCAAGGCCATGAGCTCATTCCATATCTCCATGTTAAATGTCAGACTTTATCTCTTGTTAATGGAGAATGGGCTTAACCTTAGCTGTTCCTTCCTAATTTGCTGAGCTAATGTTTTGTATGAATCATCTTAAACGGTTAAAAGAGGATCATTTGCATTTTTAAGACATGCTGCTTTAAATTTCCAAACAAACATTACAGTACTTTTACGGACTTAATACCAAACAGTATGATCATCGAGGGAAAAGTGAGGAGCAGCTGATAAAAATCAGAGCCAATGATAATATCATTCGAAAGCCTTCCAAACAATCCAGTTTGACTTTAAAATATCCGCAAGAGGACATGCGAGTCACAGGGCTAGGGAAACTATGACAATGAACAAGCTTGGTATAATCACTCCCAATACCACAAGATTACAAGGCTGCGTAGCAAGAAATGCTGTAGAAACCACAAGAGGCTCAGCCCTGCTGAGCGCTGCTGCTGCTGCTGCTGCATCTCTGCCCCAACTGCTGAAATGAAACATGAACCTGTCCATGCAAGAGAGAGGCATTTCTGCGGCTCACTGTTCACAGATCAGCCAGTCCTCCAATCAAGTTCAAACTGACTAATAGTTGCAGTGGTCACAATAGAAACACTGTGCCAAGTGTAGTGCAGTGTATTCGTAGGCTCGATGAAGTAAAGCACTACCTAAAAATAAAGGAGTCGTGTCTGACAGCATGTGACATACAGGCACACAGTCCTGTAATGTTTTATTTCCTCTGGGTTTTCTCAGTGTGTTACAACATGAGTGACAGTGGTTACGGTTTCTGACCACTGACAGGACTTTCACCAACGAACCAGCCAGCCTGAAGGCAGCAGCAGCAGCAGACCGTGACATTGACAAAACACTTCCATGCAGTGGGCGGAAAATGTCCCCCCACCTCCCCTCATATTCCCCGAGGCCAGGTGATCTGCAGCCCCACCCTCTGTGGACCAGTCCGCAACCAGCCGGCTGAGCTCCCAGCCCCTGCCAGGAAACCACCGACACAAACCCATTTCCTGAGGGCAGAAGCCAAAACCAACTGTTGGGGGTGGTGTTTACCAATAAGGCTGTACTGTGAGGTTTAAGGCTACGGCTTGGGGTTGAAGCGCAGCAGAACATTTGGTGTACGCCAAACATTATGGCCTGCTCATTGAGAAACTTGGGAAACCGCTTGGGAAATGCTGGGTTACAAAGGGGACCATTCAAAATCAGGCTTCTTCTTGCCTTTCACCAAAAGGACTCAACATTTACAAATAAAAGAAAAACCCCATCAAAACTGTAGCTTTCTGTAAGATTAAAAAAATGGAAAGGGGAGGCAAACAGACACCATGTATCTGCTTTATCTCTATCCAACAACAGCAATCTTAGCCTGAATTACTAATGTTTATGCTTTTATTTTGCGTGCAAAATCCCATTACGCCTGTGGCACTGTGGGCAAAAATGCTTTTTATACACATTACATGGCCGCAAATAAGATAACACACCACTCCTGAGAGGGAATATGTGACTGTGTGAGAGTAAACTTGCTTTGAATGTTATTAGACTATTCATCAATCAGAAACAACTGACAAACATCTGAGACTGGTAGTCAGCTTGTTAAATGTTAGGAGCCCTGATGTAACACAGCAAAGGGTATGTTTTATAAAGAAATCCATGACTGCAGGGGCTTTAACGAAGCTACAGCTTCAGTGTTCACCCTGAAAACCTGCGTGGTCAACCGCAGAGATGGGACATATAATAAATAACTAATGCAGCAATACGTTATGGTTAGTTTTCTTACATACATCATTATGTCATCAACAGTGAAATAAGTCCTTAATTCTCTGTAGTGTTTTATTTTCTTCTTTCAGAGCATGTTCCACACCCAGCCAATCACATATCTTCCCCCATGACCTGAGTTCCCCTCAACTCCTGGCCTTGTTAGCTCAGTTGGCCCTGCCAGGATGTGCCAACATGTTTGTTTCCTTGATTCCTCATCAAGGCCGCTTTCTCACAGGGGACTATTAAAATCAGGGTCCTGAAGGGGGATTATTTTGACAAGTGGAAAGCATTAGGGCTTTTTTCTTCACCTACAGCCACAGGACTGCTGGGACTGCTACTGATGGATAAACTGCAAACACCTACCCTCGAGCCACCCATCTCCACAGGACACATATTCATCAAGGTTTCCAGAGTTACTCCAACAAAATGCTCTGAAAGTGACTAAAAAGAGTGCTACTTCAGAGCAGGAGGACAGAGTGCAAAATCAAGCCCCTGTGCCCACTTTAAACAACTTGACTGAAATAAATCATGGTGTCTTGTCATGACTTAACACTTAGAGGCTGGTATAAATCATTTGAGGCAGGGAAGAAAAACATAGGGAATACAGTGTCATTTTTGGGAGCATCAGAAGCTTCCACCAAACCGCTAAAAGCTCGAAATATGATTTTGCCCAAAAACTGACACCAGAGATTCATCCAGCGCTGTATATTACAGGTTTGCCAGAATCCCTTTTCTGTTTTGTGCATGTTTTAAATGAGAAGGGGGCATTTAGGCAACAGTTGTTACTGCTACAAAGGTATTTTCTTGTTGCAAGGACTTATTTTCGGTGGACTGGGCACTCGTTCTGTCACAGCAATGCCTCAAACGTGTTTAAAGAAGAAGCTTGTGGTCCCTTTAAGTTTGACATTTTCTATTTCCCTGTGTACCAGAGAGTGTGAGTATGTTGCCAATGCCATTTGCCACCTGTTCAAAACAAAAAAGATCTGCATCCTGGTGGAGATACGATGACTCTCCGTAAGAACTACTTCCCTCTGTGAGCTGCTGTGTAAAAGCAGGTCCTGAGGTGCTGCCGCTGCTACTGTGTTCATTAGTGTAATCCCAAATTAAGAGCCTGTACAAAGAAGACTGCAACAAACACACGACAGTGCAATCCTTCTTCATTCACACAAAAGGCTGGGAAAACTACATTTATCTTGAGCTGGACTGGTCCTCTCTGCTTGAACTACTTTAAATTTACAGACTGCAAAGCAGAACACAGAGGACTTCAAAAGTCTGTAAGTAGTTGTACAAAGCACACAAATATGTATGACTAATTAAAAGGCTTCTTGTTGATTAACAACTGCAGTCACACATGTTTTAGCTACTTGTTTAACAGTCGAATCCTATAGGTGTTTCAGGTTATTAGAGCCTTACGTCTGCACTATATAGAAGAGAGAGAGCGGCAAGCTTGCATTTACTGACGCACACGATGCTGTCTTCCAACCAACACTACCGCTGCTGCTGCTGCTGCTCTCTCCCTGGGGTAAACATAACAAAGACAGTCGATTCCACACAGATTCACTTGGCTCAGACCCCTGAAGGTAGAAATGGACAAACGCACTTTGTTCAAAACAAAGGCACTGAGCAAACAGACCCTCTCAGGCAGCACTATTGACAGAATAAAACTGTTATTGTTGCACTGTACTGTACCCCTTCCCATATCCACTTGTCGTTTATGTCAAAGCTACAGTTACCCAGCCATCTGTGAGTAACACACACACACACACACACACACACACACACACACACACACACACACACACACACACACACACACACACACACACACACACACACACTCTTGTAGGGAGGCAGCGCTCTAAAACTAAAATAACGACCTACGACACAAAAAATGATTTCATCCACTCAAGTGGACGGGACTTGGCGTTAAGGGAGCTTCTAATGGGATCACACTGGCCCACACGTGAAATTGTCCATACTTGTCTCTTTGGGTTTACAGTAATCATCAGCTAATCTGGCTCATTTACAGACCCCGGAGGAACAGAGCTGTTCTCTTTGAGTTACCTGCCAACATAAAGTGACTATCTCAAGTGGTGTGGAAATATGCAACCTAGGTGTTTTAAAAGATAATTCAAAGCCATAAAGCCATTCCCTTTGAAAACAACAAGATTGCGGGTGCTTAAATCTTGACCGATAAGGTTTGGCTGAGATAAGAGAAGCAGACTTGGAAGGAGGCATGGGCTCATGCAGGACCCTGTCTTTATGCAAAACCAAAAGGTTTAGAGCAGCTGTTTCAGGGGGGACATTTGTACCGCAGTAGTTGTCCATTGTCCACAAGGACAGGAGCAGCAGTGTGTGTCTGTGTACATGCATGACACACAGTATCTGCACTTGAACTTGGCTAAGTGGTGCTTCAGGGCAATGAGGCAACCCAGGCACAAGTGCCGTTATTCATGTTTTCAGAGGACTTTTTAAAAGTTGCATTCCTCACTTCCCAGGGGAAGATAAACCGCCTGACACAGGAACCTGGGAGCCAGAGGAGTCTTTGGTTTTTAACCCCACCTTCCCATCAACACACACACACACACACTCACACTCACACTCACACTCACACACACACACACTCACACTCACACTCACACACACACACACACACACACACACACAAACAAACAGATGCTGAAAATTCTCTAACAAGATGCCAAATTGTCACTGAGGATTCACAATCGCCACTGGACATAGTGGTTGCAGTATACTGTGCTGGGAGCCAAAATGTTGACTGGGGACACAGAGAGGTCTATTGTCTGTGAATAAATTGTGTCTTTCAGCTTGATAAATGCTGAAGTCCCCCAAGTATTGGAGGATGTTCCTTGACAAATGCCCTAAATTGCCTCATTTCCTAAATGAGCAGGCAGACAGGATTTCAACTGTTGTCAGTCTCGTCCTGTGGATAATTCTTAATTTACGAGAAATGTAATTTGTGAACATGGGAATTAGGGTAATACCTGACATAAATCTGAGTGAATAAAGCAGGGCTTCATTAGTTGTGACATGTTTGTTTACTCCCCCTGAGGGAAAGGTTTGTTCACGCTAACATTGGAAACAACATATTTTCACATTACTGACTGCAAAAGATGCTAAATTTAAATTTCATTACTTTTCTGAGAGTCCATCCTTTATAATTCCACTATGAGTTATAGTAGGAAATTCAAACTAACAGGATCATTTTAAGGACTAGCAGAATAATACTTGTTATCCACAATATCCCAAAGTGCCATTGAGAAATGCATTTTACACCTAAATAAATCATGTCCACACTGAATGCTCATTGTTTGTGTGCCCCTCAGTTATCACTACACCTGCTTTACTGCCACCCAGCCTGATTCAATAAGTACAGTGTGCACAGATAATGCTGAAGTTGACTGCAAACAATAAAATACTACATGTGGACTGCTGTCAAACTCAAGAAACGCTCATTGGGACAGATGAGGTGAAGATCTATGTCATGCATTGCACAAACATCCTTATGAAGCTGCAAAGTGATGTGCAACGACTGAGCGCGAGTAGGGCTGCTGGTGCTGCTCCATTACTTTCCAGACTCAGGGTGCAGGGACCTCGGGGGGGGGGGGGGGGGGGGGGGGGGAGGGGTCCCCAGGAAAAGGAGCAACAGTTTAAGTTTTCCTTCTAAAAACTTGACTCACTCAAAAGTTCGTGTCACGAAGACGGAATAAAAATAACTTCTCTGACAGCTGGGCTCATCTCTCCATGTTAACAGCTCATAGACAATTACGCAACTCAACGCAGAACCACAAAAATCTTCTCAGACGGGATTCCTTGAGAGAAAACCCGTATCAACACTGCCTAATAGCCAGTTAATATGTGCCTTCTAGATAAAGTTTCGAGGACATTATGCGCTTTTTCTGTCCTTTCCAAACACTGTCACCCCGTTATGGGCTGGTCAATAAATAGGCTCCGGCAACTAAGCGCTTTACTTACAAGGAGACAGTCCGGACGGGAAGGTCCAGCGGCGTAGCTGTCAGCTCCAGACCGCTGCAGTCAACAGAATCCCCGCTGCAGGTACAGTTCTGGGCACACGGAAGGTCTGAACTCCATCCGGAACTGATGAATAGTTGGAGCGACAAAATCAAATAAAACACACAACGTGAAGTGTATCCAAATCGTCCAAGGGACGCCGCCATTTTGTATCCAGTTTTAATAGCGCGGCGGCTGAGCTCTCCTCGTACCCACAAACTGGGATATTAATGCAGCTTCGGAGAGACTGGGTGCCTTTTACAACACATTAATTGTCTTCTCGTGGTTCAGAGGCTAGCACAAACACCTGTGTCGCAGTAAAACGTTTTCCATCCCGATATCAGTCATTTAGGACACAAGTTCCCAGTCCAACTTTCTCCTCTGGCGTCCGACGCGGGCTAAAAAATCAAAGGTGATTCACAGATGAAGCAGCCGAGGTAGGCTGTGGCCAACTCGTGTGTCTCCTTGAACTTAATTTTAAGTTGATAAAAGTGTTTTCAGAAAAAGCTCAAACCTATTTTGTCAATAGGGCGACTGCCTTTGGTGACATGTTTCAAAACATGCATCGGCCAAAGTGTTAAAGGACACCCGGATTAAGTGTCGTTCAACGGAGCAGCCGAGAGGCAGTTCAAAACCTCGTAAAGCAGTCACACAGTGACTCTTGGAGGCTTTCTAAAATGTCCACTAACACAGTTGAGGATATAGCGGAGGGGTTAAGACCCGCGGGGATAGAGCCGAAAACTCCAGCGTTGCTCTCTCAGACCCTGCGCTGCATATCGTCCGACTCTCCGCAGCACTTCACGGCCGCAGTCGAGTAAATCCAACTTTGAAATACACGCAGTCCTTTCCGGAACTCAACCGACAGCTTATCAGGTGCAGTCTGTGGTCACAAATTCTCCACGATCCGATTAATAGCAAAATAGGGTCCCCCCTCCTTCCGACCGTGTACCACTACCATGAGTTTTTCCTTTCTTGACTTACTTTTCCTTTTTTTTTTCCCCGAGCGACCGTTCCGTTGTCCCACGTTGGATGCACAACAGCGATTCCAGGGTCCTCCCATCACTCACCGCGATTGGCTGTTATGATTTGATGGGCGGGTCGGCCACAAAGCTCATTGGTCCTTCCAGGTTCTCCGCGCGCCGCGGAGTTGGAGAGCCTTTGGGGGGCTGTCAGTCAGCGGTTGCTGGGGCCGCCCATGTTTCCCACCCCGGGGTGTGAAACCGCACCACCTCCTCTCACTCTCACTGCTTCTTAAAGAGACAATCACCGGGATCAAGCTCTGTAATCGCATTATAACAAGCCATAATAACATAATTGGTTTGAATGCCATAACAATGCCATTTAAAGTGTTTGTTGGGAAGACTGAAATCAAGATTTACATGTAAAAGAAAAAAGAGGAAGTAGTTAACTGCTCGTTGTGTTGCCTCCGATCTCCACGCAGGGAATATGAAAGAGAAAGCAACTAGTGCGACTTGGCCTAATTCTGCACTTTTAATACTGCCAGGAGTAAGCATTAGCATTTGTAGCCGTTCCTCCACAAATCCATTACAGCCTCACCCATCAGCTCTGCAAATGATCAGCTGTTGCATTTGCAGTGATGGAAAGTAAACTTGTTCTTAAGAACTACATTGAGGTACTTGTACTTTGAGAAGCTCTGCTTTGTACTACTTTATACTTTTACTCGACCACATTCAAGAAGAAATTTTTTAAATTTTTGCTCCATTATTTTTGTTTTATGAATTTTTAAGTTACTTTACAGATTCAGATTATTAATGCAAAATATAACCAACAAATAAAATCATATGTTATTATGGATTAAGCTACACAGCGGTGTGTTAAGTCATTCAAATAAAGGTAAGATTACAACTGGAGATGCAAATTCATTTGACAATTTGTCTTGATGCTCTGATGCAACTAAAAGTCCTGAAAAAAGTTCCAAAGCTTGAGCATCAAAATATACTTAAAGTACCAGAATTCAAGGTACTTGTTGTGCAATGTGGATCATTTCAGAATAATATATTACATTGCTGGATTATCTAGTTTAATCTATAATATTACATTCTAAAACATTAGTTGCTTATTTTGTATTGATAATCACAATGTGCAAAGTAATTAGTAACTACAGCTGTGAAATAAATGTAGTGCCGCAAAAAAAAACCCCTCCAATATTTGCCTCCAAAATGTAGAAGATGAAGAATGTAAGAGCATAAAGTAGCTAGTTTTATTTATATAGTGCCAAATCAGAGCAGAAATTGTCTCAGGACACTTTCCATATGGAGCTTGCACAGACCATACTCTTTATCTACAGAGACCCAACAATTCCCTCATGAGCAGCACTTGGCGACAACAAAAAACAACAAAAACTTCCCTTGAACAGACAGAAAGCTCAAGCAGAACCAGGCTCCGGGTGGGTGGTCATCTGCCTCAAGCAGTTGGGTGAGAGACATATAGTACTTGAGTAAAAGTATCCAGCTACATTCCACCGCTGCCCAGCAGGATATGCAGTAGTTCAAGTTGACTCCATATTTAAAAATATGCAGTTAAAATGCAGCTTACAAGTGATTGCATTGATAATAATATTCCAGTAATACAATATAAAACCCAATTAAATAGTAAGATTCTGTTTAGGGCCCATTCTACATGCAGTAATCAACAAGTTGGTACATTTTGCTGATAATTCTTTTGCTTAATAAACTTTTGAAGGCATGAGTTTTACTTTAATGGGATATTTTTATATTGTGGCAATGCAATTTTGCTGAAGTAAAGGATCAAATTACTTTTTGCACCACTGTTTCTGAGCAAAAGTGGATGTTTTGCACAGGTACATGACTGTGCGATAACTAGGTCTGTATACTTAGGTGTGCTGGCACACCCATGAATGCATGTCTGCGTGTTTTGTGCATCCAGGCTGATCGTTTCACCATTCAGAGTGTGCCCTATAATGGCCACACGATAGCACAAAATTCTTCCCAAATGCTGGAGTCAGTGCTCGCCTGTTGTCTCAAAAATGCACATCTGTGATAAATCAGCAGTCCTGTCAGCCTGCTGGCCCCATGATCACTTTTTTCTCATCACATTTCTTTCCTGGCACTGACAGATGCGATTGATTGACTTTGTCAGAGCTATTGTGATTGCTTCGTGTTGGGAGAAGTCCCAGATTTCATTGCTATTAATCACGGTAGCGAGGACTCAGATATTCACACCTGCAGCACTGCAGGCAGTTTAGTGGCACAGTTCCTCGTTCCTTTTCCAGTGACTAGGCGAAGGTTTCACATTGCATCATGTGTGTGTGAGTGAGCACAGTAGCCTACAGGTGAGGCCTCCAGTTTTCAGCAGCAAGGAAAATATCTGAGAAATGAGACCCTGTTAAAACATGACTTCATTGGTCATGGAAAAGTCAGTAATGGGCTATAAAACATCTCTAAAGAAGAATACCTTCTGAAAGGTTCTAGGAATTGAAACAGTCTTTCTTAACAGCAACATTGGCCAAATATCCACCAATCCAATGTGCACTTATCTATAAATTCTACATTAATTTGACAAGAATATGTTTTAAAAGGATAGGAAACTTGTCATATAACATGAATTAATTGATGCACATTTTATTTAAGAACTGAGATAAATGACTCGTGCTTGCTTTGATATGAAGATTTGGTAAATATCTGGACAGCCGCAGTTTATCTGACAAGCATATTTCTCTGCAACATGTACACATTTCACCATTTTTTAATGTTTCTTTCAGCATATATAGCATTAAGATTACCATCCAGGCTACCAAATCTAGCTCTGCAAATATATACTTTCCATTTTCACTTCATTATTTAACGTCCTCAGTGTCCTGAGCACATCTTCAGCACAAGTTCCAAGTGACAGGAAGTCTGCAACTGCAGCTATCCCGAGTATGTTCAACCCTGCATTTTGATGTTACTTCTACAGATAGGATATGTGGACCAGGTACTTTGGGGATGTATTTTGAGAGGACTGGTGACATGTCTTTTCATGTGATTTATTTTGTGGGTGACCTGGCCTGGATGACTTGGCACACAAATAACTTTAATGCAGCAGGCAAATACCAGGTTAAAATTTTGCACAACACGCCAACTTCAGGTCAAAGAGTCTTTCAGAAGGAAGCGCCTGTAGCTTGGTGTTTATGTTAACCTACTTTTTGAAAAAAATCAAAATATTAATTGTAATCTATCATTTAGATAATAAGCTAATTCCTACATTTTTGTTTTGAAAATACACATTTCTTCCCTCTCTTAGCAAATGATGGAGTACAGCTCATCTTAGTGTCTTACTGATGTAACAGAGAATAGCAAAGAATCATGTTTCACATTAGTATTTTGCATTAAACAATAACGGCGCAAACCAATTTCCATGTGCTGTGCCAGTAAAATAACTGCAGAAAAAAACTAAATTTTGTATAATAGGTTACTTTATTTTTTAAAAATTTACTGGCCGTGCATCTTTATGGCACTGGACAGCATGAGTGTGCAGAGTTTTCTCACACAGTGCGTTCTTTCCTTAAGGGGTCAGGCCTTTCACATGTCACCATCGTGAGGGATATTTCTCCCTGGGTATGGACTGATTCATAACCTGAGAAACAGAGAGTCCTCCGAAGAATTCCCATTGTAAGGAAAGCATTAACAGCTTTTGCTACCATAACTGGTCTGCTCTTCATACTCACCCCACACCCATTCTCCTGTGAGCTGCTGCTGTGTGAAGCTGTGACTGATGAGAAGAGTGGACGTGAGTCTGTCATGAGAGTGCATTGTAAAGAGGATAATGACTGCACCAGATGAGCCCTTGTCTACTTTTTTTTTGTATAGATGTTTTTAACACAAACCATATTGGTGTTTACACAGCTGGAATGGAATGAAAGTGTCAATGCAGACATGTCTAAAGACTCTGGGGCTTGTATGAGAAAAGTGAAAGCATAAACTTCATAGGTGTACTTGATGAGTCAACTACATATTGTTCACATTTTTTGCTCTTTTTTTTAGGTGCTCGAGGGGTAACGTGATGGCAGTGGGGATGGTGAGAGGGCGCATGGATGCATAAGGCCTGGAGCGATTCATCACGCTCGTCTTACTGGAATCTTCAAAGATAAGAAACCATCTGCTGCAGCTATTCATCAACTATAAAATGGAGAGGCGTGAAACCTGGCCAACTCATCATACTGGGACTGGATGGCTAACGGGTGTTGCAGGAGCGTGGAGATGCTCTGCTAATAGGAAGCAGGAGCAGTTTGGGCATTCCTGTCAATACCAGGTTGCCCGCTAAGTGGCGTGGTTCATGGCCTTTAAGGGGGCGGGGGGCATGAGTGAAGAGGGTAAGAGCGGAGCAAGACAGATGTAGTGGAAGGGAAAATATAAGAGGACAATACGCAGCATGACACAATAGTCCATATGGGTGAAAGGCCAAATTTTACATGTATATAAATCCATCTGTTTAACTCACTCTGCGTTAAAGGCTCTGGCTCTCCTTTGTCTTTGGCTTTGTGGTGTATTCATGATTTTCATGATAAAACCACATCAGAATAAATATGAAACTGGCCACCTGCTCATGAGCCCTGTTGCGTGATAGTGTCTTGTTTTTATCAGTCATGAGTGCTGTTCGGGATTGTAATTTGATGGATGATTGATTGGACTCTCTGCATTCAGTGGACAGATGCTGCATGCTGGCTTGTTGCAGGAACTGGAGGTGGGGGGGAGTAAAGCAGCTCCTGGTGCTGCGGCACAGGTATGACCAGTCAAAGGATTTGTTGTTAGGACTAATGGGATTTAGTTTCCACTAATCCGTACCAGATACTAACAGGCCACAACACAACCTGAATGCCTTTGGTTGCCACCAACAATAAAAGAATGTAGGCCTCACCTGAACTCTGGAGTTGCTTCATGATTTCCCAACAGCGAATTCACAGTCAGTTCATTTAGCTTCTCCTTTTCGGAGTGCTCTCTGACAGGACCATGTTAAATATGACCCTCCATCTTGAACTTTGGCAGCCACAGGCAATCTGTTGTATTTACACACAGTGTGTTCTTAGCTGGCTTGCTAACACTACCTGTTGGTAAGCCTACATTCAGGAATCAGGGTTAACGTTAAGCTCGCTGTTGTTGCTTAGCGAATGCTTGCAGAACTTGCGATGACTACTTGTCAAATCACGATGTCTCATTTTCTATGTCTTCTTCTAAAGCATGTCATGTGTGGGGAGGATTTGGAGTGAAAATGAAAGAAATCGAACAAATAATGGCAATAATTTCGATGTTGAGTACCTGATAACATTTTTGTAGCAACCTTCCCAACACTGCCCACGAGAAGCAAATATTTCACCCAGATCATGAACGAAGCAACTGTTAATGGAGGAGGTGAAGACAAAATGACGCCTGAATAAAGAAGACTCTACTGTGCTGTGGCTGTTAGCGTTCGACACATGATCTGCAGGTGTCCAAACACCACAGCTCCGGCTTTTCTTCTCCTTCTATTACTTTTTTCAGTCTATATTGAAAGTGTGTGTGCCAACATTTACATTACTCATCAGTGTTTGTCTAATGAGGAGAGTGATTCACGCTGTGCTGTGCCAAGTTCCTGTCAGTAGGTAAGGCTTGCAGCTTGGCGGCCCAATGGCGAGCGATTAGAGGCAAACCGCACCAGCTCCCTAACCTGTTCCATCACGAGGTGGGCGTGGTCCGAGGTGTTCACCCTGTCTGTTATGCTCACACATCAAGCCACAGTGTCAGCCGCAATGAAGGTATGCATTGTTGAAAGTAGGTCCAAAATGGCAGTTAGTTTCCACGTCCTTTCAGCAGGTGTTTACTTGTGTCCACATTGCTCACATCCTCCCCCTGAGAAGACAAAGCTGAGGCCGTGGCTTGTTGGTTTACAGCTTCTTTGACAGGCAGGGTGGGGAAGGGTGACTCTCTTGTGTATTTGGCTATGGTTGTTTTAATAGGCCTTGTCTATAGAATATTTCATAAAAGAAGCGATGGCCTGGAACAGTTTTTGTTTTGTGCAAGGAGAGGAATGTGCTTGTTTCACTGTTTGAAAGGTGACTTCTGTGCTGCACGGCTGCAGCAGCCAAACAGCTTTTTGTCTGCCAGCACTCTTTGTTTCTGGGTTTTTAGCGTGATTGCATTTGTACCAAGGAGGCATCTCAGGATCTCTTTTGCTTTTGTCTCTCACTCTTGCTCTCTCTTCAGTGTCTGAAGAGGTTTAAGCACAGCTTTTGTTCTATCTAACACAATTATCACTGTTAGAATGATTAAACCCAGTGCCTTTCTGTACCTTCAACTGTATATTTTTCACTCTCAGAGCTAAGGTTACAACAGCCGTTTTCTACCTAGTGTTTCACATCAAACTCTTAAAATAACTTCATT
Source organism: Chaetodon trifascialis (assembly GCF_039877785.1). NCBI lineage: Eukaryota > Metazoa > Chordata > Actinopteri > Chaetodontiformes > Chaetodontidae > Chaetodon > Chaetodon trifascialis. The sequence goes on along the minus strand of NC_092058.1, from coordinate 25,852,002 downwards.
TATACCCACAAAATATAAAATCACTGGACCTACTTTTGCCCTGTCACATTTCATGGTTGGCTACACGAAGGCCCAGCGTTTAGACATCCACTGAGTGGTTTAATTAGCCAGCTAAATCAGAATGGTCCACCAGTCTAAATTCAATTAGGTCTTCAAACATGCTCAATGGCACCACAGGCCAGAGGTGGAAAATTCAATTTATTTGAAGTAACTGGATTCCCATTTACTGCACAGTGGACCATATGGCCTCTCTCTGCGTGTGCGTTGTATATGTTTACGAGCAGTTCATTCGGAATCATTACCTTATCTTAAGTGTGTTATTAACTGTGGAGAAATGGCAATTAGATGGTGTGCTAACTGATGCTAAAACATGTGTGTGTGTGTGTGTGTGTGTGTGTGTGTGTGTGTGTGTTTACCAGCCACTGGGAAAAGGGGAAAAGGTTTAGAGAGACATTTTGTTTTTTTGCAGCGCTGCTCGGACACAAGTTTTCCTTCTGAACCACACAAATCACTGCGATTCAATAAAACAGTTCATTGCATTTGCGCTTGTGCATTTAATAAAAAACTTTAATTGGTGAGCTCTCCCCATAAATATTCTAAAGCAGGCGTGCACAACACAAACGTACGAAACAAAGCGAAACCACCCAGTAGGCTAATGAACACAAGACTGACGTTCCATCAGTGAAGAGAATGAACCCAAATTAATCGAACCTTTTCTCTCTCACAAACCTGCTTCTCTCTCCACTCACAACACTGCGGACGCCAACTCATTAGCGGAGGCTTTGGGAACGCTTGTATAGCTATGTGCAGCACAAAGAGAGAAAAGGGTGATCCCTCCTTTTTCTCGGTGCTCCCTTGCTCCTGACAAAGTAGGGCCTTGGTGAATGCAGAGCTGAATGGAGCCAGAGGAGTGGGGGCTCACTCATGCAGAGAGCTCCCAGCCCCTCTATACCTGCCCTGGAGAAAAGAGTGGCCAGCTGCTGCTGCTGAGCCTTTTTCCCTGGCTTCAATAGAGACCTTGTGAAAGGAGTCTGGACAGGGTAGCTGAATACGGAGAGAGAAAGTGAGGAATGGAAGTTAGGGAGGGAAGGAAGGAAGGAAGAAAAAGGGAGGGGGGATGGTTGTGGAGGAGTAATTGGGAGGAGAGAGGGTACAGAGTTTGCATAAGCCCATCGTTATGCCCCCACTGTGCACTGAGCTCTTGGGGTGGGTCTGTGACAGAGAAGAAGAGCAGCTTGGTTGAATCAATCATAATGGAAATTAGCATGTTATAATAAAGCGGTAGGAGAAGTCAATTATTTTGGCAGTTCAAAGGGGAGATTGACTTTGGAGCTGGGATCTGCGGATGCAGGCCAAATCAAGCTTGGCAGCGCCTCTGTGGAAGCTTAAACAGAAAATAAGTACTTCAAGGAGCTTTCAAATGCATGCTTGGTACAGTAGTAATGATATTCACTCAGCAGGTGTCCCATCGCTTTTATCCAAGAGGCTATTTGGAGGTTTTTGCTGGAATATCCTGGTTGTGGTGGTTGGAAGAATTTTTAATGGTCAGTCATCTCGATGCCACCTCTGTCTCCTTTCTTACACACCTCCATTCCTTATTAATCTGTATTTTGGTGCCTTTACTCTCCACAGTGTATTGCTGTTCTGCTTTAGTCACAGCTGCTAAGCTTATGTTACCTTCCTCTCCTCCTCTCCTCATTGCTTCCTCTCCTCCTCCCTCCTTCCACCCATGGACTGCTGCTTCACCTCCTTCCGTTGACCGTGCCTCCTTTTTTTGATGCCAGTTTCTTTGCTTCTTCCCCCCCTGGCTGCCCCCAGGCCTCTGCTGCTGCTAATAGGATAATGGCTGCCATGTTATGCACACTTAAGACCCACAGAGCAGCACTGAGGGCTGTGTGCATGTGTGTGCGTGTGAATGTGTGTGCCTGCCTTCACCGTAGGGCTGTGGGGAGTGCAGGATGTGTTTAAAAGTATGTGAAATTTGTTGCAGGGATCGCACAGGGAGTGAATGTCTACATCACCTCCACAGTTAAAATTAAGAAAATTACACACACTTAGTTTTTACATTGCAGATTGCACGGGGCATTAAGCGTTTTAAAGACCGCAGAATGAAAGTCTTCACCATTTTGTGTTCTCTCACACTTTATTAGAAGCCCAGTTAAAGGCGCTGAAGTCCTCATCCATAAACATTGTCTTTCTTGCCGTTTACCATAGCCACCCGCTGCTGTGGGCTGTAATTCATTCTGTGTAATTGGGAAGTCCCTGATCTCTTGACAACTGTTTCTTTAAACTTTTTCAAACATGTAATGTAATAAACAGGATTTTATCAACACATAACCAGAATATAACCTGCTTTGTGCTGTTGGATGACAAATTGCAGACACTTTTACCGACTGCATTCTTTAAGTGATTGAATGGTGAGATACAGATTTATCGTGTATTGAAAATATACTCCATTTATCTGCATCTGTTTATTGGAAAATGAGTTCATAATAACAAAAGGCCTTTTGAGCTTTTCTGAATGTTGGCCAGATTTTGAAGGTGCTGTCTAAACGACCTAGCAGATGTTCACTGCTTCTGATGTACATCCAGTTTCTCTCCAGCGCAGGGGACCTCTCATCACACAGCTGAGCTCTGAGGCCTGCAAGCCCCGCCTCTTCCTCCCTGTCAGAGCTTAACAGCGAGGCGCAGGTATGAGGAAAAGAGACTCAGGGTCTGAGTGAAAGGGAAGGGTAAAGAGAGATTTCCCTCTGCTAATGTTTTCTCCCCCGTAAAGGAGCGAGCTCTGGAGATAAAGTGGAGTGAAAGCAGAGCCAGAAACTGTCAGGTTTTTTTCATCCAGCTGGAAAAGTTCTGGATGGACACTGATACATTTTAGCATGCACCTCCAACTTTATTCTTTGGAGCTGGCGGTGGAAGAACCCTGGAGTTCAAGAAATCAAACACACCGTACTGAACTCAAATCAAGAGCTTCACATGTGGAGCCAAAATACATATGAACGCACACACAGTGTATGAGCACATGAATGGGTGAACATACTGTACTCTCTCTCTTACACACACACACAGGGATACACGTCATTGGAGAGATAGGAAAACTCATCAGAGTACATCATAAAACTATCATTCAAAAACCCCAAATAAGACTCAGCAATGTGGTGTAAATTAACATTTCTCAGCACCTTGACAAATTTGAAATGCCATGCAAAACAAGTTTACAAAATCCAATTTGCCATGCCAGCAAATGTGATAATTTAACATCTAACATTACACAAGATCCTGACAATGTTTTCCACGTGCTAGACTCCACAGCCGAGGCCTCGACTGGCTGGTAGCATGTGGCATGATGCAAAAAGCCACTAGACACCCATGAATCAGAAGTTTCTTGGTGGTTTTGGGTTGCTCAATACGTACCGTGTCTCTGAACACGCAGCAGATGTCTGGGTTTGCGGAGGAGGAGAGGCGTTAAAATCAAGTTAATCATGAGATATGGACATCTGAGACCCGTGTTATAAACATCGCTTTAGTATTTCACGGCTAAAGTCATTCAACAGGTTGCGTTTATTCCTCATTAGCTCATTACAGCTGCTGACAGCAACGGATTGTCATTCACACCAGTCTGGATCTTTTCCACCTTGACTTAACTCCTGCAGATCAATTTAACCTTTTGCACTCCAGACATGACGAGGTGATTAGTTTTGCCGGCGAGGTGCTGCTACGTGTCAAACTCGCCTGATGTTCCCCATTCCTGTTCACACACACACACACACACACACACACACACACACACACACACACACACACACACACACACACACACACACACACACACACACATAGACACACATGACCCCTCCTGTGCTGAATTTGTTGTGCTTATTTAGCGTGGGCACCTCAGGCAGTTTGAGGCCAGGAGCGTGACAAGGCAGATGCACCACAGTTCCGCATGTCTAACTCCAAACAGACTCACAGTCTCTCTCTCTCTCTCTCTCTCTCTCTCTCTCTCTCTCTCTCTCTCTCTCTCTCAGTCGTTTGCTTTAAATCCTGCTCTCTTTTATTTTTTTGGCCTCTTTGTGTGTTCACTTATAGTAAATGACTAAAGCAGGTCTATAATAAATAGAAAAGAGTACATTACATTCATGTTGTAATAAGTAGCAAACATTTAAAAGCCAACACAGCAGAGAAAATGCTCAGCACACCTGCACGTTATTCTTTTAAAGCGCCAGTCCGGTGAAATAATCAAACGTTTCGAGCGAGTCAGCCAGCCGGTGGGACGGTTCGCCTCACGCAGGGAGAGGACAGAATAATCCGTTTCTTGACACCTGTGAGGAGCATCCAAGTCAAACACTCCAAGGTTGATTAAAACATGACCATAACAGGAAATTTGGAGTGGAAATCAAACTTGGGCCTGAGGTGAGATGCAGAGCGCTGAAGTCTGGCAGTCATTGAGGGGAGAAGATTGATTGTCTTGGATTAAACACACTCATCTCAGATTTCATCTTGGACCTGTTTGGAACAGGGCCTCCCCTTCTCGTCATATTTAGCTTGAATAAATTAGACAGAGTTCAAAGGAATTATAATAGACATTTATTTGTGGTTTCTGTAATATTGTTTAAAGGTACGATTCCAAAGTGAGTGTACACTATGTTTTCTTTAGCTGTCTTTCAGGTTTCAGCGGACATGCACGCCTGCTGTATTGTGTTTCTCCACACGCCCTGCCCGTTATGTGTGTGTATATGTCAACATGCATGAATGCATACATGCAGGCATGTAAAAGAACATTTGCTGTGCGGGTTACTGACCCATTTGCAGGTGTGAATATGTGTGTGCGTGCCTGCAGACACGGACAGTCAATTGCAGTAATGACACCAGTGTTTCCTGCAGCTTTTCTCCACCCTCTCCCCATCAGCGGCTTTTCATCTTCTTCTTCTTCACTCTCCTTCCTCTCTTTTTGACAGATTGGTCAGATTACTGAGGCCTCTGCCAGCTGTTGAAGAAATTTGTGACGATGCAAGAAGGTAAGGAGACAGAGTCCCCTGCTGCATGTGTCCTCTTTGATTTTTAAAGGTTCTGCAATGACCTGGTGGCACAAAAGTCATGAGGATTCATCCTCTGGGGACTATGAGTGACCATACAAAATGTCAGGGCAATCGGGCGATTGCTGTCTATAGAGCAATGCTGCTAGCGTGGCTAAAAACAAATCTTAACTACCTGTAATGCTATCTAACCATGCGGATAGTTTTGGTTTTATTTGCCCACATTTTGAGATATATGTCTTAGATTTCTGACCCTTTAATGCTGAACTTCTGACAGGAAATGAGTCCACTCAGCCACCAAAAAAGTTTGCTTGCTTGAATTTATGAAAAGTATTGCCTTTTACTGTCCTCCATTAAACTGGGAGAGAGTCATGCGTCATAGTGCCAGTTTGTCACTGTAACTCCACAGGGCTTAATGAAAACTCTGCATCTGGTGACAGTTATATGGGCTCATGTGGAAGACGCTGTCAGATGGGAGTCTGTGTGTCTATGCCAAGCTTGCCTCTTCGATCTAATTGCTCTTTAGAAGATTATCAATCACGCTGTGTGCGCTCTGCTCCCTCAAATGCAGGTCAGGCTCAGCAGACACAAAAGCTGCTCTGTCCAACAGTTTAAGCACATATTTCACCTAATTTCACCAAATGCTAATTTTGTATGTGCTCCAATTGCTTGCCCAGTGCGATACAAGGTTTTTGATTTGGTGCAGAACAGCTCTCACTCGAACTGAACTGACCTGAAAAAAGTAAATAACTCTTTTCCATTCTTGCTCCAAACAGATTTTACAGCCAGCTTAACCTTGTCAAGAAATCTTGAGTCCTCTATATCATGTGACATAAACAACAGATGTATCAAATGTTGAAATCTGCCTTTCATTGCCTGACTTTTCAAACAATTGCAATGAAACAGAAGGTTAATAATGTACTGGAATGTGGAAATGCGCTGCAGCATTTGTCATAGCACAAGCATTTGATCTGCACCTGGGATAAGTTGCTTACACAACCTTCACACCTGTGCGCCCTGCTTGTTTGGTGAGTGTTTGTGTGCATGAGAAGAGGAGAAAGAGGGAGGCAGAGAGAAAAAGGGCCACGGAAAAAGAAAAAGAGAAGGAGGGAAAAAGATTTAGAGGAAACAGACGGTAAAAGAGATGAAACCAAGTCAAACAAAAACAGAACAACGCATCGATGCAGGTGGCTGAGGCTCCAGGCGTCCATTTTCCCCCACGCTCTTTCAGGGAGAAGCCGTAAAGTTTCTGTTCGGCTGCGTGCAGGATGTTTTTCAGGGCCTCCCTCGCTCGGCCCGGGACCTTCTTTTATTCTTCCTCTGCACAGTTGCTTTTTCAATCACCCAACAACACTCCTGCATGTCAATGGCCTGGTTTCAGTCAACCTGCAACGCATTAAGTCCCCCTTACACACTCTTCTCCCACTATCTGCTTTACAGGCCCATGAGTCAGAACCAGGAAGACTGTTGTGGTAACGAAGATCAACAAGACAATCCTTTCTGTTTTTCATTCCTGTTTACTCCACGTTTGTTAGCATGAAAACAGCTTCGCATTCTTTCTCTTTCAAGGTGACATTTTTCAGTTGGGACCGTTTCGTGGGTGCAACACAGCCCCCAAACTGTTTGATATTACATGCGTGTAATAAGTGAGATAAATTGAGGCTCTGAAGTAGTTCAGAACACTGATGTTATTCACGAGGCTCAGCTGCAGAGCGATGCGCAGACGGATGGGAAATAAGCCATCATTACTTACTATTGCTCATTTATCTTTAAACAGCTGCATTTAAACATAATTATCTCTATTGCACAGCCCATCAAGACGGGACGATATAGGACATCTGTGTGTGTGTGTGTGTGTGTGTGTGTGTGTGTGTGTGTGCTAATTCACTTGCATATGTGCTGTTGAGGCGGGGGACTGTTGGAAAATTGAGATGCCGATGCTCCATGTATTTTTCTTGGTCTGAAGTTGCTGGATTTTTCACTCTCTCTCGCTCAGACACACGCACACACACAACAGATGTTTTCATGTGTACCGCCTTGTTTTTACAGCTTTCAAATAGTCACGGCTCCTTCTGATAATTCATCTAATGCGCTGTCATGTTCTGCTTTGGACCATAACTTCACGCATGTTATTTGACTGATCTGCCGTCTGAAAGAACAGACATGGTGCACAGAAATGGTGTCTTTGAATGTACATTTTCAGCTGGAAGTCAAGTATTCAGATGATTGAATTTGGGAATAGTAGTAATTGTACAAAATATAAATACTCCATTAGAAATAAAACTTCTAAATTTTACTCAGGTAGAAGTGCAGGAGAGCTTGACAACAGCTGATGAACTCAAGGTCCACTTCCTCTGTCAGATGCCAACTGTTCAAACTCTAGGATTTCTGTCCATGTTGAAAACCAGTTGATACAGCCGAAAGCTGTGGGAGAAGCCAGTAAGTAGACCTTGAGCGGACATGTTTTTTTTCTGCAAAATCTATTTTAAAACAGTGTTAATATTTTTTTCTTGGGGGCAGCGGAACAATCTGTAAACATTTACTCATTGTCAATTTATAAAATGTTTATGTCAGCAAGCAGTAGCCTGTTAACACAGCCAGCAGACATGCAGCGACATTAGCATTTATTTAGACTTGTGTTTTTGGCCACTTGATGAATGTAAGGCTGACATTTGCTTCCCTTTTCGCTCTGACTTGGCCCTCATCAACTCCGGAGGGAAATATCTGGCTCTTCAGCTGCTAAATGCTCCAAAATGTTTCCAAGTTGGTCGCTAACTTTGTCTGTTTGATCCTGCGTAGGTAGTGTACAGTAGATTTATTAGAGCTTCTTGTTAGAAGCAGTTGCCCACTGCGTCTGGAAATGAGACTGATGACTGAACCAAAATGGAAAAGTTGTGGCATCATCAGCAAGGACAACCCATTACACAAAGTCACTCAGTCTATTAACATTAAAATCTTGATCAGTGCAGCTTTAACAATCAAAGACACACAGTACATAATACACATTATCCACTATTTTTGATGCAAGCGGCATTTTAATATTGCAGTAGTTTTTTTTATGTACTTTATATACTGTTGAATTGTTTAATCTATTGTAATGCATCATATTTCACTAACTGATCAAATTAATTATGAGTTAACTTTTAATATCAACTTGAATAATAGTCACTTTCTGTGCTGGTGGTTGAAGGAAAGAAATGATGCGTTGGCTGCTGAACTAGGCAGTACGGAAGCTGAGAACAGCTGTGATTGCATTTTTTTTTTTTGAATGCCATTATCTTGAGATGTCGAGTTAATTAGAAGATCAAGCTATTACCATGAGAAAACAAACAGTCATTTCCACTTATTGCTTGTAATGTCTCACCAGAGATCAGGAGTGCCCTGCCAGCATGCATAGACAGCATCTTGCCAGTTGTGGAAACTGATTTAAGCTGAAAATGTCAGATCAAGGCAGGAGTAGCCATTATTGATCAGGCCATCAGACTGTAATTCAGTCTTATTATTGAAAACAGCCACCACGGTTCAGAGTTTCCCCAAAAGCAATGAGAATTCTATCTGTTGTAGCCTAAGAGACAGCAACATTTGCTTTAAATTGACCACTATATGTAAGCCTATCCCTTATAATAATTAGCCATAATGTGAATACCATCATAGGGAAAACATTTTTTCAACAAATGGCAAAAGTTCATAAAATTTCATAAAAAAGGGTGTGTATGTCATGGTCCGCTCTAAAAAGCCTTATGAAATTGTTTTCTTGTGATAGATTATCTCGAGTAAACTGACTGAGCATTGTTGTCTCAAACTAGTCGCATCAGAAATGAATAATTGCAAGCACAGCCGTTCTTAGCTTCCTTAAGAGAGTGCAACCTTTATCTTGTCTGCTTGTTTAAGATTTGTATGCCCCGTTTTATATATGTGAACTAGGACACTGCAGCCATTCACACAAAATCACTTGCCCATCCGCAGGACATAATTTAAAATTAGCTTTGAATGACTTGTGGTCAACAAGCAATCAGGCCTCTTTGTGGGGATATGGAAGTCACCCAAAAGCTGTATAAATGAGCTGTGCAGCTTCTATAGAAAATGCTTCACTGGCCACACAGTTTGTACAATGGACTGAAGGGAGGAGGAATGTGTGCAGCAACATGTTCAGTGTGATGATTAGACTGGATCCTATACAAAACAACCCAGCTAGAGGGTAGCCACCAGCTACCAGAGGCACTTGACGCACAGGTGCAGCTCTGGAGTCTCCCTCAACTAAAGAAAAAGAAAAAAAAAACTTGACCCTGTGACATTCAAACAAAAACAAGCAGTGAGCTGTGCACCGACGGTGGCCATGGTTGTTCTTTCCATTTTTTTTTTTTTTTTGTGTGTGGGGGGGTGGGGGGGGTGAGCAGGCAGCCCTCCCTCAGAAGCTACAAAGCAAACAGTGTAGTGTGAACACGGAGTGGAATAAGGGTAAACACAGGTTGTTGTGACGTGTGTGGTGAGTGAGTGACCGTGTGTGGTGGACATTCCTGATATTGAGCCTGTGGTGCTATTTTTTTTCTTGAAGGGTCAGATGTTTTGAGAAGCCTGGTCCCCCACCCAGGGCTCACCTGTTGAGCCATGACAACCAAACAAATGGCTTCCATGGCTGCTCCCATTGAACTTTGACCCCCGGGCTTTGAGTTGCCCTGCAGAGAGGGCCTGCTTGAGAAGCCTTCCCGGTTCAATAACATCTTTTCCCCCCCGAGCAGCTAAAGCGCTTGGCTGTTTAACACCTGTGGCTCCATCCGTTGAGCTCCAACACAACTGCTCATATCTCCCGTCTATCCTCGCACAATGTGCAGTCGTTTGTCATGCTTGCTCTCTGAATGCAATTTGTTAGATTTTTATGAGAATGACAAAAGCTGCATGAGTGATAGATGTCTTGGAACATCTTAAAAGACAAGGACAGAAATGAAAGATTTTAAGTATATATGTTTGCAATTATGTCAAAAAGCAGATTGCATTAGGAGAAATCCATGATTGATGGGAATGAGTAATGTAACTGTGGCGTCTCCAGCAGGGTGCCAAATAGCAAAACAAAATATGTCACCGGCTAAGTAATTTAACATTGCTTATTAATCAGTGACAAAATTACAGAGATATAACTGATGTGACCTCACAAATGTTTAAATAAAAGGTGTGAACAGAGCTGTGGCGGCTGATGTTATTATGTGGGATGACATAAAAAAAATAATTACACAATTTAGAGAGCTGATCAGAGGTATTAAAGCTATACAGATGTGTGCCCGCAGTGGTTTGTTGAGGTAAATTGTGTTTGTGAACATCTGGACTGAGGATACTCTGCTCTCATATCCTCTCCAGCTCTTTCTTCCCCAAACCCACTTCCACTCCCTGGCACGACACCAACTGTGTCATTGTGGACACATCCACCTCCGAGGTGCATGCCACTAGTCAAACATAATCAACTCATCAGCCTCTAAGCGGGAGAAAATTACCCCACGCTCATGCATGAGTAGACTCAATCTGAGGCAGATATTCACTCACCTACTGCATGAAAAGCAGTCTTACTTCATGAATCTAATAAATAATCATCTTTGTAATTAACAATGGAGACTTCTTACAGACTATAATTGTTAGAAGGATGTACACACAACTGCACACTCTTAATCCAGTCACACACTTAAGTGCGTCAGTATTTTCTCCATGCCCTGACTCCCTGAGGTTGGTTTGTTTAAGCGTGACACCAGATTTATAAGCAGCAGCAGAGCCTCAAAATGTTGATGCCTGCCTCATTCTTGGAAACTTCGAGGAAACACACAGTTTTCTTTCATACCTAGCTGATGTAGTAAAACCAGCCGAAGGACCACACATACTGTAGGTACACTCACATAGGTTCATAACAATATGCAGATGCACACAAAAGTGCTTGCGTGCACACACGCACACACAAAGACATTGAAAGCCGTGCAGATAACGAGTCTGTCATGAGCTAACAGTAGTGCTTTAAGATAAAAGGTATAAAACATTCGTAGACTCCCATTCAGATTGAGAAACCTTGTCCTGGAACAGTCAGGCCCTGTGAGTTAGGTCTGCAGCATACCACTAGGAACACGTAATAGCTCGTATCAAGCTGATACAGATGCACCGAAATGCTGCAATCCAAGACTGTGCTGCCAAACACTCCGACAAACAACAGCAGCACCTGCCTGAAATCTGGGAGTGAGTGGAGCGTAATGCCTTGGCTTCAGAGAGGGGATGTGTGTTTCAGTGTGTGTGTGTGTGTGTGTGTGTGTGTGTGTGTGTGTGTGTGTGTGTGTTTGTGTTCCTTCAGGAGTGATCATGATGAAGCAGGACTAGCATTAGGTCATCAGTTCTGCTGGCGTCTCTGCAGCTGCTGGGCTTGACTGGTGGAGACATGTCCACATATGGAGGTTCTTGCTGCTCACAAAATATTTCATATGAACAGCACTTCGCTCGGAATTGGAACCAGAAATGTGACTTTCTGGGTTGCAGTGGGTCAGATGATTGGCTACAGCTTTTTGGAGGTTTATTATGCTCTCAACAACAAACATTAAATTGACTAATGATGTGGCTGGTACATGTGCTAAGTGCTATCTGCCTATCTCTCGATCTATCGATCTCTCGATCTATCGATCTATCGATCTATCGATCTATCTATCTTTTTTGGACAAATTGAAAACAAGCAAACAAATGGACACAAAGTTGCTGGACGGAAGCTGGTCAAGGAGCAGAACTGCTCTGCAGTTTGCAACAACACCTACAGGGATTCTCAGGCACTGAGGTGGTCTGTGTTGCACTCAAGTCTTTGAAAAGCTGGAGGAGGTACGCTCTGCTTTTCACCAGTGACGCCATTCTTGGTGGATCCACATTTCCCAACTGTATACAGAGGAGACAGTGAGTAAACTGTTATGACCAATAGTAATAATGGGCTAAAAATATGAGAGAAAAATGCAAAATGGCAAATAGTGGAATTTCCCTTTCCGTGAGTGTAATTTGATTGAAGGTGTTGTTCTGGGATTGCAGGAAATACAGCATTGTACTGTCAAGTGTTGGTGCATTCAGTGCTATTTTCCATCTGGCTACACAATTAAAGGTGGATAACACACTCATCAGCACTTACATCCATTGACTGACTCATAATCCATATGCGCGCTAAGCAACACAAGCCACACACACACAGGGCGCACACACAGACGCTCTCATAGCTGCAGTCCTTTGTACCTCAGCTCCACGACCAGCAGCCCTCACACACAGTCAAACAGTATCAGTGCCATTGCTTTTCCTCTGAAGCTGCTGGGTGCGAATCTGTGCTGCGTTCAGCGAAGGAGATTGTGTATTTTGAGAGTGTATTGGGAGTACAGCAGGTCAATGAATATTTGATGACAGTGCCACCTCGCCTCAGCGCCCAAGCCCAAGCAGATGATCTCCTGACCTTCAGACACTCAGGGCTGGATGAATTATTAAGAGCAGAGCTGTCAGTCACGAGCGCCGGGCCAGCTCCAGGTGGAATAGAGAGGGAGGGCTATCTGTGATCACATCTCGCTCAGATGTCAATCGCCAGACCACCACCTGCTGATTGGACACTTCGACCCAGAGGACAAGGAGTTTCTGTAAGCAAGCTCAGCAGAATTAGCTTTGGAATAAATGCACAATCTAAGTACTAAAGTGGCCCAATGTGGATAGATGGATGAAAGAGTGATAGATATACAGATAAAATAGAAAATGTCCTTTCATCTTTTGGCATGCGGATGGATGCATGTGACCTGACATTCAAGATTAATGGGACCCTTTTATCCCAGTAGCATTAAGAATGTTTCGTGCATCATATGGAAAGCCTTTGATGTACAAATGTTTGCATTGTCTTCTCTGAGACCTCTGCTTTATATTGTCTGATTATTTCCTGCTTATTTGCTATCATGAGTAAAATGTCTGTTTTGATGAGATTATATATGACTGCTTAGGATTTTGCACGTGTCGCAGACTTCCTGTGGTCCCAAGGCCCTGAGAGGGACAGCAGACCGTTGAACTGATTGTGACCCGCTAAGCTTTGTTTGGGTGGAGCCCTCCAATTTCACCACTCAGCTGTTAAAAGCTGCTGTGTTTGTGCTAGCCCACATGGACTAATCAATGAGTGTGCGTGCTGGCAAATGGGACTTTTGCTGAGAATGTGATTCAGAGCCTGCTTTCATCTTTGGATATTTGTGTGTGTGTGTGTGAGTAGAGGGTGTTTATCTGTGTGTGTGTGTGTGTGTGTGTGTGTGTGTGTGTGTGTGTGTGTGTGTGTGTGTGTGTGTGTGTGTGTGCATGTGGTACTATGTGTCCATGTGGACTTGTGTATGTGTATCCGTCAGCTTTTCCTCAGGCCTGTGGTCCAGGAGGCTGCCTCAGCCTGGAGTAACCTTCTCGCATGAAGGTGTCGCATATGATACTTCCTCAGGCCTTGGCCAAACATCACCCGATCCCTCATCCAACACTCCAGCCTGATCCCTTCCATCCCCTGTATTCCCTTTCTGCACTCCCACTGCCGCCGCCACCTTACCTCCACCCCTTCCCTTCTCTGTGCACTGGACATTTAGTCGCCGCCCCACCCTGCTCTCCTGCTCCATGTCTCCACAGCCCCAGCAACAGCTGGGCTCAACTTGCAGCTGATCCACACTTTTGCTTTGTTTGGCTGTGCCTGGATGCTGTAGCTGGGCGACAGGGGGCCAAGGCCAGTTTCTCTGACCAGAGCAAGTTGTGACAGAAGCACAGTGCTGTGTTTTCATAGAGGTATGACAGCTTTTATCGCACACCTTGAGGATTCTTTCAGGGAACGTCTCTTTTCACTCTGGGAAGTTCAAAGTTCAGGCCTGATTACAGAGCACCCTTGAAGCTTGGTGCAATTCAAAGGCTTCAGCAGAACATGTGTGCTGAGCGGCAGGACAGACCCTTCAGGCCGCTTTGCCACACTTTCAGAAGTTTGCTACTGTCACTAAAATTGGTAAACATACGAGAAACAGTGCTTACTGTACAGTTTAACAAAACCATGTACATTTCAGAATGAATCCATGCACCCATGAACCATTTCTATCTGACCGACTTCTGTGTGCTGCTGACAGCGGGTTTCAACCACGACAAGCAGGGACAACACCAGAGCTTTTCATTTTCTTAGTGAGTTAAATGCTCGCAGGCCCACCTAATCAGATCCCCTGGGGGGGCTGATTGGTTTAATGGCGCTCATGAGTGACAGGTGACATTGTCGTTTCTGAAAGGCAGATGCCTGTGAGAAGAAGCGGGTTGGCGTGGTTGATGCACAGCAGATTGCTCCTCAGCTGTCATTGTGTGGTTAGAAATTAGAGGCTAAGCATGTTCCTCTGCTTAGCTCTGACAAACAACATTAGAGTGAACGGTGCTGATCCTTATGGATTGGACTTCAAAAGAAGCAGATTGGTATGACAATCAAAATATGGTGGAAGTGAATGGTGGTTTTTTTCTCCTTTTTATGGTTAGACATTCATGCTCGGAGAAGGTTGGAGGAAGGGTATCGTATTAATGTGACGTGTCCTTGAATGAGGAAGCTTTCATGCATCCTTCAAATGTGCGCTTTGATTTGCATGAAACCTCAAATGTTTTTTTTTTAAAAGCACACATAGCAGTCATACACACACACTTGTTTGCAATGTAAAGAAAGTATTCCCTTGTCGCCATGAGAGTGATTAAGCCAGCATGATTCTTATTGTGCCCAGTGGACGCAGGTTTTTGTGTTTATTTCAAACACAGTGGGCCCAGTGCCGTCTTTGCTATCTCAGCTATGAGCGTCGGGGGAGGCGTTCTGCTCGGGGCTTGGATTCTTATGGGTTTCCTAAGTGAAAAGACAGGCCCTGCCAGGATCACTCCTCCACTTTACTGCAATGGCTTTTCCAGTGACTGGACACTTGTATACAGTAAAGCTCTTTCATAGGGGGGACTGTTTCTCTGCTGTCAGCGCTTTTTTGGACAATGCCTCCACAAGCTAAACTGTCTGCTTTCTAGATCTCTTGCATCTGGCACAGGAAACCAAGACATATTTCATGTAACTCGCTATCAGCTGGGACCACAGTATAATTTTTCAGTGGCTGTGTATCTGATGTCTCGAGCAGTGAATTTTGCTTTGTGTACAAGATCAGAAAAAAAAAAAATCAGTCTTATCATTTTACCGCCATCAGCCCTCAGCCAGTGAAATATTATGAAGTAAAAACACAGATGCTGAATGTGATATTCATAACCTGATGGACGTTCAGTTTCATAACCTCTGAGGAAGACATACAGCTGGTATCACTTTCATATTTCTCACTCTCTTGGTGTCTCTTTGTCACGTATCCCTATCTGTCAACTTTTCTCCCTGTCACCTTTATTGTTACTCATATCCTTCGGTCTTCTTTTCTCTCTTCCTCCGCCCTCCTCGGTGTCAGTACCTCTGCATCCTCTTTCTGTTGCCGTGCGACTCGTCACCACGTCACCACCAAACTGTGTGTGTGTGTGTGTGTGTGTGCTGGTGTGTGTCGCACCTGTGGGGTTTCAGATTTCTGCTTGTGCATGGAGAAACACTTATTTCACAATTAAACCGAGCGCAACCTATTAGCACAGAGCCCCATGGGCACAGCTAAGGGAAGGATGTGACAAATTGCTATTTGAATGCGAGAGGCTGCATTATGAACATCTTCAGTGTTTGTTTATTTACGGCTGTTGTCCAGGGACAGGAGGGTACAGCCCCCCCCCCAAATATATCACTGAAAGAATTCTCCATCCACTGGTTGAAATTATCCTGAGACAAAAGATTGAATTTTCCAACTTCTTAAGGTATGAATAATAAGAATTTCACCCCTCGAGCACAGATTTCCACTCATTTCATCACCTGATCAACCATATCTAAATTTTGATAAGTCAGTCATTTCTCTGTTCCAAATGCCCTCAAAGGCCTATTTCCTTTCAGAATAGTCCTGAGAATAGGAGAGAATTACAGTAGACGAATCCAAAGAACATACTTCATCTTGTATTTCTGTGGGAGGCTCGAACAGAGAAACAGAGACGAGAGTGAAAAAGAGTTTGGCGGCTGTGATGGTGAACTTTTCCCCAGTTCCACCTGGCTGCGGTGGAGGGCTTTTCAGCCACGATGGGCCCCTGGGATCTGGTGCTCAGTGGAGCGGACCGTGCATATGGGCTGTGAGCGTGTGTGTGTGTGTGTGTGTGTGTGTGTGTGTGTGTGTGTGTGTGTGTGTGTGTGTGTTTATATGTGTGTCTGGAGAGACAGCTGTCCAGCTCATCTTCCCCCCTTGCGGCCTGCAACATTTATAATTAACCCAGATGACCAGGTGGCTATGTCCCTCTGTCCCTGCCAAGGCATGCTTCGTTCTGACCTCTGAACTTCTATCAGACATTCCTCGGCTCATGTTTACCGCTCATGCACTGCTTGGTTTACTAGACATCATGGTTTTAGAACAGCACGCCGTGGATACATAATGAAAAATTATACAACATGGAGTAAAGGCATCAGTACGCTGTAGCTGAAGTGATAGTCAAACACTGCCTGAAACCTTTCTCTGCGAGACTGTAAGCTTCGAGTGTGGCTGCCTGGAACAGCTATGAACTCTTTTGGTTGATGGTAGTTTGTTTCAAGCATACTCTGACTATTATAATGTACTATGGCAAGTGCCCCAAGTAGCCTAGAAAAAGAAAAGATAAAAGGCCAAAACAGCAGAGAAAAAAACCTTTTGCTGGGCAAGGAGGCTCCCTTAGATCCATGGTCAGGTCAAGGCAGCACGAAGTTATATTGCCACCTGCTACTCTCATTCCTGTTTCCCCCTGTGATAACTGCCCTGGCAAACAGCATAGAACAAATTGTATCAGCACCATTGCAATCAGGTATTTCCTCCATCCATTTTTAGTTCAATGTTCAGCTTTGGACAGACAGGCCCACTCTTAAAAGCCCAGATCATCACCCAGATGGAGGCTGTACGGTCCTTAGATCTGCCTGATGAAAATCGCAGCCTACCTGCTAACCTCTGGCTTCTCTGTTTCTTGCACCTCTCCCAGACATCCCTAACTCATCGCCCTATCCCCCTGCATGACATTGCCATGGCAACATAAAGACTTTTTCAGATGTTTCTAGGACCTTTGGCTAGCAATGCAAACTCTCCACAACATCCACACAACCTTTCATCCACAGATGTCCTTACAGCGAAAGGAGCTGGTCACCAGTGTTCGCTCCAGAATAGGTTGAAGCTCACACATTCTCTGTGCCTTTCTTTCGTCGCCCTTATAATGGTGCGAGGGGGGCCGAGGGCAGGACAGGGACCCAAGGTTAGCGAACAAGGCGTATCCAGTTTCTGTTGTGTAACAGCAATACCTCTAGGCTTCCTGTGCACATGTTCTGTGTAATGCTCATGTCCTGGTGATTGGGTGGGCCATTAGAGGACATGAGGCATGTGAAACTCAACCGGATTCATGCTTCCTCCCACTGCTGCTGCAAGTTGGAGCTGGACATCAAAGTTGTCTTACAAGTAGATGAAGAGTCGATTGCAGCTCAAACACTGCCTCTTTGTTTGGCTGAAGGATTAAAGCGGACTCGGACGTTTTCCATTTTCAGTGCTGCATTATTTCATGCTCAACTCTGTTCTGAGGTCATTCATTTGGCACTTTGCTTGAAAACAGACAGGCATGATGCAGCAGAATGTGACCTGTGTCCTGACACCTCTCTTTTCACAAGCCACTCCTCCCCCTCCCCTGCTCCTCTCTCTAAAGGGCAGGGCCATGGCACACTAATCTCCCCATACCGGCTTTACCCTTCTGACTGCCCCACCCTGACCCCACCTCACCTCCCTGTGTTTGCTTTGGCACTCCACAGGACATCCGTCACAGCACCTGCCACTGTGGCCCGCAGCCTGCCTTCACCCATATCCCCTCAAGCGTGCTAAAGGGTGAGCCACGTGTCCCCAGCACCCTCTAAATGGGTGACAATACCACTGTCCTCGCCCGTCTGGATTAAGCACCGGTACAATCCACTCTCCGTGCCCCAGTGGCTGCTCCAAGGGGAGGGGGTGTGGAAGGCATTAAAAGGGGGAAACAGGTGTGTGTTGTTTTTTCTTAGCTGTCCCCTAGGCCCCCCACAAAAAACATTTCTCCCTGTCCCAGCAAAGGAGCACTGGGATTACTGGGTGGAGATCAAACTAAGGGGCTGGTTCTAGTCAAACCTGAAATCAATCTGAATGTTTTAACATATTTTTATGACTGTAACACATGCTTTCCTATGGCTACATGAAGATATTAGGGCCTAAATCTAAACAATATCTAAATTCCAATACATCATCATGTGCTGATGTCTACTACTTCTTTTTAGTGACCATGGTAGAAGAAGGCCGTTTGGGGCCTCTCTTGCTTTGTTCCTTTATAGAAAGTAACCTAAAACAAGGTTTGAACTCAGCACACAGAGCAGTCTGAATGAATGGCACTTCTTGACACCTGTATCAAGGCCTCTTTCGTCTAGGTACCCATATGTAGAGCGACATGGCCATTCATTGACCACAACTAGGCCAGTCTGAAAGGGAGAGAAGCTGCTTTTGTCCTCGGGGGTCTGTAATGGACTGATAGCATCATGCTGACCTCCCTCCTTCCCCACCTGCTTCTTTTCCTCTCTTTGGTCTGCTGGCTGTTAAAGGCCCCATTTAGGGTTGCTGATACTCTCAACCTCTGGCTATCAGCAAGTGAGGGCCAGGGAGAGTTGCTGATTGTGTGCAGTGATAGATTAAGTAAGGGAGAGTACACAGTAAACTCTTGTTGGAAGTGAGCGCTGTCTTTAACCGGTGTTACACATCCTGTAACATTATATGGTGTACAGTCACCCTGTCTGATTCCAGCTCATAAATGAAGCTTTAGGGGCACACAATTGAAATGACACTCTGAAGGCAATGTCTAAAGGTTTATCGATGCTTATCAGTGTTGATGGCTTTACAGTCCTCGTGGACTTCATAACATCACCACCTTTGAAGCTCCCACCTCCTCTCCCAACATGGAAGGGGATGACAGGCCGGGATCGCCCTGACGTTAGACCTCCTGTGGGAGTGATTATGTCCCCCAGCCAGCCCGACAGCCAACATCATATTGTGATTCTTTCAGTGTGTGAGAAGACCTCTGTCCTAGCAACTCAGAATGAAAGAGAGCATTTTCTCTCCCCTCACTGGGCCATCTGACAATCCAGTCTAACAGTAACACAATATCCCTCTTCTGATAGGGGCTCTCTCCCAATCTTTTTGCCTCACTTGCTTTTCTCCCTGCCTCTTTTCTTCTCTGTCTTTTTCTCCTTGTTGTTGTGGCAGGAATCTGCAGAGAGGGGCGAAGGTTGGCAGGGCAGGTGTCTGATTTTCATTAGAATTGCAAATAGGAGTGAGTGGATGCCCGATCAGATAAGAAAGAGAGGCGAGAACAATGGGCGAGAGGAGAGGAGAGAAGAGGAGATGTGAGGAGAGGAGAGGATGTTGTTTGGGTCTGGCTGTGCTGCCTTTGATCCCTGTGGGTTACAGCCAAGGCTCATCTGACTCCCTACCACACCCAGGGGACAGGACCCCTTACCTCACTCGTCCTTCCTCCTTCCCTCTAGTCACCCACTGGTTGCAACAAGGGGAGGAAGAGTTGATGAAGCATGATTAGAAAAGACTGAACCAATCTTTAACATCTTACTGGGAAAATATTCATGATTACATGTTATATCCTGCGCAAGCACTAGTCCCTGCTAGAGGCGTTTAAATAATGACAAACTTCATGCAGTGATTTTATATCTCCATCTCACTGTTATTTCATTCCTCATTACTGCATTATATGATTTCAAAGGCATAATTAACTGGTGAACCTCATACCTCATTATATCAGCTATTAACAATTTAGCACAATGAATGTAAATGGACTTAACGGATATGAGCCACTGGATAAGTAATGCACACTTGTACGTGCATATCAGCCACCCACACCCGCATTCCCCCACCCTCTCGACACACACACACACACACACACACACACACACACACACACACACACACACACACACACACACACACACACACACACACACACACACACACACACGAACAGACTGAGACCAGCTGTGCCCTAAAGCTGTCAAACTCAACAGCTGGACTTTACAGTTCTCCCCTCTCGGTGAAATATCACACCACATTTCTGGCACCAAAACCCAAATTAACAAAACAATTTGCTCGCCGTGTCTGAATACTGAGTGCTGGAGGAACATGCAATTGACAGGGTTGTGTGAAAATCACACGTTTACTGAGCATTCTGCCAGATTGAAGAAAATTCAATAATAAACCAGTTTGAATCTTATTTTGTGTGTAAAGGTCTTTTCTTTGATAGAGACACACCTTGCAGTCCCCGTCGTCAGCAATCTTCACGCTCCCTCAGGGTGAAGTGTTGAAAATCATCAATTCCACTGGGCTTGTTGCCGTGGTGAAGGCTTGCAGCGACAAGGTTGGCTGGCTGCAGCACTCCCAACATGCACCTGGGTGTGTTTGTGAAAGGACAGGACAGGCCGGAACGAAGGAACAGCTATGTCAATACCGCCAAAATGGGAAAAACAAACATTTCTGGGTGAAGTGTCGTTTCAGTTATTTTTCCCCTGAATAGTTTTCCCTCTGTAAATTTCCCCCTTGCATTCAGACTATGCAGCCAGACAAACCTATTTTGCTGCAAATATTTCTGTATTTTTCCTCTGCATGTTCCACGCTGCCCACAAAAACTGGAAAATTAGATATCTTTTTGCTTGCTTTGCATCAACAGCGGTTGTTGTGACAGACAGGGATATGAAGGAGTTAGAAGAAGCTTGGCGAATAACTCATCTCCTATCTGTGCAGCGACCCATGAGGCAATGTTAGCCTGCGTGGGCGAGCTAGTCCTGTGTTAAACTCTGCTCAGTCCTGGATCAAGTTTGCAGTTATGCTTGCTTTAATAAAGTGGATTCCCCTGCAGATGAACATGGCTCTGGAGCACCTGGTCTTGCCCCGTTCCCAGCGGGCTCCGTGTTCTCACGACACTGTGCCGCTCTGCAGCACCTGTTGGTCAGACCTCGGGCAGCAGATGTTCCAGCTACATTCCATTTGAAAAGCATGACTATTGATTTGGAGGAAATCCCTGCCAGAATTCATCATGTTGTTTGCTTTGAATTGTGAAAGTACCCTGCTCCAATTTGTCCTGCTCTTAAATGGCGGGATGGAGGCGTACTCTTTGCCAGGCACTGGAAGCTGGAAGTTTCCTATTTGACGTAAGACATTAATGCTTTAAGGAGACGGACAGACAGGTTAACACAGACACCCGTGGAGATGTGCATTTAAACACACTCATGGCTACAAACACACTTTTTATCTGCTCTGCTCTATAATCTGTCTCTTTTATTTAAATCAACAGTCCACCGCCATCTGATATCTGTCTTGGGACACAAATCATATTCTCTCGTCTCAAACCATCACAATACAGGCATTCACCATGTAAAGGTTTTCCTGCCAGGCTGCTGTTAGAAGATGGGCTCAGCGTGACTCAAGAGATATGGATCGTAGGGCTTGCTTGCTGACGGATAGGAGCGTCCAAACGAAGCAGATCCGACAGCCTAACAAGCGTCTGACTTATGGAGCAAATTGGCTGTACAGCGCATGGTTATCTCATCCCATGCAGAGGTATCTGACAGCGAGAGAGAGAGAGAGACAGAGAGAGAGAGAGAGAGAGGAGAAGTGAGAGAAACACAAGGGGAGTGAATGGCAGAATGAGTGAAAAGAGTAAAGAGGGCATGTGACAGAGCTTGTGACAAAGTCAGGGCTGAGGTGGGAATGTGATTGAGTAGCAGAAACAAACTGAAGAAATGAGAGAGTACGTGCAGGGAAAGAAAAGGACAAAAAAGGAGAGAAAAGCTTGATGCTTCTACAAGACAGAAAAAGTGAGAGGCCCCCATTAACACACACACACACACGCACACAACCCACCCCCTGCCCCAAACTTCCTCTCCTTGCCATTATCACCATTCACAAATGACCAAAAACCGGGCTCTGTCAGAGAAGAGCCAGTGCAGCTGCACACTCTAAAGTACTAACAGACAATTACAGGCTC
The DNA here is from genome assembly GCF_039877785.1 of Chaetodon trifascialis. NCBI lineage: Eukaryota > Metazoa > Chordata > Actinopteri > Chaetodontiformes > Chaetodontidae > Chaetodon > Chaetodon trifascialis. The sequence goes on along the minus strand of NC_092058.1, from coordinate 25,829,839 downwards.
TGGTTGCCTTGGCAATATGTTGCTTTCTTCCAAGCCATGCTACTTCCACAATGTTCGACGCTGTGAACAAAGCCAAGGAAAGGCCAAACAATAGACCTTTGGCCATTGCCTCCCCCCTCGCTCCTCTTTCCCTAAAAATGATGCATTCTCCCTCAATGACTTCAAACGTCCCAGTTACAAAAACATTATTGAATGTTCAGTGTGTTTCAGACCCACGGATTCAGGGGTGCAAGGCCTCCTTGCAGGGTCCGAGGGCCGCTCAAACTCCTTCTCTTGTTATTGTGCAGCTTTTTTTAAATTAATGGGGCATGAGAAGGGTCTGGCATGGCTGTGTGACGTGTCCCGTGGACCGACGCGCTGTGGTGTGTATGTGTGTGTATGTTTGTGGGCAGTGCGTGAGCGTGTCCTCTGCATACAGACCCCATCTGTTTGGTGGCCGGACACAGTCTGGGAAAGTGTGTGCAGGCGAAGAATTCACACACAGCACAAAGGTCCAATTATGAGCCCCCACTCAGAGACGGAGAGGGGGGGTGGTCGAGGGGATAATAGGGGCTTGTCCATCTCGGAAGGGGGTATGATGGTTTCCTTGCCTCTCACCTCGCCCTCTTCTCTCCTCCCTGCCCCACCACAAACAAATATGTGTCAACAAGAACTGAGCATGGAGGAAATTCCTATGGAGAAAAACAGGCCTGCTGTTTCAGCTTTTTATGCTGTGAATCACCAGATGTTAGAAAAGAGGCTGCGTTTGAGTTAAAAACAAGGCTGTGTAAGCAATGTCATGAAGTTGATACGCAAAATAAATAAAACTCAAAGACATATTCAGTCTCATAGTCTCCAGTCTCGTCTGACATGAGTTTAATCTCTGGAGCGTTGGGCTTCTGGCGTCTATGCAGTTTCACCTCCAGTCTGTCTTTACTGTAATACAGCTGATTAGATTAGTCTGTATTGGAAGAAAGTGATAGTAGCTCTGCTAGCGTCACCTTTCAAGCCCCAGCGGTGGCTCGACTGGTGCCAGCTCAACTTTGATTCCTTATCTCCAACTTCAGCCACACACTTTTGGCAAATTGCTGTTTGATTCAGGATCACGACATGCCTGTTTTATCTCAACAAAATGTCAGCCGACTCCATGCTTCACTCTGACAGCACAGCACTCTGGCAGTTATGAGTCTAGACAGTCTTTGATCTTACGTGTCTTGTTTGAAGCGGTCAGGACAATGTGAGAATTCCCTTAACGTGCTATCAGCGGAAAGCAGTGCACACGGTACAAACCTCAACACTTGTGGCTTGGTTCTTGGCCGGGACAAAGTAAACAGCCGGAGGAACATGTCCAAGTTAAGAATTACAAAGGCCGAGCTGTGGATAATTCACATTGTCAAAGACGTTGTTAAAGTGTACCTACCGACTGTTTACTGAGTCAGGGAATGAAATAATTCCACACTGGGCCTATAAATCGTTTGCCAAACACCCTGAATAACTCTACAGGTCAACAATGGACAGATTCATTCTCTTTGAGTCCACATAGCACATTAAACACCAAAGGAGCAGTGTTTCTCACTGTCTTTATGCTAAGATAAGCTAACTGGCTGCAGGCTCACAGTCAGTGGTGGAAGAAGTATTCAGATCCTTTTCTTCATAACAATAACACAATGCTGTGAAAATACTCCATTACAAGTAAAAGTCCTGCATTCACAACCATACCTAAGTAAAAGTATTATCAAATCAGTACAAATTGTGCAGAGAAGTGGTCCCTGTCAGTGTTATACTATTATATCTGATGTTTCTGGATTAACATTATTGCTGCATTAATGTATATGCTGTATTTTACTGCCGCAGATGTTTGAGGTTGAGCTCATCTTAAGTACTTTATATACTGCAGGTTGTTTAATCAGCAATGCATATTCAATAAGATCATTATATGTTTTTAGCATCGCTATGCTGTGACAGCCACATCTCTCTAAACTCTTCATGAGCTCAGAAAAACAGCCTGTTTTCAGCTTTGTGACGATGCTTATTCCAGTTAATCCAAGAGGGTTTCTAAAGTTTATTTACCTTAAGAGGTAGGAGAATTAGGAGAATTTTCTCAGCCCATAAAGGAACACTTAATCCTTCATTTCATTTTATCACAAACATTGAAATTCAAAATAAACACATTTGGACACACATGGTTTTCATTGAACAGTAAGGGCATGAACAACTGTAATCTTAAAAGTAGCTAGTAACTATGTATAGTGACTAAGCTAGTTTAAGTATAAAGTTGCTTAAAATGGAAATACTCAAGCAAAGTACAAGTACCCTGAATTTGTAGTTGAGTGCAGTTTGTGAATATTTTCATTTTATATATGTTCTATGTGGGAGGCTCAGCAGGTAGTGCGCGTGCCTCGCTGCAAAAAGGTCACCGGTTCGATTCCCAGGTCGGGCGGGGCCTTTCTATGTGAAGTTTGCATGTTCTTCCCGTGCTTGCGTGGACTCTCTTCGGGCACTCTGGCTTCCTCCCACAGACCAAAAACATGCTCATTAGGTTAATTGGTGACCTAGGTGTGAGTGTGAATGGTTGTCTGTCTGTATATGTTTCCCTGCGATCGACTGGCAACCGGTCCAGGGTGTAGCCACCTCTCGCCCATTGACAGCTGGGACAGGCTCCAGCCCCCCCACAACCCCGAAAGGGATAGTCGGGTATAGAAAATGAATGAATATGTTTTATGTACTTAGTTTCTTCCTGCCACTGTTCACAGCTTTACATTGGATGGACACAGACTGTATAAGAGTGTTGATCAATATATTTTAAAGGTATGATTTTTCTGGTGCAGTCCTGGTGCTAAGGCGAGTAAGACATTTAATATTCATGTATAGGCACATGATAGCTAAGTATTGGCCTGTCCTGTACTAATGTGCAGTATATGTGCTGGATGTGTTGACATAACTCACAATTGTCCTCATGTAACACATTCATTAAAGAATATATAGACGGCTTTAAATAATGCACTGAATGTGCTTTAGGACATCCTGCAGAACAGCCTGTCACAGTACACGTTCAGGTTCATTGTGTCCCAGGAGGAACTGCACTCAGTGTCTCACTGCAGTGTGAGTCGTTCTTTGTTGCACTTGTGAGCATAGAAATATGTATTCATGCATTGCAGCCTGTGCGTGACACGAAGGAGCATATGCCAATGCGAGGGCGTATGTATACATGCACACATGTGTATGGAATGGAATGGACAAATATACAGCTGTGTGCATGTGGTATGAATGTGTGTGTGCGTGTGCGTGCGTATGCATGTGTGTGCATCTGACACTCAAGCATCAGCAGCTGGTGAGCTGCTCTCACACACCAGGTGCGACCTGTAGCTCTAGGCGCTGTGTCAGCACATAGCATAGCAATATGACACTCTAAAGCACAAACACACACATACGCACAAAACATTTACTGTATGCACACACAGACACACACACACACACACAGTACAAGTGCACACAGACTCACACAGAGGAGAAACGTTGCACACAGACGTGCATACAGAATGCAGCAGGTTTAAATATGAAAAGCATAAATCACTGATTGTATCACAGCAATCATTTTGATCTGATAGGCTGACGGCCTGGGGAGAGAGGGAGAGGGAGAGAGACAGGCAGAGAGAGAGAGAGAGAGAGAGAGAGAGAGAGAGAGAGAGAGAGAGAGAGAGAGAGAGAGAGAGAGAGAGAGAGCTTCATGTCATGTAGTCCCTGCAGTGTTCATGACTGATGTGATCGGGACACACAAGTGGTAAAGGCAGGCAATAAAAGGCATTTGGTTGCCATCTGTCTCTGTGGCCTCAGTGTCAAACAGTTGGCTGTCAGGCTCATGCCATAGACACACAACCAGGATAACCATTAGTCCATAAACAGGCGCCCTTCTATAGACAAATGGTTAGGGATTTCTATGGTCATGTCTGTGGTGAGATAATAGCCATAAAGCTATGACATACAGCTGTTCGCGTGAAATACAGGCTGAATGAAAGTGGAGTCAAGAGGAAAATGCCTTTTTAAAGAGGGTTTGTTTATGTGTCAAAGAATAACTGGGTGACTTACGGAGGATCATCGGATAATGTTATGTGACTTGCTTTTTCAGCATGAGGGCATGTGGAGACTTTTCACTGTCACTATCATGTTTCCTCCTGTCACTATCAAATCAGGACAAAAATGCCCCAATATTTCATATTTTACATATCATTTTCTTCAGAGGTCTGAAAAGCCAAAATGCAACAAGACTCAGCACACGATAAACTGCATGACTGTACCCCCCCCATGGTGCAGCTATTCCAGCTAACTGCTGAACTTGACTTTTGGATACATTCCTTCTTTGGTTTCATGGTCAGTCATTTGCTTTATGGCTCTGTGCTTTAAGTCCTTTTGCCTCTCTCCCTCCTATTTTTAAGAAGCCATGTGTTGTGTTGTTTGCCGGTGTAGTGAAGCACACTTTCAGACTGATTAAAAGGTCTCTGCCGTGCCCCTCACCTCTGTCTGACCGCCCATTATGCACGTCTGCACAAGGCATCAACTTCTCCCTAGTACTGGTTAACAGTAAGTACTTTATTGAAGCTTGATAATCTGCAGAATTAATCTTTTTCTTATGAGGAAAACAGAGTGGGCGATAGGAGCAGCGCTGACAGACACGCTGAGGACACAGACACCGCCGGCTCCCACATCTATCCTTCTCCACAGCAGACTTCCCAATGGTCTCCGGCTTCACATAAGCCAGTCGCTGGGATTTAGAGGTTATTACTTTGTGTTCCCTTCTTTGTCTGAAGGGTCATCTTTCTGAGTTGAGGTGAGATCGGGGTGAACACTAGAAAAACGCAGCGTAACCGGGTAGTGCAGTATTAATGTTAAACACACAATCCTGAACGCTCATCGGCTGTGATGGAAATAAGCTTTGATGACAAACCTGGGAGTGTGGGGTTACCTAATATTTGTCAGTTAGAGGGAAAACGATGGGAAGAGAAGCGGTAAAGTAGCCTGCGCGGAGACCAGCTCCCCCTTGGAGCACCCCTGATGGTGAGGCCTGCAGTGTTTGAGCACTGAAGGTCATGGGTGACACCTGTTTCCTGTCTCATCTCCCAACATCAAGTTGAGTTGCTAGGAGGGATGGCGGGGGGAGGTCTCAACCCCCACCACAGCGTAGCACAAAACCTCCTGTGTTCGTTTCCTGCCCTATGCAAGAAAAAAATCACTGAAAAGGGAATGAAACGGCCAAGTTTATATATCAGGGTGGGAAATTAACTTCCCAGGTAAAAGAAAAGGCATGCAAAAAAAGAGTCACTCTGCTTAAAAGCCTTGTTTGAACAACAAATTCATCTGCAGGCCAGGGCTCAAACATGAACACTTGAGCCATGCATCCATGCCCATTTTGTCATACATACAAGACAGCTCTGTTGTTTGAGCAACTGCGTGGTGCTGTGTTCATAACTCCAGTGACAGCAACTCTTCATGGACTTACATGCAAATATTGGAGAGAGTTTGCCCCCTTGTGGAGGAAGACTGCACATTCTCTGTCTGAACTGAGCCAGAATGTCTGCAAAATCAGACAGAATAATAATCACTTGTGCAATATAAAATCTATTTAATATGACATAAATTTCCTCAGATAATCTCAAAACAGCCACAACTAGCAGTGTTCGCCAAAGACTGTCTGCTTTTATTGGGCCTCTCAGGTTGGAAGAGTCATACCTGTTTGTGCTGTGCGGCTGGAAGACAGTGAACCATCTGGTTTCTGTTGTCATGGTCACAATCGGGCCCTTGTCTTTTACCATATGGTGTTTGAAAAAAGGAAAAAAAAACAGTCATAGACAGGCAAGCACATATAGAATACACCCAGATGTATGCACAGATTCATACAGTGCAGCACAACACCTTCAACACCTTTAAAGGGGACTTGTTAGGAAAAAGCTCAGCAAAAGCAGAAAATCATCTGCTCCCAGTCTCTTTATTAGCCCCCTGTTTCCCAGTTGACTTCTCTGCAGCTGAGGCGTGAAACTCCTCCATGTTCAGGCCTGGCCTGGCTTAGGCCTCCATACATCCACTGTGCTCGCAGCTGTATCCTGAGTCGAGGTACAACCCCAGCTGGTTCTCCTCTCCTAACCCTCCTCCTCTCCCCTCTGTTTCTTCTTTGCCCCTCCCTCTGTCCACATGCCAAACCATTTATATTTCAGGAGTTTAATAGCCTCTCTTGCACTTGCCCTCTCTGCTGCCAAACAATTATATGGTTTTCAGAAGGCGTCCATATGTATACCATGTGCCATACTTGCAAAACATTGCTTATTTCTAGAGAAAATAGGACTTTAGCACTTGTTCCATGGTTGAATTTCTGAATCATATGTTACTAAAACTAATGAAAAGCTGCTTTGATACCCAAAACACCTTACAGATAAACTTCAGCCAACACTTTCATATTAATACACACTGTTAATAAATGTGAATAAATATCCAACAATGATTTGAAACTAAAGAGCGCTTTTGGGGCAACAGACAGCAGATGGCATCAGTGCGCCAGACCTCTCAGTGTGTTTTCAGCTGATCTCTGACCAGTCGATACTTATCTCAGGTTGTTCAGAGGGGGACCTTAGGTGCTGAATATGGAGCCAATAATAACCTCTGTCTGCCCTCTGGTGGATCTAAACCTAAACCTGAACCATAATGACATGATAATTAGCATGAGACAAGTGAGTCAGAGCGGTGTCAGTGAAGAAATAGCATTTCTGGCCTGACACTACTCTCTAAGCGGTATGCGACATATATCCCATGGTGCACTCGACAGAGGCGAACGGTGTCATCGAGGGCAGGGAGTCACACACAGTTAATATTCTCTCACATTAAATCACCAATCAAAAAGTATCTCTACACATGGACTGTAACCTGATTTTTCCAATCTTGTGATGATGTCAGCTTCTTCCCTTCTCTATCCAGTGTATCCAGGTGTTGTCATGGGAACATGCCGAAGATGGGAGCTGACAGCTGTTTGAGTGTAGTGAAATTATTCAGCCAATCTGGCAACCCCACCTCCTGGACAGATGGAGAGGTTGGCAAGGCAGTGATCACATTTAGCAACGTCACACATCACTCCGGATTTGCTATCAGCCAAACTCATTCCATCATTCCCCCCCTCTGAAAACGAAGGATTGGCAGTGTTTTATTCTCTGTTTCTAGAGAATGGGAAAGTAGGAAAATGAGCAGACAGGATGGGATTCAGTCGAAGGCAAATACGAGAACATGGGCAGACTGACTCTCTTTGCTTCTCTTTGGTCCAAAAGTTGACATCATATATGTAGTCATAGACATCGTAGACATAGACGTAGATCATAGATACATTTTTGAAATTGATCTTTGAAATCTACTCATTTATTATTATAACAGTCGGCAGTTATGTTATAAGCTAGTTAGACATAGCAGTGCTTTGAGCCAAACGCTGGTGTTTAGCAGGTACAGTATAACATTTTTTTGTATGCTAACATTTGCTAATTAGCACTAAACACAAAGTACAGTTGAGACTGAAAGAAAAGTCATTAGTTTAGCAGATATTTGGTAAGAAACCAAAGTGCTGGACGGGCTTTAACCTGATGATGGCACTAGCTGAAAAGCCAGAATCACAAAAGATATTACAACACACCCTGAATGTCTGCACTCAACCATCTATAAATATCAACTTCATGATGTCTCTAGAGAAAAAGTCAAGTAATCTCCAATATCACAAGGATACATCGTCTGAGAACCATGAATGTCTGTGTAAAGATTTGAGCTGATCTGATCTGACCCATCCAACTGATCTATCCAGAAGATGTTGAGCTATGTCTGAAAATAAAATTTTGACTGACTGGTCATGGTCTAAATTTTGGCTAAATGAAATGTGAGGGGATCACCAAAATCAGATTAATTCAAAGTAAGATTCATCCCCTATGGGCACCATGAAGAAAAAAAAAAAGCTGTATTTTAGTTCTGATGGATAGAGTCATGGTGGTTGAGGTTACCAATCTGTAATGTGCCTATGGTGCATCTGCACAGTAAGCATTGATCCACAAGTTACGTATCCTTCAGTCAGAAAAAGGCTACACAGGAAGTTCTCTGGAAAAGTCTTACACTGGGACGTTAGTGGATTACTTTAAAGCAGAAGCAGCACTCTCTAAATCTGGCTCATCAGAGGAACTTATCGATTTGGCCGCCAAAGACCTCTTTTGTCTCCCACTTGTGAAGTCTCAGATGACAGATCACTTGCATTTTACCCCCTGCGAGTGGCAGCCAACCTTAGACAGAGAGGCAGAGTATTAATTAGGCCTCCCTCTCTCCTGCGCCGCCCCCCTCTCACCCTCACCTCTCTGGATGCTCCCACAGAATGGGCATCTGCGGCCAACACTGGAAATGAGCCTTGAAAGTGTAATTAATGAGTGCAATGGTGAGATAATTACAGAGAACAAAATTATTGATCAGGCCAGCAAACTCCTGAGTCTTATAAATGTCTGACCTGAAAAGTCTTACCTCATACTACTGTCAGGAAATATGGTGAGTGAGGTAACGCAGTACAGTGAACCATATCATCACTCCTGGGAGATTACTGAGATGCATAAGGAATGTTTCAAAGTGACAAAGGTTCTTGAAGTCTGACCTGATTAGATTCATCTGGAGTGGATATCTGGGATCACTGCTGAAGAAGTGTCATTATTAGAGCAAGAAAATGCCAAAGGTTAGGGAGTATTTGTGGTGCCAGTCCAGCTCAGTCATCAGTCATGCTGTAATAACAGTGATTGCCTCAGTGTAGGCTGACCGTGGCTGTAACAGTAATGTATATGATTAAATCATTAAGCAGTGTGTGCAAAAAAAAGTCATGCTGGGTGTAACTGATGAGTACAGTATCCTCAGGAGCAGATTGTTATGAACTGTGAATGTAGGAAAATAATGTCTGTGTAACATCTTTAAAGGACCAGAGTGTAGGATTAAAGGCCTCTAGTGGTGACGTTGCAGATCACAACCAACTGAATTCCCTCCGCTCACTCTCCCTTCCAAGCATGTAGGAGAACCTATGGTGGCCGTGAAACTCACAAAAAACATGAAAGGGGCTCTTTATTTGGTTTATCCCTTCTGGGCTACTGCAGACATACGACAAGGAGGAAAACTGATCACTACCTAGATTCCATATGAGGGCTATAGGCTGTTGAAGTCATCATAATGTTTTCTGAGGATGGTTTTAAGCCATTTTGGTTTAATACCTGCGTGATCTGACAGATATGTAACAAACCACCGTCTTCACTGAACTACAAAGTACTAATAATATAATATAATAATAATAATGCGATGTATTAGGACTTCACTTTGTAAAATGGGACAAAATGCGGCTTTCAGGACAGAAGAAAGGTGATGATCTTGCCTGACATGAGACCAAATGATTATCTGACACAGTGCTGCCGATCTATTCAATGTGTAAATGTAAAGTATGTGTAAATATGTGTGTTTGCCTCTCTCCTCCCCTCAGTCCTCCCTTTTCCTTTCCGCTCCTCCCTCCCCCCCTTCACCTGTGCTGTGCAGGTAATGAGGCTGCAAGCTGATGGCCAGCTGAAAGATGGACAATTGGAACGACAGGTTTATTTTTAGTCTTCTGAAACAGCACCGAGCATGAAAAATGACGTGCCAGCTTGAATAATTAAATGGCTTCAGAGGCTCCACTGATCCACCTGTCCACAGATCAATAGACAACATTCAGATGGAGTGCACCATATGCTCTAAAGTGGCCCACGCCGCCACAATCCTGAGAGAGGATGTCCATTTTATTTCTGGCAAGGAGCTGCTTAGTAGTTGTGAAATGCTTTATGGATAGTTTAACAAATTGGGGTGTCCAATGACCACATTTTTCTTACAGCGCCTGTTACAGTATCTTCTTGTTTGACCAGCAGAGGCTATGAATGTCTTGCTCTAAACACAATGTCATATCTAATAATAATTCCATAATGCCCTTCCTTCCCTGTTCACTCATGGGCTAATACCTAATGAATACTCCTACTATCGTCGCTCTGTTCCCAGGGCTCAATTTTCTATTCTATTTCTGTGTATTGAACATCAAATGCTGTGCAGGGCCCTTGTGTGGGATTAGAGGGCTTGTTCCTTCCTAATAGGCCCTTGACCTTCGCAGCTCCCTGACAGGGCTCTGGCATTAGCCCTTTGCAGTAGCGTCCGCTGCCTGGGCTCCCATGATGCAAATTTCATGTCACAACATCAAACAGCATGCTGATCAAAGGTCAGCCCTCTTTGTGTAGGTGTTTGATATCAAAATTTCTATTTCATCTCCAGCTGTCAAGGGCTGTTAGAGCTGAAGAGCAAAGGATGGAGGGAGGGAACGGAGAGCAGGAGAGGTAGGCTAGTCAAAGTTGATTAGAAGGAAAAAAAAAAAGAAATGTAGTGGACTAAGCTCAGAAAAAAGGAAACAAAGCCCACTGGAACTGGAACTTCAGTGTTTGAGATGTAACATACATTTGTCTGGAGAGTTTTACCCTTTCTGATAAATATATATATTTTCTGCAGATTTATAGCACAGCAGAAATGATAGCGTGTTGCCCGCAGTGGTGTAAACTGAAATAGCCATAGCCTCTGCGCTTTTTCTGGAGCCTTGCTCTTTTGAATTTGTTTCTGTTTCCTCATGCATTCCCCACAAGCCCTTGAAAATTGCATAGGAAAGGGAAGAAGGAAGTTGGAATCGATGCATCATTCCGATTAATTAGGGGCATGATTTGCTGAGGCGTCTGAGAAATAAACCAATCTGAATGTGGAATTAGGATTCAGGGGAGAACAGTCAGGCTGCGCAGCATCCAGATCTGTGACATTATGCATGAAATTATGGTAAAGAAAGAAGCCATCTCTCTCAATCATAATGACACACTCCTGTGGCATTCACTGTGTGTCTCTGCACATAAATGGATGCACTTCATGTTTGCATGTGTGCTAATAAAAAACAAAGGGCATGCATCATACACCCCGGTGTCACCACTGCCATCCCAGAAACAGAGTAAATACAGCAGCCACATCAGCCACACGTTTAATCACCTGCACCTCCTTCACTTGTAATCTCTCACTCAGACAGGCCACTCAATAAACTACACTCTCCACTAATTTAACCAGGAGAAATTAAATCACATCCTCACAAGGCACCAGTGGGACATTTGGGATAGGCAGCGAGGTGGGATTATCGTGGTAGCATCACCGCATCCCATGCAAATACAGTACCTGAGCGCAAGCCTGAGGAATACATCTCAAGCTGACAGTGGAGCATCCCCATCTAAAAGCCATGCTGGCACCATTATGGGCATGAGGAATGTCTGTCAGGAGACCATCAGCATGTCACTCAGGACACGGGGGAAAGGATGCTTTGGATCGACTTTTTGCCTCTTCAAAAACTTAATTTTCTTTTTGATTATCCACTTTTAGCCTGCTTTGTGTTCACCACAATTTACTCATGTACTCCCTTTGACTTGATTTGAAAATGTAAGCTTTCTTTAGCCATTGTAGCATACAAACAAGACACCAGAGGTTTGAGCAGAAGCAACATTAGAAGACAGTTAAGGTTGATGTGTTTCATGATTATCTGAAGGCATGTAAATCATCTGATTTCAACCGCTCCGCGTCAGTCTTTGTGATGTATCTGCAGTTCTGTTTCTCGTTGATAGATGGCAATGTTGCTCTTCCATAGAAAGCCATTCAAAACCATTCAGCTACACTTGATGGTTTTGGTATTTTCAAAATGCTTATTGCAACATTTTTACTCAGTAATTGTTCAATTTAAGCCCATCAGAGCACACGTTTGGCAAATATACTGTTATATGGGAACACAAATGATGAAAACACTTCAGGTTATGAAGGTAGGCGTCAGGCGTTATGAGGATGTTGGACTTCCAGATTAGAAACAGAAGGATCCAATAACTCTCAGTTGCCACTTTGACTCAGAATATTGTTTTGACTGCATTAAATCACATATAAAACAAAACAAAAATACTTTTTCTCAACTTTTCAGTTTCTGTGTGTTGCTGATATATCAATTAAAATGTGCTTTTTCATCTATGCTTAGATTACAATGTGCAACTTTTTAATATTTAAAAAGTTTGATTTTTTTTGTGACTTTTCTCACTTTTCTGCACACAGTGACCATTTTCTTGCGGTGTCACGCTCAGGGTGGGAGGCTCAAATGCTGTAGTCAATGTAATGCCGTACTGATGTGCGCTAGGTTACAAGTGGTATAAATGTAGGGACTTGAATCGAACAAATCTTTATCCCTTCACCGCATCCTGATTGATCAGCAACTGAAAAGACAATGAACAGTGAAAATCTGGAGGGACATTTGGCCATTTTTCAAGGTAAAATAACCAATGAGCCATCGTCAGACAGTAGAAACCACTTCCTAGCTAACATTACTGTTTGTGTTACGTGATACAATAGCTGAGCGTGACATCTAAGAAAAATGGCCGCCGTGTGAACATGTTCTATGATTTGCTGACATGTGAAATGATGTTTGAGTGAAATAGTATTTACACAACATCTAAGCGCATCTATGCATGAATCTCTGTCTACACAGTTCACAAACACAAAGTGGTTGTTGTAAGCCCTGATTCGAGCACAGACCTCTGGTCAGAGGCTGACACAAATTTGCACTCATGGAATTAGATATTTTCTCTCTTCATAATGTTGCATTGAAATGACAGAATGCCAAAAACAGGGGATGCCTCCTTATACAGATTGCCACATAGAGGATGAATCAGAGGCTGCAGAGATAGATTAGTTGCATTGGGTGCAATTACTCTCCCCCTGATACAAATGAAGGCATGCAGGTTATCTCCTAGCTCATGAATAGGCTTTGTTGATAATGGAGAGGCTCCTCATAGCCATGAAGAGCTACATTAATTGGCTGACAAGCCTTACCCTCACAACGTTCATGGAAAGAGATGAGAAGCAGAAAAGGGGGGCCATTCCTTTTCTTTGATTTCTTTCTGTTTTTTTTTTTTTTCTGGCCTCACCACCTGTGGAGAGACGGGGAGAGAGGGAGAGAGAGAAGGAGGTGGAACAGAATTTAAATGAAGCTGGAAAAGTTGGGAGAGTGAGAGACAATAGACAGAGAAAATGGGAGAGATGGGCTGACTGAAACATAATCAGCGGCAAAATGGAACAAAAAAACAAGACAGAAGAGGGCAGGAAGTGAGAGACGAGTGAAGAGGGAGAGAAGTGCAGAGAGAGAGACATCGCTTCCACAGGCGGTTGAAATCCTCCTTCTCTACTAAGGCTCATCCCTGATATGGAGGGGGCGCTGCTTCTTCTGGGGTTGAACACCTAATTATAGATCACTCACATACACATACACATCTGCACACACCGGTGGAGTTGTCAGGTAATATGTCCCTTAGAAACTATGGTTTGCCTTTCAGGAGGCGTAAAAAGTGACATGTCTCCGGTCGGTGAGATGTAATGGAAAACATCTCACTTTTGCTGCAGTGATTGTAGTGTAACAAAATCTTTGTGCTTGCCTTCATCATCCCCAAAATCCGCATAATAAGACAAATGAGGCTTGAGTGCAGTCTGCTATCAGCCCCGACCGACTGGGTCAAGCCAGGCCAGAGGTAATAAACTCTGACTTTTCCAGTCTTATTGTGGCAGACGGTGTCTGGCTGCACTCAACCCCACCACTCCTTGGTCTGCGCTCTATCCTGACACCTCAGGTCAGTAACTTTGACTCGCTAACCACCCTCATTAGTATTCTAGAAAGCTCCATGGCAGACATCCAGTTTCTGTGTGGGGAAAACAAAGGCTGGTGGTGTAGTTGTACTGTAGAATTCTGCTTCTTCCAAATAGCTGTGATATGAGGCAGAAGGCTGAGGAGAATGGGGAACGAGCTCCACAATACAAGTAGCAGTCTCCAAAAGAAACTCCTCCAGAAAGAAAACATCAAAATCTAACAGTGTTTGTGTTTAAATTCAAGGGTTATGGATTATGAGGGTGTTCAGACGAGAGGTGAAATGCAACTGAGCATAAGTTTTTGGTTGGTTGGCTGCAGACTCCTCACCCCCCCCCCCCCCCCCCCCCCCTCCCTATACAAGCGTATAGGAGAACAAACAGTGGCTGCAAAACTCGCGAAAGGCCGAGGGTTTGTTGGTTATGGGCTACTGTAGAAATATGCCAGTGCAACATGGCGGACTTCATGGAGGAAGACTCTCTCCATGTAGATATGAAGGTCTCGTCCTAAGGCAACGAAAACACAATTCTTATTTTCAGGTGATTATACTAATAAACTAATACTACTAACTAATACTAATAAAAACATACTTGTGAATGTTACAGTCCATTCCTGCTATATTCTGCCAAAAGATACACAGTTGCTAATGCAATTTTCAAGTATTTGTACTTTGCTTTCCATTTTTTGCTTCTTCTTTATATTTCTTCATCGTTACATTTCACATACAACATTGTATTTACCTCTTTTAGATTTAGTTACAAGCTACTTTGCAGATTAAGAATTTCTATACAAAAACACTGATGCATTTGAGAATGCAGGACTTTTAAATGTAATGCATTATGCTGCATTTTTTGATAGTCCAGTATGTAGGATTTTGTGGCATCTAATGGTGAGGTTGCAGATTGCCTCTAACTGAACACCTCTCACCTCCCCCCTCCCTTTCTAAACATGTAGCAGAGCCCATGGTAGCTGTGAAAAGCTGCTCTCTAGAGCTGGTTTTTGGTTTGTTTGGTCTTGGCTACTGTAGAAACATGCAACACGCAGCATGGTGGACTCTGTGGAAGAGGACCTGCTCCCTCTGATGTGAAGAGCCCATTCTAAAATAACAAAAACACATTTATTTATTTATTTATTTATTTATTTATTTATTTATTTATTTATTTATTTATTTATTTTAATTTCAAATCTTACTCACTGGTCCTTTAAAGGATAATTCTGGTGATATTCTATTTCATCAAGAAATTCCATGAAAGCCAGCAATGACTTGATCCTACTAACAAGTGCTGTAGCTTATTCCTCTTTCTTTCCTTATTCTGGTGCTGTAAATACTCAGCAGAGCACCAAATAGGCATTCATCTGTAGCTACAAATAGTTCCAAATAGTAGACTGACTAACGCGGGATTTGTTTTTGTCTTTTCATGGGATTTGTTGGCAATAAGAAAACACAGAATATCACCAGTTTTATCCTTTAAGCAAAATCTGTGAGCTCTTTCTCAACCACTGCTTAAAACAATAGTGAGGTACATATAATTTGTGGAGAAAACAGCATACAGAACATGGCAGGCAAGAAGCCACAGAAAGCTGTGCATGCTTACACAGTATTGTGTACAGCACATTTATGCAAACAAAAAGACTGTCCACAAATGATCAGTTTTAAGGCACATGGCACGACAGACCCCAAAACGTCCTTTTTATAGACCTGAATAAAAGAAATCTAATAAAAACTAGTCACAGAGAAAGCTTTGACTTAATGTGATTTATTCACTAACATATTGCCACAACATTTGTTTTGATGGCGTAGCTTAAAAATACAGCCATCCGCTTGCAAATGCTCTAATGCTTCGCTTTCACGCTGTTCATCAAATGCAGCCGGGAGGAGAAATAAATGAATGCGCAGATGTTTAAAAAACTGTTTTCAGAAAATATACAGTGCACGGTCAGAACTGCAATTCATCTTCTGCATACATCTTACATGTGTTCCTATTAAATATGCTCTATAAACACAGTCAGCTAACATCACCAAGCTTATTTATCAAACAAATAGCTTTTGGATGAATCTCCTGGTTAAACAACCGTGCCCCAGCAGTTTAAGCAGCACTGTTACGCCTTGCCCACTAATTCAGTGACTTGGCCTGCGGTCACAGGATTAAAAGAGATAAGCACTGGTGAATATTCTACTGTTTCTGGAATGGAGGTCTCCCATTTATCACCCAGTGAGACCAGTGAATAATACATGGGCTTGTCCAGTCCACGCACAGTAAAGCAAGGGCACTTGTAGTAAAAAAGTATTGCCCTTGTCTAACCAGTTAGACCTCCCTGAGGCTGATTCCGACAGGTCTATTTGGAACAGTCTTGTTTGACCTCTCCCTATGTCTTCCCTTGGAGCCATGCGTGCAGCCGATCAATCACTTGATAATACACACACCTCCCAGTTCATTTCTATGCATGCACGCACACACACACGGCCCTTTTTTCTCTGTCTCCTGTTTTCCTTTGACAAAGGCACAAGGGTTGTATTGTATCTGCTTCCTATCAAATTTGAACTCTGCGGCCTTGAAACATGAAACAATAATGTCTGGTATGCATGTGAGCTAATATCAATGGAGCCCCACATCACTCAGCTCTGGCATGCATGGTCTTCCTAAGTGGCGTGGCATTGATCACACCAGAATGACTCTGATTGCCGTGCACTCCTCTGTGAGGAGATGGGATTCATGAATCCAAATGTTTCAGCAGGTGTCGGCAGGTAACATCGCGCCCAACTGAGGTCTTTTTCCGCATGGACTGGCATACAAGCGCAGGTCTGAGGCATCGTACTCGCTGATCTTCAAATGGGAAGACGGGTAATAGAGGAGTGAAAACCCCCAACCACGGGGGATACACAACAGCATGCCCACCGTGAGGGATCTGGTTTCATATTGTGTGGAAAACCTTCCCATAGACTGGCGCAGCAGCTATGGGTGAGATGATTAAGTGCTAAAGTTGCATTTTCTCCTCCAAGCAGGCAGCCCTGAGGCCAGAGAGGCTGCATGATTGCCTCTGTGTGCTACATTACATTGACATGATGGAGAATACTCTCCTGGGGCCTGAAATAATGTAAAAGGAAAGTGGGAGAGAGGGGAAAAAAAAGCCCATCCCATCCCAGCCTTTTCTGCCGGGACTTCAGAATTCTCTGCGTGCAATCGGATTTGCTGATAGATCTCCCCGCGCCGCCGCCTCAATATTGATGACAGGCAGAGCATTCGCACACGGGTGCATGGCAGCACACACCAGGGGAGTCCTCTAATCCGATTCTGCTATTAGAGCCCCAGACCTCCCCGCTGGGTGTCTTGAGCCTCCCGGCCTGTGTGGCTCACCGTGACACAGAGTGAGCTCAGCCATGCAGCGGACGCACAGGTCTGTGAAGAATACCACAGGAGGACGATTTAGAAGGAGAAAAAAAAGAGGCTAGTCAAATTGGACAAAACGTGCAGAGTGCTTTTTTTTTTTCTCCCTTAACTAATTAGCGGGAGGCTAAAAAAAGACAAATTTTATAAAACCAAATCCATCAGCCGGACAAGTGGAACAAATGAGTCGACCTCACAGTGGGAGGCAGCACAGCCTTATTTGTTTGCTTTTACAACTTGAAGGGCAGACGATGCACGGTCACCCAGCAGCAGCTTTCTGAAACTGTCCCCGAAGTTAGCCAATGTGAACCTCGGCTTCCTGCTACTCACTGTGCTTTTTGGCAGGCAGATCAAAACACATGAGCTTTGATCCAGTGTTATCAGCGCTGCTACATTTTCACACAGTTTCAACACAAGAAAAGAAGACATTTGGTTTTTGGGCTCATCTCTGCTAAAGTGAGAGTTTGCCTTCCGTGTCGTAGCTATGAAAGCATGAATGGTTATTATCACCACATGATCGGACCACACATTATGACTGAAGCAGACTGGATAACACTCAGGCGGCTTCCACCAGACTGGTATTTGTACAATCTTATCTTATGTGAATTCAGTCTTGAGGAATTCCTGGCAGTGCCTCGGCTGGACTATTAAATTGTAAATGAAAACGTTTATCGCACACCTTTCAACCCTGCAAAGTTTGCATCAAGCTGCAAATAAAGCTCAACACAAACTTGACAATAAGGAAATAGTTCAAAATTTTGGGTGAGATGAAGCTACAGCCTGCAGCCACTTAACTTCAGCATCCAGACTGGACACGAGGTAACTTGAAAACTCACTAATTAACACCATTACCTATATCACGTTTGTTTTGGGATATCTCATGCTTTGCCCGTTTTCTTGCCAAGAGCTAGATGGGATAACACCACTCTCATGTCTGTACAGTAGGTCGAGCCAGCAGACAGTTAGCTTGGCAAATGCAACGCCTGAAAAAGAGTATCAGCTGGACTGAGATCTGTTCAAAGGTAAAAATCCACTGACCAGCACCTTGAAAGCGCACTAAATAACAATTTAGATTTTGTTTGGCCAGAAACCAAAGTGTAAAACAGTAATTATAAATTTTTATGTTTATGGTCTGGGAATAATCTCGCAGCCTTTTACAATGATGAGGTAATGTTTTTGTAAGTGCTAAATGAAAAAGATGTACATATCAATTTGTGGGTTTCAGAGGAGCTGGTTTTGTTTCCTTTCGACAGAGCCAGGCTAGCTGTTTCCCTGTTTCCAGGCTTCATGCTAAGCTAAGCTAGCTTCATAAAGAGTTTTCTCATCTAACTCTACATGTTCTTCCAAAAATGTCAGACTATTCCTTCAGTGGTCCCATATGTAGGATTTGGGGGCTCTATTGGCAGAAATTAAATATAATAATCACAATTTTCTTTTGATTAATGTATAGTCACCAGTAAATAATAATTGTTGTGTTTCTGTTTTCTCAGAATGCACTTTTGTCGACAGAGGAAGCATGTCGCGCCGCCATGTTTTTGCGTTTTTAGTCATCATTGTAGGGGACAGTAAGGAAAATAGCATTCGGTTTGTTGCATTCTGCCACCTCACCCACTAAATCCTACATACTGGGCCTTTAAAGCTAAAATCCTAACTTCCTCATTTAGAGGACGCTCAACAAAACTATAAAAACTTATAGATCTTGAGCTGTGCAGCTAAAAAACAACCATTGGCAAACGGCTTTGTCAGCAGTTTCAGTTGCAAGGGTGGGATCGTGCGGAAATTAAGGTGCTTTTGGGGAAACTCGGGCCATCTGCTCATCAGCTCCTCAGGTGGGGTTAGTGAGACTTTTGAAACATGGAGAAGGACCTCCAGGTCTGTATTTACAGCAGCCTCCCATAGTGCTCCTATTTGTCTCCTCCTGGGTGGCGGGGTGGGGGAGCCCAGGGCTGTTCACAACATCTGCAGGCATTCTTCCACAGGCCCCCGGAAGTATATAATAACCCATTACCTCTATCTCTGACAAAAACACACATTTAAACTACAATTACACCCCCTGCCTCCTCTTCTTCATGCATCTCATCTCATCTCATCTCCTCTTCTTCTTCTGTTCTGCAATTCAATTGTTCCCAACCTGGGACTCCTCCATTTAACCCCCCACACTGTCTTCCTCTCATCTTCCCACGAGATTACAAGAGACAGACTCACAACTACAGAGGGCCCTTACAGAGAAGATGAGAGCACTTATGACAAATGTAAACCGTTTCTTTGTGTATATACATATTGCACAGAACAAAAACTCTTAGAAACACAGTTAATTATTCAGACATATCACATACTTTTCAACTAAGATAAATATATATATTTACTTCCCTTAGGACCTAATAATGACAGATAATAAAATCACTGAACAGCTGTGTTCCTGGATCTGAGGGTAAGCAGCAAAAGATGATCCCATCCATTCCCAAATACTCTCTGGAGACCACTCCTCTAATTTTATTGGCTGCAGCCATTTTTGCTGTGTTTCTGGCTGCACCAGTATCATATTGTGAATGAACACTATAATAATGAGTTTCTCGTTCATAATGCTGTAACCAGACAATTCTGTGCTAGATGTGGAAAAAGTAAAAACTGTAGATACCAGATGATCAGTTTCAATGTATCAACAAGGGACATCTGTAGAGGTATAAACAGAAACCAGAGCTATCATCAAATAACAGCAACCATTGGAAGCCTTTTTTCTCTCGTTCAACAGAAACTAGGCCCAATTTCACAGGCCACACTGTGGCTGAACGGGAAGAAATTGGAAAAAAAAGTGAAATTGATTGCTTAGATTGCAGGTGTACTTTTATTTGTCTCTCCTTCTGTCGTTTTACAGTGTTATGTAGTGTTACAGAGCATTTCCCACCTGCACAGCATTGATAATGGAATTGCAGTACGCTGGTGTTGGCTCTACTGTTGACTACATGCTTGTACACCTTTTGTCAAATGTATTGTAATGTAACGTATTCATATTCATAGAATATACATAACACCTAATAACCAAAAGCATCATCCATGTCATAATATCCTCTTGGACAATTCTTAAAATAAGGGTTTATTTAGTGCTGCTGGCAATATTCTGTTGTACCACAACTAGCTGTAGCAAAGATACCAGCTCCTCTAATGCAGTCCATACAGTAAGTAGTTGAACAGTGACAATTTCCGTTGTTGGCTGTGGATTCCAGCAGACTGGTTTTGAATTGAATTTGAACATAAATAAATAAATAAATAATTCTGAAGTGCTGACTCTCTGTCCGGGGTAATAGTGTAAAGTAAGTTAGCCCCTTTTATACATTTCTGTACAGCAAGACAATGACAGGATCACATTACCAATGTTTCAACCTATGTGGGAGTAAACACCCTCAGATTAATACCATGAGTGAGTCTTCTAACTACACTGTAATTGTTGAATTTTGTTCCAGGGTGTGCTGAAGGACATTTGTAGAAAACTTTTACAATAGCTAAAATTCTGAAAGAGGCTGAAGTGGCAGTTGTAATTCAATTACTGAAAGAAGCTGAAGTTTCAGCTAAGCGCTGAATGAAGGTGATGTGTCAACTGGAGTGTAAGTGCGAAGTGAAGATGAAGTGTCAGCTGAAGTGAAGACACTGAAAGGAGCCGAAAGTGAGAAAGTGTAAGTGAGAAATGAATTTACAAATGTCAGTTTAAGTGGAAATTATGAAATAAATGAATGCTAGTTCAAGTATATAAACTGAATGATGACCAACTGAAGTGACTGTCAACTGAAGTGTTGGCTGAAGTATAAGCACCAGAGCAGATGGAGTAAATTATCTATGAACGCTGGAAGTTAGAAGAGCTGAAGGTTTGTTTTTTGTTCAACGATGAAGACCTTCGACCACAAAAGGTTTGATGTATCAATTAAAGTGTATACACTGAAAGTGTTGAGGTATGTGTTGAAGTTCTCATTGACATCGATGTTACAAGCAGCAGAAATGTGGAATGTACTTTTTAAGCTTCAAATCTGACGTTACCTAACTGTTACCAAACACTTCACAATTAATTAAGAGGCATTAGCTGAATTAACTGTCCATATTGGGAACAGGCAACACAAACATCACATGATCAAGAATAAATGTAGAAACATCAGCAGCAGCCGAGAGCTTTGGATATTCATCCATTACACAGTAACATCCTTAGACAGGCTTGTGCAATTACTCTTAGAATTCCATTAATAAATTACTTCTAAATGAAAAGCAGCAGATATTAAATGACAGCACGTTAATACATGGGAATTATGTGGCAATTGTAGTGCTCAACAAACAGCAATTAGTCGACTCCTCTTGACACCATGAGGGTGTGGGTGCTGCCACATGTTGTGAATGTCAAAAGACCCGCCGTGGCCAAAACTCCCGACAAGACTCTGATAGAGAGCTTAAATTGCAATGAATTATCCACAGCCATCGCCACAAAGGGCACTCCCTCATTACTGTTGACAGTTTATGTGAAAAATGCAATCAACATAATAATACAGAATTTAAATGACACATTCAAGTTTTGATTTAATTGGCAAATGAACAATGCATGTGTCCTGTAGCAACTATTAACATTTAATCTCACATTTTCCCTTTGGATTGAGAGGTTTTTATAAAGTCGCTTATTTGTTTCTATTAAAACAAAATCATTCCTGTACTTCTATTTAGGTAAGTAATAATTTGGTATATTGTTGACTTGTTGACCAGAAATCAGAATATATTGTGGCATGAAATCAACTAACGTTATGATTAAATGTTTGTCAAAATCTTGCTTGTGACATGTCATTATCATGCTGGGTAACTAACATGGCCATGGTGTGAAACTAAATGGGTGGACTGAATGTTTCATTTTCTGGCACCATCAAGCCTCATTTATTTCATCTAAATAAATAAATAACAGGGTGGGGGATCATAGAATGCAGTTTCTCACACAAAAAAATGACATTAAATCTGAAATCCTGCATATTTTGTGGAGGAAACTTAATAATCATTTTGGACTTCCAGTAAAGAATATTGTTACCGTACTTATAATCATTGTATTAAATAAGCCTAGAAATTTAACTAAATGGGACACATGTGTAACAGTCAGTTCTGACAACAACATAAATAACATAAAATAAAACAATTAAGAAAAATACTTATTGTCTTGGTATGACGAGGGCATTTTGCATCTGCTGTCACTGTCACTGCTAATTCAAACTTCAAAAAGGGTAAGGATACCAGTCTGAATAAAGTCACCTAAACACAATTTATCCAGCTTTAAAAATATAAAATACAGTAAAGGTTTCAAGCCAACATAATCCTGTGTGATCTACAATTAATGGCATGCAGCATGTGAAGTAAGAGGTGTAATGATAGGAGTTTTAGAAATGGAAGAAAGATGTGAAAAAATGTTGGTCAAAATTTTAATTTCATTAAAATTTATAGTTTTTCTTGCCTTGGGACATGTCTTGAAAAGGGGCTTAATCAGATATTTAGCACTTTGTATTGATGCACAAAATTAACAAGTCTGAAAAATGCATAAACAAGGTTAAGCTCTTCGAATATGTTTGTAATATTGAAAAAAAAAAAATAGATACCTCACAATAAAACACAGTCTTTTAAATCTCTCCTTGGAATACAGAAACATTCATTTATGTGTGAAATTCAATTCACTGAACTCTGAACCTGAGTAGTGATAATGTGTTTTTGCCAACTGTGCCACATAAACACACTATACAAACAAAGAGGTCTGCTTTGCCAGTACCTGAGCAAGGCCATAAAACAGCACGCACTGAGCCAAAAAAGGTTAGAAAAAAAAAGGCTTATTTCATTTTCTGCAGAAAAGGCATGATTGTAGTTTCATATTCCACCACACAACTACCATGTGCAAAATAAAACAAGACGGTAAGATAACTGGCGATATGCAAAAACAGAGTGCATCTTGAATGCTCAGTGCAGTGGGGACAATGCGGCTCAGGCCCTTATGGCCACAACTGCACAAATGCGTTTACATAGAAACAGCGCATGGTATAACTTAGCAGATAAGCTATGCATCTGTCAGTATGCATGGCAACCTTTCACAACAAATCCTTTTTCCCCATACCATATCATTTTCCAGTTATTGGATGAGAAGCCTCCAACATATCACACATTACATCCTTATGCTCAAATATTTATTGGTTGTATTTAATCTCTTACCAACAGACTTAGTTTTAATAACAGTGATTGTTTAATCAACTTCAGCTAATTGTTCCATTATCCGAACATCTTTTCCATGCAAGTCTCTGTGGCTTACATCAGTGCTGTTGTATTTTCCAACATGGCAAATCCTGCGTGAATCCTGTCAGTTTTCTATGCTGTAGTTCAGCTCCAGGTCTGTTAGAATAAGAGTATTGTATAATGTAAGCGTGCAGCTGTACCTGGAAGGTGTGTTACATTGCTGTTAGTGTTAATTAAAGCGCCTATTGCTTTGAGAGCAGTTAGCCAGTTTAGATACAATTTTCTATCACGTGGTTTCAGGATTATTCTCCCATTGTGATTCTGAGGGTTAAAACTTGCTGGTGTTTGCTCCGTTATCACAGATATTTTAGGTCTGGGCTCTGATTATTATATTTAAACAAATGTCTGCATATGAATTGAGAATCAATAGGGAAGGCACAAATTTCTGAAGCATTCTGGTCTCTGAGTGGCAGTGATATTTGAGCGGATTTTGGTTACATGCCTGCGATTGGCTGGCGACCGGTCCAGGGTGTACCCCGCCTCCCACCCATTGACAGCCGAGATAGGCTCCGGCCCCCCCGTGACCCCGAAAGGGATAAGCGGCATAGAAAATGGATGGATGGATGGTTACATGCAGGAAAACAGTCCATGCTGATAGCAAAATAGGTGGGACGCATTAGCCAAAATGCAACAAATCTGCAATTGACTCATGACAATATGGCTTTTTATTAGCTTGTTTTTTCTCTATTCATATGTGGGTATATGTTCATAGATCCCACACTGGGGAATTTAAGTCAGAACCAGCTGTAGCTGTGGGATGCCCCACGACACCCCAACGAAAAGTCCGGCATGTCAAAATTTTTGTTTTAACATGTCTTGTGTGGCATCTACCTTGACTTATTCCTTAGTGTTGACCAATCACATGCTCTTTACAGAGCGTAGTCAGGTCCCAAACATGGCAAAGAGGAGGAGGATGGATGCTAAGTGGCTGCTGTCAGGAGGGACAATGAAACAGAAGACAGGTACATTGCCCATACTGTCCTCTTCGTGCCACACAGCCATGTTTGCTTACCTTCTTTTTCTCAAGACCGCCAGCATAACACACTGCTTCTGTTGCTATGATTCACAGTTGCTTCACCCACCTCCCCGATGACCTCTGAACTCACACATGGTAGTGAAGTAAGATGTGCCGTGATTGGTGGGGGCCATACGTGTAGTCTTGCCAGAGTTTATGACACTGTGATCATTACATCTGACACGGTGACCATCATCAAAGACAAAAAATGTTGTGTAGTCTGACCCCGGCATTAAGCCTCATTTACACACTGTCATTCACAGTGTATGCACTGCTACCCTGCTGGGTGTACATGGAGTCTAGCTCCTTTGTGATCTGTTTCTGTTTGCCTTGTATACCATTGTTTAGGTATCACCATTGTTTACCACTCTGTTGTAGATATTGCAGATACGTGTACAAATACATGTAGTATTGATATCAAAGTAAAACGTCTTCGTAATGGATGAGTCCTCCTCCTTCTTCACACTCTACCCAGGTGCCACCCCTCACCTAAACCAAATGGACTATTTCCAGTAAGTGAGTGACTGACATGGACCAATATCCTAAATGTGAGAAAGGGCAACTCTTGACATATGTGGACGTGATACATATGAGAAAACAGCTTTAGTGTCTGCTCTATATGTCTCTGATTTGAGCAGCAGGACTGTTTACCATGTTTTCATGTGACCTGAGAGTGACAGTCGGTGGCGACAATGCACCTTTACTGAATTTCTGTTGAACCTCAAAGCTTCCACTTAGAAAGAAAGTTAGTTTTGCTGTTTTAGGTCTTTTGTTTTTAACTCAAGTGTCTCATGTGAGGCGGCTAATTTTGTTTGTATGGCAGTTCCAAATAAAACAGAAAATAATCAAATGTGATGAAGTATGGAATGGTGCAGTTATTTTAAACCCTTTCTTAATTGAATTTACATAACAGTTACTATACCGTGCTATACACCATTACCATGACAGAAAATTATAGAAGATTTTGGCCATATCTCCCACCCCGAGAGTCAGCCACGTTACACCACCATGATACGATACTAGCCCAAAACAGACAATGGCCCATTCATGGTTGTCTTTAGCGGCCACTGTAAAGGAGGGTAAGGTAAGGGGTATTCAGCTGGTGGCAATCTGCAACCTCACCATTAGATGTCACTGAATTCTTCACAGGGGGCCTTTAAGATTTAGGCTTTCGGGCTGTATTAGTGAAATCATGATGCAACTAGTAAGAGAGAATTTAAAGGAAATTCAAATGGTATTCTTTTCAAGCATGGAGGTTTCTGTTTCCAGTACACTGTCACAAGAGTATTTTTACCTTGACTTTAAGCCTCTCAGAAAAAATGGAAATGAATGTTTCTGTTCTCAGGTCCATTTGAAAGTGAGGACCTTATTGTATGACAAAAGAACCTATTCACAATGTAATAAAAATCTGTTATTCCAACATTACTGTTGTTTGATTATATTTTCTTACATTATTTCGTCATACTCGAGTTTTTTTTTTTTTTTTTTTTCATTCTTGTTTTTATTACCACCACACCAAAACAACTAAGTATGTAGGGACAGAGCAAATGGATTTCTCAGGAGATTAATGCCACTCTTCAACATGGTACCAGACACTACGTTGCTCCTCCTGCTTCCTCAGTTCTTTTTGGACTACTCTGCATCCACCTGCTTATATGGATTGCTTCGACTTTTCTGGTTGATTATATTGAGTGTGATCTGTAATTCCGTTTACTGTGTGCAACTTGTCCATGCAGCGATCAACTTTTTTCCTATTTCAGATGAAAGGAAGGTGATTGGCTGTGAGATCCGTGCTCCCCTTGTGATTGGCTGCTGCTTGTTTCCGGGGCTCCGCTGTGCACTCACTGACGTTTCACGGTCTGCCCCGAGATAGACCGGAGAGAATGGCTGCCAGTGGAGGTTAGCAAAATCTTCATTGTTTTGTGTAGTAATCAGACTTAAATAACCCATTTTAAAGTTGTAATTTGTGTCTTTATATGTTCATGGAGTATAGTATTACATACTAATGCAAAGAGTCGTGACATGTTGCGTTGTCGTTGAAAGAGGTCAGGCTCTAAACGAGTCCTCAAAAGTGTTGGTTATCGTTAGCCTCGCTATGCAGCTAATATTAGCTGTCTGGCTAACTTTCGGCCGGTTAGCTCGCTACCCACAGCTGATTGTGTAAACACTTGTTTATGACAAGAGACAAAGGTTAGACAAGCGGTAGTTAGAGTTAACATTATTGTTATCAATTGTAATGCTTTAGACATCGCTTAATACTGCTATGTTGCTCTAAGATAGGGACGTTTAGACCGGAACCATAAGGGTTTTATCGCCGTTTGTATCTCGCAATGTTGTGTCAGGAGAGCTCGCTAACATTAGCTTGGTGCTTAGCTGTCTGCTAAAAGTTAAGCTTGCATGTCAACTAGCCAAGGTAACCGCTAGCGTTTCTGTTCATCGTGATAATCAAACATTCCGACGAAGCATTACACATCATGACTCTCTGTGGTTTGTATTCTTCAACTTGGCTCAGTCTAATATAATAAGCCACCCACACAGTTACTGCAGTCACTGGGCAATGATGTGGGATGTTAGCAAGCTAGCTACCACCTGGCGAGACAGTAGTTTGCTATTCACTCATCATTAGCCTTTGTCCTGTCAAGAAGTCAGCGTTGCTCACCTCGTGGATATGTTGGAAAAGTTTTTTTTCCTTAGCAGCTGAGGATATAACACGATAGTGGAACATTACTGAAGGCACGAAGTTTGGGTGCCACCTGTATAACTTGCCATAAAACGTGTGATAAGAAGCATGTTTACTTTGCAGAGACTACTATTGGGGAGCACCATTGAATCTACGAGTTTACAGGCCCATATGTTATCCATGTGTCTTGAGTCGGCCTGTGAGATCATGAACATCTTTGGCCTAAAGTTACAAAAAAGTAGATGTAGAAAAAACGAGGAGGATGAGAAGTTTATTAGTTGCTACAGTCATTATTGTAATTGGACCAAACATACACTTGGCCCATATACACTGTAAATCATGATACCTAAATGAATATTGATTTTGTGATATTCTTTTTTGAGACCAGAGCACAGTACATACTGGACCTTTCCCACTTAACTCCTCATACTGTGTCAGTGTCCTTTCATTTACTGTGAACTCTTTTTGACAAACAACATATATAGGTTTTATTTTGTTGCAGTGTAGATCTGCAATCACTATAGTCAGTATGTTAAGTAGTCCCCTTTGTGTCATCTCAAACTGTGCCATCTGTTTCATCTTGTCTTCTGTTAAAATACTGTGTGATACAGTACAGGTGTTCTCATCAATATTTGTTTGTTTTTCTTTACTTGTTACACTGCACAAGTACATACATTTTTTTACAGAGCTCTGCTGAAGTCTTTCAGTTTTGTGTGGTGTCCTGTCCACACTAAAACTCCTATGGTGATCTTTAGGGCTGCAACGAATGATTATTTACATCATCGATTAATTTGCATATTATTTTCGAATGATTCTGTTGGTTGTTTTGTCTATAAAATGTAAATTACAATTTCACAGAGTCAAAAGTGATGTGTTCAGTTGCTTCTTTTGTCCGTCCAACAGTCTGAAACTCAAATATTTTATATACTATCATTTATAAATGACAAAGACTAACAGCAAGTCATTACATTTAATAAGCTGGAACAAGCAAATGTCTGGCATTTTTGTTTGAAAAATGACTGAAACAAGTAATCAGATGTCAAAATAGTTGACCTTCTTTCAATTAACTAATCATCTCATTGCTGCAGCTCCAGTGATCTTGTGTTTTTCTCTCTTTGTACTGTTCAGAGGTAGGGAAGCTGTTACAAGTACAAAATGGGACACCTCCAAGCACCAACTACAACGGGGTAGATGCTGTTCATGCCTGTAACATCCTTCAGCAGCTCAAAGCCTTGTATGATGAAGCACAGCTCACAGACATCGTCGTAGAAGTGGACCACGGCAAGACTTTCTCATGTCACCGAAATGTCCTTGCCGCAATCAGTCCATATTTTAGGTAGGACATGTTGAAAGTAAAACATTACTCAGTTCTGTAGTCGGCTTGGCTACAGGTTAACTGTAAAATGTTATTATATTCAGCTCATTCTTTCTTGTCAAGTTTCAGAATGTTAGAATCAGCATGCATTTGTTCTGTAAGAACTGATGAATACAGTTAAAGCATTTGTCTTTCCTCTACCATCACCACCAGGTCCATGTTCACTAGTGGCCTTACAGAGAGCAGCCAGCGTGAGGTCAGAATTGTTGGGGTGGAATCTGAATCCATGCACCTCGTCCTAGACTATGCCTACACATCCAGGGTCACGCTCTCTGAGTCCAATGTCCAGGCCCTGTTCACTGCAGCCAGCATTTTCCAGATTCCTGCCTTGCAGGACCAGTGTGCCCAGTTTATGATAAGCAGACTTGACCCCCAGAACTGTATAGGGGTCTACATGTTTGCTGATGCCTATGGACACCAGGAGCTGAGGGAACGCTCTCAGGACTACATCCGCAAGAAGGTCCGTAACATCAGCACATGATTGGTTTCTTAAAAGTTACTTGCATTGTAATGTAATGATTATGCCTGATACTACTTTAATCCAATTTTTCATTATACTTTTTGCCCAAAGGCATTGTTTTATTCTGGCCTTGTAACAGTTTTTTGTTGTTGTTGTTGTTGTTGTTTTTGTGGTAGTTCTTGTGTGTGTCGTGGGAGCAAGAGTTCCTCCAGATGACCAAGGAGCAGCTTGTCAGCATTTTGAACAATGATGACCTCAACGTGGAGAAAGAAGAGCATGTTTACGAGAGCATTGTCCGCTGGCTCGAGCATGATTTGCAAGGCCGTGAGGCCCACCTAGGTGAGGTTTTTTCCCAATGCATCCGTCTGCCCTTGCTGGATGAGGCCTTTCTCAGTCGGATACCAGCCCCGTTCGCTTGCGCCCTGTCCCTGTCCAAGGACCCTGCTGAGGCCAAAGCCCGCCTCACTGGCACCAATGGTTGCCCACAGCGCTTGGGTATGACTGCCTCTGAGATGGTCATCTGCTTTGACGCCGCTCACAAACACTCAGGGAAAAAGCAGACGGTGCCTTGCCTGGACACAGCCACAGGAAGGGTTTTCAAGCTCTGCAAACCACCCAATGATCTCCGGGAGGTCGGCATCTTGGTGTCCTCAGAGAATGACATCTACATTGCTGGAGGTTACAGACCAAGCAACAGCGAGGTGTCCATAGACCATCGAGCAGAAAGCGACTTCTGGCAATACGAACACGCAGGCAACCGATGGCTTCCACGTGCACCTCTGTTGAGAGCGAGGATAGGCTGCAGACTTGTACACTGCTGTGGGAAGCTTTATGCACTGGGGGGCCGAGTGTATGAAGGTGATGGCCGAAATGCATTAAAGTCAGTGGAGTGCTATGATGCCAGGGACAACTGTTGGACAGCAGTCAGTCCGATGCCAGTGGCCATGGAGTTTCACAGTGCTGTGGAGTACAGGGACCGCATCTATGTCCTCCAAGGTGAGTTTATGCTGAGTGAAGTGATGCAATCTCTGACCCTGATAATGCCATTTTTCTCATTAATTTAAACTTATTGGAAAATGTGTACATAATTTCTCATTTGTATGATAAACGTATGAGCTAGTATGTTGATCACAGCTCCGTGTTAACATTTCTTTTTATTTTCTGCAGGTGAATATTTCTTCTGCTTTGATCCCCGTAAGGACTATTGGAGTCATCTTGCCCCCATGACTGTCCCTCGAAGTCAGGGTCTGGCTGCCTTGTATAAGAACTGCATCTACTACATTGCTGGCATCTGCAGGAACCACCAGCGCACCTTCACTGTGGAGGTCTACGACATCGAGAAGAACACGTGGAGCCGCAAGAGAGATCTGCCCTTTGACCAAGCCACAAGCCCGTATATAAAAGCCATGCTGCTGCAAGGCAAGTTACACCTGTTTGTACGAGCCACGCAGGTCATGGTGGAGGAGCACGTGTTCCGCACCAGCCGTAAGAACTCCCTTTACCAGTACGACGATGAGGCAGACGAATGGACCAAAGTCTACGAGACGCCCGACCGCCTCTGGGATCTGGGTCGCCATTTTGAATGTGTGGTGGCCAAACTTTACCCACAGTGTCTACAGAAAGTGCTTTGAGGTAGCTGGTTTTGTGAACCCAATCTATGAGGCAGAAGGAATGGCGTGGTCCTGCCTGCCTTGTGCCTGGTATTACCTTGGGTTTGCGCCACAAGGACCATTTTTGGTTAAGTCTTAAGTCGTTCACACTTTGGTTTAACATGATCAAAATGGGGGTGCTTTTAAAGATTGCAGTATTTTTTTCCTGACAGCACCAGCTACCCACACTGATGCTTGTTTAACAAAACCGTACAATGAATCATAAGTGCAATTATCCTATTTTTTGCTTGTTGTTGAGCCATGTTGTTCTATTTTTTTTTTTTTTATATATATATATACTTATTATAGGTAAGGATTTTTACAAACGATAAGCATGCGAACGGGGGTATTGATAAGATGAAAGTGCCCTCTGGAGATATGGATGCTACGTGTCAGCATAAGGTGAAAATCTATATATAAATCTATATATAAATAAGTATATAAACTATATATTCATACGGGTAAGATGAGTACCATAGCTCATTAGTAGGTTGCTGGCTCTGAGGTTTGCGTGTGTGTGTGGTTTTTTGTTTTTTTTTCTTCTTTCTCTACTCTGTGCTCAAGTCTTTCCTCAGCTTATTTTATAGGCAGGTTTTTAATTTGAAGTGTGCTTGTGATTTACATTACCGTCGTGTTTTTGAAGCTCAAAGCTTCTATGTTATTTTTATGGCCGTCTCTTCCTTCACACGCGTCTTTGTGTCAAACAATACACTATGTGTGGCTTCCGAGCTATTTTTAAGTTTTGTTTGAGATTCCAGTTGCGTGGGGGCTCGTGCCTCCCACTCTGAGTTGGCATCCATTTTGTGTCACACGCGAAGACAACTTAAGTGAAATGTTAGTACTCACTCTCCACATTGGAGAAATAAGGACGGAGTCAAATTTGCGGCAACACTAAGTGGAAAGTTCAGACCAACTAACAGGCTTACCTCAGAAACTTCATTTATATTTGATTGGGAGTAAAGGGACATTTCAGGCCATTGTGTTGATTAAGCAACTGTGTGAAAAGTTCAGTTCAGCATTGAGCTCTGTTGAGGTTGTTTTTCGGTGTTGGATTCTAATTCTCTGAAAAAAGGTTGGAAGAGCCTTCCTCTTAAATGCCAAAAAAAAGAAAAAAGCATTTGAGGTCTTGTTATGGTTGATCTGGACATTGAAAATAATTTTGTGGTAGCAATAAGTCATGGAACTGTGATTAGGCTATATTACGTTATATTATCTTAGTAAAAGTGCATTAATTATTTTGTGTGCTTATCTCTGCTCGTGAAAATCATGGTAGTTCCAATAATGATTGTGTGGCTGTTGCATGGGTGCAGGCTTGAAGTGATGCGTCGTTTAGTGCAGATCATTTGGGATGCCGACGTGCCTGTGGCGTGAGAAGGGGCATCAGAATCAAAAACTGGTCCTCACGATGAAGAATATCTGAAAAGTCTTACTCAACGTTGCACTGAATCACTCTCCACTTCAGCGGTCCTATATAAACAAGTGAAGGTGGTCCGGGTTGTGCGCTGATTCATCCAGCAGCCACGAATCCGTCTTTACACACCATCACACAGAGGACACAAATTGTTGGTGCTGCTTTTTTTTTTTTCCTTTTTTTTGACAATCTTGTATAGAAGAATTAATACCACCACTGAGTGGCGTTCCCTGTGAAAGTGTGACATTTTCAGTGCCGTCAGTTTCCTCATGCAGGTTCCTGTGTCATCTTTGCACTACACATGACCCTTGGATTGGATCAAAGCAGTGAGTGCCCCTCTATACGAAAAGGTTTTAGTAACCACACAGCCATCGTCCAGGAGATTTACGTGGAAAATTGATAGCAGAAGAGTCACATTCAGTACGGAGTTGAGGATATATAACTTCTCCAAGAGAAGATCCACTGCTGACTGACTTCCAGCTGACTTTTAACGGACTCGGCTTGAACTTTGCCCTCATCGAGTGTGAGAGAAGGCTTGAGCTTCATCCACATGTCTACAGACGGCCATTGGAGAACCAGGAACGGAGAACTCTCAGGATTTCTACTGATACACAGTACTGTATTTAAATGTTTTTGTTATGTGTAATATACTGTACTATAGGTTTGCTGTACTTGCACAGTTTTTTAAACTTCTCTTCAATTTCTTTTATAACTTGAAAAAATAGATGTGATTTTCTTTTTGTTGTCTCCAGTGGCTGTTTTTTTTTTTTTCTTTGTGTAATTACCTATTTAGTTATGGTAGAGTAATCCTGCTCTGTTGAGAAAAAATGATTACCTGGGCGTGTGATATATTTTGATTTTCTTTTTCCTCCCCTCTGTTGTACAGTAGTATTTCTTTGTACCATCTCACTGAAACTAAGCATTACAGATCGAGTAACTGCATTGTTACATCACATTTCAAACACCAGTCATATAATACAACAAGCTAAAAAAAAAAAAACCTGCTTTGTGTTCAGCAGTTAGCGGCCTTTGGGCTGCGACACAGAGCTCAGCTACATGCATCGCTTATGGGTGCTATTCCATTGTGTTCATGCATTTTCCTCCTTCTACTTCGCTGGTTTGTCTGTTTTGGGCTATCGTGATGGTTGAGCTCAACTGTGAAATTCACATTGCACATAATTTGAAAATAAAACTATTAAAGGTGAAGTTTATTCATTTACCCCCCCCCCCTTTTTTTTTACATATAAAGGTGAAGTCGTAAATGTACGTAAACCTTAGCCAACTTCAGCTTTTCACAATTCCTGACCTTTAGTCCTCGTAAACTTTCCCTTACGCAGGTCACTTAGATCACTACTTTATTTTAAGAATGAAATGTCAGAATAAAAGCAGAGAGTTATTTTTTCCAGCTTTTATTTCTTTCATCACATTCCATTTCTCACAATAAGTTGCTGGATTTTGGCTCATTGGTCCTGACAGAGCTGCTGGAACTGAGGTGGGTTTGTAGGCCTCCTCGTTCAATCACTTCTCTTTTTAGTTCTGCCCACAGTTTTTCTGTTGGATTGAGGTCAGGGCTCTGTGATGGACACTCCAGTCCCTTGACTTTGTTGTCCTGAAAGCCATTTGTGCCCAAGCTTTAACCTCCTGGCTGATGTCTTGAGATGTTTCTTCGATATCACCACAAAATGTTCCTTCCCCATGACGCCAGTGC
Organism: Chaetodon trifascialis; assembly: GCF_039877785.1. NCBI lineage: Eukaryota > Metazoa > Chordata > Actinopteri > Chaetodontiformes > Chaetodontidae > Chaetodon > Chaetodon trifascialis. The sequence continues at coordinate 25,796,138 of NC_092058.1, read as the reverse complement.
ACCAGTCCCTCCTGCAGCAAAGCACCCAACGGCCAAACGGCCACACAGTTCAATTTTGTGCATTTACAAACTGTAGTCTGGCTTGTTTACGGCAGTTTTGGAGCAGTGGCTTCTTCCTTCCTGAGCAGCTTTTCAGGACATGTTGATATAGGACTCATTTTTGTGGACATAGATGCTTTTGTACCCTGTGGATCTGAGATTGATTTGCGCTTTTTGTGCCAAAGTTCATCTCTTGGAGTCGGACCACCACTCCTTCCTGAGCAGTGTGACGGCTGCGTGATGCGTAGTGTTTATATTTGTGTGCTGATGAAATTGTTCCCTCTTATAAACCAGACTAGTGGGGGGCCACCATTTTTTTTTAGGTCTTGGGTGATTTCTTTTGAGTTTCCCATGATGTCTAGCAGAAAGGCCTTAAAATACATCCACAGACAAACCTACAGTTGACTGAAATGTAAACTTCTGACCCACTGGAGCTGTGATACAGAGTTATAGGTGAAACTAATGTTGGAAAAATGACTTGTACACAAAGCAGGTGTCCTAAGCGACATGCCCATAGTTTGCTCATATGAAAACTTTGTCGTGATTGCCTAAAGTGTTCGGAAACTTGCGGCCTCTGCTGCGTGTTGCTGTTGTAGTCTCAGTCAGCAGTCACAGCCACAGGTAGACGTGCGCAGGGTGGAAACCTCAGTGAAAGCCACCGTTAACTGACTCCCAGCTGCTGTGTCTGATGCTGCGGGCTGAACGCCGTGCAGAGGAGGTAGAGCTCCTCCACTCCTTCACTCCTGATCCTGAGATGAGTCAAAACTGCGAGGAAGCCCCCGGGCCACCGTGCGACACGTGACCCGACGTCAAATAAAGCAGCAGGCTGAAACTCCAGACAGAAACTTTGCAGACAGACGAGCAGAGCAGGCGCTCAATGAGAGGTAAGGTCTCCTGAGACTTTCCACAACACATCCGTGAGCTGATCTGTCTTAAATGCTGTGAGAGTTTCAGGGTTAACGCCGCACTGAAGTTCTGTCTCAGTGATCGATCGCTGCCCACGTGCGAAGATTTCCCCCCGTTTGGCTCCTCTCTTCATTAAAAGGCTTTATTGGTAATTCGACACTGAACATGTGTAACAGCTGGACTTTTGTGCGCTCGTTTTTTGGGGAAACGCTGCGGTTCAGACTCAGGAACAGCGCTAAGCGGCTCTCGCTCTTATTTATTGTAGTTTTCCTCGTGATTGGAGTCAAATAAACGGCAACAGATGCGATCTCTCCGGCTGACTACTCCACAAACAGCTGAAACTTCACTTGTTTATACTGCATTAACAAGACATATGTTACACTTTTGTCAACGCTGTCAGCCTCGTTAATTAGGGACACTGTCACGTGCTTTTAGCGGTTCGAGGACAAACAAAAAAAGTTCATTGAGTAACTAATGATTACATAGATTTTATGTGTCCACAGACTGGCTGCATAACCGAAGAGCTTGATGTAAGGATCATACGCCAGCATGTTGTGTTTCTCATCTTATCCTGATGAAATTATTGTTCGGTCGGTTATTGTTTACTATTGTGTTTTTAAACCTGACTAAACAAACCGTTCATAGCGCCAGAAATGAGTAAAGCTTTGGTTTAGTTGTCATACAGTGCTAGTCCGTGTATTAAAATGCCTGAAAATGAATGTGCGAGCAATGGAGTCAGACTTTTATTTTGAAATTTGGCTTCTCCTTTGCTCACATTCACTCCACAAAACTATCAATTGTGCATGCAAATACTACCTCGAAGTCTATGGTTAATAACACATATTTTGTCGTTAACACAGTGTCATCTACATTTTCCACTCTACACAGGAACATGTCCCCAGCTCCTGCAGATGAATTGGACTACAAGCCCCTGGATGGTGGTTGGGGGTGGGTGGTGGTCCTTGCGGCCCACATTTCCATTGGATTCGCTTACTCCACTCCCAAAGTCCTGTCCATTTTCTTCGGCGAGATCCAGGAGCAGTTAGACTCCAGCTCCAGTGAAGTAGCATGGATTTCCTCTATCATGCTAGCTTCCATGTATGCTGGCGGTGAGTTGATCCAATCAGTATCTGTTGCATCAGTCTCCTCACATGGAAAATGAATCCCTATTATCTGTAGCATCCCTGTGAACAAATAAGCACTGTTGGATCTTTCACCGATCAGCTTCTTCTCATTATTAGAAAAAGACAGGCTTACTTGTAAGTTGCCTTTGCATCGTCTCATCGAGGAATGTGCGTCTTCAATAGCTCACTTGTTAAATTTGTTGTTGAAAGGGGATGTTCTCAATCTTTGCATAATGCTTGGTGTCATCCTTTGTTAAGCAGGCCTATAACGCTTTCCTGCTGCAGGCCAGGAAAAGCTTCTTATGTCCTTCATTTTGGTGATTACATTGAGTGTCAGTACAGTAAGTTCATTATTGAGCTTGGAAATAGCTTAGTAACTTAACAAAAAGAATCTTGGCTCACGTGATATTCTCAATTTACATTTAAAGTGGAGCCCTCTACTTTGACGCTCTCCCTAAAACTCCCCCCCCCAGGACGTCTGGGTTATAGATGTGTGCTTTTTAGTTCAGGCCCTATTCACACCCAGTGTCTGGTAACCACATATTTATGCAGATTGGCTCAAGGTCAAGTTTAGATGCACTGCAGTTCGCGGTTCTCTCACTAGTGAATCTCTTGTGTGATCAAGGAGAACCCAAAGGTGTCCCGTGGAGTTCAAGGCTTCCTGTAGCGCTATGGAGCCGCTCTGCGATAAGCGGGCCGCCGTTTTGTTTATCTTGTGTGCAAAGACGCACGCACATGAGTGATGCAGTACACAATCCTGCATCATGCTCATCCACTGATCACCAGGTAGATATGCTGCAATGCACCAGCAAAGGCAGGGAGGAAGAAGACTGCAGGATAGGAAACATGGATGGAAACACCTCTGGATTTAAAATACTTGTGTTTGTCTACAGGGCCCCTTTAAGAACTCACCTGCCTTTTACCAAAAGAAAACTCAAAATGAGAAAAAAGGTTTGAAATAATAGTGGGGATGACATGAAAGTACAGAGACAGAGAGAGGGAGTGGCAGCTGTCAGGCCATGCACAGGTTACAGACTGGCTGCTAATGTCGGGGGTCTAGTTTCCTCTGTGCATCACACAGCAGTGACTAGCTTGCTGTTCAGTGCATTGATCACCATCATGATCATTTCATTTTTTTTCAGTTTCCCTCCAAATATAATGATTTTCAGTTGAGCCAATTTTCAGCCACACAGACAAATTTGTTCAATTCCCTGATGCAGCAATACGCCGTTCAGTGCGGTTTATAAGAAACAAGTGCGCTTGTGGTGAGCGCAGTTCAGACTTTGTGTCTGGCTAAATCGAAATATTTCTGAAAACTTTGTGGCCTATATGCACCAAGGGTGACATTTTTCACGTGACAACAGTTTTTTCCTGTGGACAAACTCAAACAGATGTTTGGCATTGCCATACTACAGTTTATCTGTGATCAGCTAATATCGGCACTGTCAGTAAGCCGCCTGGTTACCATAAATGCATTGACTTTAAAACCAGTGTTGCAACAGAGCTGTTTGGAATTCAGTGAAATGTGAGGTCACATATCTTCAGGCCATCACAGGTTCTGTAGTCAACGCCTTTAAATCAATACTCTTACATGACTAGCATTTGTATTGGATCCCATATAATAGCCTGTAGGTTAACCAGAGTGAGCTGTTCTTTTTATTTTTTCTCTTGGTCTTCGTTCTCTTTTTGGATTGCTTTTGTTCTCTTATAGGGCTCTGACACACCAAGTTCACCTCCAAGAACTCGCCCTGATAATGGTCTCCTGATCAAACGCTCTTTGAATCCCCTCACATCTTCTGTTTAAAGTTGCAGGAGACAAACAGACTAAAGCTGAACTGTATCATGCACACGCCTGCACTGGAGGGGATAAGTAGTCAAGTGCTGTGCATTTACCCATCAGTTGGCATCGTGGCGTTAGAGCAAATGAAAAGTCGTTTGGTGTTGTGGTGTGCACTCATTTTGACCAGATAGTTAATTGGTAAATTGACCTCACATGAGTTACTGCACACACTGAAATGGTTTTAAGCTGCCTAATAAGAGGAATGATGTTAGCATTTATTACTCACCTGACTTAAATTTTACAGTTGACACTGACTGACACTGTTTACTCATTTGAGTCATTTGTAGTGTAGTAGTTCCACTTTTTCCTCTCCAACACTCAGAGTGTATGTAAGTCATTTCATGTTAAAGGATCTATGACTCGAAAGAGTTTTGATTCAAGACGATTTTTACAGTAACGTCGCTACTGGCTGCACAGTGTTAACAGCGCTGTCACAGTCCAGGCACTACTTCATGCAAAGTGATTGCCAGCATTTTTGACTTTTGACCCTCTTTAGCTAAGCATTCTGCTTGTGAACAGTTAAACCAGACAGTGACGTTGCCTTGTCAGGATGTTCAGCAGTTTCTTATCAAGAGGTTCAATTCTTTGCTGTTTTATAAGGACAAACGTTAGTACCCTAGTTTTGTGTAGTAGAGATGCTTTTCATCTTCTTCTCTATCATGTCAATGGTCTTGTGACCAGAAGAATCTTGTGACCCCTTAAGGCTGTGCTCAAATAGACAACAGCACGGCTTGAAGAAGCATAGCCTCCTCATTTATTTCAATGGGACTCAACGGCTGACGCAACAGCAGGGTGCTAACACAGAGGGCTCCTGCAAAAACATTGCAAGGGTGTCTGGCAAAAAAAAGTAATTTGGAGCCAATAAGGAGTGAGGGTGAGCCTTACTCCTCTCTGTGTCTGCAGAGGAAGAGCCCCATTGTCAAACAGACCACAACACATGCTTGATTTATCTCTCCATTGGTCAGGGTCCCAGCTGAGTTTAGTTTCCCTGATGGTGACTGAGAGTTATCAGCTGTGTTCCTGTCTGCTCCACATCAGAATCCTTCATGGTTGCATGCCATGACTGTTTTTGAAAAAAAAAAAAGAAAAAAAAGAAAAACGAAAAAAATTGATTTCTAAGTGCAGTAAGCAACAAAACACTTCACGTCCTTTTAGATACAACATGCTGTTCATGCTTCTGCAACATTTCAACCCCAATTTTAGCAGAATGGAACGTTTGTTTGATGTATGAGTACATACCTGCATGTGTTGGGGTCTGGGGCCCGACTGAGTAATTACACCAGGGCTTATGTCACACGGGAAAAAATCTAAGAAACCAGAAATAACTTTTCCACAATGTGTGTTTGGTCTCGTTTCCCAACATGTAACACATTAGATGACACAATCTGGGAACCCATCAGCTATTGTCTGGTGGTGATTGACAGCAGATAGTTCAGGGCGTCTGGTATAGCCGGCAGATATCCAGGTAATAGATGTCCGGGCCAGGACTTCCTCTTACATGTGCTGGACATTGTTAACAGTCCGATTAGCAAGAGAGTGAAAAAGAAGTGTCACACTCTCTGGCTCGATAAGCATTTCTTTTATTCAGATGATGTTTGATGTTTAGGCCCTCAGACCTTCTTCATGATTGTAGTCAGACCCAGGCAGTGGTATGTTAAACAGGCCACACCTTAGCATCACATCTGATGGTGGTCAGATAATCATGGTCTGCCATCAGGGTGAGAGACATCATCAAGAGGCCTTCAGCCAATCAGAATTTTTTTTAGAAAACAGCACAGTGGCAGGAGCTCCAGCCAATCACATCAAAGTGGCACAAAGACTCATACCTCAGGTTTAAATATTACTCACTGTTTTTTGGTCAAGAATCTTACAAAATGTTCTAGAATCATGAGGTCCGCAGAGGAAGTGAAACCTCAGCTCTGAATGAACATCATAAACACTTCTATCAAAAAATCTAACAAGCAGATTAGAGGAAACACTTCAGGTCTTCATCTGTATTCAGTCCAGAAGGTGACAGTGTTTTCAAACAGTGAATCCAATAGTGTTCCCTTCTGAACATTAAGACATCGAAACGACCTGCTCCCAGGTCTTTAGTCTGTCTTGTGAGTCTTAAGATGAATCTCATCTCTCTGTGTTAAACAAAGGACTTCCTTTAGTGCCTGCTAACCACATCAGAGACTGTGATGTTAAAGAAGTAGATCTGCTTCAGTCTTTCAGAAACATAAGCTCAACAGAATTTTTCAACTTTACTAGTAGAACAAGATGAAAAGAAATAAACAGGATCGTATATCTTACAAAAATCTAACCAGTGGTCAGATGTCTGCCCCTAAGAACTTAAAGTCAAATGACTCTATTGTCATTTAACAAGTAGACAAAGGGCATGCTACTGTGGTCTGAAGAAAGTTGACTATGTTAATGAACATCGACTCTCAGGTGGGAGCTGTTTTGAACACTGAACATAGAATCCATTGAGCCTCTCTGATGAGGAGGAGCGCTATTTAGTGTCCTTTGATGTAAATGCTATGTATGCAGCCATACCACACGATGGAGGTGTTGAGGCCCTGAAGGTCCGTAAAGGAGCTGTCCTTTGGAATTAACTAAGCTGATTTGGATGTTTTAAAATACGTTTTCCATTCAGAAGTGTGGAGTGCAGGTGGGTAGTTCCTTCCCACTTATAACCTCCTATGGTCTTATTTGAAGATACTCTTATTTATTAAGATTATTAAGTTCATATACTCTTGTCATCACGGGCAGGCTCTGATCGTCCCTTAGCTCTAAAAATAGCCTTCCTTTCAGTCCTATTTGGCAGAAAACTGATGATTTTGACAGGAACACGAGTGAACTCATACCAGACATCATGTGATGTGTTCATATTTACCTTCACCTCAATTAGTACTAGTTCAGGCTACTTTAAGCACCTATTCCTGAGGGCAGACACTGCTGCGGTGGTTGTAGTCAGTGCAGTTATACTGACTGCTGCAGCAGTTTAAACATTGTCACGCAGGTAAAGAGATCCCTATAAAAGGAATTACTTTATGTCACACTAAACATTTAGTAAGAAACTTTACCAAAAAATGGTGTGGAATATTTAAATCTCTAGTATGAGTCATAGTCGATGTGTTTGGCTGTAGCTCCTGTCACGGTGTTGTTTTTAAAAAGAAAGAAAACATTTGATTGGCTGAAGGCCTCTTGATGATGTCTCCCACCCTGATGGCGGACCGTGATTATCTAATCACCGTCAGATGAGTTACTAGGGTGTGGCCTATTTAACATACCAGTGCCTGAGTCTGACAAGGATCTTGAAAAAGGCCTGTGGGCCAAAACTTGGATTAAAGAAATGCATATGAGCCTATGAGTGTGTGACACTTCCCCTCTTAGATTTACTTCCAGTGATCAGACCACAAACCGATACCAGAATACCAAAATCTTGTCCCTTGCCTACAAATTCTGCATTAATATGCAGATATCTGGTTGCCAAGATCAGGTGACACAAAATGTGACAAAATACAAGGCTTGATGAGGCCTTACATGAATTTATCAGTAGCTTTTTCAAGGTTACAGGAAAACTGGGTGTGTGGCTCACCTGCACTCAATTCAGAGAGGCCTAACTGGTGAAATATTCCCCTCCACTGTAGCTCAGGCACATGGCTTTATCATATTGTCCTTGGCAAGGCTTCAGCAATGTCACCCAGTGGAGGAGAGAGACAGGGGGAATATATCAGAGGAAGGTTCAGCACACTGGGGTCTGACACCAGGTCCCCATGGGAGAGACGTGACAGCCTTTTCAGAGAACCTCTGACTCAAGGAGTCCGAATGATAAAGTTATAATGGAAGTAGAAATGGTGGTAGTGCAGGAGATGCCCTATTGTGACACAGCTACAGAGAGAAAGATGATCTATCTTTGACCCCCACAGGCACCTGGTTAACTGTATAAACAGCAGGATGGATATTTTCATTTCATGCGGTGTAGTTACAGTGCTACAGCTGCTGAGGACAATTTTGTACAGCTCAGACTGAAGATAGAAAAATGATGGAAAACTTCATTTGGACTCAGTTGCGATTGTATTTGACTCATTTTATATATGCAGGTTTATGTGTGTATGCAGAGAGGCATTAATGTGTTGTTGTAGAGCACAGTTCATGAGAAAAGCACACCAACGAGGACATTTTTACAGATGTATTTGAAATGTCAGTAGTGATATTAATGCATGGACATGAACTCAGTGAGTGAGTCCTTGCTGAAAGTAAGCTAAAGAAAACGGTGCTACCTTATTCTCCTCTCAGACCTCTCTTTACTGTAGAGCTCAAACCATTAGCCAATAAATTGATTAGTTGATCAACAGAAAATACAGCTGCAACTATTTTGGTAAGTGTTTAAGTAGTTCCAGGATTCACTGTTATCTCAGTGTATGCTACCTGTCTAACACCAACTGACACACAGCTGGTGAACATACGGTGGATGAGAATTTAGCAGCCAAAAGCAGGGGTGTATTTCTCAGGAGTTGGTGGAGACCAAAACAGAGCTATAAGAAGAGTGACTGTTGAACTTCCTGTACATTTGTCAGGCAGACAGAAATGGGACTGCAAACAAACGCTAATGCTGCTCCATGCCTGCTAGATGTATAAATATGCAACTGCTTGCAAACACTTTAGCCATGTTAACTTCATACAGCCATAATATGTGAAATGTGTGTGACAGTCAGCTTGTTGCCGAGTTCTGCCTTTTCTACAAGAGAGAAGACAGTTTTCTAGAAAAACATGTTTAGATAAAATAATTATGGATTATGAGAAATTTTGGCATCACAGCAGTGCAATCCACACATGAAGACATTTAATTAAGAGAACGATATAAAGACTGTGGTCATACAAATCCTTCATGACTCATAAATTTACAAATATGTCCACATTTGAAGGAATTCAGAACCTGTCTTTGTTCGCAGAGGTTCAGTTTAAGACAGCATACTCCCCTTTTAGTATTAATTTTTTCCCCTTCATGCTGAGAAATTAATCATCAGCCATGGTAAACATGCTCTTGAAGACAGTAGGTGTGTAATCCTCTTACTGCTCACTGGGCTCTTTTCAATTATCACCATTCACAGTCCCTTCCCACCACTGCCTTGAAAAGCTGCAGCATGTTTCAGCAATCATGTCAGCCCATACATTAGTTTGATTGATGCTCTTCCTAATTTTCTGTATGAACTGAGTAAAATGAATATATATTCAAACGATTGCTCTTAAAAGCAGGGAGAAACAAATTGTTATTATGGCCTGCTGCAGACGGACTGGTGCTGCAATGTCAGTCTTTCAGGCAAGGTTATGAATGAGGGGAAGAGTGACAGCATATAAAAGGCTGTTTAATTGTTGATTGATCACTGAGTGCACTATTTGACATTAACAGGGGAGAGCATAATGAGTCGCTAAGTTTCTTTGCAGTGGACGCAAAAGTGTGGAGGTGTTCCATCACCCGCTGTGATGTCCTTTTGCCCTTGGTTTAGACCTAGAGTGAGAACTGATGCAGCTGTGTGAACCCTTGATCACTGGGAGTAGGTAAGCTAATTAATAACTGTATTGAGACGTAACCTGTTCATTCTGAAGCGCTCTCTCTTTCTGTCTTTCTCTTTGTCTTCCTCCTCCTCTTTGCAGGACCAGTGAGCAGTGTGTTGGTCAGTCGCTTCGGAAGCCGGCCAGTAGCCATGCTGGGTGGAGTGATGTGTGCCGTCTCTATGGCAGCTGCCTCCTTCGGGAACTCAATCATTCTCCTCTACCTTTGCATTGGCATCATTGCAGGTACAATATGGAGATATTTTTTATATACTGTCCTTTCTTTACAATATCTTGTGATGCTGCTGCTTGAAAAGCTTTAGCCATGTTGATAGATGGATTTTACTACTGTGTACCAGCCTAGGAAATACTTATGTCAATTAGTTGATCACAACCAAAACTAAGACAAAGTGCGTGCGTGTTTAAAATCAAGCGAATCAGCCAACTAATTTCATGATATGGATCCTAGACTTGTTTACATCTTTGCTCACCATTCCCATCAGCCCTGGTTAAACATCTCAGGGGTAGAGAAAGTCTGCATCTTTTCACATCCTGTCAGAGTCTCTGGGTTGCCAGATCTGCTTCCCTTGACTCCGCTGCCATGCAGTTTGTCAGGGCCCTGGGCATCTGCCCCACCTCCTGGGGTGCAGTTAGACCACCAAGGGGACCAGGACCAGGACAGTAATTAAGACAGAACCGTCCCTGATCCCAGAGAGCACGGTCTTCCGTGGCCCTCTGCACTCTCCCGTAGGCTCCCATCATGGTTGTCACATGGGGGCTCCCTGCCAACCTGCGAGGCTCATTACCCTGCCAAGGACTGCTGTGAAGGATTAATGGGCCCAGCAAGTGGCTGGGCCATGTGCGGTGCCAGGGGGCATGAGTGTGCCCTGCTCTGCTCCCCTGTGCCCTGGCACACTGATACATGGGCATTGGACAGTTCCATCTAGCAGACATGCAGACATATGCTTACACACACAAATAGACGAATACACACACTGAAATAGAACCATTTAGTTGAAAAACACCCCAGACTCAGTGAGTTTCTTTTAGTAAGTACTTATCCTCGTATATGCAGCTCCTAGCCAGGCTTTCAAATTGAATTGATCGCCTTATGTCCCTCTGCACCTTTTAAGGAAGTAGGCATGAACTATCCAAGTCAGCTTTGTTTTCATTACACGAGATTGCAGAAAAACTGTTGTGGATTCCTTTGAGGCCTAGAGGTCAGCACACTGGTTTTTCAAGATCTGAAAGGTTCAGGTTTTGATTATGTGTTATTCAAGATATAAGCTGGAATAGTGACAGTGGCCATTGAAATGGTAAAAAGTCAGATCAGCTGTGCAGTGCTAAAGTGACTGGGGTGAGGGTATTCCTTTGTAAAGCCCTTTTATCTGAGTGGCTGTGAAATGTGAGGCAATTTCATTGTTTTTAAATCCCAGGTGGCAATACCTGGCTTGGTCGCGCGTGCCTGAATGGGGGTGGGTCGCAGGTCTCGTCATGCCTTGCCAGGTCAGGTTAGCAGTGACGAGGATTGTGAGAATACATGCACAACATACAGATAAGACAGCTGACAGTTGTATAGACAACAGAAAAGCTGATGCAAAAGGTTTATGTTTGTCCAAAAGTCTACGTCAGCTGGTTGCGTTTTGATTGTTGATGGACTTTATACCATGTATTGATTCTGGGCATGGAGATAAGGTAGAACAACAGTGGAGTATTTGTGTGGGTAAATTAGTGTAAGTTCAACCAAATGTCAGATTCAGTCACAAGTCAACCTAAAGCTAATTTCATTATTTTTGTATTTCCTAAACTTGTTTTAAAATCCCTTCATGGCTTCCTAATTCTGGAAGTATTTGCCAGACACATTATATAAATACATTTTTTGACTCTTGATGTTCGGATGACAGAGAAATCTTGAATATTGCCTTGACATTCACCAATCTACGAAGACACACACAGTGTCAGTGTTTGCAGTGGCTTGTTCTGTAGCCTTTGTTTACAGTAACAGTTCATTAGTGGTTTTGTTAATTCTATCAAACTCAGAGTAATGAAAGACCGTGATTCCTTTCAGTGTTAAATGTATATAACAAGATACACACATTTACTTCAATAAACCTTCATGTGGTAAGCCTTTGTTTGCACCCACTGTGGTATTTTCACACAAAAACAAAAACCTTTTTCTCAAGCTTCATCGTGGGCTGGAGAAGACGAGTAAATTGACATTGGAAAGGGAGAATACAGCACCCTAACTATCTACCTGTAGCTCTTCATCTTCATGGAAAATAAGGCGCCATTAAATTAAATTTTTGAGTAAAAAGGCAAGCGAGTGAATGTATTACCCAAGCTCTCTAATTTATTTCTGCTTAAATGGAGAAATTATTTCTGAAATAATTCCAGCATTCTGTAATGAGATTTTAGCCAGTGAAAGTGAAATGAGATGGAACTTTAATGAGCAGCAAGCAGAATCAGTCTTGATTTAATTTAGCAAGCACCCTTTGGAGTTTAACTTGAGGAAGGTTTTCTTACGGAGGATTTTTGATATGTGACCATTTTCTGTCTGCACACAGGTTGTGGACTCTCCTTAAACCTCAATGCATCTCTCACCATCATCAGCAAGTATTTCCTGGTCAAGCGTCCTTTAGCCAACGGAATAGCCATGGCTGGGAGTCCAGTGTTTCAAAGTATCATGGCCCCTGTCAATCAGTATCTACTGGATGGCTTTGGCTGGAGAGGAAGTCTGCTGATCCTCGGGGGTCTGATGCTCAATTGTTGTGTTGCTGGGGCCCTGATGAGACCTGTTATTGTGCCTTGTAAGCCATCCTCTTCTGCTCCACGGACAAAAGCTGAGGAACAGCCAAATGACAGCAAAACTACGCTAAAAGAAAGCTTTTTGATGAATGTTAAGAAGTTCTTGGATTTCTCCTTCTTCAAGGACAGAGGCTTCGTCATTTACCTCTGTGGAAACATGTTGTTCATCTTTGGTGCCTATTCGCCCATTATGTTCCTGCAAGCCTATGCTATTAGCAAAGGCGTAGATGAGTACTCTGCAGCCTATCTGCTGTCTATCATGGGCTTGGTGGACATGGTTGTTCGGCCTAGCACAGGCCTGGTAGCCAACAGCAAGTGGATCAGGCCCAGAATCCAGTACTTGTTCAGCATTGCCATGATTTTCAACGGCACGTCCCACTTACTGTGTCCGCTGATGGAGAGCTACGCCTTCCTGGTGTTCTATGCAGTACTTTATGGCATGAGTTTCGGCATGGTTTTCGCCCTGATATTTGAATGTCTGATGGACCTGATGGGAAATGAACGCTTCCCCAGTGCTGTTGGACTGGTCACCATCATGGAGTGCTTCCCCATGCTAGTGGGACCACCTGCTGCAGGTAAGTGTGCACACTGACCACCAGACTCCTTCTGACTTATTGCAAAATCAGGAGCTTTCATGTCTTCATGTTTATCTGGATTGTTAAATCTAATAAACCAGGCCCAGGCACAAGTATTTACTTTCAGCTCACTTTAGATTGTCTCACGCTGCTCCTTTCTGCAGCAGAAGGGCCAAGAGGAAGTGAATAATGCACACATACACAAACACACTTAGAAGAAACTCCATTGTTACAGCAGAAATAAATAGCCAGTTTGGAGCAAACAATACAGCAAACTGAGTTTCAGCCAAGAGAAATTCTTTCTTTGTCCCTTCGTGTGTTTGTCTCTGTCATAGTCATGTGCCGCCATTACTGTAAGACAGAGCAGGATTAGAGTAGGTTTGTTTTCAGGGGGCATGAGTGGTCCACAAAAACTAGTAGTTGGTCACGCTTGTTTACTGCTGTAAAGAAGCTGGCTGTACTCGTGGCTCAGGCTTGTATGAAATGTCTGCTGTGGGATTTGGCCTCCAGACAAATGATATGGAACATTTGGAACACAAACCTAAGAAGCTGAGGATTGTGTGCATCCTTTATGTTGACAAGATTAGCATACTGTACTATCAAAAGAGCCGCAGAATCACATTTCCTTAAGAGAATAAAGGCAGTGGCTTCCACAAACTGTGCAAGTTTGGCTGTTTGCCGGTGTTGCGATGCAGATTCAGGCTGTGGCTGCAAAAATGAGAAGTTCTAAAATCAAGATTCTTTATAAACAATAGATAGATGGATCTAATTTCTTAAATAAGCTGATGGAAAACCAGTCATCGCCATTGGTTTACTAGGTGACAGTCTACATATCTAACATATGGTCTTTAATGTAAGAAAAAGGATGCCTGTCATTGTCCCCTGAATATTTTAGCATTTTGACTCAAATCAAAAAACATCAATTGCTTATGACTTATTTGGGCGTACTCTCCGTCCTGTGCTGTAAATGGTGGTGAATCATGTGAATCATGTTTGTCTGCAGTTGTCATTAAGGGAACATTGCACAGGCGTCTAAGGTTTCCTGCAGCGTTTTGTAGTGGAATTGCCGTGCCTTGCCTGATTGAAATAGCTCCCAGCTTAATGTTAGAAGTTGCAGTGTTGTTAAAGAAAAAAGTAGACATCAGGCTGAAGGTGGTTTAATAATCACGAGTTGGGCACACAGACAACAGAAGCATCAAGCGTCAAGGTCAGGTTAGTTTTAAGCCACTGATGTCCAAACTGATACAGTACAGTGCACAAACACACATTTTTTGCATGACCTTGGATGATTAAAGTGTGTTCTCAGCAGAAATACACTGGAATTAAAATGTTTAGCCATGGGTTTTCAAAGTCTGACACTGTGGGTCCCCCTTGGACAAAATCAGGAATACCACATAGCAAATTGGCACCATTTCAAATGAGCTATTAGCAGTTCCCGTTTGCAAGCCACGGACTCTAAACAACAACCGACATTAAGCTTTCCCACTAAAGTCTCTTTCTTCTTACAAACGTGAGCACACGTCTTGTCCTGCATCTTAGCTTGTTAACAAGCCTCCGAGCAAACATTCACAGAGTGCACTGCTAACTTACAGGCGAGAGAGCTAATTAGCTGCTCAGCTGCAACACATTAAACAGCATGTAAGCACAAATGTCACTTCACTCCTTTTAGATGCTGGTGTGGTCCTTACTACTCAGTGCCACTGACAACATGTCACTGTCTGCCCATGACATATAGCCTGCAGCACAAGTCTGTTTAGTGTCTTTACAGTCTGCCAGCTGCTGTCAATCAAACACAGACAGGGACACACCCACCCAACCAACTGAGAGGAAAAGGAGCGTTTCTGATATTTCCCCAACAATGTTTTTTTTTTCCCCTTTTAATGATAAAAAATATGTTAAAAAACAGGTTGGCATTATTTTTGATATAAAAAAGGACTTCAAAATCTGGATGATTCTGGAGTTGTTTTTTTCTGTGATTTCTAAGTGATCTATGGATGTGTTAAAGATGGACATGAATCAGGCGCTGACTGTACGTGAACTTACTGTCAGTTGTGTTGTCATACAGAACAGTAGCATGAACCTGTCCCTTTCACCTCACAGAGCATGTTCCTCCCAGTCAGTAATTCTTGGCAGAGATGATATCACAGACATGCACAACAAACCCTTTAGCTGTTTTTATAGCTAAATAAGCTTTAGTCTGTGCTAATGAAAACAGCCCTCAAGTATTTCCAATGGGTGCTCCAGAGGTCACCTTACCTTGATGAGATCATCGGCTGCCACAAACTTCTCTGCTTTAATCTTTAATCTTAAATAGATCTTCTGAGTAATTAAGATAATATTAATTCCTTTAATATGTGCTGTTATTGGGGATTCATGTGGTGGCTCAGACTCACTTTATTTATTTTCACTGCTCAGCAACAACCTGCAAGTGGAATTATTGCTTACGCTTTTTGCTTACCAGCACATCAAGTAGAAGAAAAAGCCCTTTTCATGTGATGACTTATATCTGCAGCTTTCTTCTGTCTCTGATAGGGCTTTGAATTGAAGTGCTGGACAGCTACCTTCATGGTCTAAATAACTGTGTAATCAGAAGGATATTGTTTACCCTCTCTGCTTCCTGGCCATTTTTAAGATTATTGCACTTGTGAAAGCTTCACTATAGAACATTCTTCTCTTGATTCAGTGAAAACAGAAGAATGAACGCAGTGACAGAGAAGGCCTCTGACAAAGGAGCCATTGGGGAAAGTTGTTTTTGAGTACCAATTTATAGTCAGTTGAAAAAAAGCACTTTGAATCGAGGCCTCGCTGTTGGAGTCTGTAACAGCTGCCAAAGTAGGCAAATAAATGTAAATGTGTTAATGCTAGATGCTGACGTAGCTTCTTTGTTGTGTTGTGTCAGACAACACAAGACATTTTGGAGACATCGGTTTGGTCTCTGGAAAATTGTGCTCGACCTCTCTCATAGCTTCAGACGTTTCATATACACAAATTGGTCTTAGAGGGTGCTGAACAACGTACTATTATACAGTCTCCATCTGTGGGTGCTCTGTGTGGAGATCACCACGAAACCCCAAACTGACTAACAGCAATAAAAGACAAATTAAGGTTGATTGCACTCAAGATAGTCTCTTTCATTACTGATCCTCAAAGAAAGGCTTTTTGCCACTGCACAAATGCAGGATGTGAAGTTTGCTGCATTCACACTAATTCAGAAACAGCGAGGCTTCCTTCTGATTGTTGGAAAATGTACTTGCTTGCTGTTTGATAACTGACCTGTTGCTGTGGCCATCACAGCTTTTTATGTCAAATGTGCGCAGCATGAGACAAAAAAATTGTCTAAAAAAATATGTGTACTCAACTGTACTCCCATATGGGCAGTTTTGTTAACCATTACATGAACCACACGCACAGCTCAAAGCTTGCACTGCGTACAGTATGTGGAATGAGTAGTGTTACGCAGGTTCAATCCGTTGAATAGCCCACAGAGTAACCTTCTCAACCATAATGCTGCCATTGTAAGTGATGTCCTTTATCAATTGTCAGACAGAGTAAACAACTTGTCAAAATGGTCAAAGCCAGTTTATTAAGTTCCCAGCTTGTGCACCAATCAGTATGTTAACTTTCAGGTTGACTTAGACGGGCCTGTTGAGAGGCTTAGATAAATACAGTGAGGATGTACAGTACTATAGCTGCAGCTTAATCAGCTGTGCATATGGGCCCACCGACAAACTTTTCTTTCACCTCCAATCTGAGTTTTAATGAGCTGAAATTTATAGGCCCCCCCAGTTTGTCTGGCACGACCCTGTTCTGAGGCACTTATTTAATAGGGTAAATAAGTGCTCCCCTGTACGTCTAACATTTTCCTCCAGAGGGCACAATCGTTATGTCTCCATAACTAGTCTGCTTGTTACTGTTCCCCAAAACCTGCAGGTCAATCCAATTAGGAGGAAGTGAGGTAAGTGGGTGTAATTAGCCTTTTGCTTTGGGTGTTTAATGACGCTCAGTTCAAACTCTCGTCATTGAAGTCCTGTACCTGGGCCATAATTACGCTGTGAATACATTAAAAAAGAGGTGACTGTGCCAGATGGACTTAATTACCACTCAGCCAATCAAGGGCTGTCTTAATGAGGGTGATGGTCATTGGCGTGCACGCACCAGATGAGTGCTATCAATCAGACGATTCAGGCTGCTTTGAGACGGCTGAAACAGATCCAGGTTTTCGGACTTATTTGTTGAGTTGGTTGGTTCGTTTAAAGGTACAGAGGGACCGTGCACTTTAACAGACATTCATGTAAATGTGCCAGTTTAATCATCCTGGTTAATATTCAACTGCAGTCCCTGGACATCGTATAATGACAGCTGCAAAAGACACATACGTCAAAAGAGGAACAGCAACATAGCAGAGCAGCGTAAGAACACGTGTGAGCTGCTGTCACTGAGAGAGCTTACACAGTCCACATTTGCCTCAGACCTGCTGTGTCTGTCATCAGATTTCTGCTTTCTAAAAGCACTGAAGGGGGAAATGCAGTGTCCCCTTCTCACATAGAGCAGCACGTGCACACACACAGGCATCATTATCATCATTGTTTGTCATAAAGGTGGTAATTGGTGTACTGAAGGAGACCTTCCAATTAAACTGCCCTTTAAGTTAATAGATTTTGATAAGATATGATAATGTGCTATGCAATAAAAGTGCCTTCATGGGGCAAACCAGCCATAATCAAAGATTTCTTGAAGGTTGGAGGAAAGAAAATGAACCAGGTTGTCAGACACGCTGATGATTTAGGTGATATATATACTAGTGCATATATTTTGTTAGCGATGATGCATATCTTTTCGCTTTATTGAATTTGTCTGATCATTTAGGCGACATTAAAAACCAGTCAGATATTGAATCGCACCTCCACTGATTGAATAAGGCTCTAAAATATTAGAACAGAGGGATTGTAATACAGTGAGATGGACAGACAGACAGACCATCATACATGCTGAGACTGAGAGAGATGGGGACACTCGCCCATCGATCCATGTCTTGGGGCGGGGTGGCGTTGGCGCGGGGTTCGGTTAAGACTCTGAAAACCTGGAGGCTTAAATCTGATCTAAACCACATTTGTCACTTTTCTGCAGAATTGGCCTCGATATCTATGGCTCTGAGAATGGGCCTCTCTTCTGATTCGTTTTGGTAGCAGCCGTCCAAATCGCCTTCCCACAGATGCAGGGAGAGCCAGGAAGGGTGTAATGGCCCTCTGTCATTTCCGACATGGCTCTTCTCAAATTGGCCCGTGGTCACTCTCACTCTCTTGCACAAACACATAAGCCAAATCTGAGTTTGGGCTCTTGCTCTTCACCTTCAAACTCGATAAGGGGTCAAATAAAGACACTATTCAGTGACACATTGTGTTTTGTTTGTCACTGTGTGCAACATTTCCAAGTGTAAAGGTGTAAAATGGATAGAACTGACACTTGTTTGGTTCGCAGTTTCATAATTTCTTTGCATGCTTCTGCCCTTCTCCATACAGGGTTACTGGTGGACATCTTTGGCGACTATGATTACCTTTTCATCATGTGTGGCGCAGTGATCTCAACTGGCGGGCTGTTTCTCTTTGTCATGAACATCTACAACTACCACATGCTGAAAAAAGAGGGGCTAGCAAAGGGCAACGAGCAGAACCAAAAAACCACAGAGAACCAGGACGAAGTGGAGATGAAACAGACCCCTGAGGCAGAGATGGGACAAACTGGGCCTGAGGATAAAAACAAGAGCGGAGTCCAGAGAGATTCATGTCCGGAGAACGTAGGAGCACCAAATTAAATGAGATTCCTCCGTTTAGCATGCATGTCAGGGGGCATGCAGGTGTTAATACAACACCAGCAAGTTTCCATCCAGTTGTACTGCACATTCTAACCAGAATTCCAGAATTAATCCACTACTGTTATGCAGATTTGAGGAGTTGGTTCATCGTGATAAATGGCTGGTGGCGCTCGAGTGAGGTGACATGAAATCACTGCAGAAGAAGAGGGTGCAATGAGCTGAGGGAATTAAAAGTGCCTGCCAAACCTCAAACCATGGAACAAAGTGTAGAAAACTTGATGGAAATATTACATTTCTGTTTGTTTCATTGAATAATTAGATTATCAGATTCCGGCCTCATCATCGCTCCACACACATCGGATGGTTTTTGTCTGTCGTCGTTTTGTCTCCTCAGTGGAACAGAAGCTTTAGTGAACTTTCAAGTCACGTGCTTCATGTAAGTCATGATTTATCTGCAAAGTCTGTTCGAATTTCACTTTCACATTTTTTATGTTCAAATTGAAACAGCACATGAGAACAGGGAGATGGAAGCGCACTCACCCAGTGTTTTCTTCCAATCCGCAATCATTTTGATAAGCGATCAACCATTTAAGCCATTTAGCAAGCAAACAAGAAGGGCCTGTTGCCACACTAGGGGCTGTGTAAGGCCGCACTTCAGCTAACTGCTAACATGCCTTACAGGTATAATGTTTAGACAGTTCATCCAATAGTAATAGCTGGGTTGGATCACCAAAGTCAATAGGCTTTATCCTCAGGGCATCATGAGTGTCACAGAGAACGCTAAAAAACACATAGCCTCAATATATGAGAGTGACTGTTTATTGTTATTGTCAACGTCTTTCTCTCAAACAGTCGGAAATGCAAACGTCTGCTTTTTTGTTTTGTGATTCCTAACACTTCATTTCAGTCATCTAAACCGTCTCTGAAAATTGAGATACTGTATTTTACACTTGCAGTGTGTACGTTCTAAAACTGCCAATTAATTTTGCGCATGAAATGCTGTAGCTGTCAGCAAAGACATGGAAACATTGCAGGTGTTAAGAGATGATTTATCTCCTCTTGAGTTTCTTTGAATCAAATTGAGCATAGGTACTAAAGTAATGCACATACTGTACAGAAACAACAGCTGTTACAGACATGTGGCGATGACTTCTCTAATCTACAGCTAATAATACTGTCTTTAAAACTTTCTGTCAGTATTTATCTAATTTAAATTTTTATGCTCAAACACATTCTAAACTATGATGTGTGATCCACGGTGATGTTGACATTTATCAGTGGCATTTGTTACGTGGGTGAGAATGGATTTGTGTGCACTGTTAATTAGACTGTTAATTAGATGCTGTGTGTATCAGTGCGTGTGTGTGAGTGAATGTGCTGTCGTGGGAGCGAGTGACAAAAAGAGAGTGTATTTGAAATAAGCCAAAATCTAGTTCTTATAGGTTTGTATTTTAAGGTGATGGCAGCTTTTTGGATTCTGTGTTTAGTTTACTAGTTTGATCATTATAGCTGTATTTCAATTTCTGACATCTTATACGCACATGTGGTTTACAATGTAGCATGGATACGATATGATGCTACATTGTCAAACTGTGATTTGTGATTCTGGGCTGTATAAATAAAATTTGACTTAGCTTAAAGTCAGACCTTTTTGTTGTTGCTAAAGAAGACAATGACCAGTCCAGTCTGGTTTCCTTCATCACTTACTATAGAGTCTAGGACAAATTTAAGCAAGTTTTTGTATTCCACATTCAAGCAGTGAGGTACATGGCAATCAGACGCAAGAGAAAAGCCGTCAAATCCAGATCTACCGCTCAACTTCTCAACGTTGGTGGCTGTGTCCAATTTTTCACGACAATTAAAAGACTTGGGAACAAGTTTGGAAATGTCAGCAGCTTAAGGGCGTGAGCACCTAATGAAGCAAGGCCCGGATGTTCCGGGCTGGTGCTCTGAGCTGCATGCATCCTCACACGCATCAGCAAATCAGTGGGCCAATAAATTAGAAATGCACGCGCAAACACACACACACACCGACACACAATTTTTGCTGTCTCCTGTCCCTTTGCTCGGTATTATGCAAGGTCTTTGGACATGACAAGGTGGAAAGGCACCCCAGAGACGAGGCAATGGGAGCTGTGGCTGGAAATCTGTTTATCATTATTATATTTCCTCTCACCTCCTGTTCCCCTCTGGCCTGCTGACCCTCCTCTGCAGCACGCCTTCGCCACAATGTGTGTTCTGTCTGAACTCTGTGATCATTGTCCTCCATGCTCAAAAAGACTTCTGGGTCTCCAGAGGGTCTTGTAGGTGACTAGTTGAAATATACTGTGGGGCAAGTGAAAAAACAAGATGTATGAATAACCATGCCTGCAGGTAGTTTGACATTCCGCTTTATTGTGGTGTAATTTTATGGTTGCTGCTATGTTATGTGGTTATTCTGTCAATAAGTATATTGTCATGCATGTTTTTCTCCTCCTCCTCCTCCTCCTCAGTAGGGAATAAGCCTGTAGTAACTGTAACTGACAGCTCTCTCGAGTTAAATATCAGGTCTTGTTAAACTAGTAGCCAACTTGGGAAAGCACGATTGTGATTGAGTTTCAGTCTTCATGAAAACATCCTTCCTGTCGTGCGTGCGCCAAACATTTGTGTTCATCAGCATCTGCTTACAGAAACGGAGTGAGCGTGGACAAGAGGCTGGTCTCTGGATGTTGATTATCAGCCCTTCTCCTGACCTTTGGATCGGTGCGAAAGCAGATCTCGGTTGTTTACAATTGGAGGCTGACCTGATGAATCTGGAGTGGCCTTACACAGGCGAAGAGTCGGAGACAAGCGGGAGGGAAAGAATGTGCTCCCCGAGGGCTCAAAGAGCAGCGGCATCTATCAACAGAAGAAATTGAATGGGATGTTTCAGAGCAGCAGAGATTAGATAGGCCCAGGGTGTTGAACAAGCACTGGCTACCAATGTGATGCTTCCCTCGCCGGACTGAGATCAAACTTACAGAACACAGTGGAGCAAGGACACACACACACACACACACACACACACACACACACACACACACACACACACACACACACACACACACACACACACACACTGAGCATCCAGTGGCCTTTAGGTTTGAAGTACAGATGTGATGTTTTGTTATTTGCTCAGGGAGTACCTTGAGTGATGATGCTAGATAGCAATAGAGATGTCCTGTTTCCACATTAGCCACGTCAGGTATGCTATTCCCAGTGGAGTGTTAGAATTAACATCTGAGAGAAAGTTTGGCAAAAATGTCTCGCACTGTAGGTTTCGTCAAGCACCATTTGAATAAGGGGAGGGTTTTTTTGTTTTTGTTTTTGTTTTACAAGTAATAAGTTTAATTTACAAGACAGACTCTGAAATGTTACCTTGAAAATTAAGAACACTTTGCACCATCTAAATATCTTTCAATCAACAGACACTGACCTCCAGGGCTGAAAAATTAAGCCAATGCCAAGTGCCTAAAACTGCACTTCCTCAAATGGCCACTTGAGGCTGCTTCCAAAAGCGAGTCAATCCTCGTAGACCCCCATATTAAAATGCCTAACTTTATAGCAGAAATAAACATTAGCCTAGTATGAAAAACAGTCTTGGTCTCTTAGTTGATTTCCCTGTTCAGCTGTACAGGAGTGAATTTAATATAACTCATTTGTTTAAATTATATCAAGGATTAAAGTTATGCATAATAATGGGCATGGCTGCTTTGAGTGACAGCTAGCCACTATTACTGAGCTTCACAATGACTCTTCAGGAGCCTGAGGGCAACATCTTGGAGGCTACATTCATTTTATTTTAGTTATTATGTCATTTTATACTGTCTGTAATCATTCATTCATTCATCAGCCCAGCTGCAGCTCGAGTGGCAAACATTGCAGTGCTCGATGACGTACTGACAGTTTTCTTAAAGTATTACATCTGAACTGTGTAATGTTATACCCTGTCCTTGATTTTATGATTTTCAGTTGAACATCCAGTAAAGCAATCCAACATGCATGAATATGCAAAGGCAAGGATGGAAAATGAAATGGTTGAATGTGAGGTTGCACCGCTTTATGCTTTGACGCTGACCTGCCCTCACCCTGCCAGTGCTGTCATGGAGGAATGACGGGGGCACTCATGGCAGGTTGACATGTTGGGAAATGTGAAAAATCGATTTTTCACTTTTTACTATACATTAGCAAAGTTAGCAAAGCCAACCACTAGTTGTAGCTAGTTACTTTAGTTTAGCAGAATGACTGGAAACAGAGGTTAACAGTTAATCTGGCTCTGGCAATAAAATCCTGCCAGCATCTGTAAAGCCATATATCATGTGTTCATTAGTTAGCTTTAGAGATGCTGGTAGGCAGATATTTTACCTTTAGACAGAGCCAGGGCAGCTGTTTCCCTCCAGTATTGAATGCTATTGAATGCTAACTATTCCTCTGTTGACTGCTGCTTCACATTTACCATGTCAACATTTGGGAGTCTGAAAGATCCAGCAACAAAATATGTGCTGTAAGTAATTGTTTTTACATAAAAAACAAAAAATCCTGATCAGCTGATATTGGCTTGGTCTTTTTATTGGTCCGGTTCAAGCAGTCTCTGGTTCTATGTCTCAGATCTCTCTTGCACCCCAATTTCTCTGTTCACAAGGTTCACAGGTTAAGCGTCACTCACAGATCGGATTTCAGTTGTATCGTCATCACATCTCAGCCCCAAAGGCTTTGGGGCTTATAACTTCGCCTGCTTCCTGCTTTTCTCCCACTGTCTAGTCTGTGTCACAGCAAGAAAAAAACTGTTTGATTGTTCATGCTGGGATCATTTGAGGGAAGAATGTTTGCATGACAATGAGGCAAACGGAGAAAGAACCGCAAAATGTGGAGCAATTGGTGCAACATAAAGAACAAAAGGGACTGGAAAAGGGTTTGCGAACATAAAAGAGGGGGGCGTTTACTACTTGGGGAGGTATAGCAGACTCCTTTTCATCCATCATCTCTGTCTCTGTTCCATCCACCGAGCAGGAGAGGTAATGAAAGTAATTTAACGTACATCTATAATTAATATGCTCTCTTTGGGCAGTGTGGTTGGGCCGAACGGATGATGGAGTGTGTTTATTATGTGTGTGTGAGGGAGCTGGCATGACGGGGCACTGGGCCACTGACATGGTAATTCACTAGCCATCACTCCAGCAGCGCCGAGGTCAGATCGGAGCAGCTATATGGGGCACCGCCGGCTGCAGCTCTCCCATAGGTACAGATGGAAAGTGAGTTTTTGTTCTTTCTCGTCCCCGCTCTTTTTCTTTCCTCCTTTCTGAGTCTCCTGAAGAAAGGAGGGAAGGGAGGCGCAGCACGTAGCACTGCCCCGGGCCAATGTTCTCCCTCTATGTGTCCTGCTCTTTCTCTCTCTCTTTCTTTCTTTCTTTCTCTCCCTGTCTTTCCTTCTCTTGCCTTCCAGTCCACAACTCCCTCCTCTCTCTTATTCCTCTCTCTGCTCACTGCTTGGCTAGTAAACTCCCTTTCTCCCTGTCTGTCTGGCTCTCTTTATTTCTCCTAATAGTCTCTCTTCCTCCAAGAAAAGTGAATGCACTTCAGGAATTCCTTTTTTTCTTTTTTAAAGGCAGACTGCTTTGCACAAACACAGTTCAAACCCGACTGCCCTCAGTGCTGTCTCCTTTTGAAACTCCCTGCTCTTTGAATACTATCCGTTTGAAGAGAATGCCCTCTGCATTTCTTTTACACAGTCACTCAAGTGCGCTCGCGCACTCTCCTACATTTACACACATACACAAACACACACACACATTAGGCTTATGTGGAAATACAGTCACACATGCACACACACCCATGCTCACACACACTGATTTGCATCAAAATACACATCATGCACTCACACCTTTATCAAGTTTCAGCAGGTGGTATATGGAGAGTTAATTTCTCTCCTACTTTGAACTCATACACCCTCATTTCATCTCTCTCTCTCAGGCTACACTTATATGCATGGCCTCACTCCAGCTACTGGCTATTCTCCGATAAAGGTCTAATTCAGGTTAAACAGCTTACATGCATCTTTTATACCTTTCAGCTGAGTAGTCTTGTTGTTGCCTTGAATAAAGCAGTTAACAGGTGGGTTCACTCAAATTACAAATAACATATTTTCCTACCTTCCTCCGGCGATATAAAGCCACGCATGTAGATTTTGTTTTATTTGCCCAAGAACTTTTTCAAGACACAATGTCACCTTTTGTCAGGATAATCACAAAATAACCTGCTGTCAGCAGGTTTCATAATGGTTATATCTTTTCTAAAAAATGAGCTAACACAGGGACAGACGCAGGGAAATTCAAGTGTCACAGCAGCAGAAGTGCAAGAGCAGATGCATGGATAAGTAACCTTCAAATAAAGGCTACTCAATACTAGAAAACTAATATTTTAGAAGATGAGTCAGGTGGTATTCTATTTTTTTCTTATTGTTTTTATTATCTGACAGTCTGATACAGCCTCTGTGCAATGAGAAAAATGTAGAATAACAGCAGCTTTGAGGTAACTGAGTGGTGTGTTTTAGACTCGTCCACCATGATCCAGTTCACTTCAAGTGAATTCTCATTGCATGTAAATGTAGCCACCATTTCGTTTTGCTCTCCCTCCCCTGTCGACTGTCCTTTCCCCCCTCTCCGTGCTGCATGTGTTTAAGGCTTTGTCAACAGATGTGGAGAGGGTCACTAGGTGTGCGGACTTTGCCAGCCGAGTGCCCACATGTCTGATTTTAATGGGCAGCATATGGAGGTGGTGACTGATGAGTGGGACTCGGCCGCTGACAGGTGCTGAGTCGTCTGTCGCGGTGACCCCAGCCCCACAACGGACCAAATCAGAGGACACCTTCATTCAGCAGGCCTGACCCCAACACACACTCACACATACACACGTTTCTACTTCTATCCTTGTGAGGACACTCACTGACATGATGCATTCCCCCAGCCCCTTAACCTTACAATACCTAAACCCAATTCTAACCTTCATTCAAGTCTTAACCTTTAAACAACCCGCTGAAGTTGTGAGGACCAGCCTAAATGTCCTCACTTCACTGAAATGTCCTCACTCAAGCCTTTCTACCATGTGGTTAATGTTGTGTAACACTGGTTAGATAGAAGAAAAAGGTGGTTCACTGTTGGTTTCACTTTTGGTTTCACGTGGATGAAGTTTGCTTGTTTGATCCATCCATCCATCCATCCATCCATCCATCCATCCATCCATCCATCCATCCATCCATCCATCCATCCATCCATCCATCCATCCATCCATCCATCCATCCTCTGATTGCTGTGGGCGTCTAACATTGCCACAGATGTGTTTACAGTGGAGTTAGTGGAGAACCTGGTGCCTCTAAAGATACCTTGTGCATCTCTATGAGGCGCTGAGGGGTGTGACAAAGCATCACTATTTTACACTCTGGGATTGAGACCAGAAAACTTCCTCAAGAGAACATTATGCTCTTTGGTAAACCTTTGCTGGGTGGTTTATTACTTGGTGCAGTCAGCAGATTCGTTTTTTCCTTCTTTGGATAACTTTTCCTTTTCTTTTTGCTTGTCACGTAATAGCCTGAGTGTCACTGACACCAGTTCAGGAGAGCTTACAGAAAGCTGCTGCTTTCACCTGCATCACACTTATTAACAGGGGTGATTCTGGGAAACCTTGGCAAACCTGTTTTAAATTAAAGATGCTTTTTTTGACTCTCTGTCCTTGAGGTAAATCTAATGTCATTAACAAAGTACACAGTCAGAGCGATACTGTAGATAGTGGCACAAAAGTTATGCAGGTAGTTTTTCTTCTTGTGAGATTGAGAAAAGAGCTGAAACATCCTGCCATCTGCATATCTGGCTGTTTACGAGGACAAATCATGACCACGCTGTTCTGAAATTGTCAGACTAAATGTTTTTATAGAGCTGTGAAAACAAGTCTGCGTCCTGCAAGTCAATACCTCCACCCTGAATGAGGAGATTATTTTGCGGACGATATAATTGGGTTTTTTGAGGAAATGACCTTGCAGCTCCTCTCCCTTTTTCCCTCTTTCCTATGATTCAGAGATGGGAGATGCAGTTTGACACAGGGCCCAGAAGAAGTAGTTGGATTCTATGGCAACTGGAGCCTGCAATAAGGTCGCATAGGAGGTGTTTAATTAGTGTGCCACAGCCGTCCCTGCAGAGGAGCTTTTTATTACCTCAATATGTCATAGAGTGCATCAGCTAGCAGCCTCACAAACAGACACATATGCACAGAGGTAGACATGTATGCACACACACACCAATGAGAAGATGGCAGGACAGAAAAATGCAAAAATACTGAATGAGTGTTATGCGTGGCAGAAAAAGCAAATGAGACAAAGAGAATGGCAGAAGGATAGACAGTGAGAGTGAGCAGAGGTCAGGCATGGGAGAGATTTGAGCGCAGGTCAGCGAAATATCAGCTAAGTAAGGATCAGCCCCGAAACTGGCAAGAGCAGGAAAAGGACAAACAGAAAGTAGGAGAGAGAAATGCAGCCACTGTGGCGAGGCTCCACGCTGTGTTGTCACCCAGTAGAGCATTCATTTCTCTCATTACTAGCTTGCTGAGATTTTTTAGGTGCTTAGCCAGCTGATGGCTGGGTCACTTTGGCCAGCAGAAATGAGTGGCATCTGTTCAGTCCTGACTGTGTGCACGCCACTAAGCCAGTTGGATGTATCACTTTACTGTGGGCGTGGGGTGCCAGGGCCATTAACACATGCCAGCCCTGTGAATGGCTACGCAACTACATCGTGCGTGCCAACACATCATTAGCCGAGGCAGAGGATGACTGTGAGACAGGAACACACACACACACACACACACACACACACACACACACACACACACACACACACACACACACATTTGCACAGGTTGCATGATTTTGTAATGGTCACTGATAGCGGTTTGCTCATGAACCGGACTTATTTTTTGTGTGCAGTTGAACAAACAGACAGCATGTGGATAGTCAAATTAACGAGTGGGAGACAGTGTGTGTGTGTGTGTGTGTGTGTGTGTGTGTGTGTGTGTGTGTGTGTGTAATACTTTGTGTACATTTCAACATTCATATTAGTGCACAGATACATAACTGGTCAATATGAAAGTCCACCGTGGCCTCATGCTGTTCTCTACGTGCCTTTACATCAGCGTGTGTCACCACTCTTTGGCACCTCATGCACTTGCTCTTTGTTGTCTGTGGAACGCCGTGTAGCTGGAGGTATTAATGAGCATGCGTGGGCCTGCGAGGACCCCCTGGGGCAACCCCACTCTCCTCTCCAACACACTCCTACTGCTATCAGCTTGAGGTGGTGTCCTCAGTGCCTATCTGAAAATCAACTGAAGCTTTTAGCAGAGAATGGAGTCGTGCAGGGGGTCCTGAAGGGAAAGATGAATGGTTTTATGGATATGGATGAAAGCGAAAGCCTGCCTGTTATCTTGTGTGCTTCTGTCTCTGTCTCTCTCATTAGTTAGTTCACTAAAAGGTATGTATGATTGCTGCGTTATTAACAGAAGTGCACTGTTACCTCTCCCCCCGGTCACCTTTTCCTGCGGCGGTGGCGGTGGGGTGTTAAACTCCAGACTGCGCTGTGTGTGGCCCACGTCGGAGCAGGTGATTGATTACATTTTTATAAGAGCAATGTAGAACCTGAGCCAGTAATTGGCACAGTGCTTTGTGTTTTTTTCTTATTATTTCTACTCCTCAGTGTGCTTGATCTATGTTCCCTCTCACTCACATGGTGGATGATTTAAGAAAGCAATTTTAAAGCCACTGGTCTGAGTTTAAGTGTGTGACAAACAATGACAGGAAAGGTGTGTTTGCCAGCAGAGGTCGCTGTTGCTCCATTGATGAAGTTAAAGGCCAGCGAGCTCTCTCTGTCTGTCATCCCTCGTTCATTCTCTCTGTGGTTTCTCTCTTTAGTGTCTCAATCTCAATCTTTCCATTCATCAGACTCTCGAGAACTTTATGTGACAATCACAGCACAGTGTAAGTATCTTCTCTTCCTCAGATACAGCAGATACTTGCTATTAACAACCACGAGCCATAATTTCATTTGACTCCGCTTAATCTTTTAGCTTTACAAACAATGGGACATTAAAGATGTGCTTTAAATGAGGAAGTCCACAGAGCAACACTGCAGAGAATTTAATAGAGCTCTATTGGAAAGGATATTGGCACAGATTAAGACACGCACATAAGAGGAAAGAGATTAAAATTCCACCATCAAAGGATCCCTCCCATCCCTATTGATTGGTGAACGTGTTGTTGTCAACGTTTAGATTTGATTACCGCTGACACACAGGGCTGAGGCTGAAACACAAGGCTGGTAATGGCCGCAATGCCTTGTGCATATCAAATACAGCCCGAATCCTACCGGAGTAATTAATATCGCACTGTGGTTATGAATTTCCTGGCATAAACGGCCAATCGGATTTGCATGGCTTGCACGGCGGTAATTAAGATGAAACATCAGGCAAAATGTTACATGAATGTTTCAGCTAATTCCCCCTCTCTCTGTTTCCTTCTCTCTCTGAGGGCTTCTCCTTCAGTCACAGTTTTCTTAAATATTTGCAGGGTAAACTAGGTGTTGACATTTTGCCGTTTCATCGTCATGCAGCAGCTCAAAGGAGACACACTGGGATCAGTTAACAGCTGTGCTGGGTAATAGCAAAGAGTAACGCAGGCTGTGCCAAGTTATTTCCAGCATTACTTATTCGCGCCCAGAGAAAGGACCTTCTGCTTGTGGTAGGTTGTCACAAAATGCTTTCCACAGCTCTTGATTTTCTCATGTTTCAGCTCCCTTTAGATGGCTTGGACTGCTGTGTGTCCCTCTGGGGGGATTTGGTCTTTTTTTTTTTAAAACCTCCTCTGTCCCATTTTACACTAGATTGTATTTCCAGTGTGCTATGGGCCTCAAACCTCCGGGGCTTTGATGGCGGTTTCTCAAAAATCATCCCATCAAAAAGCTGTCAGTGTAGATGGAGATCAGTCAGCTGTCATCAGGTGGGGGCAGATATTGACCTTGTGGTAGGTAAGCGACACCACACACTACTATTTTCAGCCCTCCATGGGCAGATGCAGTGATCATTGGGCCATGTTAACAATTGATTTTGTTGCTATCTTGTGTCAGAAAGCAGAGCGTGCTGGTGACTTAAGCTGCTTATAAGCCCCTTTAACTCAAATATACTAAAGCCAGAGCTTCCAAAAGAAGCACCATCTAAAAAATATAGTTAAAAGGTTTTGGTTTTTTTTCTGTGTTGACCAAATATTTGTGAGTAGAGTCTAAGTGTGGTTTTGTCTTTGCAGAAAGTTCTGAAGTCCAAACTATCTGCAGCGCTATGTGCAGCTAGTCAGTGAAAAAGCATGTGTGTGTGGGTGAACAGACCCTTTAAAAGCTGAAAAATTGACATCTTCTTTCTGCAAACCTGTGCGCTGCATGAATAAATACATTCATGTGTTGGGCACCTCTGAAGGGATCATGTGCCCCTGATGTCCTGAAACCATAATCGGCCGCATCATCCCCAGCATAATCCTTTTTAAAGCCATATTTAAAAACCACGCATAAAATATTATATTACAGTGTGTGTGTCCGTGTGTGTGTGTGTGTGTGTGTGTGTGTGTGAGAGAGAGGGCATGCACGCATTTCCCATGGTGAGTGTGTGTGTGTTAGCCCGGCGGTGGAGCGATGCGTCTTTGTCCTTCCTCCTCTCCCCCTGCAGATGAGATGACTGATTCTGGGGTACGGGGGCTCTTCCCTCACTCTGTGTCATTTCCAGGCCAGCGTCCCCCAGGGACCCTCCACGACGTTCCCAACCCAGCAGCCCCCAGAGCCCTCCGGGCCTCTGACACACATAACACATTGCTCTGTCACCGCCACAGCTTATTTTAGAGCGGCCTCCTTGGCTGCTGGGAGAACTTTAACTTTATGTAAATCATATTAATAAATTTGCAGGAGTTAGTGGAGGGGTGGTGGTGAAGTTGCACGGTGGATTTCAACACACATGCCAGCGCCAGAAGGTGAGCAGGACAGTGACAGTAAATCGGCACAAGGGAGAGGAGGAGGAGGAGGAGGAGGAGGAGGAGGAGGAGGAGAGATTGCATACAGTACGGTCCACTAAGTATTGTGCTGGTGTTAGAGATACAGAGCAAAAGGAGGTCAGGATAAAAATGACTTACAGCAACCTGCAGGTGGGGATTGTTATGGCTGGTGATTTTACAGGTTAAACAATGAAACTGAAGCCAAGTGACTGACAACAGGACAGATACACACTGACTGCAGAATCTGAAAGAAAAGGTAATTATGGACACTCATTTTTGGGGCAAAGGGAAAAAAAATCATTAGAAAATCTCACATACGATGAGTGTTGCTCTACAATCTACAACTCTGTGATTCTTGCAACAGAGCCAGGCTAATTTACCAAGCACATCCCTGTACCTGTGTGTGTGTGTGTGTGTGTGTGTGTGTGTGTGTGTGTGTGTGTGTGTGTCCTTTGATAGGATTGCATTCAGATGGCTATGGGAAGCCAAGACGACACAGTGTTTCTATTTGTTCTGTTGAGCCCCTGCTGCTGCCGTCTAATGGCTCTCTTCACTGAGCTCATCTTCTGCGTCTCATCTAACACCTGCCTCCCTGTCACAGACGTGGAGGGAACAAGAGAGACAGAGAAATTATGTCCTGGTCGAGGGTCAAACGATGGCATTAAAGCCTGATCTACTTGTTCTTCGTCTATCCTCTGAATAATCTTAAGGGGGCGGGACTTTAATATATTTGTTTCGTCATTAAAACAACTCCACCTTAGGTTGGATTATCTGTGCAAGATGTCATCCTTGATGCAGACAAAACAGCCAGAGAGATCCTGCACGTTGAGCACAGCTCGGGACGGCACAGAGAGTCATTGATCGCTGAGGGGGAGATATTGATGCAATCAATGCAACACGCTGATGAGAGTGTTTGCAGGAAGTCAAGCCCATCATCTTCCTCTCTCACCTCAGCTGACATCCACATCGGGGAAGCAGACTTGAGTGACAGGGGAGGAAAATGTGAATAGGAGATGTCTGGATGAGCTGCTCTCAGCTCACCTCTGACAGACAGCTAAACTTTATTTACTCTGGCTAATATATGATGAACATGGCTGCTCAGCAAGCTGGGGGTTCACTTACTCTGACAGTGTGTTAAGGGGACTATTATGCGTTGCAGGTGGGCTGGAGGGTCAAAGACTGGCTTACAGGTCGATTCACTTCTCCATATGAGATCTAAAGGATGCATCACTGGTGCATCCTGTATATCACCATGGTTTACTGTAATGGCTTTTATCTAAAGTGTTTCTCACTGACAACAAAGCCCAAGAAAAACTTTAACCAACAGTGTTTCAGTCCTTCTCTCAGTACCTTCTGACTGCCCCGGCCGGTCTGTGGCACTCACCTCTGAGTCCATTCTCTTCGACTTAACACGTAATTCCTTAAAAACTACTCACATATACTTAGTTTCATCTCTGAAAAAGATTTTCCAGCAGCGGGTCTCTGTAATTTTTACCATACAATACTCAAAACAGGATTTAATTGCACAATTGTTTCTCCGTGGATTAGTACAGATATGCACTGGTGAGTTTTTGCTGAAGCAGGACAAGCAACTCTGTGGTGGCTAAACCCAGAGGCCAGCGCTGCTCAAACTCTGTCTGAGAGAGCCTTTCCTTTACAGAACACAAAGGGCCACGCCGCCTCCTGCTCAGCCACGGGCACAGGAGGTGTCTCGCAGACTAATGTAACTCAGATTTAGAACAATTTGTCTTTCACATGGCTGACACAGGACTCACATGTATGTATATATAACAAATATACTGTATCTGTAGTGGTAAGAATAGAACGGCTATACAGGAAGTGCAAATGTGCATGTGTTAGAGTTTGAAGTCCATCTCTGCTGTTTTATCATGATAATGGCAGCTGGAACTAACTACTTGTCGTGACTTTTTCATTTGTCCTGAGAGGAGTTGGAATGAGTTCTTAAGTGGGTGTGGAGGGTCCTGTGTGGTTCCTACAGATCCTGGCCTGTGATACAGTGCCAGGTCACCCAGTGCAGTGGTGCTGTATATCAATGTGATTTAGAAATCTATGGCCCAGAGGGATAAGCTTCAGGCAATGTCAGACCTACACAGACATTGCTGGTTTTTGTCTTTGTGTGAATATTTGTCAGCAATCAGAAAAATAAAATACTGCAAGATTTTCCACAAATTTAAAAAAAAGGGAAAAAGGAAATGGATTTTCCAGTTTATTTTCAGGGTTTATCCGTCTCTGCCTTATTACTTCCATGGATATTACTCACTCATTGCATTGCTCAACTGACACACACACACACACACACACACACACACACACACACACACACACACACACACACACACACACACACACACACACACACACACACACCGTGTGGCTCTTAATTACAGGCAGCCTTTGGCGGGACGGGAGTGACGGCAGGCAGAGTGGGGAGGCAGTGGGGTCTGTGTGCACCCAGAGGGTCACTGTCACACTGCTCTCGCTCAGTTTACTGACGACCACAGACGAATACTGATCACATCTTACACACTGGAGGCTTAACAGACACACGCACACACAGAAAGAGAGAGGGAGGGGGGAAAGAAAATGGGGCTGCCAATGAAATTAATTAGCTTCTGTCAGCTTCATATCGTTGTTTAGGTCAGCTGTGTTCAATGACAACTGTGTTTGGATTTGTTTTTATGTGAGTGTCTGTGTATTTGTAAGTGTGTGGCTGTAAAAACTGAATGGATAATCCTGTCTTCACACTCCAAATCTGATTGAGTTTATCTCTTTCAGTGGAGAATAAGCCATAAACTTCCTTTTTATTGCTTCTTGGCATCTATATCTGAGCATGTTTGCGCACTTGTGTTAGTGTGTTTGTGTGTGTGTGTGTGTGTGTGTGTGTGTGTGTGTGTGTGTGTGTGTAATTTGGATACACTTCTTTTGTGGTTTACCTTATTTCCCTCAAACCGCAGAGACAAGAAGTGAATGCTGGCCCTGGCAGTAGCTGCAGCCTCACAGCCCATGTGTTGATTACAAGGCCGAGCACACATACATATGTTCCCTGTCTGCCTGGCTCAACAAGATACAGGCTGGTTACATACTTTACTAATCATTCCAACAGCACAGGCTCTCCAGGGACACCAGCCAAACTCCACATTTCAGCCCACACTTGTCAACATACTGTAATGGTATCAGCAGCCTTAGAAATGTGATATTATGGGAGAGGAAGAAAAACAGTCCAGGCTGCTGTCTGCTACCATCTCGCTTCAGAATGAGAGCACTTTCGTCAGTCACAGTAAAATGTTATTGACCTGTGTGGGGCTGCATTAACTATTTTCATTATGGATTCATCTGCTAATCGTTTTCTCAACTAAGTGATTAATTATTTGGTCTATAAAATGTAAGTGGAGTGCACTTTAGAAGTGCCTTTTACCTCAATGGACAAAGCACTTCACAGTTTTCCTCCCATTCACTCACACACTGCCAAGCCCTGCAATTAGTGGACGCCCCACTCCACCTCCTGATCCACAGCTGGAAATAGAGTCAGAAATAGTGGGAAATGTGCCCCTCCGCAAAACCAAGGCTATATCTTTGTAGTGCTTGCTTTTACAGCCAAAACCCCAAAATGATTCAATATATTTTCACATAAGACAAAGAAATGCAGCAAATACTCAGCAAAAATAACATGGCTGTTAAAATAGCTGCAGATCATTTTTGGTCAAACGATTTGATTGGTTAATTGTTTTAGTCCTGCACTTATGTACTCTATTATGGATAAATGCATGAGATTGCTTTTCCTGTATGCCTCCTGATATCCACCAGCGCAAACATTTTGGGATTTCTTTTGTACAGGATGTAGCCATGATCTGTGGGCTTTTTCACACGTTTTGTTTTTACTTTTCAAACATTTTAAAATTATTTTTTAGATTTGATTAATTTCATTCTGATGCTTTTTAATTATGTTTTTTATTTTTTGTGGGTTGAGGAGCAGAAGAGCTTCCTGCAGGTGTACAGGTGTAATTGTTTTTCTGCTAGTTGGTGCTCTCATACTGTATCCTTTAAAGAGTGACCTCACTGCTGTCATACCTGCTCTGATGAAGGCTTCATGTCAAAACAGCCTATTGACTGAAAATGAAGTTACATAAAAGATCAGCACGAGGTCATTCTTTTTCTCTTTTCGTCCCCTGGAGTGCTGCCTTTTCTTCCTGACTTTCTGTTTTGGTTTTCCCTTTCTCCTCTTGTACTCCTCTTTGTACCTCATTACTGCTTTATCCCTTTGTTTCTGTGTGTAATCACTGTGCAAGTACAACACCATCACACGAGCAGTAATTTACTTAATTAAGACAAATCGCACTGTGAGCAGAAGATTAGCTCAGACACGGAGGAGCACACAAAAACAATTATTTGGAAATCTTAAAATCAAATATATTTTAAAGCAAGTAAAAATCACAATTATGTCGACATAAGTGCAGATAACAGTCACACGCTTGTTGCACGCTTATTTCACTCCTGTTCAAACACGCACATCTTGATATGAACCGTTTAGGCTTATCTCAGTGAAAGTGCAGGGTAATGCAGAGTTGAAGCGCGCGCGCACACACACACACACACACACACACACACACACACACACACACACACACACACACACACACACACACACACACACACACACTCAACTTCTGATAGATCCAGTCAATGTATAAAACCAATAATAGTCTAACATTCTGCAATCTGCGCTGACACAGAAAGGATCCGTAGCCACATTTCTACTGTTGGATAGCAGGATTTGGACACTGCAGGCTAACTTATTTTACATGCATCTATATTTCATATGTATTTGTAAAAGAATACGTTACGAGTGATGCTGTGCAGAAACAGAGCAAGGCTCCAGCACGTAGAGAGAAACTTACTCTCTGTGTGGAGCTCTCGGTCTCTGTGGCGTAAAACTGGAGGAGCAGAGCGCTCAATCATCTTCACCCTGTCAGCACAAAGACAAAGAGCTGCCTCCGAGCAAGCAGAGCTGGTCATAGGTGAGTCACACACACACACACACACACACACACACACACACACACACACACACACACACACACACACACACACACACACACACACACACACACACACACAGATACAGACACAGCCACTCCCACTCACACACTCACACATACACACACTAGAGACAAGGCTGGCTAGAGGAGTGGCTGGCTGAAGTGCCCTTGGCTTGATCTTCAGGCCTGGCCACTGTTAATGGAGACGGTGGCTACACACCGCCTTCTTTACACACACAGTGTCCCACCATCCACTAACCTTTGTTGTCCCTCTGACCCCCCACCTCGGAGGCTCTGCTGCCCTGTCACACCGCTGTGAGATAAGCCCCAGTCTCCTGCTGGGCAGCCAGGAGGTGGTGATCAGAGCTGGGGGTGCGGGGTGTGCATGTGTGCTGCGGTGGAGGAAAACAGGACTGGGAGCGCGTCACGTCTCAGTGGACCTCAGCAGTGGAAAACCAGCTGAAATCTTGTCAACATTCTGTCTATTATTCCACTCCTCCTCCCATCCTTTCATTGTCCAGTCGCTCTTTCAGAATGGAAACCTGCAGGATTGAGGGAGGGGGGGGGACAGCCTTCTCCTCGAGTGACCCTGTGGCTTGTATGTTTGTTCAGGCTGCATAATTCATAGAGCTGCTGGGTAAGTCATGTGATCACCTGCTACCCACTGGCAGCTGCTAGAGAGGCCGACACAAGTGGAGTGAAGGAGGAAGAGGAGGAGGAGGAGGAGGAGGAGAGCTGTGGTGGTGCTGTTTGGTCTAGAGGTGAGAAAGGCATCTCACACTCCCTGTGCTCAAAGCCCCTGACATGTTTTCTTCTTTCTCTTCCAATCACAAGCTGCTGATCGGATTCTCACTCTTCCGTCTTCAGGGAGATGTTTACATGTGACTGTTTGCAACAAGCTGTCCAAGTGCTTTTCTCTTTGAGTGCTACAGCCAGCTACTGTCTCACCCCAACCCTTTGAGCCTGAGATAGATAGATAGATAGATAGATAGATAGATAGATAGATAGATAGATAGATAGATAGATAGATAGATAGATAGATAGATAGATAGATAGATAGATAGATAGATAGATAGATAGATAGATAGATAGAAATTACTGCTAGCTAAAATGTTGTTTTCTATCATTTGCTCTGGGGGATGGATACTGTAGATAGATTTGTTTCAAGAGAAAATGGATGCTGTAATGGACACAGTGTATCTTCTACAAATGTTTATTGAGCAAGTCTGTCATAAAATCACCTAATTAAGCAATTTAATCCCTGCCTGTTAATGCCAGATTTCCACATTCTCTCTGCATCAGCAGTGAACGAAACCTCTAATTTTATTCAGCGTGCAGCCAGAATCTCGGCAGCTGCGCTTCTAAGCCGGGACCACGACTCTGACCAACTGTATTGCAGAGATATGAGTCGAGGCTTCCTTAAGGGGTATTTTTGGGGGGAAGATTACAGAGTGCTCAGTAAACCCCGCTCAGAGGGAGGCAGTGGGCAGGCCGAGCAGAAGACGGATTAATTGGCAAGAGTCCTCACTGGGTGTCCTCGCCAGTCTATACGGCTTTTTTCCAGAGGGTTTTTTCTCCCGTCTTGGCATCAATATTTTCTTACTTTTCAGTTTTGCAGTGTTTATTTTTCTGACCTTGCCTTTTGCTCACAGTTTCTGTTCTCGTGTTATTTCTCTGTTTCCTTACTGCTGCTTGATTCATCAGCTTGAAGACGCCTGACTCTGCTGCTCCCAGCCTGTTCCTGGCAGTTCATTGTGCTCCGTGTGAATGTGCGGGTGGACCCATGTGACAGGCTTGTGTTTGAAAAATGTGCTGGCTTGTTTTTCTACTCCTATATGCATAAGGTTCGCCCACATGCATCGACACATGTATGTACAGTGAGCGACGTCTGTGTGTGCAGTCTGCGAGTTCACCTCTTTCTACTCCTTCCTTCCATAGAGCGGTAATTCCCGGCCAAAGAGGAGCCTGTCCGGAGCTGAGGGACCTGCCCTCTGTACCCACCTACTGTTCCTGCTTTGATTTCCAATATGTCCTCCCATCACCACAGATGGCTGCAGAGGAAACATTTCCTCGGCCGACGGTGCAAGCGAGGCCCTTGGGCCCTCGAGGCTGATAGGGGGCAGAAATTGGAGAATAATGTAATAGAATATTTGATTGGGCTCTGATGGGCAGGACACTGGGAAGACTGCCATAATAATATGTCTGCACTTGGCTGGAAGGATGCATTTCTTCCCTGCAAACCCTTTCCCTCCTCCTCCTATTTCTCATCTTCATCTAGCTGCCGGTTGTGATTTAATAATATTTGCCGCTTGGCGCTGCAGCCCAGGGGTCCTGGGGCCCGGAAACGGGAGTCCAGCGCTTCCTGTGAGCTGTCAGAAACCTGTTAACAGTGTGACAAATGTTTGGCCAGGCTGTATAAGAATCTGAAGGTGAATAAGTGGAGGCGTCAGCTGAATTAATGGCTTCACCTAGGCTGAGAAGGGGATTGGCCGGATTGGGTTCATAGAGGGAATGAAATAATCCATACGGTCAGGGACACACATGCGCTGACCTCAGTTGTTGTAATGTCATGTTTGTCAGTGCAGAAATAGATTCACCTGCTTGATTTCCCCTTGAAACTTACCGTAACAACTGTAACAAGACACGCCAGACCTGTCTAGCCTTGGATTTGTCCACATGTCGAGTGTTCACGGGAGGGTGGTGTCTTCTTTTAAACAGCAAAATTGTTGGAATAGATAGAACAGTGTGTTTCGTTTACACTGATGTAAGATGCAATCATCAGCATGTCCAGCTTCTTAGTTTACAGTACAACTGAGGCCAAGGGGTTCATCATTGACTGACTGTATAACTTTGTGGGGTTAGAGGTTACTTGCTCTGGAAACCAGTGATCATCCTCAAAGCCTTTTCTATTGTAATGTTATAATGTTAAAACTGCTTGAAAATATGCTTTTAATTAGCTACACTGCAATACAAGAACAATGTCACACCTTTATTCTTCTACATGGCTCATCAGCTAGTTTTTTTTGCATGATATCATTTTGCCAACACGTTCATAATTAAGACCCTTTCACAAGGTTCTCACTTGAAAATGGATCAACTGGAAAACTATCAAGTCAGTCAGAGACAGCGTTTTCAAAAGCCTCACAGAGCTAACCTTAGCTGAATGAACTGACTCACTCAATAAAATCGATAAAATCTGCTCAGGACAGATTCAACTGTCACCAGCTACGATGACAGGCATGCTCTTGTCTGCCTCTGTGTGAAGTCAAGAACCCATAGTTTCAGTTATGAAGTTTGAGTGATAATCTGCCACGTTATCTGAAGCACATGTGTGAGAGTGGACAGGTGTGGAAACAGGAAGTGAGGGTGGCCTCAGTGAATGGAGCTCTAAGCTCTGATGCGTCATCTCTGTGCTGTTTTCATCCTCCAGATCTGAGGAATGAAGGAAAGAAACCAGTGGGTAATTGCAACTGTAGTTTTTAAAGAAAGGACAGCAATACTTCTATAAAAAAAGCACACAAAAAGAAATCCCACCCCCACCTGCCATCATCTGCGACCTCTTCCACTGAGACAGGTGCCCAAAAAGCCATCCATCAGCAGGGACAGGCGAGGCTAATCACGCTTTCTCAAATCAACCAGACGTTTACCCTCGCTCCCTGGTGGGTGGGCGGTAATTGCCAGTCGCAACTTTGCCCACCTGGCAAGCTGCCATGGGATGCAAAGAGGTAGGGAGAAGTTCAACCTGGGAAGGAAATGAGGGATATTTTCATGCAGCAAACAGACGGTCAGGACTGGCACAGAGAAGGGTGGCTGAGTAAACCTGATGATTCATCTGAGATACGCAGCACGACACTCCTAATTCCATTGTTAAGTCGCTGTCTTGTCTCCGCTCCACGCTGAGTTTGGCTCGCGGTGCTTCCCCTGTAAACACCCCTGTTTTGTAGCTCTGCGATCCTGGGCCAGTGAGGTGATTGTCATTATGCTGCCTCAGCAGCACCGTGCCCCGAAGAGAAGAGCAATCATGCTGGTGGAGGATTTTAAATTTCACACCCGTACTGTGGGAGGGAATGGGACATGGGGGGCTTTGGACAAGGTGCTAATTGAGGAGGCAATACACCACCTGTGTGTGTTCCAAGGCGAGCATTCATCCAAATAGCTGATGCAGGGGCTTCAAACTAGGCTGTGAAGTGAGGCGTTGGCTCACTGCTTTCCTCGCCCGTAAGGATGCTGAGAGAAGCTATTCAGAATGGGACCCCAGATATACTTCAGAATCCGTCTTAATTGCACTTGAATGTGGAAAACAACCGGCTTATTGTTATTTCATGTGTGAGTGGGTGTAATACACCACAGCCTTCCACAGGCACAATTGTTTTGCATTGCACGGGCATTTCTAGCTTAGACTTTCCACTGTTTCAAAACGCAGAGCAGCGCAAGCAGTATGAGCGGTGAGATCTGCCAGTGACTGTGGCGTTGGATGGCGGCGGGCCCGATTCAGATGTCCGCCTGGCAATTGGGGCTGTCAGATTGGCTGGTGGAGGGAAATCGGAGCAAAGCTGAAGACTACTCCTCCAGTCATCAATCACCTGTCTGTAGTCAGCGCGTGAGCCAATCCGACCAGGCCTCGGGCCCCGGGATTCATCAGAGGGGACGAGGTCTGACATACAGAAAAATGAGCTCAACCCTCCACACGTCAGGACAGATCGGAGCCCAATGTCACCGACTCGCTAAGCATGGTAGGTCCGCGCTCAAAAGGGATAAAAGAGATAGAAAATGTGGATCCATACACTATCCTCCTCTATTTCTCTTCAAATTCTGACAGTGGGTCCCCCATGATCGGCCGTCCTGGCATTCCTATAAGAAGGATTTGTAGCAGCACTGCACGTGTGCATGTGTGTCACTCACTCACTCACTCACTCCCACACACACTCATCCGGGTTGAGGAGATGAAGGGGAGAGTCATCAGGCTGAAAATGATTAATGCCCCTTTTTGTCCATCCTGGCATCTGGAGCACATCTGCCCCGCTGGGACCAGGACAGATATGGTACCTGCTTCAGGGATTAAGCTGCCCTTCGCCCTCTCTCCTGAGGCTCCAGGTAAGGGATCCTTTCCTGCAGCCAACACCACCCTCCTCCTCCAAACCCCCCTGGGGTAGCTCAGTCTGGGTCCACCTCGGAGCTCAGCACATTAAGCGGGGATGATATTTATGATGTGGAAATGGTCTGCTATTTATTCAGCGTACAGAGGGATCGTCCCCCAGACTCCTCTCTCTCCTCTGTCTCTCTCCATTTATTTTTTCACAAGTCTGCCTCTGTTCAACTCTTCTCTCCTCCAATGCATTTAATTCCCTTCTCTCCCTGTCTTTATTTGTCTGTCCCTCTATCTGTCAGGATTTTCCTTTTCCATATTTTGAAATAATCCCTGTGCCCTAAAAATGTTCATTTCATTTCACCATTAATGCGCAGGTTGACTCACAGTCTCAGGGTCCTGAAGTGCACATGTGGGTGAGGTGGACATGTGAGAAAAAAAAAAATGAAGATCAGCTCACCAGTAAGACAAGACAGAAATGACAGAAAATATATCAATTTCATTTTGGATTTTGGACAGAGAAGCATATAAAGGCTTTCTGCTTACCTGCATGACCAATCGGCATTCAGAATATTCTTTTCTATTCAGTTGTGGAAAGACAGAGCAGTTTATCCAGAGGTGTGTCCACTAAAATAGTTGGAAAATGTAATACTTTCTCTACGCTTCATATACTCACA
Organism: Chaetodon trifascialis; assembly: GCF_039877785.1. Lineage (NCBI taxonomy): Eukaryota > Metazoa > Chordata > Actinopteri > Chaetodontiformes > Chaetodontidae > Chaetodon > Chaetodon trifascialis. The sequence goes on along the minus strand of NC_092058.1, from coordinate 25,754,594 downwards.
TCTTTTTATTGCTCGACTCTCTCCTCAGATCTGATCTGACTGTTTCGATGGGATCAGGATTTATATGGAGGTGTGGGACAGTGTCTCAGATCTTGATTTGTGTCTCTGGTTACAGTTTTTGACTCTCCAACTCTCTTCCACGTGCTCTGCTGCTTTTGTCTCTGTTATCAGTGTCTGCTTTCATGGACGGGAAGGAGTGATTTCCATCTGCCTGCACACGGTGGATCAGGGACGTTCAGGTCCATACTCCAAACTGACACATTACCAAAAATCACTTTTAACTGAAAAAAGTGTTAAAAAAAAAAAAAAAGAGAGAGAGAAATATTATACATCATACATTTTCCTCTTTTTTCATCCCTCCACACCCCCATACACACACATGCACATGCAAGCTAGGTTTGTATGATTGTACCTCTTACTGTTGGCAACTGACGATGTTTTTTTCTCCATCAACTGCATGACAATTGAATTGTTAATTGTTCCAAGTCCAAAAACAAACCCCCGTAGCTCCCTGATCCTCCCAATGGCAATATAACATAATGAATGTTTAGTTGGATTTATATGAAGCTGTTTTCTCTGGAATAACAGAACTCCGTCTCTGCTTTTCCTAGAATTAATGCTACATCACTGATACATCTTCTTTCCAGGAAACATCACAGAAAATTATTATTTACTCACCTGTAAAATAAAGTTTTACTAACATTTTTTTTCCAATGTTCTGGGTGAAAACGGCACATAATTCTGGCCTGATTTGTTTTATCTTATATATAATATATCACTGCATGCATAAATGTTGTATTGTGATTACAAGAAACTCAAGAAACATGAAAAAACCTTCAGACGAAGGACGAACATCCACTTTCACACTTCTGATGAAAGTGTGTGTGAAAAGCTTAAAGTGCTGAATGTTTAATGTAAATCAATGACATGTTAATCAAGGAGAGAAAGAAAAACAGTAAAGGAAAAAGCATGGTGACCTCCAGCATGCGATCACCGTGACAGATTCACTGTGATCCAGGAAGTTACATTCTCCATATAATGGAGTCTAAATGATCCATGTTCATAGTTTGAACACATGCACTGCGTGCTATGAATGGCTATAAATAGATTAAAAAAATAGATGAAAATAAATCGAAACATAACGCAAAGGCCAAAGCCCACAGGATACACAGGACACCAATAACTCATCAATACTGCCAGCACCACATCATGGGATCTGTGACCACTTTGGAAAGTATTTTTCAGCCTGGCTGACACACACACGCACACACTTGCCAGGCGTCTAAGAGAAAAGAGAAAAGCCGAGGGGGGGGAGTGTGTGAGAGTATGACAGTGGATCAATAGTTGTGTTTGTGGCGGCGCTCCCACCGGAGCGGAGCAGTATATGAAAAGCCACTGCTGATGGCTGAAGGTCCTCTCAGAACATTCCCTGTGTGTTTAGCCCAGAGCCAAGGTTAAACCCAGCACAAAGACGCCACAAAACCTCCGCCTGCCTCCCCGGGGCTACATACACTCACACAGGCCAGGGCCCACAGGAGCCTTTCTTCTTTCCGTGTGTGTGTGTGTGTGTGTGTGTGTGTGTGCCTTGTGGCAACAAGCTGGTGAATCCTCACATATCGTGACAGAGCCACAGGCCTGGACAGAAGCTGCTGCTGAACGCTTTCATATATTTTGTGTCATCATTAGTGTGTTTTAATACAATAACTGGTTGTAATGGCTGTGAATTAAAGATAATGCCGGGTCAGACTTGTTGCAGTAAAAACAGTGCAGAGAGGGATTGTATGACAGTAACAGTACTTAAGCACATATCCATGCAGGGTTAATACTCTGGCTGTAAATAAAGTAATGAATTTCACTGAACAGAGACTGTAATTGTGAGCCAAAGCAGAGTTAACCTCAGTGATTTATCCAGACTTAATTTCCATCTTAACACCTCTTTATTGCATTTACTAGCATTAAACAGCCCCTCTGAGAGAGAGGCAATAAATGTGGGGCCGTAACAGTGCTAAATCATGCATTTAAAGCAGTACAATGTGTATATGGAAGTTTCACTACACCCAGGGTGACTAGAAACTACACAGACTCCAACAAATAAACCTAACATAACTTTTCTCTGGTTGAAGTTGGATGGAAGAGGAAAACTCTCCCGTGGCTCTTTCTCCTCTCAGATGATGTCTTATTTACCACATTCTGCCCAGACAAAGGATTAGTGTAGTTGTTGATTATGGAGATGGAGAAAAATAGGAAGCTTGTCATGCTCTCCACAGTGATGATAGGATACTCCGTCAAGCAGCTCTCAAGGTGTCCACATTCCTTCACTTCATCCATCCTCCCTGCGTACAGGCCGTAACTAGCTGCGATGTGCCTCGACAGGCCGTCATCGCCACAGAGGACTGATGGAATACTAATTAGCGTGGCGCCACTTGAATTATTCATGCATCTTAATTAGGGGAGAGATTTCCCATTAGGCTTTTAGATGTGACTTAAGAGTTTGGCTCCAGAGTCAGCGTGTGTGTAAATAGACGAAGGCGCGTGCACAAACATACAGGCTGCCACGTGTGGTCTGCATGTGCGCGCTCAGGAGCCAAATTGAATATCGCTCAACCAAAACTTAGCATCAATGTGAAGAAAAGGCTCTCCAAGGCGATAAACAGTTACAGCGACGTTCTCATTTATCACAAATGCAGTATAGAACTTTTGCAAAACTGATAGTAAAATGTCAAATCACCACAACTTTTTCTCCTCTGAAGTGCATGAATAATAAATAACAGCTGCTTCTCTGCAAGGCTGCGCAGAAAACACACTCGTCCCGCTGCCCTGCTATAGGGTTCACTAATTAACTAATGTGCTACAGCTACGGCAGCAGACAGCGGCTACCAGCGCATGATATTCCTCTCCATCTCTTTGCTTTGCTTTTATGCTGAGGTACCGAGCGCGGGCTGGCCCGAGCCGAAGCCACATCCATCTGCTGTAGTTTAGCAGGGAAATTAGGCACTCAATGTAGCATATTTGTTTAAGTAATTGGAAAGTAATTAATAACCTGAAAATATAATAATGTGCTCAGCAGCAGCTTTTCTTCTGCACACCATTCAGGGGAAATGTAGTGGCTAATGTCACTGTGTGTGTGTGTGTGTGTGTGTGTGTGTGTGTGTGTGTGTGTGTGTGTGTGTGTCTTGTCAGCATTTTACAGTGCAGCTGCTTTCTGCATATCTCAGAGTGAGATAAGGAGGAATGACAGTAGAAAGAGGAGAGGGAAGAGGAATCAAATGTTGATTCATAGGTGAGACACTGACGAGGCGCTCTACATGACATCACTCAGCAGGGAGCTCATTGGCCGCCCGTGTGGCTGTAGACACTGCGGCACGGGCTCCCATAACCAGCGCTGCGAGGACGGCGGCGAAATAGGAGCCCAAGGATTAGGCCGACATTAAACACGGCCTCTAATTATGCTGTTCGGAGATTGTTTTTTATAAATATTTGATGAAATGACATCTCCTGCTCTGAGGTGCTGGGAGGGGAGTGCAGCGGGGGTGAGAAGAGCGGTGTAGTCTCAGTTTTCACACACACACACACACACACACACACACACACACACACACACACACACACACACACACACACACACACACACACACACACACACACACACACACACATATATATTCATGCAGCACATGTATACAGCCTCTCTGCTCCCTTTTCACATTCATGCTCTCAATGAATGCAGAGAATGTATCATATTTCACATATTTCCATATAAAAACTCAGCTGATGAACTGATAATTTATTCATTACTTTTATAGAAGTGAACTACAGCTTTTTTTAATCAAATACCAGCATGGACTGACAGACAGCAGTGAAACCAGCAAAATTTCTCTGCTGAAGATTCACAGGGACTTTCTTTTTTCTCCTAATTAAAATCCCAAATCTGACAAACCTCACCACAGTCTTCACCACACCTGCCATATAACTGCAGCTGTTGGGAGAGCTGCTCATGATAAAGATCCTTATTTTCTATGATGTATGATTTTACCTTTGGAAACAGGTTGCACTGTAATGGTCATGATGCTCAGCACTCATTGATCCTCATGAGGAAAGATGATCTGCTGATTCTGCTATATTTGGATAAAGCAAAGCCAGCAGTCGCTGTGCTAAGCTCAGCTCAGCTAGTTTGCTGCAGCTTCATATTAAACAAATAAACAAGGGAGTGGTGTCAATCTCATCTAACTCTCAGCAAGCAAACAGATAAACACATTTCTCAAAATGTCGCACTGTTCCTTTAAGGCTGCGCTTCCAAGTAATGTCTTTAATTTCTTCAGAGTTCTTCTGGTTGAGGGACTATATATTGTGTTGCAGGAAGGAAACTTTTTTTAGAGCTTGTGGCAGGAGAAAATGTTAGCAAAGCATGTAGAATAATACAGATGTCCTTTTTGTCACCACTGCAGGAGTGTTTTTGGTGTCTTTGAAGTCCATACCTAAAATAACTGAAAGACCGGCAGCTGAGCAGGTGGTGTAGTAAAGGCTTGGTTGTCATATCTGATGTAATGACAGTTTGCTTACTTATCGGCTGTGCTAAATGTCCCCTGACATTTGCCTCTTCATCTGACCTGCACCTCCCGAGACCTTCTCATTTCTCAGAAGATCTGCATGGACCTGTTCTTAAATCACTTGATAAATCTACAACAACACTAAGTCTTTCAGATAGTTGCTCTTCTTCTTTCTCCCTGTTTGTCTTTCTCACACACACACACACACACACACACACACACACACACACACACACACACACACACACACACACACACACACACACACACACACACACACACACTCCTGTTCCTGAGCGGACTCCCAAGCAGCTGCTGCTCAGGGCTCTTTGGGATCGTTGCCTACATGATCGAAGTCTACTACGGAGTTTGTCAGGTGTCCTTGGAAGTGCGCATCAAGGACGTTGGATCCGGGTGGGAGAAGACAGGAGGGATATCCCAGCTCGCTGCTGCCACTTTGTAGCTCCACCAAGACGGCAAATTGACAGCTGTTTCACTGCTTGAGAGAGCTGTTTTGAAATTCCTATTTTCCTCGTCTCTGTTGAAGCACAGTGAAATGACTCATGAAGAACAGTGGGTGGTGCAGATACGTTGATCCAAAGATCTGACAAGTAAATTAGGGTAATTTTACTGTGGGGTCTGCATGTCTAGTATGTCAGTTAATATGGGCTTTGGTGTGAATGTCACTGGACTATTGCTTCACACTGTATTTTTCAGTATCAAGGCTTGGATGCCAAGTATGTCCTGCATACTAGAGTTTTACTTTCCAACTGACATCTGCTGATTTCCAGCTCATAATTTGGTAGCAACTCACAGTTCTTTGCCAGTTTCTACCACAAAACACAATAAATGTATTCAGAAATAATTCTGGACTGTTAGATGTTGAATGTTAAAGAATATCAAAAGGTCATAGCTTTGGCCATTGCATCCCAGCTTAATTGGCCGTTGACTAAACCCTGAACAGTGACCGTCCAATATTGGATCAATAGCGTGTGACCGTACTTCATCAGAGTATTGGCTAACATTAGGAGGTCTGTTCTGCTCTATATTTTGTTTGAGGAGGTCACAAGAAACGTCAGTCTGCCTTTGCAGTCTCTGCCTCTGTCAAAAATCAAATTGCTGTCTCAAAAATGTGAATTTCGAGTGGTAAATCTGCCACCATCCATAGTGTGCATGCAAGCTTTCATTAGCCAACTCCAGCTAAAGCACATTAAGTCTGCAAGCGACCATCATCGTCTCAGCTGAGAATAATAACTTCAATGACAACAATCAGTATATCTGGCACTCTTACCTCCGTACATTGCACACATACGACAGGTCTAGAAACACAAGCTGCCTGATGAGCATACAGGTTGTACGGAAACCTCCACGGCAGCCAAACTTATCTGAAGGCAAAACTAGACTTAAGTTTAGATGTTGCCACTACAATGCTCTCAAATCTCCACAATTGCTTTGGTGACTACAGTGTTATCTTAAGTGTTAATCCTAATGGATTCAACAAAGCACATACACACATACTCCTCTCTAATAAGAACTACCTTTAAAAAATGTCCACCGGCCACTGTGCACGCCTCAGGGTGTCATCTGATCCGGTGTGAAAAACTAATCCTCCTCATCGATCCAGATAGGATCATCGATGGCAGCAGATCAGATAAATATGTATACTTTATTACGAAGCTGTACCCTGAGGCAGCAGTGGAGCCTCCACCTGATATCAGCAAGAACAGGTAACTGAAGTCTCAGGGAGAGGGATCAGGGTTATGTAGAGAGAAGTGTGGGCTTGGATGAGTTTCTGTTTATACTGACCTTGGTTGCAGCTTTGTGGCTTGATGTGCTTGATGAAACTCACCACAGCACACACGCTGAAAGATGGAGAAAAGAGCATGTGCAAACACATGCAGTCTGCACATACAAAGAAGAAATATATTTCCATGTGTCTGCACCATACGACCTTGTCAGCTTACCAGAACGCCTTACAGAGGAAAGCAGCAGTGGAATCAGTGGCAATGAGAAGCAGACATGACCCTCGGATTCTTGCAACCAACATGAAAGCGCCCAGCTATCAGGGAGGGGAGGGTGGGGGGCAGTGGTACTGTAAGAGCGAGCAAACGGAGCTGTCCATAAACTTGAATGTGAACTGTACTGGTTTGCATAATTTAAGGTTAATGAGGAAACAACAGCAGATAAAATCTCCCTCATTTCATCCCAGCTGGCTTTGCTCTGCCGGGGCGCTTTTCATTAAAAAGGCATCAGAAGCAGTGCTTTAATGACCTGTGAATTCATCAGAGTTTCACCTCATTTTATATTACATCACAAGCGCAGATGTGAGTGTACTTCCTTTTCAAAGAGATGCTCAGTCCTCTTTAGCTTCGGGGGATCAGTGGAGCAAACCTGCTGTAACTTCTCCGCCCCTTTCCTACCAATATTCTAATGTTGCCATCCACTCGTGCTCGCGTACTGCAAGATTTTATACATATTAATACAGAAAGGCAGCCTTTAATGTGATGATGGAAATCTAATTATCTTTGAAAGGAATGTTAATCGTTAAAAGCAGAACGCCAAGGAGTCATTAATAAAGTTGAAATACAGCTTATCACATGATCAGATGATACAGAACGTCCAGCACAGCTTGAAAAACATCATCTGTCTTATTTCTAATTTATCAAAAAGTAAAACAAAACTGAAAGTGTGTGCATATGCACAAATGTTATGTCAAAACTACACAAAACTTTGACTCTTAATGGATGTTTCAGAGGCAGAGGCAGCCTTTGGCCCTCTCTCTGTCTCAGTTATCCTAACACAGGGATACACCAGTGTCCTCTCCACCAGCCATGTCTCCGCTGTGCACCTGCCGCCCCTTCCCAGGTGCCTAATCACACCTCCATTTGCATGAAGAGCCCTGCGAATCAGCCTCAATAACGCCGCGCTGCTTTGAAAGATGAGTTTTTAATCTGGGAGAGGAGATGAGTGTCTGACCTGCACCTGTTTGTTTCCGCAGTTTCTTTTTCCTTGTCGTACAAAAGTGACCTACGGGTAAATTTGCAGAGGCAGGATAGCTGCTCGGCTCCCTAAGTACTGTCATTGTGCATTCATTAATATCCCCATATCTGACATGGCGGGGAAAATGGTTCTCTGCGAAAAAGTGCACTTGTCGTGGTGGGTGAGACTCCCTAACAGGCAATCAGATGGGCTGACAGCGAGTGTCAGCCAGTGGGTGTGTGTATGTGTGGCAAAGGAAGGGCTGCGGTCTTCAGGAGGGATGTGGGTATTTATTCTTCTCCCATTGCCCTCTATTGACCCATGTAATGGAGAATTTTACAAGGGGAAGTGTTTGAAATATCCTTTGGATGTAGGCAATGTTTCATTTCTGAGAGCGTGCCCTGCTTTCATTCCTATCTGCCTCTCCTCTCTCTCATCGGCCCATTGTCCATGCACGTATAACATAATGCTGCAGAGTGCAACATGGCTAAAAACACACATTTATTGTGTTTTATTTGAAGTTCTGATCATTCTGTATTCCGATAACGTGCAACAGCACCAAGGCTGAAAATTGATGTCTCAGTCAGTTTTGCGTTATATCAGTGCTGCAGATATGTTCAGTGCTTCTGCTGGTCGAGTTTGAAGACAAGATGAGATGAGGTTGCTGCATGCAGCAACTAGTGTCAAAGCAATTAAAACAGAAGAAGACAGTTTAGTAACAGTTTATAAAGTTTGCTGCTACTGAAGCTGTTTTGAAAGTGAACCCAGCACTGAGAAATGTAACCTGCTGTAAATAAACCAGTCATATCTTTGTGTCATTTCCCATGTGTATATTCAGGCAAAATAAGCTCTTACTGCTTTGTGGAGTGAGAAACTGCAAACACCTTATTTGTTGTTTTGGTGTATGCTTTCTGCTTAATACAAAAACAGTGTTGACATCCATCTCATTCTGTATGCTTCACTTTTAACGATGCGACACCCAGCTGCATTTTATAGTCGTCAAAAAGCTACCAAGAGAACTTGCTTGTAAGTACTGCATCTCACGGATTCTAAGGGATACGGCAGTATTTTCATGCAAAATATGAATTCTGCACGATTCGGTGCTTAAAAAAAGCTGCTTCCCTGCTTCAGATTTACTCCTTCACTGACCAAAGACCACCGCTCGGGCTAAGGCTCAGACAGACATTAACACCGCATGAATAAATGCATCATTAAGTGAATGCAGCGGGGGTGACAATGCAGAGGAAAAATAAAACACAAAACAGTTCAACCTGACTCAAACGCACAGTCCAGTTACTTTAGGTCTTAACCTGAATGCTGTTTTCCCCTCCATGGTGTCTCAGCAGCTGGCAGATGAGGAGGAGGGCTGTGCGCTTCAGTAGGTGGAAGCTCCCACTAATGAATGTGTCCTACACTGTAAACACACTGACGCTGTGTGCTCAGCAAAGCTACTGCAGGTAAAAAGACATTTACAATTAGTCACTGTGCTGTATAGCATATCCACTTGAAATTTGTATGTATCAGACTTTCATTTCCCATCATTGTAAATAAAGGTCGCCCTCGGTGACTTCTCCCAGAATGTACATAAAGGTTGAATGAAAATGTTCCAGGCTGATATGTGATGAGCTGAGTTTATGTCTTTGGAAAAGCAATTCACTCGCAACCATGAATGCAAACAAACCAAAGCAGCTCATTGCATCTTCCCACAGAATAAACATATCACACACACACACACACACACACACACACACACACACACACGGACACAAATGTGCACAGATTTGTGTTCTAGGTGGATTTTGTACACAAGTAAAAATAAGCACACCTACTCTGATTACCCATGGCTCCTGCATCAAAAAGATCCTCAACGAGGCAGCTCTTAGCGCACATGCTAAACTTCATCACCTTGTTTTCAGTGTCTGTTTATAGCTGGATGTGCGCGAGGCAGCAGCCTTCATCTTGCCATTACTGTTCCGCTTCGTATTGTTGGCAAAATCACAGGTGACAGGCCACTTTTCCCGAGCGCCGGGGCACAAACCCTCCTCTCAGCGCACGTGGCAGCCAGAGCCATTTGACGGCGATAGCAGCCGACACACACAGGTTTCATATATTCAGCCCGAGTATGAGACGGCAGAGGGAGAAAAGAAGGCAGTGAAAAGCTACCGTTATCGCTATTAACTGTCAAAGTCACCTTCACCCCGAGGCACAGCCTTCGCTGAACGCACAAAACAAACACACACACCTTCATATGCTGCAACTAGCATGATTCATGAAGTTGATGGATGAAGGCATGATGGAGTGAGCGCGTGTTATTTTGAAAACCTGAGATCAAAACCAGCCCAGCAAACCTTCAGCCGTCTGAGGAAAAGATAATGTGTGAAAGACAGGAGGAAAAAACAACATGCGCCATACTGTTGGCCCCTCAGGATTGCGTCTCACCTTTATTTTTACTCAGCAGACGGCATGAAAGCTCGGCATTGTGGGACAATGGAGTGTCTGAATGTGGCAGCTGAACACCTGCTGAGCGCTCCACCAGGATAACTCGTGAGTCTAATTATCAAGCAATCTGAAACAGCATTCTGTCGCCTCTGCTGTGGTTTTAATTAGGGGTGTTGGCTTTCAGAGGTCGAGCACCAAATGAGCTTTAAACTGCCGTCGGTCCAGGAGAAGATTTCTTTCCGTACTGAAGGCCGCTCTGCTGACGCTACTTTGTAGACATCAGGATCACGGGCAGCTGGCCGAAAACAACAGCGTAGCCGGAAGAGGGTTTATTGTGCAAACAGAAACTAAGGAATGTTTAAAAGGACTACGTGTAGGATGCATTTAGACCCACTTTTCTTTCTTTCTTTCTTTCTTTCTTTCTTTCTTTCTTTCTTTCTTTCTTTCTTTCTTTCTTTCTTTCTTTCTTTCTTTCTTTCTTTCTTTCTTTCTTTCTTTCGCTTACTTAAAGGATAATGGTAATTAAGGAAGGAGGAAGGTAGGATTAAAGAAAGGAAGGATGGAATGAGTGAGATGATGAAAAATTATGGCAGAATTAAAAGGAAGAAAAAAGTATAGAAGAAAAAGAGCACAGAAGGGTGGAAGTAAGCAAAGAGGCAAGGTTGAATGACAGCAAGAGATTAAAAACTGCAGGAAGGCACAGTGGAGTGGAATGAGGATGCCACAGAGATAAAAGTGAGACGAAGGAAGAGATGAAGAAGGGAAACATAATAGCAGGATGAATGGAGAACATCCTGAATTACAAAAAGATGAGCGAATGAAAGGATGTCTGAATGATGGGCAGAAAGGGCGGAGGCACGGCATGGAGGAAGGAAAGGATGGAAGAGAAGCGGGATGGGATAGCAAGTAAGATTCCATTTGAAAGATTTAAAAAGACAGAGTGTTGGATATATTCAGCTCTGCTTTCCTTTTCTTTCTTTGCATCTTTTTCATTGAAAAAGAATCTAAATCTGCTGACTCTGAAGGGAGTTAAAAGGCACGAGGGCATCGAAGGAATGAGGCAAGCAGGAAGGAAGGGAGGGAGGGAGGAAGGAAGGAAGGAAGGAAGGAAGGAAGGAAGGAAGGAAGGAAGGAAGGAAGGAAGGAAGGAAGGAAGGAAGGAAGGCATGATTTTAAATGTATAAAGGAAGCAGAACAGAAGGGTGTGAAGGAAGTGTAAAAAAAAGGAAAGTAGTATGACAGCAAGAAAGCAAAAACCACAGGAAGACAATAAAGGAAAGGAGGAAGGAAGAGTAAGAGTCTGCAGCCGTGCTGATGTTTCAATGATGAAGGAAGGTGGAAGAACAGATGGAAGAAGTAAGGAAGGGAAGGGTGGAGAGGAGGCATGATGGAGAATGGAAGCAGGATGGGGTTTAGGAAAAGGGCTCAGAAATGATGGGCAAAGCTTAAAAACAAAGGATGGAGGGTAGGATAGATGGATGAAAGAAGAAATGGATGAAAATAAGGGCCAAAAGACAAAGGATGGAACAGAGACAACAAAAAGTAAGTAAGGAGAAAGAAAGAGGAAGGAAAAATGCAGTGTTGGAGGGAGAGATGGATCACTCAAGGACAAAAAAAGAGGGGACAAATTAATGTTTGATTGATAGCAGGAGACCAAAGCATGATGGGAAGGCTAACAGCTTGGCTGAGCAGCTGTACTGGAAACATCCCAAAAAATCTTTCTGACCAAACTTGTGTGTTGAAACTTTGCACTTGAAGCTAAGAGGGACCCTCAGATTGGATTGATTGTGAGAGCAGCTCGGAGACAAGAAGACAATGTCATGGAAAAGGAAGATTCAGGAGGTGTGCTGCTTAGTGCAACTTTTTAAATCTGCCTCCTCTTCTTCGCTCAATTTCTCAAGACAGCCAAGGTAATTTAAATCGATTCTAAGTCCTTCAATTACGGACACACTGACAACAGTTTGTAGAGAGGGAAATGGATTTTTCTGCTCATCTGTGAGCCAAGGCCAAATCTGAGGACCTCGGCGGCAAAATGCAGCGCAGACAGCCTCGGCTGCTCCTCCACTCCTGACGCTTTTACTCTCTCCCACACCGTGTTGCTTTTCCTTCATAAAACCTGTCAACAGGTATTTTTTATGATTTCTGGCTGGTGGGTAAGACAATAACGGCAGAGGAGAGGTGAGGCCGGACCCGCTCTCGTGTTTTAGATTTCCATGAATGAGACGAGGAAAGCAAACAAAGCAAGCAGCACCATGATCCCACAGGGAAGAAAATGTTTGCTGTCTTTATGCAAAGCACTCAAGGATTTGCACATAAACACATGTTCACACTTCTCCCAAGGATGAATACACTAATATGCCCACACACACACACACATACAGCAGCTCATCTGTCCACCACCTGACTGACAAACCCCTTGTCCATGAAAGATGAAGTACAATAGCCGCAGGCAATTCGCACTGCTATTGCTTTATTATGAACTAATATGTTCATAGTTGTTGTTTCCAAATGACTCAATAAATATCCAATACTTCCTGAGAGACGGCCTTGACCCCGTTGTCTGAAAGAAATCTCTTCCCGAGCCCCGGATCTCCAACACCCTTAAACACTGAAGGCAGCTTCGCAAAGTGGCAATTACTGTTTTGACATCAATTCAAAACCACATAAAAAAAGCAGCTGCGTTTGGAGAAAGCAAAATGGACAATTACAGAGACAAATAAAGTGAGCCGCTGAGGGTGGAAAATAAAACTCCCACCGCATAATAATTCAGCTTAATTAGAGGAGGAGCCCGCCTAAAGGGTCGTTTTAAAATAACACCCCCTTCATTCACCTCCAGAGGTATTAGCCGAGCTAAAAGCAGCGGGCTACATGATGGAAGTCTTCAGGCTGACCTCCAAAGCTTCTTCCCCCCTCATCTATATTTATATGAAGGAGCGGCACTAATTTTGCCCAGTAAATCAGTGTGCACATTTCGTTGTGACCTCCAGCTTGACACTGAATTAAACAATATCAGGGCCCGAGAAGCCCGCTTTAACAAGCCTTAAATTCCTCCGTCCAATCCATCAGCGGGGATATTTCTGACACACAGAGGGAAGAGCATGAAATAAGGCAATTATTGAACCCTTCAGCCCATTTCTACGGCTCGGCTCGGCTGGCACGGTGCAGCGCCGAGTCGCAGACCTGTGAGTTTGTGTCTTCAGATGACTCTTGGTGATAGAGACACTTAAAATGAATAAATCACAAATAAATTACAGTAGTTAGGCAACAACTTCACTTCATATCTCCCTCTGCTTCGTGTCAAGGTTGGCAGTTAACCACAGCATGTCACTCGTAACTATATGGAAAACAGAGATGTGCAGCAATTACCAGAGGGCCCGTCTGGAGTCCTCTTGACTTTGCCTGATAGAAAACACAAAAAACAAGAGACGAGCTCCAGTTTGAGCCTCAGTTTTCCTCTCAGAGAAAACCTCCTGATGCATACTGGAGGAAAAAAAACAACTGCTTTGTGTGTGTGTCTTTCATTGAGGTGGCAGTCGATCCTGTGTGTCTGGGCGTCCTCTCAGATTGCCTGACAGATAATCCATCACACAGTCAGTGTGTCTGACAGGAAGAGGTCTCAGTCAACTCTCCGTCTCTCGGCGCTGCTCACACAGGCCCTATGAAGGACAGTCGCTCCTCTCAAGTCTCTCTTGGGACGGCATACACTTGAGTTTCATTAGAGGACTGAAGGTGTGTGATTTGAGGAGTTCAACTGTGTGTTTATAGTGTGTGTGTGTGTGTGTGTGTGTGTGTGTGTGTGTGTGTGTGTGTGTGTGTGTGTGTGTGTGTGCCAATCCATCAATGAAAAGCAAGGCAGAGGAGAATGTTTTAAAAGTATTTTAAAACACTACAGGCTGTGGATATATTGTCACCAGGTACAAGAACGTTTGACCAAACCAAACTGACTGTCTGTTTGACATTTGAAGATGTCACCTTGGACATTTTGTGTTATTGTTTTCTGATGATTCGTAGCCTAAAAAAATAATCAAATTAACAGCACATAATATGAGCAGCCTTAAAGACATGTTTATCTCCACGTGTTGCACAGTGTAGTTTCAATCTAAACATATTAATGTTACCTTGTGCCCTTCAGACTAAACATACAGTGAGTTGATCTAAAGCAACTTGTCAAACATCAGCAGTGATTATTTGGAATAAGCACCTACAGCATATTCAAAGGTTATCTCAAGTCTGGGCCGTGTGTTTCTTTGCTCAGGTAGTCAATACTGGGCTCGAAGGCTCAAAGGCAGCAAAGTGAACAAACTGCTGAAGGCTGGCTTCGCCCAGCTGACATTACATTCATCCTGCAGATGTACTCTCTCCAGAAAAAGCCAGCAGTGCCAGCGCAATGAAGTCTTCCTTCCCTGCAAACTGCCTCTGTCTCTCTGACTCGAATGTGAAGTGAACACATAAACCAGACAGTAATCTTGAAATATTTGATTTTAATCTCTCAAATTATATACACAGTTTTCACACTGTATACAAGACATCCTGTCAATATACATTCATGATCATAAAAAAATCGGAGTAGAATTATAGTTTTGATTTTGTTTTCTCAACACTTCCCTGTACGAAACTACTGCTGGGATAGTTTACAGAATCTTTAGCCTGCATGAATCAGGCTCAGATTTTAGCAGGCGGCACACTGTTTCCCACAGAGGACTTCACAAATAAGACATGATGTACAAAATTCACAGCATAGGTACTTCATCTGCCTCATCTGAGAAACAGATAAGGCACTGGATGGATTTATGGATGTGGACCATTCTGCACGAAGAAGACAAAGAAAACAGGCTGATTGATCTAAAGTGAACTGCTCGCTTTTTGTTTTGTGGCTAGGTGCCATCAAACAATTCCACAATGCATGAATGGGCTGTTTTTCAGTCATATTGTGCCTTTAAAGTACCTAAAGTCGAGGCTGGAAGTGTAAAAGGAGAACGTCTCTCTTAACTAACGTTTCATATGAATGTCACAATGTGGAAAAAAGAATGCACAAAGTGTTGGGTCTCAATCTAATTTCTCTAGAGCACTGTGATATTCCATGACATGATTATGTTGACTTTCATTATGTAAAATAACAACAAACCTGAAAGCAATTATCCCAATTAATGTGCATTTAATGAAGAAAAAATGTGAAAGCTAAGTTGCACTGATGAGAGTAAAAGTTGTGTTGTGATGAGCACCTCAAAGCCTGTGATGAATTGTAACGAAAAGTATTATTTGCTAAGTGTAATCTGGTGTTAAAGCGAGGGCCTGTGAGAGCAAAGGCTTGAAGTCCCGGAGGTCTGCATGTGCAAGAAAAGGCTGACGTGCTGAGCTGTGACGGCTGTGGACGTTGGCGAACTGACTGTAGCTGGGTTACACTCAGGGTTTCCTATTTCTTGATGGCGGCCACCGCTTTCTTGGCGGCGTCATCCAGGTTCTCTGCGGCTGTGATGGGCAGGCCGCTCTCGGTCAGAATCCTCTTGGCCTCGTGGACGTTGGTCCCTAGCAGACGCAGGAAAGCACCGTTAAAACTGGCAACAACAAGAAACTGGCTTAACAAGGCTGAACCCAACCTGCCATCTGCACCCATGTAAAAACCACCCTGTGTGAAAGACGAAGACTTCCTTTGGAGGAATCAGTGCACGGGACGACAGATGGATGGTGAACGGTGGCAAACTCAACTGCTGATCCGAAAGCCGCTTTGTCTGTGAACAAGGTCAGCGAGGCCACAGGGCAATTTGTGTGTGTGTGTGTGTGTGTGTGTGTGTGTGTGTGTGTGTGTGTGTGTGTGTGTGTGTGTGTGTGTGGTCCCCTGGCTGCAGCGAGGTCAGGGGTAGCAGGTGCTGGATAATACAGCGCCGCCCATGCCCCGGTAGACCCCAACCAACCAGAGAGAGAAAGAGAGAGAGAGACACACCCGGAGACACTCTGCACCGAGGCTCCACACACTGAGCCGGCTGCCTCCCGGCGCCGCACATGGCGCAGCCAAACGCCAGCCTGACACGCCTGTCACAACACAGGGCAGGGGGCGCCGCGATGGACGGAAGGACGGGGAGAGGGAGACGAGGACACTCGAGAGAGGGAGTGAATGTAAAGGGGAGAGAGGGCAATGGAGTAAAAGGTCAAATGAAGCAGAATTTCCCACGCTGCTGAAACAACAAAAGGCAGCTGTTTGTGTAGCATTTACTGATTTCACACATGAAGACATGACGGCAAAAAAAAGGCCATTTACTGTCTGTGAGTCTGCCCCATCTGGTTTCAGCTATTCTCTACTCTCGTCTTCAGGAAAAAAAGTGAATAACTTCCCATTATTTTTCACTTTCTATTCCTGTTCTCACTTCTCACTTTATCTTTAGTTACTTTGATGCTGGTCGGACAACACAAGACATCGGGAAAAAGTCCCCATGAATTCTGGGAAAATGATCATTGGTTGCAACCTTGTGTTTTACAGTATTTACTCTGTTTGTTTGTGTGTGTGTGTGTGTGTGTGTGTGTGAGAGATCAAAAATATTTGACGTGACAATATTTGCTACTTGTGTTCAAAGCTGCCTGTCTGCATTCACTCTGGACCGAATCGGTGACATAAATGGATGCAACTGTGTGTGTGTGTGCATGTGTGTGTGTGTGTGCGTGTGTGTGTGTGTGTGTGTGTGTGTGTGTGTGTGTGTGTGTGTGCATGCTCAGACACTTCCAGGTTGACCTTAGCTCTCCTGGCTGGCATGTAATTAAGACTGCATGATATGTGAATTCTCCGGAGGCCAGGCCACCCTGATCAATAGACCTCTCATGAGGAATTCTATTACCAGCGCCACTTAACGCCTAATATTTCATCTCTTTTGTCCAGCCAGATAATAAGCCATTCCAAACACATTTCTGCAGGCTCACACTCCAAACAATCAATTCTACGATATAATTAATTAGAGTAAGAGCAGGAAGAGACCTTGCTCTGGCACACAAACAGGGGATTGGGTGTCCCAAGTCATCTTGTGATCAAATAGCATAGAATATTCTCTCTGTGTGTCCAAAGGCGATGCTGTCGCTCATCGTGTGTGTGTGTGTGTGTGTGTGTGTGTGTGTGTGTGTGTGTGTGTGTGTGTGGGATGGGGGGGTGGGGTCGACCTGTGCACTTCATTGGGATTGACAGATCCATATTATCGCACTGACAGGCTTATCTGTCAGATGATTAAAGCAAAGTTGCAGCACAACAAACTTGAAACAACCGGGGATAAAACTGAAAAGCAGCCATATGTGCACACAGAGAATACATAATGCAGGAGATGCACTGAAAAGACAAATATGCCTATGGAAAGTGTATATAGCAGTGAAATAAAGTAAACAGCATGTGTACTTGTACCATTTTTTCATGCCATAAATATTCATGAGAAGCAGTCGTGTGTGTGTATGAGAAGCATTGTTCTTACAATATCTGTGTTATCCATGTAATGTGTGAGGGAGGATCACTCATCTCAGGGAGAGAGAGAGAAGAGACGTGCATTTAAGTGGAGCTGCATGCATGTGTGGGTGTGTGTAAGTGTGTGTGTGTTTGTGTGCGTGAGAGAGACAAAAAGAGTGTGTGAGATGACTGCAGTTCCACTGTTAGCAGTAGGGAGCACTGATAGCTCACAGCAGCAGAGGCAAGGACAGTGCCCAGCTGGATACAGCATCACTGCGTAGGTGTGTGTGTGTGTGAGTGTGTGTGTGTGTGTGTGTGAATGTGTGTGTGTGTTTGTGTGTGTGTGTGTGTGTGTGTGTGTGTGTGTGTAGAGTATTTGAACGTGTGTGTTCACCTGCAGCCACTAGGTGCTGCCAGAGACCTACTCACAGCCTGGACCCAGAGATATACAGTACAATGCACACACACGGTGCAAGGCACTTTCATCTTCATCTCTTAAAGTGAAATTTGGTGTGATAAACTGTAAAGAATGACCTTAAAAATGAGCAAAAAGAAAGGCTTTTACATCCCGCAGCAGAAAATGATCACAGTACATATCCAGGGTTTTCTGGGCTCATTTATCAGCAGCAATAACTGTTAATTACGAGAGCAAGCAATGTTTCTGGCTCACCTGCTGAACTTTTGCATCTTAACAAGCATGTATTAGAGTTTAAATTCAATCCAAATCCACAGCAGCACCACCGCTTCCCACAACTCTGAAGGCTGCTGAAGGATGGATCAGCTGATCAGCCTCACGACACAGCTCAGCTACGAGCCAAAACAACAAAAGACCAGGAGGCGTCAGGTATTTGGCCATGTGATGTATTGCCACTTCACAACACATTTCTGTTGGATCTGTGCTCTAATTAGCCAACTTGCTTGCGATTATTGTGAAAATGTCACTTTAATGTGTGAGTCAATTACAGGCCACCATATTTCAACAAGATAATAAGGCTTGGGGCTGTGCCAAAGACTTGCGCCAGAGGAGTTCTGTTGATGCTGTCGTTCCTAAATTTGTGACTAATTCTGTTTTAACAAGCTGAGATTAGAGAAGCTGAGATCTCATGAGAGGAGACTCTGTCATAGTCTCAGACCCACAGAGTGACTCTGTCATTCTGACGGTTCTCTGTGTGTCACGGGCAAGACAAAGAATGGCTTCTGTATAAGGTAAGAAAAGAATCAAAGGGGAGCTTGATAGTTTCTCTAAAGGTGCTTCTGAGGTCATTCGCTTGGTACGTTTGCTCTGAACTTTGTTTTCAATTCAAGTGAAGCCGTGTAACAGCATCTTTCTTTTGGAAATGAACTTGCTGAGCGTTGCCATGTAGCAGACACCACTGGGTCAGTTTGCTGATCCTATGACTCATTTCAACTTGAGTTATTGTTGCGCTACATCTGAGCATTCACTGTGAGCCTTTATAACAGCAAACATTTGGCTTGTCATAGTAGAAAAAGCACATTATACAATAACATTAACAATGACTGTTTTTATCCGTCAAGATCAAGCTTTTTTGGGTTGAAACCTTGCTGTTTTACACCATGTTTGACACCAGTCTGGTAAACTAAGGACATTTATACATGAAAAATTAAAACATGCCAGTTAATAATATCACTGACTGTTTAATAACAGAGATATTACACCTTTTACAGACATTTTGTCAAAGCACGTACAACAAGAAATACCAGCGTCTTAGTGTCTTGCTACACCAGTTACCTTGAATAACTGGTGTAAAAAACATGTTCTTTCATCACTGGGTGTCATCATACTTGTTCTGCCTTTGATTGTTAATCCTCATAATAATCAGTACCAAACAGTGTGAGTTTTGCCTTCCTGTCAAAAAACGGATGAGCCCCGCTCCTCCCTCCTTCATCCCGTGTCAAACATCAAATGCCTCTCATTGGAACGCAGAGCGAGATGCTCCTGAACGGCGCAGACGCCTTTCCTTTGATGTGCTAGCCAGTCTGTGCTGAAAGTTTTCATGTTGTCTAGACTCTTATTTTAGAGAAACACACTATAGCTAAGTATACTAGATTTGAAGAGCACATCTGACAGTGACAGTTCAGAAAAAGTATCCAGTCATTTGGGCTGTCATACATGTTGACTCTGGTAAAGAGTCTCATGGTGTTAACAAATAACATCACTGTTCAGTTTTTGTACATGTGCACGGCATTGGTTCTCATTACCTGGTCATGTTGGGAGCTTTTTAGAAGCAAATGCAAGAAAGGAATAAATCATCAATGATTGTTTAGAACTACACATTTAGTTGATGTGTGGATTTAAAGGGCTTAAAAAACAGGCCAGATCATAAACTAAGCCATGTGTGGATATATATGTATCTATGTGTGTGTATGTGTGTTCATGCATATCTGTTTGTGTGTATAGCTGCAGCAGATGGCTATTTAAACTATAATGACACCGTCAGGACTGAAAAGGCCATCTCAACCGTACTATAAGACCTCATCTCTTTTCTTAATTAAATGGGAGAAAAATGGCCAGATCTCCTTTTGAGGAGAAAACAGCCTCCACTGTTTGACAGACAGTTGGGAAAAAGGCTCTGTAAATCAATAGGTCAAGGAACAGAGTTAAGCGAATGCAGTCACCTTTTTCCCAGGACTCTGAGGGCTATTTAAGGGGAATTTTTTCCATAGTGGCAGGCAGCATCCTCACAGAGCAATATGTCTATGTTCACGCTGTGGCCAAAGGGGGCAGTACAGTACTTCCTCAGGTATCTCTTTCTATACCTTAAATACTTGTGTGTACAGTGTGTCTGTATGTGCGTTCTGTGTTGAATCTGTATGAATTTGCAATGTATGAACACGACTGCTTATACTGCAGCCCACAGATTGGGTGTGATGTAGTTAGACTCTATCAGCACAAAATAAACACTTCATGCAACAGTATCAACTAATTCCTTTCTATCAGCGTCTGGGCCACATGGCCTTTTTCCTCCACATATGGGAATATATAACTCTCCACAATGAAATCAACTAAGGCCTTTTAAAAGAGCCTTCCCAATTAAAAGTGTGCCAGTTAATCCATTCTGATCCTGTTGAAGAGCGCTGGGCCGTTCTCACTGGCCTGCGGTCAGCCTAGCAAGCTGAGCTGATTGATTCAGAACCAATCTTCTCTACAAGACTGCAGCCCAGGACGTAATGACCCACAGCTAAAGCTTGGATTAGGCCCCGGCCAGGAAAGCGTGGTTGGACCAACCACCAGCAGTGACCTTCTGGACTCAGCCTGTTTGTGAGTCAGGTTGAATTACATGGCTTCATATAAGAAATGCGTGGTGACTAATTAAGAGTCTGTTTTGATTGCCAATCCGGTTGGGACACAGTTGTGTGCTCATTCTTCAGCCACATGGTCAATTAGCAACATGGGGACAGAGAGTGGACAGAAATTTCCCAGATGCATATTTTGCACCTTGAGCGTTGAACTGGCACCGGTGTTTCTCTTTGAGTGCAGTGGTAATCTGAGGGATTTGGGTCTGAGCCACACATCTGTCCTGGTCATGGCTTCAGTTGTACTTCGGGTGCAAAGTTATTTCAGAAAAAAAGGCCCAAATATTACACACCTGCATGGAATTTGCTTGAGTTCAGACTTAAACAGTGAAACAATGTCACAGATTGTTCAGGGATGGTGGTCAGTATCCTTATCTAGACTCTGACCTTTGCTACATTTACCTCTCTAGGTGTGTTTGTTTGGCCTCATCGGACTGAGTACTAAACCTTTAAGTGTTAATATAACAGCTAAACATTGCATGCTCTATTGTGCTCTGAGGAGCCACGTCCATACTGCACTGTAGTGCCTCTGTGCACAGTCGGGTTCTAGAAACCGCTTACACAGTCTGACTGACAAACCACATTAGTTGAGTGTGTGAGGACATACAGACACACACACACACACACACACACACACACACACACACACACACACACACACACACACACACACACACACACACACACACACATTCATACATATATTCCCCTGCTCTCTGCTCTGGACACACCACTCAGCAGGATCTTGACAATTAAGCTAACCACCAACTGGCCCTGTGCCTCTGGGAGTCACCACTGCCATCCCACACACACACACAAACGCACGCACACACACAAACACACACACGCAACTGAACAGGTTTCATTAGCGTATACAGGTGAAAGGTGAGCCAATCAGTGCCGTCTCTACTGTTATTCTGGCTGGCGCTAATGACGGGTGCGGCAAAATGTGACACGTATGAGAAATGCACTGCTGTTCTCACTGGGACACTGAGCTACAAATGAAGATGGATAGGCTCCAGAGAGTAAAGCAGCAATAATACAATGGCTCCAAAGTTTAAAGCAAGGTGCTCTAAATTGTGCTGCAATTACACTAGAGTGGGTATACACACATTTGTCATTTGAAATGGTAAAAAATACATTCAAAATTAGATATCGAACTATATTAATAGCTTGTGTTTGTGTGCTTCATTTCAGGGAAATTGAGGCTAGCAGCCATGTGGGGGCAATGGGGCTAGTGGTCATACTGCAGGAAGGTTATGGTGATACTGATAGCTACAGTATAGGAAAAGCCCTATTTTGAGACATGGTGAATAAAAGATAATAATAATAATAATAATAATAATAATAATAATAATAATAATAATAATAATCTGCTGAGTCACAGTCTGTCTGCATGATGCATACACTGTGTCAGAGATGCTGGTTACCTCAGCCTCAAGATGTACGCCATGTTGAGGCAAAACAAGATGAGTGACAAGCGCTGGAGGTGTGAACTTGTAGCTTTACGGCCAGTGTCATTAACAAGCATCATGAAATCCTCATTAAGGTCAAGTGCTTTCAATCCAGGGTCGACAGAGATCAATGGGTCATGTTTCTGAGGGGGTGACACATATTGGACCGGCTTGCTAAAAGGGTCAGACAGGCCAAACCTAGATTTCCTTGTGTGTGTGTGTGTGTGTGTGTGTGTGTGTGTGTGTGTGTGTGTGTGTGTGTGTGTGTGTGTAAGCATGTGTGCGCATTCCCACCTTCTAGCCTGACCACCAGTGGCACCTTCAGCTCCAGCTCTCGACAGGCCTTGGTGATGCCGTTGGCAATGATGGCACAGTTGACAATCCCACCAAAGATGTTAACCAGGATGGCCTCAACCTGTGAAAGAAGAGAGCAAATAAATGATTAAATCCAGTGGTGGAGACACAACTGTGAACACAAAGCCTCCATCCATCTGTCATACAGAAGCAGGCTCGTAGCACTGAGCCCTAAAATGCATGTGGAGAGTGGTATTGGTACATTCATTACGATGGCTGAACAAAGTTTGTCCAAACTGAAGCACAAAGCAGTCAATCACTGACAAATCCTTTGTTGTCAAAGGACACTCATATATGTTCAATACAGCTGGAAACATGCTTCACCACATCAGTGCAAAGCTAATTGTTACAAGCTTGAAATGTCACTGCAAAGATTAAATAAAGAAGCCTCACTACCAACCATGTGCACAGTCAGTGGTGCACCCAGAGGCTATGCAACACTGTCACACTGGAGGCAGAATAAAGCCAAATATCGTTGAAACACTGGAGCCAAATAATAAAGCGATATTTCAACGGGAAGCGGTGACGTGACAAATAAAATAAGCTACACACACGGCTGGCTTTCAAAACTTCTGATGTGGCTGAGACATGAATCATATTGAGCCTTTAAAACTAACTGACATACGGCGTGTGGTAAAAAAAATCACGGTGAGGATGAAATAGAATCAAAGTAAAGGCGCGCAGTGGACACAGTCAGTCGGATCCCGCGTGTGACCTTGTAATTCAAATACAATTGCTATCACTCGCAATTGCATCCTTTGTTTCCACGATTCCCTAAAGGCTATAAAGAACAAACCTTTGAGTTTTGAACGCGTTCAGTTGTGCCAGACAATCTGTCTGTGCCAGGTTCACTTCAGATATCTTTGCAAAGAAACCGCAAGACATCTCCAACTTTCTCACAAAATGAGCACAAAACTGATATCACTAAGTCGTGAAGCAAGACAGCTCGTGTGTGTGCGTGCGTGTGTGTGTGTGTGTGTGTGTGTGATTACACTAACAATCTAGCACTTGGTAATTACCCTGGCTAGCTCAGTGGAAAAGTAGACTGAGAGCACACAGGATTAATCCTCCATGTTTGTTTATAATCACTGCTAATCTGTTAGCGCCGATTTGGATGAGCAGCTTGTGGGTGTGTGTGTGTGTGTGCCTGTTGTGAATGTGTATGTTTTCAGTGTGTGGTAATGATGTTTATAGGGAGAGAAGATCAAGGACTTGGATAGCTATCAGAGCGACAGCCATGGCATTGTCCTCTATGCGCTATCCAAATGAGCATCTCCTTATAAACAGCAGAGAATGACACAAGACCAGGAGAGAGCTCCCAAACAAACACAGACGTAGGCTGCGGCGTAAAGACTCAGACGCCATGCAAAGAAACTGAGCAAGCCTGTTAGGTCAACACAGTGCTGTTTCATGCTGATTAAGTAAGTCACACAGGGATGTGACCAGGAATGCAAAAAAAAAAAAATAAAAAAAGCAAGGGGAAAAGGCAAACATGAGCCCCAAACTGCAAATGAACACAACTCATTCAAAGCAAAATGAATCGTGACCTCCAGATTACATATGTGATCACACATAATGAGCTGTTCTAATATATTAAAATAATGGATGATGGAGAGGAAAGTGATGACAGTCTATTTTTTTTCCACAGCAGGACTCATCATTTTCTCACTTATACAATGGCCAATTACCAAAAAAACAAGAAAAAAGGGGAGAGCAGGGTTTTCAATTTACTATCCATTTTGTGAGTTTTTGCTGTGTGTTGTAATCAAATTGAACTAGGTGAGAGTCATTTCATCAGTGATTTCATGCTGTCAATATGGTTACTTGCACTTTCGCGTATCATTCAGACACTCATTCAGACTAATAACTAGAGTCCTGAAGCGCGATTTTAACAAACACCATTTCTGCTAACATGGGACTCGTTATTTGTCGAAAAAGAACATCTTGTATTCGTAACTGTCTCTCATAGTTTATCTCTGCAAAAGGAGCCCTCCACTGATTTCACGCTGCACTTTTCACGAGGAGACAGATTAATAAACGAACAGTGAAATGGTCAAAGCAGCAGGGGTCCAGATATCCTACTGACTTCAGGCCCGTTGTGTGAGCCGAGCCTGGAAACACTGGATCCAACCTCCACGTCCAACACACACTCACATACACTGATGTCTGTGTGTGTTGACAGGCATGAATGTGGGTGATCATAGCTTTCTACCACAGTTCTACTACAGATAAATCTGTAGTCCCCCCCCCCCCCCCCAAAAAGCTAAAAGATATTTAAACACTTTTTAAAGCAAACTGCTATATTCGTGACATAGTCTATTCAATGACTGGAGTGAATATAAACGTGTGAAGTGTGGCAGACAGTGAAAAGACTGCTTAAGAGTTCAGCGGTGGGAGAAAGGCAGGCGGACAGAAAGAGGTGTGAAATGATACCAGCTTGTTGGCTCTCAAACCTCGGCCGAGTATCGAACAGCTCCTCTGACAGCCTGTTAGGAGCGATCTGCAGTTCACAGTGTATGTGTGTGTGTACAGTATGTGTGTCTGCCTTAGGGCATGTGTGTGAATGTGTGTTTCCCCACTGCCCCGTGCAGGTGTGGTCCACAGCAGGGGTGCAAGGTCAACACTGCCACTGTCACTATGAATTTGTACAATTTATGGAAGGAGAGAAGCGTATCTGGAGCTTGAATATTATTGGACAAATCCCCTGGGCTTGAGTCTGCTGTACACTGCAAAGGTTTACACAAAGATGGAATGATTTGAAGTAAAAAGTGATTGCACCTGCATCAGCAGCAGCAGTAACAGTGGAATGTATTTAATGCGACAGTGGTGCTAGACTCCACCGCACAGGTGGTGGTAGACACTGTATGTGTGTATGGGGCGCCACTTCATGATATCAATGTCTTGACGGGCGGGTGGCTAATAAGAACTGTGTGTTGGGTTTACACCATCGTGAGACAGGTTAGTGTTAATGCTGTGTGTACACACACACACACAGCATGATCTGGCTCCCACTGGGGGGCAGCAGAGATTTAGATGCCTTTTTGCAGCCTCACTAGAGAAGGCTCTATTCTCACCCTATCTGCAGCCCATTTTTCAACTCTGTCTCTATTGGGAAGAACCATATTTCTTCCATTCATGCGTCTACTATTGACACCCATGTATATTAATGATACATAAGACATGATTTATGTAGCCTGGCACAGAAGTAAATGCAGTCTATAGAAATATGGATGTGGTGAGGACTGAGTTGCACTTTGCAGCAAGTTTTTTTTTTGCTCCTCATTTCTCTGGTTTTGGTTTATAAGCAAGTGTACAGCCTGAAGAACACTATTCTCCCCGTACTAACCCACAACCAAAAATAAGCAGACATTTGATGTAGAAGTTCTACCACTTCTGCCAATTCCAAGTAAAGATCACAGATCCAGAGCTGCAACACCCACACCCACACGCACGCACACACACACACACACACACACACACACACACACACACACACACACACACACACACACACGCACACGCACACACACACCCACACGCACACGCACACGCACACGCACACACACACACACACACACACACACACGCACACACACACAACCACCTCCCTTTAATTTGAAGAGAGATAATGTGATACTGTGTGCCCAGAGGGAATGCTGCCTTAAATTGAAAATATGCAGACACTGGAGGTAAAGGAGCAGAAAAAGCAAAACTGTGTGCATCTCATTCATCGTTCTAATCATGTTCTCTCCTGGGATGGCTCACTCAGTTCTAAAAAGCAACACATACTTTGGTCAAGCATATTGGCTGTTCTTTGGCAGACTGTGCTGTGCACATTAGGTTCAAAACACATTGCTTCCTTTTTAGCAAGCTACTGGTCTGTACTGGAGTTAAAATGCCACAAAGATGAACTGAAGAAAAAGAATGGCTGCCAAATTTAGGGTCAATCTCCTTGGCATGATGCCGTCTTCAATCAAAAGTCCAACACTGCTCTGCTCCATTCCACTCACAGCGTCTCAGAAACCCAGCCTTAAGGTATGAAATAGCACTGCACACTGCACACTCCAATCCCTTCAAATTCTCCAGAATCACACTCTGTAGCATTTTACCTCCTGTCACAGAACCAAGTACAGCCTCTTTCCTTAAAGGCATTCATTTCAGGTGAGCTAACTTGGCAGCGGGGTGGATTTCTTTCATCAGAGCTCAGCATAAAGGCATCAGGTGTAATGTGCCAGCTCGCTCTTTTTAGAGGATCTTTGTGTGTTCTTTCAGACAGTGTTACGCCATGAGCCGCTGCCTTCTACCTGGGTGCCGGTGAAACGATTCAGATTTTACAAAATAGGATCATTGCTGCTGGCATTCCGATACCCTGCCAAGGCTTTTTTGTGTCAAAGTCAAAAAAGGGCCTTCACAGGAGAAACAGGCTTTTCTGCCTGCTATTATACGCCTCACTAACTGCATTTAGGGCAAGTAAGAAATGTTGCCCAGACAATTTAACACGCTCACGTGGTCGAGTATTGTACTCCTGCGGTCTGTGCGTCTTCATGAAATGTGCCTTGAATGCATGCTTGACAAAATATCCGTGTGTTGTTATTATAGACACATGTATGTCTTTAATTAGCAAACTAACGAATCATACTGTCAGTTTTCATGTGCTTGGACTGAACAATGAAGATGACACTGGAAAGCAAAATCACATGTTCAGAGTGTCTTCGTATTCCTTCCACAGCCTGAAAAACAGCAAACAAACACGATGTACTTTTCTCCTCCAAATTTCAACCCAGGGGGGAATAAAAGCATTGTATTCCTTCTCATTCTGCGAGGCTCCTTGTCACAAGTTTTGCATGCGTTGCTGAATTATCACTCAAATACACATTTTCATGCTCACACCCCTGTTAAGCGGTCCTAATCTCTCTGCAGGAAAGAAAGAAAAGGGAAAGCATCTTGTTTCCTTTGTTACCAGCGAGCAGATAGGAGTAGAAAAAGGCAGGGCTGGAGATGGGTGTGTGTCTCTCTGTGGCCTATTAAGGGCTATTGTTCTGTCTTATCTGCTGGAGACAGCCTGTACTGTCACCGCCTGCTCTGGCAGGCCTTGTTTATTTGTTTTCGATCTGCTCGGGGCCCCGCGCTCAGCCCTGGGGCCACAGGTTAACATGCACGGCTTCCGAATCAAGGCAGACCGGCTGGCTCTAATCACACATCTTGGAATGACAGGATAGCTGTTGGTGAGAAACGATTATTCTGTTTCTGTGCACATTTGAAGTGGGATAGGAGCAGACTGCCTTTCATGGTTATAGTGTTGTTTAGGATTTCTTAACATATGTTTTGTTTTCACTTTGTCACACTGTCCACCTGTCATGCTGCATTTGAACCAGAAGGTATTGAGCTTAGCTGCCCACCATTTACTTTAGATATATCTGGATCTGGATGGAATGACTCAACACACAACCTTAAAAAATATAAAGTCATGTCTACATAGTCTACACAGATTATCAATATCCGGCCAAGTTACAAAAGATAAATACTATCTGTCATGACACACCACTGAGACTTTAGACACAGCCAACTGTTTCATTCCTTGAAATTGCCCACACTGTGTAATTGAGCTTCATGTCACAGCAGAATGATAACGCTGAGTGGATGAAAGAAGGAGCATGATTTGATGTGTTCTTGTCATATGTGTGGGGAGTATCAAGCGAGGTAGCCAAGGTAAGTCATATAATAAAGATGTTCATATGGCAATCTTTTATGCTATGTTTACTACTGAGCGTCAATTCTGTGGAACTGAAAAGCTATTTTGCCTGTGCAAATCTATTCTTAGAGAGGATACAGAACAAGAAAGAGAGAATGACACAAAGACAGACTGAGGGAAAAGAGGGTCTTGAAGTCAGAGAGTGAGGCGAAGTGAAACAGATGGAGGAAGAGAGATGGAGAAGAAAGGAGACGGAGAGAGGTGATGGGAAGTGGTGCGGTCCCTGGCTTCTATTGAAGGCTAGGATTGGCTCTGGCAAGGAGGGATAAGAGGGAAATAATTATCCGGCCTGCTGAAGCATGACAGCCCCTTCTTGGGACTGCGGAGAGACAGACTGAGCGTTATGTCAAAGATTGGCCATGTCACCGGTGGAGACACCTCTTGACAGACAGTGGCATCTGAAGTTTCACTTGATGGTAAAAAACCCACCGCAACAGGCAGCCAGATACGTGCCTGATCGATGCCCGGTGGAGACAAGGTTTCATCTGGGGGGCATAAAGATGCAATCACTACCCTCAGTCTACCATCTAAATTAGCTTATGTTAGCTCCTCTTTAGGTGTACCATTGACATTTCCCAGCCATTGGATTCATTTCATATTATGAAAAGGACTGAAATACGTAACCCAGCTCACTCAAAATGCAATTTATATACACAGTATGCACAAAATTTACAGTATTTGCTGTGGGCAAGCAATTCCAACTCCCTTTTCAGAAAACATATTAACATATCACCTCACCATGATTCCTTTTGAAAACACAATCAGCCACAGAGACACATTGCGCTCCCTCAGTCCTCATGTCCTGCTGTACCATTTTACCGCATGAACCTCACTCTGCATTGATATTTCTCTCTCACATTTATCCACATCACTGAGTCTTCTCACATCTGCCCTGGCCAAGAGTACTTTATGAGCACTCTGCCACCTCAAGCTACCTCTGACTCCATTTTTCTCTACAGGCCAAAGTAGAGAAACCAATCAAGGCAGGTATGGCTTTCCTTCAAGCTGAAAGAGCTCTGTGAAAAGGTATGGGTGAGTGAAGAAAGTGTGAGGGAAATGAGGAAAGGTGAGATCTGGCAGGACCCACGTGACCAGAGAATGGATTCCGGAGACGGCCATTATAGCCTTAAAGTTTGCCATCCCTTGTGAGTGAGCAGCGGGGTCACGGGCTGTGACAGCTGCCTGACGGCCGTGTGTAACCAGTCGTTCTGTCCTACAAGTGAAGCAGTGTTTTTGCATTGCACACTGGGGTTGTGTACAAGTGACGTTTATTGTATTTGTATAGCCCAAGATCAATCACATGCAAAGACTCAGTGGGCTGGTACAGGCTTAGAAAAGCAACAGTTCTTTAAGTCCAAGCTGTCAGGTGGGCAGGAAGAGATGTTTGGCGAGGCAGCTTGGAGGATATGTGATGGCATGGATGAGGTCAGGTTGTTGATCTTGTTGGACTTGGGGCTGGGTTTCTTATAACACAGCCCCACTGAGAGGATTTCCAGGGCTGTGTTTGCAGTCGGAGAGTTCGCCACTTCCAAGCTAAATATCTATCTGCACAAAACACAAAGGGGTAGGAGTGGGGGAGTGAACAGACATTACAATTTTGGGCAACTAACGTTTATGATTTGAGAGTAATGACTGATTGGTCCAAATGGAATCGATTCCTTTCCAGTCTGGGCCAGTTGGTGTTGACAGCTGGGGGATAAAATGATAGAGCATGTGGTGTTTAATGATTGTAATCGTTTGCCTTCTGATCCAGTCACTGCCAGACAGTCCCATTAAGATTATTTTAAACATGTTTGACAGGTGTGAGCAGCACAAATAACACTAATTACACAAAAACTGTCTAAAATGGTGAGCAAAAACAAAAATAGTGCAGTGTGTCATGGCTGAGAGTCTTATTCTATAATTCCTGCCTCATTTCACCCAAACGAGTCCGTTTTGAATTTTTAGTTAGATTTTCCTGTGAAAACACAGCACAAATGAGCAAGGGAAGCTATTTTTTGATGGATCTACATATACTTCTGCTGCAGTCATGTAATAACTTTTGTTTTCATGGGATTTGGGGGTTGCCTAGTAACACATATTAATCATTGTCTACTTGTGTCTGTGATGGAAGGCCTGTCATTTTAAACGTTTCATATTCTAAAAGTGCCACAGCAGATTGATATTTGGAGGCTGAAAACCCTTGAAAAACCTTGAAAGCTCTTTTCCCAGGTATAGCATTACATTTCTACTAAGGCCATGGGTTGCAAAGCGACAAAGATGTGCATTTTGACCACAATATCAGGGCCAAACCATTGCCTCCATCACCGTGTGATGGGGGCTAGAGAGAGAGAGAGCCACCGCCATGTTTAAGATTGCAGTACATTTGTAGTCCCTGCATAACTAACTATTTTTGTGGTTTGGAGTTTTGTTCCACTCACACGTTCCTGTATTTATTTTCACTGAACAAATGGCACCCTCACTTTTAGGGAGAAGAATCACAGGGAGGCTTTCACTGTGAAGCAGTTACAGTAAGTGCAATGGCTTGTACCACTTTAGTAAAAACAATGAACGTCGAGGTGCTGCAGGTGACAGGCACTTTGCAGGTTGTGTGAAGCAGCAAACCGTCAACACATCATCAAGGTAAACAACACCTTCGTCCCGTCACATGGAAAACTCATGCTGTGAGTGCATCATGAGCTCTAATTGCGGGCGCTCACTGCATGCATGCTTCTGCCTGGGTATTCCTACTGTTTGGAAAAATGGCAATAGTTAACGGAAGTCAACTGAGTTTGACTTTGAGTGTGGAGGCAAGCTGTGCTTTATAACCTGCATCATTATCTCCCTGTAAAAGCCTTTTGTTGGTTGAGTCGATGTTTAAGTATGCTGCTGTGTTAAAATGAAAGAAAACATCAGCCATGTGACAACACCACCACTGCACACTGCTGACACCAAACATGATGCTTCAGTGGATTCATGCTGTTCCACCTGACATCAACATGTCAGCAAACCAGGAATTGTCCAAATGGCATTTCCACTCTTCCATCATCGTCATCATCATGTCGCCAAGTGCTTGCTCATGGGGGAATTGTTGGTTTCTTTGTAGATAAAAGAGCTTGGTCTGTACCAGCTCTATATGGAAAGTGTCCTGAGACAACTTCTGTTGTGATTTGGCGCTATACAAATAAAATTGAATTGAATTGAATTGAATCATCATCACGCAGCTTTGTTGTTTGCTCTCTACCCTTTCTGTATGCCTTCACAGAGTTTATACATTGCTTTCACCTGCCCTCACATTTTTGATGTGAAGGTTCATTTGTGGGGAGTTTTTGGTATCTCTCACGCAGCATAAAATGACAAATTCAAGTGAGAGTCGAGCAGCTAATCAGACACGACATGACATGATGAGTTCAAAAAAAGTGCAATCTCCATGAACAAATTTCTAACAACATATTGTGCAGACATCAAGTCATCCGACATTATTATGATTCACGTATGAAAAGGAAGCTTTCATCTTGACACAGTTTAAATTTAAGACCAACTGTTTGTTGCCTCAAGCCAGACTATATCTGTTTGGGAAGATGTGGTTGGAAATGCAGTTCATCTTGCCTCTACTGCTGCCTTACAATTTCATTTTTAGCCTTTTATTATAATATTTTGGTCCTCACGGTAATTGCCATTAATTTAAACTGACATTCCTTAACCTGTGCAGCACCCAATGCCGACTGCTCCACCCATTTCAACACCTCCTTAACAAGTACAGACTGGGAAAATAAGGGAAATCGACAGGTAAGTCCTCAAAATGTGGAAGACATAAGGTAATTCAGTATAAAATTTTGTGCAGAGCTTATATTACTTACATTAGTCTTTCTAAAACTGAGGACAATTATTCTGACCAACCATGGCATGGTTGTGCTCACAGAGGTTCTATTCTGCTGTGATCTATTGTGTGAAGCCAAGATGAGAAAATGAATGAAATCCTAAGTCAATTTCCCACTGTATGCTGTAGTTTGTCTGCTGGACCAGACTTGTTTCGCTCTTTTTCTATTTCCTTTTCATGCTCCGATGTCTCTCAGAAAAAAGAATAATCGTGATCAACTGGAAAGTGCACAAAGCATCCCGCTTTGCAATACGTCATCGGTTGGAGGGCAACCTTGATCTGTTAAAAATGGAGGTGAAGCAGTTTTTCTTGAAGATTCTGATAAAGGTCTGGGTTGCCACTGGTGCTTAGGAACTTAACTTTGCCTGTAGAGTCTTATTCTATCAATTCTATCTTCTGTATGCACCTCGCCCCCTCCCTTATTGTGTCCTTAGGTTTGTCTGCCTGTATTATTTTGTCTTGTAAGTAAACAAGTAAATTTGTAATAGTGTGCAGACTTTGAATGTGCTACCTACTGGTCATGTCCACATTCCTTTCTGTTACCAAGTAATAGCTTTTAACAAATTGGGAGAGCTAGAAGTGGCGCTGATGAATTTCCAGAGTACCTTAGGGATGGTTCTGAAGAAATAAAGACTGCTGTACAGTATGTACACACACTGTATTGCTTCAGAACCTGCCTGGCTCATTAATGGAGTAAAGCAGTAAAAATCCTGATATCACATCTATTCAAGGGTGTAAGTTTGATTTTAGAAGTTGTCGGGCTCATTATGATTAAATTGACTATTGTGCTTTCGGTAATAATGGCGCCCCCAAAATATCCTTAATTAACAATAACTAATAATCAATAATCCCATTTTGTGTCATTGGTAGATAAGATCGATTTGCAACTTCAGTAAACGGAACATTGGCCTTCACTGCTTATCTCTGATCAGGGTTGGGCGGTAATCCGGTAACAAGGTATCCCGCAGCACCTCGCAACACCGCATCAGTTTCATTACCATCATTAAAAAAATGCTGCACATATAGGTCTATAGGAGCCTGAGATAACTGTAGCATCATCATGAAAAAAATGAAGTCCACTCCGTTCAATCTATCTGGTTGAATTTTGAGAAAAAGGTGACATGCTAAAAAATGAACCTGAGCAGTTTTACAGATGTTTTAACACAGGTATGTCCACGCGCTCATTTAGGCACATCTGAGCAGAAGAGAAACTCCTCTGTTGAACAGTTTTTCAGCCTTTTTTTCTGCTTGCTATTGTCCTTAGCTCTCATAAAAGGAATAAATGCAAATAAAACAGTGAAATAACACTTCGGGCTGCTCAGCAGAGTCCTCTGTGAGCGCTGTGATCATTCATGAGACGGAGCGGTGAAACTAACTGCGTGGTTACGCCGGTCAGTAGCTCAGCGACCCGCCCACATTCACCATAGAAACACCAATGACGATCCAGAAGGAAGTAAGGAGATACTTTATCATTATTGCATGAAGAGCGCTCCCTCCATTCGAGAAACCACTCTAAGCAACCAGGACCTTCATGAACTCAAACTAACACAGAGTAAGTAACGCAACTCTATCTCTGATTGATGGTCAATGCCTTACGATAGTTAGCTAAAGAAAATATAAATTAGATTATCTTAATAATAAAGTCCTGTCTGATACCTACAAATCTCCCTTGTAGGTTCCAACATCCACCACAAATCAGAGGTTAAGGCAGTCTGCATGTAGTCTGAGAGGTGGTGCTAGGGTCAAAACGAGTCTGCAGCACACTGACTGCTGCTCTTAAAGCTCATTGCTGTGAGTGCGTGGTGACCATTATCAAGTGAAGATGACCCAGAACAATCTCAGTGGTTGCCTCTTGATTAGGATTAGCTACCCATGTAGGCTAATTGAGCAATGATTGTAACTGATGTGAAATGACTGATGAATTCTGAAAGCAGCCCACAACAACGACTATGCTGTTTTCAAATCTCAACTTTTCTGTGGACACAATTTTTTTGGTTTTTGTTTAATTCCATTTTAAGGCAAATCCCATTCCACAGTTACTATAGTGGTTACTGTAGTTACTTAGTTTTAGGCCACCCGCCCCACAATTAAGCTTATATGACTGAAGACTTCAAGACTGTAAAATTTAATCTAAAATATACCCTTTCAGTAGAAAGAGACAGAAAGCTGATTCAGAACACCAGAAAGATGCCATGCATGACACAGAGTGAGGAGGAGAGACACGACCTCTGTGGTGAGCGGGAGGTTTGTCAGATGTCAGTGAGGGATGTAGGATTCGTCTCCTGCTGCTCGCCTCAGGGTATCAGAATGCCCCTGAACCCACACACAACTTTCCACTGTGCATACACACACACACACACACACACACGCACACACACACACGCACCAACCACTTTGCTGTGAATTGGACTCAACAATTGGAGCCAGTGTAGGGCAGGCATATTATTCATCCCCAGAGGGTGTCGTGTCACTGCTGACAGGCAGACATAAATATTCCTCAACCTCTTCACCAAGGGTTAATGGCTGTCCATCAGGCAGCAATGAGACATACAGGACGGCATGGGCCTGGTGTAGACACACACAGTATGGGCACTTTCATTGGAATAGCAAGGTCACTTATGGAGATGGGAAAAACTGGGGAGGACAAGAAGCCACATGAGCCAGGCATGAAGACTATACACACACACACACACACACACACACACACACACACACACATATATATGTATGTATGTATGTATGTATGTATGTACACAAAATCCCACCCACACACTTGAAATCTTCATACAAATTTACTTTTGGAAATACTTTTCTTGCTAAGTCAGATTGAAGCGTTACCTAAAAAGTTGAGTACAGTTCTGTGTCTCGCTGTATTGTGCAAGAATTATTTTATTAAACTGAAGAAATGCATAATAGTTGGGGAATGGCATACATAATCACCTCGGAGACTGGGTACAACAAACCAGCAGCTGAATATAAAAGAGCCAACATTTCCCACTTTGTTCCTAATGCTGCATGGCCAATCAAAATTAATTTATTCTAATGTATGCACACAGAAGGTCAATTATCCAAATGATTCCAGTTCAGATTGCACCTGATCTTGGGAGCCAATGAGCCATCGAAAGGGCAGATTGGTGTGCTTTGCAAGGCAAATCATCGCTCCAGCCCCATTTTTTTTTTTTTTCGCCACCTCCCCAACATTTGCATGTCTAAATGTGCAGACCATCCGCTCACCTTTAGAGAAGTGCATTTCACTAATGGACGAACATCTTAGCATTTAACTTGTGTAGGGGGAGTTAGGCCACAGAACAATATAATGAATACAGTTGGTGTAGCGACGGTTGATTTCTACAAAAAACAGTAGCCATCTAACGCTAGTTTGACCAAAAGAATTCAAAAGGTAATAACGATTTCCTTGTGATTCTATTAAGGCCAGAACAAAGCCATCTCATTCTTTTAATGCTAGATTAAACAAGTCCAATGGAGAGAAATGATTATGAGAAATATATTGATTGAAAGTTGTTATTATCTTTGCCTCAGGTTACGTCTGATCTAACGCCTAATTTCACAGTAATAATATCCAATTAGATGATGCTCTCCATATCCACAATGCAGGCATCTTTGTGAAAGCACACTAAAGGAAAAGCTGTCAGGGACAGGCTATGTGGGTTCAGAGAAGTTTTCCAGTCTTACTTCTTATTTAGCCGAGTCTCACAGCACACAACTGTGGCGACCCCTTGCTGTTTCCCTTTTGTGGTTGGTCACCGGTGCCTTCTGGTAACACCTGAGCTCGACGTGCTCATCCTATAAAATCTAGGCTCTGTCACTCACAATCTCTCTCTGCAGGCATCCCTTTGTTTACGTGGTGGCATTCGTTCCTCCTCGGTTCCCCCTTTTTTTTCTTTTATGCATTTAGCAACGCTCACACATCATCTTCACCCCTCACGCACACTCTACACTAAAGACACCACTGATGTACACATCCTTCAGCCTTTTGGTATGCTGCAATGTACATAATTCAGTGAACTGTGCTAAATAAATGATCTAATCGTTGAAATGGTGTGGCTTTGAGAGCCACTGCAAAGGTTTGAGAAAGCAGCTCTCAGAAGATTATAGACGAGACTATCTTCATATGGCCTCTATATATAGCGCCCCTTTCTACAAGCACACTGATTTGTTTTTCATCCTCGTCAAAGACCGACTCATGGCAGTTACTGAAAGCCAGTGACTGTTTTTCAATGCCACTCAGCTCTGGCAAAATGAGTAATTTCAAAATTGATAGAACAGACATATTTCACTCTGCTCTCCAGCCTTTTTCTCCTTCCCTCGTGTTCACCCCCTGCGGGTCCTGAGAGGTCTGGACAAGCATGTGCTAAATTGCCAGAAACACCCAAACCTGGTCGAAACAGATGGGCACAATCAGGGATTAATTTTTCAAAAAGCCAGACATGGATACATACACTGATTGGGCATGTTAGTGTGCTTACCCCATACGTTCTTACTGCAGTGGGAGCTGTAACATAAATTTTTCCCATGTCCTCAGCTCTCATCAAATGGAGAAGTGGTCCGCTCTCAAATGCAAATGCGAAGGAGTTTTAGTTGCCTTTCAGGGGAGGGGGCGACCAATGGCTCCAAGGCTGACATTTTGCCCTGCAGACTTTTGATGGAGCTCTGGAGAACAGAGCAGCATATCAATTAGCCATTAAGGGTTTGCTCAGGTATTAGAGGGATCAGAGAAACCAATAAAAGCCTCAAGAGGAAAAGGAAGAGGCTGCGTAGACTCAAGATCGATTGAGGTCTCATCTAGGGGCTTGCTCCATGTCAGGAGGGACATACAAAGTGGACAAATAATGAGACCTTTGAACTACAGGCTGAGGGTATTATCCTAATGAAGACCTTGGACCTTCAGTTATTTAACTCTTCCTGCTGTTGTGGATGTTTTCAGGCTGTACGTTTGAACTGGTAACAGTGGACTGGATACAAACCAGGTTAGTCCAGTGAGGAAAATAATCCACCCAGGGTAAAGAACACAGTAAAATCATGTGTACAAATTCTCAGACTGCCAAAAATCAATACACAACCAACACATTCATTGGTTGAAACCCATCCAAAATGCAAAATTCCCACATTTTTGCCCTCACTGGTGAATGGCAATTAAAATTGGACTGTGAAACTAATGATCTGGCTACACTGTCAATCAACACATGCAACCTGAAAAAAAAAAAAAAACATGATCAACAATTTTCCAATAGCAGAATAAATCAGAGTCCTGCCATCTGTGTTTCAGAACACTCGACCACACCATAAATATATCAACTATATATTAACAGACCAAAAACACGCTCATTAGGTTAATGGGTGACTCTAAAATTGCCTGTAGGTGTGAGTGTGAGT
The DNA here is from genome assembly GCF_039877785.1 of Chaetodon trifascialis. Taxonomy (NCBI): domain Eukaryota; kingdom Metazoa; phylum Chordata; class Actinopteri; order Chaetodontiformes; family Chaetodontidae; genus Chaetodon; species Chaetodon trifascialis. The sequence continues at coordinate 25,717,084 of NC_092058.1, read as the reverse complement.
GTGAATGGTTGTCTGTCTCTATATGTTGCCCTGTGATCGACTGGCAACCGGTCCAGGGAGTACCCTGCCTCTCGTCCGTTGACAGCTGGGATAGGCTCCAGCCCCCCCGCAACCCCAAAAAGGATAGTCGGGTTCAGAAAATGGATGGATGGATGGATATTTGCTTGCTGAGTCCACCACATGAAGCTTAAAAGTTTCAAAAATGCAGGAGAAGCCATGAGGTTTTTCAGCTCTAGAAACGGAAATGTGACCATTTTGCGACAAGTCCTGTTACACCTAATGGCTATCAGACACAGTTTAGACATGTTCCATTAAGCTTGCGTGTGGCATATCTGATATTATTACTATACTATATAGTTATTTTACTGTATTTCAGTATCATTGAGTTCACCAACATCTTTTTTCACAGCTTTGATGTCTTCATGCTTGCGTTCTGTTTTTTCCAGATCTGTTCACATCACTGAAGCATAGAACAAACCTTTCTGACTTATTACATTAATGCATTAATGTTAGATATCATACTGGAATGTGCAGACAATACATACTTTATATAATTATATACATATACTTTCAGGATTATAGCACAGGAAAATTGCCCTGTGGACATATTACCATAATTTGCCAATCTCAGGAAGGAAATATTACACAGTAGTCACTAACAAATAAATGATCAGGAGAAATCCGTCAAATTGGAGTACACCGGAAACATACTAACATGCTGGAGAATAACTGTTTGAGACTTATGCACTTTATCGACTCAGAAACCTAGATGCTGTGGTAAGATTGTTTGGTCAACTGGTTCCAAGGTCAAGAACTAACTTTTGATGTCAATTTTTAAGCAAACATGGAACAGAAAAATGGACATTTCAACATTTTCAATTCCATGACATCTGGACAATTTCATCTGCTTAGGAAATGATTTGATATGACTGAAAGCTCCAGAGCAGCTACTAATGTACTTCGTGGTGAGACTGTTAAGTCATTTGTGGCTTCCACAAGGTCAAGAATCAACTTTCGATCTCAACGTTCAAGACTTATTCCTGTGCCTCCTCAGTTTGGCTCGCTGTATGCAATTATTCTATCTTACATTAATGTGTCTATTAAAACAAAGGTGCAGTGAGTCTTCTTGGCACTATAAGGATGGATTGTTGGTATAAGATCACTAGACTGACATATTAGCTCTCAACTAACATCCACAACAGCAAATTTACAGCAAGAAAAAGCTTGAAAATTTGCCAAAAAAGTTGGGAAGGGTAAAGGTTTCCACTGGACATTATAACTGTGTCAAAACTGAATTGTGAAATATGTGCGACAGACATTAGGGTTTATTCACTGCTGCGGCAGAGCGGGTTGTGGTTCAGTACACTGGCTGCACTGTATCTTATGCGATTTAACATGTTAATATGACTTTGCGTTCCAAGCAGCCACATCTATACAATCTGTCACTCCTGTAGCACACACAATAGCACTGAAAGAGTCAAAGTAGGGTTAGGGGAACCTTCAGTCCCACATCTCATTCGTTTTTCCATCCACTGTAGTGAAACTCCCCTTAATTCATTTTTTTTCCAGTCCATAAACCCTACCTCTAACACCTTTAAAATCACCAGCGTGTTCTCCACTCCAGCCTTCAGTGAACCAGTGAGTATGGTGCCACACTCGCCTCCAATTCCCACCTCTGCAGATAAACTCTTTCAGTTCCTTGAGAATAAACAGGAACACCCCCATCTCACCACTCTATCAACCCACTGTCCCATATACTAGTCAACCACGGATGGCTTGGACTAGCCTGGCTGCCTGCGTGTGCGTGTGTGCGTGTGTGTGTGTGTGTGTGTGTGTGTGTGTGTGGTGTGAGTGTGGGTGCATGTGTGGCAGCAAGTGAATGGAAGTCTTCTCCAGCAAGATGAGCTCCAGTGATTACAGGCTGAGACAGTTTTCTAATTATTCTGTCAAACATCAATCCTGTGGGCTGATGCAGGCCGTCCTGTGGCCTGATGGACAATGTAATCACAGCTAGAACCCCCTCCGACCCCCACTCCTCCACCCATTTTACCGCTCTCCACACCCGTTTCCTCCCTCTCTCCTCACCTTCTGCACTCTCTCACATTTTCCTTCCTTTATCACTATTTTTCAACACAAGTCTCTCACCCCCATCTCTCCCTGTGCTCAGCCATTTCCATGCTTGCTACTAGTAAAGAAAGACACTCGGGACTCGGGAAAAAAAAAGATGAATGTCAGAGGGCTTTTAAAAATCGTACAGCTGGTTGTAGGAATAAGGAAACAATCAAACTCAGTACAAAAAGCAAGTATGGGGAAAAAGGAGGGAGGAGAGGGAGCGTATTCAAGTCAAGCTGCTGTCTAGAGACTATAGACTGAATCTTACTGAGTTATTTCTAAGCTACCTTTAAACACTTATTACAACTGCCCACATGATCAACTTAATGCTGCAAGCTGTTGCAAAAAGTGGCTGATTAATTATTTTCATATCAAAATCATCAACTGAAAGAGTGAAATTTTCAAATCGCAAGAACCTCAATATCAATTCTTACTCACAAGAAAGAAATCTTGCTGTTGCCTGGTTAATATGCTCTCTGCAGGCCACTGTCTGTGCTGTTTATGCTTGGCAAAAGATGGAATTGTTGTACGAACACAAATCTGTCTAATCATGTTTTGAAAAAGGAAAAAAAGGAGGGCTGTGGGCTGTGTCTGTTTCCTGTTCACAAGTGACCAACACAGCATAAACAGTCTGCATGACTGCTTCAAGTCATTTTCAGGCAGGTAGCTAGCGGATGGCTCAGTAGTTGTCGAGTGTAAACGATGTAGGAAATTTATCCGTTACACCTTTAGGCACATCGTATCATCAATTCATCACCTTAAAAGATGTGTCTGGGCCTTTGGGACTGATGAAGTTAGCTCAAGCAGCTGCAGTGAGGAGTGTTCTTTTAGCTACCAATGGGACAAGAAATTGGCCCTGGCATTTTGGACCAGACCGGCCCACCACATTTGATAACGCATACCTTTTTGGTCTTGTCGCTCTCTTGAGTGTATACCCACTGTGCAACTCTTTAAAACCACGTACCTTGAGCCATGCAATGAGTTAACGGGAATCAGTGAGAGTGGACACATTAAATATTTCCAAAAAGTCTAATTTATTAAGACTACAAAAAAGTACACTCCACCACTCCATCACAGTAATGGATCTTTAAGCAGAATTCATCCTATTGGGTGTACCTCTGTGTTTCAGGGAGGAAGAAAAAAGAAAGAATAGAGATGAGAAATGATGGATCAGATGCTAACTCTTCCAAGAGTAGTACTCAATAAATTGTAAAATGACCCAGTCCAAAAGGATGAATGTAGAATGAACTTTGAACTGTGTGTGTGTATGTTTGAGAGAGAGAGAGAGAGAGAGAGAAAGAGAGAGAGAGAGAGAAAGAGAGAGAGATTTAATTATTGGTCAATCTTCAAGATAAAAATAGCAGCTTAGAAACTGAAAACTTAAGAGGGATGATGACAGATGAATGAGAGAGAGGGCTACATACACAATGTCTTAAAAATACTTGTGTATACAGGTATAACAAAGTAACTAGAATACAAACTAACCTGGCCATAGAACATTAGCCAAAAATATGTTATTGATGTTTTATCATTGTCAGATTTACCAAGGGGTTGGGTTGCTTTACTCAATACATGTGTTCTGAAAGCAGTCCAGCTTACCGCAGGTTTTACTGCATGTCCCTGTTCAATGTCGCCACCACCACCGCTGTCATCGGCCACGGGAGCTGATGAAGGCCCTGCTGTGGCAAACATATCAGACATTTTTGTGCATTTGGCAGCGTTGGTTTGAAGAGCTGGCTTCTTCTTGTCTCGCAGTTTTTCCGCACCTCCTTTTCGTTTTCTCTCCATTTTCAAAGATCCTAACAGATTACGTTACTGACGTAAAAGAAGGGAAGTGTTTCATGATATGATTGGATGAGATGAGCCCCGTCACGTGTCAGTGAAGAAAGTAATCTATGGGCTGCAGACCAGCGTGTGTCGAGGGCCGGTCGGTGGTTATGAACAAACTCTTGCGCTGACTTTTTTTGCCGAATGCATTACGGCGGCAGGACCAAAGCAAAAGGGGTTGGTGTTTAACAATGTGATTGGGCCAGCCCAATGTCAAATGGGCCGCTGATGGGCCGGTCAGATCAATCTTTAAAAAAAAAAAAAAAAGGTGGCCGACTGTCGGCCCAAATAGCACGTCGGCCCACCGGGAAAATGCCCGGTATGCCAGATGGTCAGTCCGTCCCTGTCTCCATCCAGTAAACAACACAACCTATCTGCACAGGTCTGCATGCAAAACCTCAAAAAGATTAACTTTTTGTATAGCCAATGATCTCACTTTGTCTGTAGAAGGAAGTTTCGGATTTACTGTTACTTCAATCAAGTCACAGATCCGCTGTGTCCTCCGCCGCCTCAGGGGACCTGCTACCGTATTGCTGAAGTTAAATAAACGCTATAGTACATTTGAAGAGCAGTCGTTTGTGACTAATTGTGCATATGTGTCGTGGTAACAGTTGGTTGTGAGGGTCAGCCCTTGGATTCAGCCCTTCACTGTTCACCTGACTGATCCATGTAAAATGGTATTTTAAACACTGGCATTTTAAATGAACAACCTTTTGTGAGACTGTATCCAGGGTTGGCCCCTTAATCTCAGGGTGGTGCCCTAGTATTACTGATAAATATTATTAATAAATAAATATTTATATATTCATATTATCATACTATCATCCAATAGTTTAATTACATGTGTTGTAACATACTGTAGCCCTGCCATTTATCAGTTACTTGATGTTCTCTGTGAAATGTCAAGTGTCTTCATTGCATTATTTATTCCATAAGTACAAGGAGTGATTCCCCCATGGTCAGGGTACGTGGATACTTCTTTCAAACACACTGACTCACTTGGCTGCATCCTGCAGTTCAGCTAAAAGAGACCAATGCTGGCGTGGCAGGTTCTTCTCTCAGAGAACCAAGGTTACAATATAACCATGTTTTCATACCGCAGCTGCTGTGCCTTCAGATAACAGTTTACTGTTCCCTCATGACAAAATCACACCATATAAAAAGTGACAGAGAGCAGTGAATGTTCCAAATAGGACTTAAGTAGGCATCACAATGGAAACTTAAACTTCTTGAACAAAAGCATCAACCAGGATCCATGGAGAGTCAATTAAGGTGAAAAAGCATTGAGTACTGACACTGTGTGTTATAGTGCTTAGAATAAATCTGAGAGTATAACCAAACCTCTATGAAGCAAATGTCCTATCACTCATAACCACACTAGAATGGCAATGAAAAAGAGGAAATGGCATGATAGACATTCTGGGAGTGTGAATGTTGTCTTAATATAAGCCTATACATTTTAGAAAATAAAGGAAAGAAAGAATGGACAGAATGACATCATTTCAGCGTGTTGTGTTTTGATTGGCATCATTTTCTATCTGCAATTTTCTAGTATTTAATGTCACCTGTCATTTGATATTGTGTCGACAAATTGATATTTCAAAAATTATTCTTATTATTCAAATAAGAATAATTTCAATAAATTATTATTCAAAATTTACTCAAAAAAGACAAACTCGTCACAATGTCCTCCCTTCCTTTACAGTACTTCTCAGTTGTCCAATTGCAATTCTCTTGTCCATCTGTTTCCTCCTCCGGCAGTAGCAGATATTGACTGAGATAAGAGCATAGGAGAGCCGTGTTCTACATTGCCTCTGCTGCTCAGTGAACAAGGCAGACTGCTGCAATGGTAGACAGTCATGTCAGCTTGGACAGCCTACTGGGGACTGAACTGGACATATCATCTGATGCCAAACTCTTCCCACCGGCTGTCAATTACCAGGAAGGAACGGACATTAAGACCATGGATAATGTGAGGTGGTTCATAATAGCTGATCATCAATGATGAGTATTAACTCTTTACATATCTATGGCTGGTTAAACGCACAGACTATTAAAATAAGCTATATTTGCTTTCAGAATTCAAGACCATTGTCCTTCTTTTCTCTGCGGTACTGTATATGTGTAATGCTAATATATGTCAGTTCCTGCGTATGTGGGTATGCTGTGAGTGTCTCGTCTTAACACAGACACGCTGCTTTCTATCCTGACCCTGAGCATAGAAACAAAGAAGAAAGAGGCGATTTCTCCGGAGATGCGATGAAGCGAATGTTTCATGTGAGTCTCAACGTCTTCCCATTACGCTCGATAATAAAGAAGTGTGTGGATCAGACAAGAGGCTCGTATCAAATCAGGCCTGGAAAAGCCAATTACACCGACAATAATCTCTCGCTGTACTGCTGCCGGCATGTCTCGCCATACAAAGCAACAAATACCTGAAACACCACGAGTGGGGAGGAGGGGCTCTGAGGAGAGACGGGACATTTCAACAAACAAACTACATTTGCGAATGTTTGCTCATTAGGCTGCAAAGCTTTAAGAGTTTTGGTATTTGCCGGCTGTCTGCTGAATATCATGTAAGATTCTTCTAATTTAAGTGAGAAAATCTTCATTTCAGCATTGCACAGAGCGGACAAAAATATTACAACCTTGGATGACGCAAAACACTACAGCTGCCCTTGCAAGTGTCACTGAGGGTGTTATGGAGGAAGACAGCAAAGAGGAGCTGGTGTCTCAACCCATGACCCTGCCCGAAACCCAGGAGGCTGCAACAACAGAGAGGGCAGAAGGGCTGCTGGATTTGAGAGCTGGGTCTGACTAAAATCAGAAGGTTAATGCGAGTCATTAAGAGCCTTGGGCCATGTTAGAACAAACACAAAGCATCAAGAGCCCGGGCACAAGCATATAATCCACACACAACTGGGTGCATACACAGATACTGACTGGTGCTGGATTAAATATGCTCACATAGCAGCTACGGATAAACACACAACACAAAATGATCAAGGCTAATCTTAAAATGACCCGTCTATCCTCAGCGCTGTTTGGAAAGCAGCATTTATGCTCACTTTAATTTCTATACTACAGTAATGTCCTCTTCTACTGACCCTGTGATGTGCAATGTCATGTCTCCAGTCTTGTGATAAAGTGTGAGGCTGTTACAACACAATCTGTTTTTCATGATCTATTTAGTTCAAACAAAATAATGAAAAGCATTTACATGATTTGTCAGGGTGTGTTTACAATAAGGTTATGTCTGTGCTGTTGCCAATATTAGACAACTAGCAGGAGAACAGCATTTAGCTTCAGTTCTATATCTCCCTTTTGTGAGTGTCATCTGTTAGCAATAAGGCTGGGCAGTTGTCTAACTTTTGTCCAACTGTTCAGTAAAAGAAATAAAGAGGGCTCTCCACTGATTTTACACATAAAGTTCAGTTTGCTCAGACTGTGAGAACAGCAGCATAATGTCTCCTGTGGCTTTCCAAAGCAACAGTGTCCAATGAAAGATGCTATTGAGTTGCATTATTGGAGCTTCTTTTTTGTGAGTTAACCAACTTTATGGATGTGCAATATGAAAACACTGGAGCACCTCTTTACGAGGAAGTTGGCAGGGGCATCAGATATTAATTATCCTTTCAATCTTCCACATGATGCAAGAAGTATATCTGAGCTCTGGTTTAATACTACTATGCTCTGTTGTGTAATACCATATAATTCTCAGCCTTCACAGAATCTTGTGAGCGTCTAGAAGCAAAAACTTCCCGGCATGACAGATTGTTAATTTCAGGGTATATTTCACAAAGTACTTGCTAATATACGTTGATACTGCGGCAGTCTTCTACCTGCGCCTCCTGTGAATTGTGTATCTCACAGTGACTCGTACTGCGGTTAATGATGTGAGGTGCACTTTGACCATCTCCAGTCAAACAGCTAAGAAAAACACATTTTCAAGGCTATGGCATGTTGTTAAGATTGCTGGCTATCATTTTTTGACTCTGCTCATTAATTTACAGCAACATTCAACAGCAATTAACCTGTGTTTTAATGATGCAGGCTTAACCTCGACAAGCGGCTTCAAAAACATTACTCACAATATCAGAGGATATTGTGAGTAATAGAAGACAGGAAAGGGCACGTTTGTGTTGTCAGCGGATGGCTCAGAGAGCATGAATGATCTCATCAACTGGGTGTTTGAATGGCCTCGCATAATCCCCCAACATGTGCCCACGTAAACGCCGGGAAGCATGAAATGAGGGAGGTCTAACAGTCCCACACTGTCTCTCAGCACTGGACATGGCTGTCTGTGATGGTGTCACTCCCTCAAGTCTTGGAACATGGACAGATGGAGAGATGGAGAACTGGAATGGTGGCAAAGGGTGGAGCAATGACAGCAGATGGTTTGGATGGAAGGAATCTTCATTTATAATACTGAGAAGAGTAGAAAAGCGGTTTGTAAGGATAAAACTGGCGAGCAACAGCATGCTCACATTTAATATGAGGCATTATCATGGGCTACTGATCCATGGCTATGTTGAAACCATGTGTGAAGAGTAAACACAGCGGAAGCACTGCTCTTATGGCATGATATTTATAGCTGGAGAGACTGGTGTGTTAGTGATACTGCCAAGGCAATGGTTTAAGTTCATTTTAATTTGTTCTTCGGATGTCTCCTGGTTAGTGGTGCGATGTGAAATACATGCAAATGGATGCAATAATGATTATGCAGTGTTCCACAAAGAAGCTGCTGCACTGCAGCAAGTAAAAAAGTTAAGAGAGTTGAGTTACAAGAAACCCAGAGTGATAATCACTACTGTAACGATTCTGACTTCCTAAACTGTGCAACACAAGATATATTTCTGTTTCCTCTGATATCACGTTAAGAGCTGCTGCAGAGGTATATGAGAATAAATGAAGGCCTTCTTTGCTATGCCCTTCCTCTGAGCACTTGACTTCACAAGGTCACTCAATCACACACAGCTCTCCTCCCTGTGGCATCCAAAGGCCCTATCTGATCACTGGCTGGCTCCCCCTGGCCCCATGGTGTGAACCAGGTGCTGCGATGACAAAACACTCCTGGCAGCAATAAGAGAACGAAGAGAGCAGAGCTCAATTAGCCCCAGCTCCAATCCCAGATCCTCTATTGATTTCCCACGGATGAGGAATGGCAGACAGGAGAAAGCTCAATCAGACATACCCATGGGACCTGTCTGTGTGTCCGTGGGTGGGTCCGTGTGTGAGAGACTCAACAGGGGATGAACTGGTACCAGGACGAGGGGCTGGGATAAGGTGAATAAATTAAGAATCCATGGTCTTTATGCATACCTGTTGGTTAAATAATAGTGCTGTCTACTGACGGTGCAGAGGAACATGACATGATTCTTTAAAAGCATGCTGTGCTATCCTAAGCCGGAATCAAATGGAGGCGACAGACAAGGCTTGAGATCCCTGAAGGGCAAATCAATCTGACAAGTCATCAGCTGCACGGTGCATCTCTGGACAATTCCTTCACTTCCTCAAATTAACCTTCACAAGAGGAATGAGAGGGAGAATGTATGAAGTCTAACAACCTCATTTGTCCTTCACTTATGTCTTGGACCTTCCCCCTTAGGTGCAAAGTGTACATTTTTGCCCAAATTCATGATGTGTGCATACATTTGTTATTTGGTCTATGACAGTGTGCGGATGTTAGGTTGATGTATTTTCAGAGATTGGGTTCAAGAGTTTAGGCAACAGAATGTGTATATACATATCAGTGTGAGAGCGGGGCAGCGTATGTGTGAAAGCTGTGTGTTGTTGCCCAACCAAATATACAAATATTCAAGTCAGAAGTCTGTAACTCTGCCCAAGCCCAAAAGGGCCTGTGAAATTGAAAATATAAACCGATTTAAAATGCATACCATTAAGCAGATCTCAATTCATCTAACGCACATGCACGACTCTGCAGCAGAATCATTCTTCCTCGCCCACATGTGCGCTCTGTGTGTCTGTCACGTATGCCCTCTCTCTCCATTGAAAACTTGTCTTTAGGCAAGTCAGGTACTTTCTTGCAAAAGCTAAATGTTGTTAAACATCTGTTGACCAAGCCAGCTGGTGTCCAACCCGCGCTCATCCCTGGTCAGGAGCAACGTTGCCCTAACCCATTTATATCAACTTACATTACTGCGAGCAGTGAGACAACATACTTTATACTGCACACAGTGAGAACAGATATGGCATCTAAAATTCCACGATATTATAATTATAGATACACTTAATATATGAAAAGCTAGAAGGCTAAGCCACACCAGTGCTAACACAAAGAAGTCCACCAACTGTTGTTACATTTGTACAAATATCTTATTTCCTTGTATGCAAAAATGATTTTTCATTGACTGCTGTTATTTGTCTTACTATACACTAGCAGTACAAAAAGCTTGACCAGAGCCGGCCTGATGCAAAAGCGTAAGAACAAGCATTTATAAGTGCCTGTTATTGTAGAAACTGAAGTGAACGTAATATTAAATGATGATCGGGCATGTTTAGTAGCATACATAACTGGCTGTCTTGATTTATGGTTGCACTTATGAGTTGACTTACCTTCATTATGAGGGATGTGTAGCTATATTGATCTTTAAGGACAATGCAGAAAGTTGACAGAATTAAAGTTTTTTTTCTATTTTGATTTTAGTATCATTAAATAGAAATACTGTAATTTTCCTGTTGTCTTCTTTAAAGGTTATTAACCAAACTACCTCTACTGCAAATGTCATTCTAAGACGTCTTACTACTTTTACAAAAAGCAAAACCTGACTGCAACAAAGCAAAAAGAGGAAAGTGGAAGTAGATTAACTATAAAAAGAGAAAAGAAAAGAGAAGGGTGAGCTGTCCTGTAAATCAGGAGCAGGAGTATAACTTGACAATGGTATGAATGTCGGTGGTAATCATGCAAAAACTTCTTTGTTTCATAGCTGCTAGAGACTTGTTCATAAAATATATGGGAAATAAATGTGGTAAACAAAAAAAAATCTAACACTGCTGCTTCCTGTCAACTGATGCCATGTTTGGAAAGAGAACAACAACACGACAACTGCTGGTGAGGCTGAACTCTGATTTATCAAAGCTAAGCTGTACTTAGCTGAGAAATGGGTGAGAGCTGTTTATCTGAAGGGTCCAGCTGACACGAGGGTTCACCAAGCAAGGGGGTGGCTCCTTAAGCCCGTTCACTCACTCTGCATCAGTCTATACCTGTATGCTTCTCTACGGTTTCTGCATGGACAGCCTTTGAATGTATACATAGATTAATGCACACATGCATGTGTGCATGCACAGGCTATGCCACAGAAAAAGAAATCCCACACATTAATATATAGAGCTGAACACGGTATCCAATTACACTGCATTTGGCTCATGGTGAATACATTTCAAGGACTAACACAGGGTCAGTGCACTCGGGGTTTAGCCTGTAACATAAGTTGCTCACATTGCTGCCATGGTTTTAAATGTAGTAGAGCAGAAGAGGTCCCATGATAGACAAAAACACAACCCTATATCTGTCACTGCAGCAGGATTTTAATGCACTGTTAGCAAATCTGCAGGAAAACCATTACATGCAGGTAGGGCCTTTCTCTTATAATGGCAAACCAATACAATGACCTGTACAGCATATAACTGAAAAGGACATATATCACCCGGAGAGCCACTTCTCCCTTAAAGCACTTACAGCCCCATGCCTGTTACAAGCAACGTTCACTCTGTCTGTAGCCTGGCCTCAATATGGTAGCCCCAGTGTGATGGCTGGACTAAGTGCTTGCTCCTCCATGGCTGGCCCCTTGCTTATTACTTGTGTGGTATTCTGCATTCTGGGAATGAACTCCATTACCATGGTAGCTTGTTTTTTCCTTTCCCTCCGTTTCTCAGCGGCTTTGCATTGCTTGTGTTTATGGCACATGCAGCCAGCATCTCCCCCCCGGGGCCCTCGGCTTCAGGCGAAAAGGTGATTTCTTTGCTTGCAAAATAACACACCATGGGGCTCTAACATCACAGGTGACTCTTGTGATTAAAAGTTGCTGGGGTCCCTGGAGGGCTGCGTGTGTGCAGATGTGTGTATGATGTGGATGCCACAATATAAGCATGTTTCTGCACAGTGACTGAGTGGTCTGTGTGATTTGCATCACAGTCATGTGCTGCAGCACTGCAAGGACACAGGCCTGTGAAACAGAGCTCTGTCCTTTCCCATCCAGCCTGAAGACAGGATGGTGCACCTTTCACAGTGCATTTCTCTGGTTCACCTGGCTTGGACCAGAGCCACTGCCTCGCTGTGACTCCATACATGTTGAGGACTTGAGGCACATTAGACATGGCCTCAGACATCTCCATGTGAGGATGAGAATGGCAGTGCCTGGGCTCCTGCAGGATTTAGCTAGCGGGCATGAAACTGAGGGGGAGCTCCTCACATTGACTTTAACAGGATTTAGCTAGATGAAAGGCTACAGGGAAGAAAAGAGAGATACAAAGAAGAGAGGGACTGAGAGAAAGAACACATGGAAATGGAGAGAGATGAAGGAACCACAAGAGACTGGCAGGAAGACACACTGGGGCACTGCTATAAATGTCCAGGTATGGATCACCATGGAAGTAGTGCTGAGTAAAACCAATAACGGCACATTCATAGAAAACAGAAGATAGTGTTGGAAAGGTAGCAGTAGTAGTGTGTCCCCTGTAGAGGGGGAGATGGGACTTAGAGCTGGTTAGGTTCAGGAGTGTCACAGCAACAAAGAGGAAAGTGGTTAAAGAGGGAGCGCAGGTGAGTTAAAGCAGAGTCACCGAGCTGGAAAGAAGGAAAATAGCATGTAGTTTTGCTTGAGGGCAATAAGGGCTGAAACACTGGGAGACATGCACAACAATCCCACACAAACAGGAGGAGGTGCAAATGCAAACAAAACACTAAGCATTGCACACACATGAGCATGCACACACGCCCGCACGGCCATATATAACTCATTATGAGGACATTGTGTAGACTCGCCTTCCTTATGGGGGACAAAATGCAAGTCCCCATAATGTAAATCATTAAATTCTAGGGTGAAGACTTGGTTATGGTTGGGGCAAGTCTCTAAGAAATGAATATAAGACTATATAATGTCCCCAGAAGCATACGTGTGTGCATACACATGCACCCACACACTTGCCCAGGAGGCGGGTGGGTCACCCATGTGAACTAATGCTAATGTGCCAATCTGTGTCTTCACCTCAGGGCGGAGCCTCCTCACTTTCCATCCCTGCTCCGCCTTCACCAGTGCAGCAGTGCCACGAACTACAGCATCATGCAACAGACCTTTAGGTAACGACTGAGACAGCAAACACACACAATGCAAGCTTTCACACAGAGTTACATACTGTAGGTTTTGTACTGTATGCAAGCACACTAGGTGCCACAACATGCCAGTTTGTGCTCATCTAACTATAATAATATCAGCAGGAAATGCTAAATGGGCTGAGAGTTGCCATTTGACTTTTAAAAGTTACATTATTTTTATTTTTCTTACAGTATATTTTTGTTCTTCCACTTCATTTACTTTTTGTTTCACAGGCACACAGAAGTACTGAGCGGCAGGCAGAACATTCACAAAGCACAACAGCTGAAATGTGACTGGCTCTCTGCCAGTGTCAGGAGAACAAAACGTTACTCTGAGGGGGAGAGACTTCATCCATCCGTGGTTCACTCTGTGTCACTGAAATACTCTGCATTCTGTAAAACCGACTGAGAGTTTGTTGATTGTGAATAGAAACACAAAGCTGAAAACCAGCTGACACAACTGACCTCACAATTGATCTCCACAGTCACCCCGCAACATGGCAGAATTAAGATGTTGTGCTATTGGCTTATACAATGGTGAAAGCTGGAATGCTGTGTAAAAACATGAACAAAACAGAATTTGTTGCTGTTGTTATTGTTTTTCTTCATTTCAAACAAGTTGGGACAGAAGCAACAAAAGCACCTGTTTGGAACATTCCACAGGTAAACAGGTTCGCTGGTAACAGGTGATAGTATCATGATTGGAAGGGGCATCCTTGTAAGGCTCAGTCGTTCACAAGCGAGGATGGATTCACGCCTTACACGGTGATTAATTTGGATTATTCTAATGTTGCTGTTGTGATGTACAGATATTTTTCCATGTTAATTAATAGTTTGGTATAGCGATTGCCCTTGTTCTGACACACACCAACAACAAGGGTGTGTTTTAGAAAAATGTCATCATTTACTCTAGTCCATAAAAATTACAGAAAACTGCCTTAAGCCCAGAGAACAAAATGGATGTTGAGTTGGACAAAGCATCCATCTGCCACTTTCTTTACAGCACAGGCACAAGGCAATAACGAGGTTATTTGGCTGTCGGTATTTGCTGCCTGGTCCTGCTTCGTGCCTGCAGGTGATGTGAGGGAAACCTCAATAAATTCAGCCATTCTGTCAACAAACTGTTCTATACGTGGATATGAAGAAAGTGGAGCTATTTATTTTAGCATGAAAAATAAATATGTCCCCGCTTAAAAAGCCAGGGGCCGAAATTCAAACAAAGCCGAATGGTCTAGTGCACTCAGCTGAGCTACATAACATCTCACATATTTAACTGGCACGCTGGGCTACACACTGCTTTCTGATTTTTTTTTGTCGCGATCATTTCATTTTGAATTTTTTTCCCCCATGTTGTTCCCACTTCGGATATAGTATCCCCATTTCATCTCTTCCCTCTTCCCTGTTCTCTCAGAGAATAAAGATGTTTAAGGTAATGAATGCTGTAAGGGTAGACACTGGAGAAGTGAGCAAACAAGAAAAAGGAGGCTTTGACATCCCCGACTCCGTCTCGGCTATTCAGTGCGAGCAGTGCACTCACATCACTTCCACTCCTCTCAGCACAATGAGCCTGAGACATCAAAGCAGAGACTGAGCGGAAGAGAGCGAGAAAGACGGAGGGAGGGAGACCAAAGCAAAAAAAAAAAAGCGACTGAGCAAGAAAGAGTGGAAGACACCGAAATACCTGTTTCTGTTGAAATGTATGGCGTCATTACAGCAGGATATTTCCTGCTATACCGCCTGCCTGATATGACATCTCCACAGCGTAGGAACCATTCTAACCTTCCCCGTCAAAAGTCACATTATAAAACGCACACATATATGCAGCAGAACATTAAGTGCCTTTCCCTGCAGCTGCTGTGGAACTCATTTTCCTCAGCAGTCTCGTAACATATGCTGTTGTTTTTTTAAAAATAGGCAGAACAATAATGATGCGAAATGAAAGCAAAGCAGTCCATCTGGGACTTCAAACGGTGAAACAACTGTCAACTATAGGTCGCGTATTTGAAGGCCATCAGCACTGACTGCCTTGATATTTCAGGCAAATAAGCAGAACCGCGCTCTTTCCAAAAACTTATTGACACGTGGAATCAATAACTTTGCGTTGTCATATTCACCTAGGCAAGAGCCTGATTTCAATTTTGGATTTCTGCACACATTTTTGCTGTTTGGGAGTGGTAATTTGTGGAGATAAGAAAAAAAATTACTAAATGCAAATGAGCAGCTCTGTCTCTCTCGCTTTTATTGTGAAATGATTAACATTCCCTCCACAGACCTGAGCAGGTTTCTCAGCTCCCCTGGTTGAAATGCTAATGGTGCTTCCAACCCAGTTTAATGTCAATCCTATTCCACTTTTTTCCCCTGTTAGGGAGGAGCTCCGGTCTCTATTTCCATATACAGCAGCAGGAGGAACAGACAGCAGGCTTACTCCCCCATCTGGATCTGGGGAATCAGCCCAAGACAGAGAGAGAAGGAGGAACAGGAGGAGGGTAGAGGAGGATCCTCTTGTCCATGTGGGAGCATTTTCTTTTTGGGTGGGGGCTGCAATGAACGCAGACTTTAAAACCTGATTGTGCCTCTGCAGAACACCTCCACCTCGTTTTAAAAGCATTCAATAATAATAGATGATGGCCCCATATGAGGATAGAGTGACAAGTCTTTGTAGTTTTCTTTCTCCCCTATTGATTGCATTTCTTTTCTATCCACCATATTCATTTTTATTTTCAGCTACAGACCGCTGGGCTGAATTCACGTGAGGCCGAAGAGAATCTACACACAGTGGAAACCTGAGTGAGGCAATGAATCACACGCTGGAGTGTTAAGGTTGGTTGGTTTTTAACATTCATCTGTAAAGGTGTGCAACGCCGGTCTGTGCACTGCTGTGCGATGAATATAAGACAGAACTTAAAAAATGTCCCTCACAACTCACACAGAGTGAAAAATTCTACAACTGAGTATTAGGTTTCGATGAAATTGAGATTTCTAGAGGTGTAATATTGACAGAATATCTATTTTAAGAGCAGACTGCGTATCAGTCTGTATTCACAGCCTCTCCTTTGTGTATGCACGTTTAAATTCAGTAAGCTAGCATTATCATAGTAAGGCATGTTAAAATTAAGGGAGTGTGTGAGAGCGTGGAAGCCACCTCTCTGGTAGATAAGTAACCCATGAAGCCGTGGTTGAATGTGGCAAATCACAAATGTTTAGATATCTTTACGAATTAGCATGAAACATACGTTTGAAAGATTTCCTGTCAAGTCAAATCAGCAAGTGTAAATTAAAGTATAAATAAAGAAGGGGCAGAAGACGGAGTGAATATCAAACGCTCCTCTGTATTCCACACAACCAAGCTTGCCAGAGATGATAACACAGAGGCAACCGGAGATCAGTCCAGGAATGTGGGAGTGACAGCAGCGGGGGAATTAGCGGTGTGATGACTGTCAACACACAATCGGCACTGCGGTATCGTTACAAGGCTCATGTTGTTTAGTTTGGAGTTATTAGCTTTCTGAACATGGAGCTGGATCACTTGTAAAACACACGAAACTGCCACTCATCCGATGCTGCAAGACTTCCAGAGGCATGCTGTGAGTTAAATTTGTATGTGAGCATTCATTGTGAGTTGTTTATAGGCACATGTGTGGACGCATGTGTGACAATGACTCTTTAAAAGCCAACTCTTATTGCAGAGCGCACAGCAGAGATTCATCATACCACTGCGACTGCAAATGATGGCATATAATCACACTGCCTCCCAGACTCTGTTTCCCTCAATGAAACATGGACATATGCCAAGGTCCCTTGTCTAATGAGCACTGTTGTCTAAGTGACAAAGCGCTAACCAGATAGACAGGGCTTTATCAATGTGCGATGACAAAATACGTGACAGCAATATTGAGGACAATTCAACAGGTGGTAAAACAGCTCTTTTTTTACGAAAGACATGCTTGAAAATGAGCAACCAATTTGGCTTATGTACTCAGTTGTTACAGTCAAGCTTAGCAAGAAAAGCATTTCTTGAACACTTTATCCCTACCTTAGGATCAGCAGTGAGCAGCTTAAAGGCCTCGTACACCTGCCTCTCTTTGACACCTCCCCCCAGGTCCAGGAAGTTAGCGGGCTTTCCTCCATGCAGGTCAATGATGTCACATGTGGCCATGGCCAAACCGGCTCCATTCACTGTAAAAATGAACTGTGTCAGTTCAGTTAATGTGCCAAAATGTGTACTGAGGTACTGATAACTAAAAGGCAGACACGTATTGAGTGAGACTTATGGCATCAAGTGTACCAATAAAGACCTAATTTACAATGTATCAAACTTGTTTATTAGGTGTAATGAAGGTAAAAGTAGAGTCTCAGGATTGTTGGTTAGTGTTTGTAACAAACTGTTTTCCTCGCTGCGTCCACCATTCCTATCCTCCACGTGGATGCATGCTGCTTATGGTCTGGCACCTGGTGGCTACCCTTTCATAAAGTCCCGATCTCACCTGCACGTTATTATCAGCTGAGGGGCTAAATACAAACTGCCCAAAGGTTGCAGCCCAGAAACATCCCGACCGCAGCAAAATAAGAAGAAAATAAGACAATACAGACAGAGAGCAGGGTCTCTGCAGACAGGCTGTCACACACCGCGAGTGAGTCATGAGTAGTGATCCAGAGGGATTACTTTGTATGAACATATACATTGTTCGTCAAGAAAACAGTATACCTCTAATGGTCACATTTACCTTGATTCTGGACGAGTTCATTAAAATAACACTGCAGGAGCTGAAGGAAAGATGACTGTACTGCACTGTAAGAAACACCCACAAAGGAATCCAGCAGTGAATTATTAACCAAGAGCAAACAGCTAGAAAAAAAAAGTCACACTTAAAAAGTGAATCGGTTGGAAATCTTCTAATCAGAAACATTCAATACTTCAAGTCGTGCGAGACAGAAAATTTGATTTTGTCTCGACTCTCGACTTCAGAGAAAAGAGCGCTGATTAAAAGAGGTTCTTCTCCTCTTTTTTTTTGTGGCCTGTGTCATCATTTAGCCAACTGCCAGCGCGGCTACCCTGCTGAGTTGTGCGGGTGCCAAGTGCACAAAAATGTCTTACCTCATTTGGTTTAGCTAAGCTGAACTTGCGTCCTGGCAAGCTCCCCGACCGAGGTCTCAATAAAAGGGAAATTCGCTTTAACAGCTGTCACTTTGGTGGCTTACAGAGCTCTCAAGGAAGCTGCAGGGCCTTAAAAGCTGTTGTTACTTTAAGAGAGGCTGGGAGCTGGGGTTGCAGAATGGGTGTGTGCGTGCGTGTGCATGTGCGTGTGTGTAGGGAGGTGGGGGGTGGGGGGTAGTGCTAACAGACATCTAATGTGTTTATGAGGCTACGGGGTAAGATGCGAGAGCACCTGTTAGTGCTGCTGTACACTGTAAAAGCTTTGATTTATGACAAGAGAGGGGGCCTTTAATGAGAATGCTAACAATCTGGCTCACTGGAGACTTTCTGGGCGGATTATAGCTAATTAGAACGCATTGGTTACGGCAACATTCCTTCTGGAGTCCTCAGAAAGCTGCTTGTAATGTGGACTGGAGGAGAGCCCAGGCTGCCTTTACTCTGACTAAGTTTTAACTGCGTCCGAGCTTTTCACTTATGTGACTTAAGAGACGCGTTAGAGCCTTATGCCAGGAGGGGGGTCGCTTATGGGACAATTTATTTAATGCTTGGCGTGTGTGTGCAGGAATGAGTTCTGTAGCAGGGTTTTCTCTCCATACCGAAGCAGGCAATGTTTCCGTCCAGTCCGATATACTTGAGATCCCACTTGGCTGCCTCCATCTCTGTGGGGTCGCTCTCTGTCATGTCGTCCATGGCAAACACGGCTTTCTGACGGAATTCAGCGTTGTCGTCAAAGTTGATCTTAGCATCAAAGCAAACCACTGGAGAGATGACAAAGGCAGAGTTAGGAATAAAGACAGCAGCAGAGGATGCATTAAAAGTGAGAAAGAGAGAGCTAGTGAGAGAGGGAAAAGGGGAGAGAAGGAGGACTTCAGACATAAAAAGCCAACTAATTATCATTTCTAAAACCTGAAATTAATGAACTGAGTGGTGTCCCCTCGGCCTACTGGTCTTAATTATTTCAGAGGTTGGCTCACTAAGGAATGGGTTTTTGACACTGCCTCTAAGGGATAGACCATTATAGTAAATGGACATTTCCTTTACACTTCAAAGAGAGTGCATTTCAAAGAAGCTTCACTCGTGAAGCTACCTGGGAAAAAACGTAATAAATTAGGCTTTTTGTACGCACAATACTTAAAGTGATTGTCCCTTATCTTATCTTATCTTATCTTATCTTATCTTATCTTATCTTATCTTATCTTATCTTATCTTATCTTATCTTATCTTATCTTATAGGAGCAGTTCGAAAACGTACAGTACACTGCATAGCATAATGACTGGAAACAGAGAGAAACCAAGTCAGGCTCTGTTTAAAGGTAACAAAAGTAGCACATTTAAAGCTCAAAGCGTCAAATCTTGTTTAGTTTGTGCAGAAGCTTAAGCGTAAAACCAATACGTTGCAGTTTTACAGGAGGTTACGTGCGGACTGTTCCTTCATTGGGGACGGTGAGTTTTGGCTTGCCATTGCTGTGTGAGGACTGAAAGAATCACTGTATTAATAATGTAAAGTCTGGACACATCACCAAACGTAAACCTGCAGTGTTTCCCCTGATCTCCATTCTTTGTGCTAAGCTAAGCAGCTGCTGGCTGTAGCTGCATATTTACCAAACAAATAGAGAGTGGCATCTTTTCATCTAACTCTCAGATAAGAAAGCACATGAGAATATTTCCTCAAAGGTCAAACTGTTCATTTAAATGAAATTCAAGGTCATTTTCATCAGGCCGGGATCCATTGTTCATTTCTCTCTCAGACATCAGTAATCTGCTCGCTTCAATAAAGATTTAAATAAATTCAACCATCACTATATAGACCCATTATGGGTCTAAGAGAAAATATGGTCATGTTCATAAAACCTTGAGCATCAGCTTTTCTACTGCTTGGTGGACTACAGCCATATAATTCACATGTAATTACGAGAGGAGGTCACAATATATGGAAACATGAGAATTGGCTTTGGGAGTGACACACAGACAAAGAGACGCAAACAAAACACACACATACTGTGGACACATGGAACATGCAGCATGCAGCCTCTGCTGGGACTGGAGGGAAGACATACTGAGTCCTCCAGGTAAAGGACTACTCCCACTACGCAATTCCTCTTGTTTTTGTTTTTGACACCTCTATTATTGCAGCCCATCAACAAAATGAACTGAGTTATTACCAAATGAGAACCAAAAAAAAAAAAAAAAAGTTACTTTCCAATACATGTCTGCTGAAAGCCTGACAGAAAGTGGCTGTGCTCCCTTAGGACATGACGAGATGGAACCAACAAATTAATCGTTTTCAACGTGAAGCTTGTTTGCAAAGCCCGCCTGCTTCTTCCTGCTGGTAGAACGACTCATACCTCTCACTAAAAAAATTCATTGTTTGAAAGGAGTCATTTTATCCATTAATATTCATGAGAAATCATGAAACAACAAACTTTCTCTTGTCAATCTTTGATAAAGCCCACTTTGAACAAGAATCTCTTTTTGAGGAGACTAAATAACATCAAAGATGCGATGCGTCTTCAGCGCGTTGTAATACGTCTCGATAGGACACATCACAGTCAATCTGTGGCGAGCGCTGCAGATAAGACACTGATTCTTAGTTCTTTCGCAGAAAAACAAAGTTCAGTGCAAGTTCAACAAAAGCAGCATCACAATAGCGAGAATATGCATCGTGACTATATATAATGCCTTTCTCATCTGGATGGCGAGCACTTGAAATGCTGATCTGCAAACCTCCACTTGTGTCATGTTGAGAGAATTTATTGTGGAAGTGACAATGGGAGACTGAAATTTACCACATCCCTGCGCTTCTTTGTGTTTTAAATGTTTTTCATCTATCAGGGAATACGACAGGTAAGGAGGTAAACACATGCGAAGACTATTCAAAGTGGACTGAGGCGAGCTGGACCCATAGCTACAGTAAACAATGACGCATGCAAACCATCACACGGCACAAAAGAAGCCTGCAGCTACTAATGGCAGAATCCTCCTTAAAACTGAGCACACGCTGTTTTGGATCAGCTCTTCCAGCTGTTCTTGGAAACAATTAGAGTTACATTAAAGACTTCTACTTAAAGACCAAGTAGTTATTGATAAAAGTCATCTATGTGCTTTGGCCAAATCGTATGTTTTAAGTTTCATGGCATGAAAAGCTGCTGTTCTCTTGTTGAGGAAAGTCAACTGCCAATGTGGACCTCCATTAATCCAAATTCAGGACCACCATTTTCCACGGCCTTTACAGCTTAACGATGAGCTGAAGGCCTGAATTTGGACTTCAGTTTCACTGTGAACGTTTGTATTTGAAGAACTGAGAGTTGACTGACAATAGAGATATAGTTTTTTGCTTGACTGCACAATGGATTTATCCTCAATCTAACTACTTAAACTTCATTTCAATAGGTTGAACATGTAATAGGCTAGACTGCACTGACTCTGGAGACACTGAACTGATGATGATTTCCTAACCTTTTAATTCATTTTCTATAAAACACTACATTTCTCTCTTTTTACAGAAGTATTTCAGGCCAATGTGTGAAAGTAGTTTTGATCCAGCTCATTAAATATCTTAAGTATACCAGTAATTAGTATAAGATATTCTAAGAAAGTTGGGTTTATCCCACCAATCTCATTTTCCAACAATTACATTTAGCAAATAAGTGTAAAATAAGGCTAATAAGGTTAAGCATTAAGCTAGCTTCAGGTTCCACACACAGAACTTCAGACTTTGAAGCTGAAGAGTTTGACTAATTCATATACCCAATTTATATCTAAGCAATTTCAGCCACTTTTTAGGCCTGATGCATAGTATGTATACAGTACGGAAAACGAATTTAAACACTAAGCTTATTCGACGTCTTAGATATTTGTAGAGTATCCCTGAGTGGTTAAACGAGGGATGTGTCTGTAGCTGTTGCTGTAATTCCTCATTGTAATTCCTCATTAATAGTTGATGATAGACTGTACGCCTTTAGTTAATCATCAGCAACTAGGAATCATCGACAAACATCAACATGCTATGAATATGGAGAGCTGTGCTCCCTGAGGCCGGTTGGATTTTGATCCAGACGGAGTCATGCTGACAAGAAACTGACGTCAATGTGTTGCAATTACACTTCACACTCTTAAATGCATTCAGACCTGGAGGATAGTGTGCCTGCATCACACAGTCACTGATTAAGAGGTTCATGCAAAAGCCTGTTCATGCAAAAATGCAAAATTCTCCATTTAAAGTGTAGAAACGTTCCAGATGTTCAACATGAGGCAGTTAATGACAGAGACATGCACAGACACACACAATGCACACTCAAAGAGAGAGGCCAAGTGCCTGCGCGCACACACGCACTCACACACGCACACACACGCACACACACACACACACACACACACACACACACACACACACACACACACACACACACACACACACACACACACACACACACACAAAGACAAGCATTTTCTATGATACAAGGTACCTTGTCCTTCGGGAGTCTCTCCGAGAGGATTGACTTCGACTTGAGTGGCGTCGACTTTCAGGAACAGATCATAGAGCCTCTTAATCTGATCTGCTGCCTGCGAGGTCCACAGAGGACAGTAATTACCTGATGGTTCGGCTCTGAGCAGCCGGCCCCACCAAGGCCACTCAGCCGCCGACACAGGCTACATAAAACATGGCAAACCACCTTAAACATCACGCTGTCTGAGTTTGTTTTGCATCAGTGTGTATGTCTCTGCGCTGTAGGGGAAAATGATTTTCACTTTTTCTCACAAGGTGTGACAACTGGCAAATGGAATACAGCACGTACGAGCATACTTTGATCTGTGGTTACGTACAAACACAACATCACAATGCACATTTCAGTAGATTACACCTGGCAGTCAGATCCAAATATATGTTTGTTTGTTTTTTTTTGGTTAATACCTTTTCATATAGGATTGACATTTCCAAACAGTGTATGGGTAAAAGATGAATGCAGCAACTTGCCACAACGCTTAAATCATCACTGTCAAAAACCCCATTTTAAAATGATCTCGATTGATTTCTCTATTCCTGCATGTGTTCTTCAGTAATGAAGACAGCTTGACATACCAATGCAAGACTGCTAAATGCACACTTCCAGACAGTCCACAAATCTCGCTTACTTTTTTCTGTCACACACACAACCAATATAGGCACGTACACACACCTGCACCTACACAAAGATCCTGTCATCCCATAGCTCATTCAAGGCAGTAAAGGTTTTTTTTATATCTGCAATTATCTCTAAATTAACAGCCTGGCAGCTGACTTGCCGCAGCCATGGAAAAGCATACCGACAATGCAGACGCTGCGTGTTATGTGGAAAGACTCTGAGCTAATCTGATTTCTCATACCACGGCTCCTGTGAACAAGAACACAAATAAGTGATCTGATGCTAGGAGACAAATGGTTTTTTAAATGAACTCTACAGCCAAGCACACATACCCATTCTGACTGTGAGCTGTGTGCTCGTCTTCCTTGGCCTTGTTTTACTCGCTATTCCTGCCTGAACTACATTTGTAGAATTTGACATGACAAGAAAAACCTTTTGTTTCACTGTCCTCAAAATTATAGGTTGCCCATTCAGATGTGATTCACTCACAGATTTAATATATTGCATGATCCGTCAATTAAAGATATCAGGAATGATGTCACCTCCCGCAGCCTTGCACAGCGCCATGCGTCACTGCCAGATATGACAACAGACTGCCTGGCATGTGAGCCTGGTGTAATGACACTTCACAACTTGCCTCTGGAAAACTAATAATAGCCAAAGTTTGGTCTGTTAGTGAATGTGGACATATCTGTCTCTGCATATGTGCATGCATGTGTGCGTCAGATCTTTCTGCTTTGCATTGCAAAGCCTTCAGTGCGCCGTTTACCTGTCTCTGCAGAGGTCCTTTGAAACCCAAATTAGCTGCCATGCGAAGTGCCTGGTCGTCTCGCACACCTTCAAATATATCTATGACTTCCTATAAGATTCGCAGTGAAAGTGAAAGAAAGAAGGAGAGGAAAAATGGACAAAAGGAGTGAGGGAGAACAAGAAGCTCGAACGCTGGACTATAATTTGACACAAAGCGGATGTTCTTATTAAACTGCTGACATCATAATTAAGCTGTGGCAAGCTGCCAGACATGGACAAAAGGGAGAGCTGGGAGTGAAGCGATGGATTTATGATCATCAGACCCTCATATCTTTGACTTTCAGATACAGAGCAGCTCTTATCATTTTTCTTTTCTAGGTGTAAAAATGGATGAAGGAGCTCAGGGTGTACAGTGGAGGAGAGAAGAAAATATAATAATATAATGATTGTTAGCAGTTTCAATCAATTCTGTATAAACCACTCTGGATCAAATAGATTTTAATGAGATGTGTGAAAGCTATACTGCTCTATCGTGTGTGTTGGACAGCAGCGGCACCACACACACACAGCTGCGTATTGCACGTATAATCTGAAATCTTCAGTGGAAATAATGAATGACATAAATCCCAGCAGGATCTTTACAATCTGCTCCAACATTTGTAGACTATAGCAAATGAAAGACACACGACAATAGAAAATGCAGGCGAACTCCATCTGTAATGTTTAAATTATACATCTGTTTACACTGACAAGGACCTGTTGCCAAGCAGCCAAGTGATGACAGCGGAATAAGCTCTGCAAATGGAATCTATGTAACTAATAGCCAAAATAAAACACAGAAGGTGGTGTGTTTGTGCGTTTGTTCATGTTTAGCTTCAGTCTATTGCTGTATGTGTTCAGCTGGTGCAGTGCGCATGTAGACAGGACAATAAATTTAATTGAATTAGCAGAAAATACAATCAGAGCACAGCTTCCATCTGTAAGGCCCAATGGGCAATCCAGTCCTGGCCTGAATTCAACCCAAATAAAACTTATTTACAAGAAAATCTTTGAGCAAAGATGGCGTGGGATTTGCACTTCTTATTCTTCCCATTTGATATTGTAGTGAGGAGTATAAAGCACAAATCACATACCTTAAAGATGAGCTCAGGGCTGCTGGCGGCTACCTCCTCAATATCCATACCCCCCTGGGGGCTTCCTACCATGACGGGACCATTGCAGGAGCGGTCCATCAGGATGGCAAAGTAGGTTTCCCTGCTGATGTCCAGGGCCTCTGCAACCATGACCTGGACATGGCACAGCAGGAGAAAGAGGGGCGGCTGGAGGAATGTGGCTACAATTCCAACTTGACGTCATGATCATGTAAAGGGAGGTTCTGCTTTAGCCCACGTTAAAAAAAGTCTTTTCTAGGCACACTAGAGAGCAACTTTAAAAAGGTCCTCAATGTTCAATATGAGATTGAGCACAATTACACAGGCAAATAAGCAGGGTCCATAGATTGGCAGAATCTATGAAGCATAGCTCTGAGAAAATCTCTTATGCTGTGAATGAGAGAAAGGCAGGCAAATAGAGAGGAACGTTATGTTTTGAGTCCGGCAGATAAGCACAAAGAGGAAGCAAGCAAGAGGCTCATTTGGAAAAGAGAGGGGAAAAAAAGCTGACAGGGAACTATCAGTTGCGCGGTGGTTAATGGGCTGCAGGTTTTTCTGGATGGAGTGTTTGTTTGAACATGCACAGCCGTTATGTTCTGCATCCAGCCTATCGCTCAGCGAATGAGGATGGATAGCCTTCTATTCCCACCGTGGGAACAGACAGCGCTCCTATCTCCTTGTCCAAATGTTGTCTTCTCCAGTCACTCAAAGGTTCTCTCAAGTTCCCTGTTGTTTGACTTGTAGCCCGATTCTTCACTCAAGCTAAAGTTATTGGATTCCCACTGTCTTGTTCTTTCTGTTTTCAGTCAAACTGTTTTTTTGTCTCCTGCAGTTTTCTTCCACAAGCATCTTTAACACCTCCTGTCTCACCTCACCCAATCTTGTCTCCTCATCCCTCTATTAGCGCCATGACAGCAAATCCTCATGGATGCTGAAGTACTGCCCCCTTATTCTTGTGGTGTTTTCTGCTCTGTGGTGCAGTATGGGCTGAGGGTTGATGCACACCCCGTTGGCAGGTTGACAGCCAAGGTCTGGCTGTCATCTGACAGACCAGATTGTCACAACACTCTGGTGCTAGATCCTTCAGGTCAGTCAATGGCTGCTCTTGCCAGGTTTGATTTTAGTGGATGTTCTTGGTAAAACAATTAAGATGGCCAGTTGGAAGTCAAGTCTCTTCTTGCTCATATTTAATTCAAGTTTTGTCCAATTTGTTTTGTTGTTTGTTTGCCTTTTCCTCTACCTCTGAGCCGTGGAGTTACTTGTGAACTTCCTGGTCTACAGGTGCTTTTCTTTTCTTTTCTTTTCTTTTCTTTTCTTTTCTTTTCTTTTCTTTTCTTTTCTTTTCTTTTCTTTTCTTTTCTTTTCTTTTCATGAAAAGTGACTCATTTGATTTTACCTAAACTCTGTAGTAGGAGTAGGAGCAGGAGTTGGGTGGAATCAAGGGTAGCAGGGATAAACAGAGGGAGAGATTCACAGAAAGAAAGCAGGACCCACACACAAGCCACAGACTGACAGGGCTTCATCACCTGGAAATGTCTGTTTTGAGAAGGTACTGCATGCAGCATGCAAGTAAAGAAAATGAAATTCCTGCTTGTTAGTGGCACATAGGAACAGTTGTTTACCAAACACTTTAAATTCACCGTGGACCCAGTTCAATTTATGCAATGAGCCATAACACCAACCTGCGCAAACCCACAGTAAACAAGAGTGGACAGCTACTGTTTAAACCGAGTGAAAAAAGAAAACAAAAAGCATAGAGCCAGACTGCCTTCACAGTCATTAATTTTACACAACTGCATTACTGGACTCAAAACGCCTTGAAATGAGGTCCGAAAAAAAAAAAAAAAAAAAAAAAGAATAGAAGTATGTCTTTTTTTCATTCAGCCTGCACAGTGGCTCACCGTTTTCACTTTCACTCCATCTTTGGGTGTCTGCTTGGTAGTCAGGTTGAAACCCAGCATCTTATTGGCCAGTTCACCAACCACTGCAGGGCTGAAAGAGAGGCAAGCAGGTCAAACAGTGACTACGTTTACATGCAGTCAATGTTCAGGTTATGGTCAATATTCCGGTTTCTGAAACATTTGGAATAACCTGTTTACATGTGTGAGCAAACAGGGTTATTCCTGTATACATGGTAATTGTAATCAATTGGGATATCCCGATCAAAACAGGGACGTATGGACAACGTGTCGACGCACGGAAGACGTCATGACGCAATGCGTGTCATTTCAGCTTCTTCCTGTATCCAAAAACAACAACCACAACAGCAGCACAGCGGATAATGAACAGCCCGGGGCCGGTAGCAGTCGCCTTCGTTTGCGCTTTGGTGCTGGTGCTGACCCACCACCAGTACTCGACACTATTCTGTCTCACTTTCTTCATTAACGGAAGGCGAGAACGTGAAGAAATAGGAAAAGGAGCCGGAGCTGTGCCATCCATATCCATGCTACCTGCACTCAAAAGACCAAGATTCCTTGCGCAGAACGCAAATTAATGTTCCGTTCGGTGGGGATACTCCGATAGGCGTATACATGACCAAATATTAGGGTTAGAAAAGGTGTAACCCAGGGGTGATATTCCGGTTTTTAAAAACCGGAATGAGCATATTCCGGTTTTTAAAAAGGGTTACTGGTGTTTACATGGCCGTGCGCAACGGGGTTATTGCTGATATTCCAGTTATGAAAGGGTTACTTGACTGCATGTAAACGCAGTCAGTGTCTGTTTTTAAACAGCAGTCTTAATTAAAAAAAAAGTAATCAGAGAAAAGACACTCAAAAAATGAAAGATGAAAAAAGGAGGTGAACAGACAGACAAATAAGTATTTCTTTATGTCTTTGTTCAGCTGAAGAGAGCTATGCCTCAGCACTTTCTGGGCATTAATGTAACATATTCTGACAAAGCACAGCACGCCGGTGCGTCTCCACTTTGTTGTGAATGAACTTCTACTTATTCTCTGTGTTTAAAAGCAGGCCGCATGCAGGGGCTGCTTCTGTAAGCCTGCTCTGGTTTTGTAAGTGAATAAAAATGAAGCCAGGGGTTGTACTCATCCTTTGATAGATGAGAGGAAGGTGAACTGTGCACTCCTGTCACTGTCTGGGGACGTTGAACTTCAGCATATCTCACTTTGAGAAACTTTCTGGCCATTCCGAACCCTGAAGTAGGGTGACGATGATACATGTCTGGGACAATTGTCATAAATCACCTTTATGCCTTTAAGGCGGCAGTAAGTGGTAGGTACCTTTACTAAAAAGATAGCACTGTTTTAGTACACAGAAACTGCAGTGCCTGAGCAAAAAAAAACTCTTCCAAGTTGTTGTTTGGCCTTTTAAAAAGTGCACAAGATTTCAGAGTGAGCCTTCACTGAAGGAATACACCCATCACACTTTGTAATCCTAAACTGGACCCAAAAAACCTCAGTGGCGACACAAAACCCAATTAACCTGAGAGGGGTGCGTGACACTTCTGTTGACCTTGATATCACTTTCCCAACATTTAATTGAGGGTAGTTGTTCGAAAACGAGACACTAGAAGAAAGGAAAACTGTTTATTTGCAGCCAAAGTAATCCTGACTGTGTCTTTGTGCCGAGGGAGCTTCTTCAGAGAGTTCTTTGAGCCTCCTCACTCTTAAAGTCGCTGTCATAGGAGAAATAATATGAATCTATCTTCTACTGAAACTCAGTGTGAAATGCACATAGGGGCATACTTACTCCTTAGTTAAGTGCACTCCACCTTTAAGGCCACTGTCAAACACACCCTTGCCTCTGCCACCAGCCAGAATCTGAGCTTTTAGCACAATCTCCTTGGCATCTGAAAGACAGAGAGACAGATTCAGATTAAGAGACAGACAAAAGCAGGGAAAGAAGGACTGAGAAAGAGAGACAGTGCACTTAAGATATAGACGCAGCACCTTGGATGCCCCCTTGAGTCTGCCACTTATCAGGCAAAGGAGGGGGTGAGTGTGATGTGTGTGAAAAATTAGGGATTACGTAAGGAGGAAAAAAGCTTACACGGCACACACACCCATCAGCACCCATCCACAGGGAAAATTACTTCAGCACCGCTGATTACAATGTATCACACGAGACTGCAACCATATTGGCACATGGACATAAAACATCCTTTAAGTAAGAATTAGAGGCTCCAGTCATGCTAGTGGCTCTGTAAGCAACGATTACTTTGAGCCAAATGCTAATATTTGCATGCTAACATGCTCAAAGTGACTATGCTAATATGCGGAAGCTAAGCAGGTGTTCACCATCTAAATTCAGACTGTTAGCATGCAAGCATTTGTTAGCACAAAGCTGAGGCTAATGGGAAAGTCATTTGTTTTGAAGGTATTTGGCCATAAATCAAGTATTAGACAGATTCAAATTTTGACCTGATGATGGTGCTGGGGAAATTACAGAGGATGAATGTACCAATTTTTCAGGCCAATTCATCCAACACTTGTTAAGATATTTCACCCAAAAACCATAAATATGAATCTCATGGTGGTACTGGACAAAAAGTAATGGGATCAACAAAGTTTCTACCATATTTCAACTGGAAACCAATAATATCTGTACAAAATGTCAGTGCATGGAGCGGATGTAGAGACATTTGACTGGATCTGTGAAAACCGCGACCTGTTTGGTGGCCGAGAAGAAAAGTCAAGGTAACAGCAAAAATCATTTGGATTCTATACTGTTTTAGAGAATTACTAAAATTAAAACATTTCAACCTCATGGTGGCACTAAAGAAAGGAAAAGTCAAAAGATGACATCAGTCAGTTGGCTTCAACCTCTGGAGAAGATGAATGTCGACCCAAATTTCATGATAATCCATACAATGGCTGGAGAGAAAACCAGTCTGGACCACAGTGGGGAACCCACCGACAGCCAGGCATTTGCTATCCCTAGAACCATGTGACTAGCATTCACATACATTATCCACATGAACTGCTTCATGGGTGTGTTTCCGTCCGAGTGGTATTCAATTACAATCTCAGTGCAACAAGTGAAATAAGCGACTGCATAACTGTTGCAAACTTTCATACAACCTTGCTCCAATTATAGAGCCACCCTGCCTCCCCTCTGCTGTCACTGCCACCTTGCAAGAACTCGCACATCAGGAGGAGGCCCTCAGCTGTCTATTCAGCATCCTGCCCACAGTTCTCTCTATTGAAATGGGGTGAGGACACTTGATGAAAGATAGTCTCTGGCTAGGTTATTATTATCTAGGTGGGGGAGTTCAGCCATTGACAGGTGGTTGCCATCAGGGTGGGAAGTGGGTGGAAGGGAGAGTGGAAGAGCATGATCCGCCGTGCAATGGCTGAAAAGACACCTTGACCTTGAGGGCTGGAGACAAGCTCCTCCCTTGATGAAACACTCCAAGCAGAGTGGAGAACATCCAAACAGGGGCTGGTGAGCCAAGAGAGGCTAAAAATTGAGTGTGCTAACTACTGCTGTAGTAAGGAAAGGACCCAGAGAAAATAGCCTCTGACAGCGTGGCAGGGATTAAACTAACGCTGCATTAGTGAGACCTGTTCTCTGTGGAGAGTTGGGGCTGAGAGGGTAGAAAGGAGAGGGAGAGAACAAGAAAATAAAGGTGTGCTCATATGCACAGAGCTTTGAGAGGAGTCATAAATGAATAAATATGTTAATAAAAAACTGCTACTGCGCAACATTTAAAAGAGTTCAAAGCAAGATGAAATACTGTGTCCTGCGGGCATGTGCAGTGGAGAGGGATGGCACAGAGGAAATGACTTTTGCTTTAAAGAAGAAAAAAAGAAACAAGTGAAAGAACAAAGATGTAGCCCAATAAGAAGACTGCATTGGTTGAGTTGTGGAGAAAGGTAAGAGTATTGACACATTGATGGGGACCTTAAAAAAGCAAGCCACGGTTTTAAAACGAAGATATATTAAATATATTAAAAGGCATGTAATGTGCCAGGGAAGGTAATGGGGTGAGAACAAGGCAGGTGTTCATTCCTGCTGCACTAGTAATTGATAGCAAACCTGCTTATTATGCAGCACACAACAAGATATTGTAGCAATATCAGCAATTATGAATGGGCCCTGAAAGAACAATGTGCTGATGGTAAGAGGAAACTTCAAAAAAACAAGAAAGAAAATGAAATATAATGAGATAAAGTGCATTCACACTGCATCTCAAAGACTGTATGATGAAAAAGCAGATTATATATATATTGTATAGCACATTACTCGCTCAAAGAAAACAAAAAAATGTAGAATCACACCAAATTCTCTGGTTAACACTGAAATACCAGTCTCTGTAGGAACACATTGAGAGGATAATGATGTCCTCAAAGATCACAGTGAACATGGTGCATGGTAAAGAGCAGGGCGGCCATTATCTGGGTACTATGACAGACATGAGATGGCCTCTAACACTCAGACAAGGGTTGGCCCCTAATGAGTGTGAAGCAGAGCGGGGAGAGGACGGAAAAGGAGTAGTAACATGTAAAATCAGAGAAAAGCCGTGGTTTTCGGTTCGACCCAGACACTGTGATGAACAAGGGCAAAGAAGGGCACATATTATCTGAAGAAATATTAAATCTGTAAACCGAGCGGTTACGCAAATGAAGGATGGCACACGTAGCACTGTATGTTCTATCAGACAGCAATACATTGTACATTCTGCCTGAGAAGATTTTAATGTAATGTATGTTTTCATTACTTTGAGCGTGGACAGTGTATATACTCAAGATACATAACAAATCATTTCCTAACTTGTTGCAGCCAAAATAATTCGAAGTCCTCCCTGTAGCAAGTGGTTTGGATGTTAGTTGATTGAAAACCCTTTTCTTGGGGGGAGAGGGAGCTGTAGGTTGCATAATCAGTTCTCCGCTTTCATTTGTATCATGCATGGCTCACTGTGAAGATGCGGAGAAAGATTTTCATCTCCATTTATTTTCTATATCTTGGGGACACGGGGGAGGAGATTAACATCGCACAACATCTCCAATCACATCACATGCGATCGGAGTAATGTGGTCATCTTCCTCAGGCCTTACTCATTTCCCAATAATGAGTGCAAATCAACTCCCAGTCTGCTTGCCAGTGACAGCAGCTGGCAAAGAGGATGTTACTTCAACAATCACCCT
This sequence comes from Chaetodon trifascialis, assembly GCF_039877785.1. Taxonomy (NCBI): domain Eukaryota; kingdom Metazoa; phylum Chordata; class Actinopteri; order Chaetodontiformes; family Chaetodontidae; genus Chaetodon; species Chaetodon trifascialis. Next base: position 25,684,527 of record NC_092058.1, on the reverse strand, counting down.
CTTCTTTCCTTTCAAAGGCCTATTCTCTTCTCCCTCCTTCTCCCGTTCCATGTAGCCCGTGAGTGGCCAGCAGCAGTGTTAGCTTTGGTCTGATATTTAATTAAGCCTTCGAGGCTGTGCCATGAGGGGGATGCTGGCTGGTAAGGGACAGATGCAGGCTGTGTGCCAAATCTCAGAGAGAGTAAGATGTGGCTACCATCTGCATGGAGGGAGAAAAAGATCAGGACGGCCCTCCCCAGCGTGCATGTGTGCTGTAATGAAAGTAATGTGGCGGCTAAATGGAGAAGACTAATCAAGCTCTTGGGAGAGAGGAGAAAACAAACACAACACAGCTACAGCGCACACAGCTACAATCAAACACCACAGAGAGGCCGAGCCTTGCTGGATTCATGCCATTAAGCTAGAGAGAAGAAAAAACCAACTCTAAAGACCTCTTAACCTTCAACATCTGTGCTCTTCGTGACAGCACACCTACTGGTTGTGATGCAAGATTGTGTTGATTCATACTAGGCAGAAATTAAGTCTTTGAAATGAAATGCCAGTCCATCAAGACCATTAAAACAAATAATACACATGTAATTACTTTATCCCTAGTATTCTGTTGAATTAACTGCAAGCAGCTTAAGTATAATTCATAATAGAGGGCTTTGCCAGTACTGTAAGTAGAAAGAACAAACCATGTTTCCATTTGCTTCAATCTAGTCGCAAATGCCGCGTCTTTAAATAACTTCAATAGTGTTGTCAATTACACATTGATAGCTACAGAAAGCTACTGGAGCAGCTCTTGCTTTTGACTCACTTCACCACAGGGCTTGTTGCCATGTAAAATCAATGGCTCTCTGATAATGGGAACAATGGACTCATAACCGATTTCTAAGCGCTTTACAAAGGTGACTGGACGTGCTGTAGGTTCTACAAGTCGTCCAGTTGCAGAGGTCATGTTGCTTTTGTAAAGCACTTGGAGGCACCATTACCTGGATGATTGACAATCCTCAGACAGCTCATGACCTACTACAGCAAAAAGTACCATGGGCAATGCAGCATATCAAAGACTTCCTTTACTAATAGCATAAGCAGAAAACTGAGTATGTGTATGCTGCTGTCCCTTCTGTGTGTCTAAAAAGGTCAAGTGTGGCCAACACTTATTTTGGCACAACACTCAGGGCCTTGCCAGTACATTATGCTTTAACGACACTTTGGTACTGGCAGGACCAGTAAATGGAACAGGTGGTGTTTAATGCTTAGACTCTTTGTGTGATGGTTTTCTTTAACCACGGAGGTAATGCTGGCACTATCTTGGACAAGTTCAGCTTTCCATAAACTTTTAGCATTTCCAATTCTGTCAGACTGCGAAAAGGTCAGACAGAAAATTGCTGTCCATTCATGCAATGATGGTAGGTGAACCAAGAGGAAAGATATGAAAATAAAACCTTAAGTTTTTCATCTACCTTGACATGCAATGACCTTGGAATTCTTAAAGCTAAATGTTTTCCTGTTCAGTTGAGTTTGAAAAGTCAACAAACATGCATAAAATCCCAACCACGCTCAACAAAGTCCTCTTGCTACCGGCATGTCTGTAAGACTAAATGTTGGGACCTGTATAACAGGGACAAGGGATTTAGACACGAAACAAGCCAAAGATAATAATTTGACCTCTCTGTTGGCTACAACTAAATGTTTTCATTACCATCTCACTGTCTTGTCTGGTTAAGCCCACCATCCCTCTGTCCATCTCTGCCTCTAATGATGCCATCTCAGTGCTACTCAGTGGAGGAGAATATCAGTGTCCCGGACCGACAGTGGCACCTCTGTGTGACACCTCCTCCAGTCAGCGCTTGCATGACGACCGAGTCCTCATTAGAGGACAAGTCCACCTGGCTTTCAGACATAGACAGCACTTCTAATGACATCCTGAGATGGCCCTGGTCTCCTCTCAGTGACAGAGAGGTGCAGTTCAAACCCCTGGCTGACAGTTTTTCAGTGCCATACAAGCAGAGGGGTAACAGTGATGGTAATGATAATGGTGTTGTGGAAGAATGGCTGCTGTGTATCTATGTATATATCTGTAGGGAGAATCATTTGTTTGAGTTCAATGCCTCTGCAAAGACATTTACTGGTATCAAGCCATGCCATGAGACAGTTAACTAGATAAATATTACCTTTGGGTTTCAGACAACAGTGTATTCCAGAAAACACAAACATGAGCTGCTCATTTCTCATTATTGACTTCATATTTTTCATCAGTTCAGCATGAACAATAGCAGATGAAACAATTCTAAAAGCTACCAACATCTGCTGCTGCTGATGCACTGCTGGGAAAGAGGACTTCTTGCAATGCCATTAGCACTATATGAGTAATGAAGCATACCTAATGGTTGGAGATCCCTACAAAAAAAGCATAATGATGTTTGTACTCCACCAGTACAATTCATAGTTATGAACTTGACTTTACTCTAAGGTCTGACTTAGACCAACATGACCTGGTAGCCTGCATTTATGCAAAGTACCATGACAACAAATATTAGACGACATGTTCACTTCCACTGGCACATTAGTATCATCCAAACACGATTGAGGGGATGTGTGAGACATAATTCCATGTCTCACCCACAACATGAATAGGTTAGGGTGCGTAATGAGGAGGTGGAAACACTAAGCTGCTTACAGAAATCAGCTCTTTGAGAGACAGGCCGCTTTACCCTGTAAAGCCTATTTACAGCTGTTAAGACAATTTCAGATGCATGGCTTTTTCAACCAAACAAGAGACCTAAGAGGCAGCTAATGTATGGGATGACAACAGGTCCTTAGAGAGGGCAGCATAATTTGTATCTGGGCATGTGTGTCTGAGCTCTTATTGTCTATGAGCTTCAGTGCACATTCTTAAAATGTCTTTGTACGATGTGTATTCCACAAAAATTGGGGCATTCTTCAACCTTTATTTAATGGAGAGTAAGTCTTGTTGAAATAAAAAATCTCTAATTCAAGAGTGCCCTGGCAGAGACAGACAGGAGAACAATTACACAGTTGCTAACATAAAACACACATAACATCTTCAGATGTGTACGATGTAAATAACTGGAATTACAGCGTTAATTTTATGAACGAAAATTCTGACGTTGACGTCATTTTATTGCATGACTAAATTGTAACGACAATGTAAATGAAAAAAATATTGTTAACAAAAATTACAGCAAAATTGATGTTCATCATGCCCTGACGAGACGAAAATGTTGTCTATGTTTGGGCGGACAACCTGGTTGTTGTTTTCATTTTTTCGCCTGCTCAGTGCATGCCAGGCACATGTCGGGTGCCCGCTGATAGATAACAGCAAGGCAAGCTAACGTTCGCATGTTGTCTAAGCTAGCTAGTTTAAAGGCCAAAGATGCTATTTTAGCTGCTGTTGGCCACTCAAAGATGAGTGCCTCATCTTCACCAGCACGTCAGGTGGGAAGGAAGAGGAGAGACGACCTATAGAAATATTTCTCTTATATTCCATCCGAAAAAAAGATGTAGTCAGTACCACTCACTGTCTCAGGACAGTCTTTGAGCAAACTAAGCTCTTTTGCCAGTCTGTTTTAGGTTGCTATGAATGTCTTTTTGACACACAAGCATAGATTAACAAATCTATGCTTTTTGCTTGCTTTTGTTTTGTTACCACTGTGTGCTCTTTAATCATTTGTATTTCAGAGGAGTCTTGTTAGAAAAACGATTTTCAGTAGGCGACTAAAACAAAATTTAAAATTCTTGTCAAAATTAACACTGCAACCAGTGACAGTTTACATCCACATCTGTCCAGACTCATCTAGGGAGTGACTTTGAAGAAGAAGATGTTGAAGGACTTTAAGATCGAGAGGAGAGCAGACTTAGTCTGAAAATTTGAACCAACACAAGTTCCACGCCACTCCCCCTCCCTCTCTGCTGCACTCATGCCCTGCCTCCAAGCCCCTCCTCCCTGCGGCGTCTGTACGGCTACCATGACAACCAGTAACATTAGCTTAGCATTGGAAACAAGCTAACTCTGCCCAGCTGTTACATCATAGTCGCTAACATACTGTACACGCTGCGGAGTGTTACTGTAACAATCACCATTTTAGCTTTCTGGTTATTTGTTGTCTTAGCCGTAGCTGTTGTTGTTAGCTGTTGTTGGCAGCGGCGGTATGAGCAGTTTCTCCTTTGCGGGTGGCTGTTGCTCCTCCATAGCTTTCACTCGCCTCCTGACGCCACTCACAGAGCTGTTTGACTGAGCGGCAGCCGGCAGCATGACCGGAGGGAGGGGGCGGTTTGCAGCGTGTGTGAGTAGTGATTGACAGATGTCGGACACTCCCTCAGATGCTCCCCTGGCTCTGATTGGTTGTTTTGTGTCAGGCGCAAGGATTCTTGCAAATCACAGTAGGAGCAGTAGGTGGGACCAATGGAGCCGTTTTTTTCACAGATTACAAGTTTCATGTTCTGCTGTCTGGGCACAGGGACAGTTTAGCAAATATGACAAAAAATTACTTTTATACAAGTTACCTACTGCAGCTTTAATTAAAGGTATAATAGCGTTTTTGGCAAAATGGAAGTTATCGCTACCCTGACATGTATGATTGCAGTGAATGATTTCCAGTTAGAGAACATGCTGTCTTCACTTAGAGACTATTTTTCCAGAGGAGTCCAGAGGACTGACGGAGAGCTTCTTCACATGGTGCAACGACAGTCATCTGTCAATATCACCATAACCAATGAGCTTGTGGCGCTTCAAATATGGATGTTGCAGCAAAATGGAAAATGGTAAATGGACAGTATTTATATAGCACCACTCAAAGTGTTGTTTACAACTTGAGCCAGATTTCGCTGATTCACACACACATTCATACACTGGTGGCAAGGTGCCAACTGCTCGTCGTGAGCAATAACCATTCACACGCACACTCACACGCCCATGGCACAGCATCGGGGGCAATTTGGGGTTCAGTAGTGTGCAGGGGCCAGGGATCAAACCACCGACCTTCTGGTAAGTAGATGACTATATGGTCACAATATCTCCTTCGGCTCTTGAATTAAGGTGTTGAATAAAGGCCAGAAAAGTGTTTTTATAGAACACTATGGTGTCCCAGTAAAATTTACCTTTAACCATTTGGATGTAAAAGTTGTCACTTCATCCATGAGACATGAGTGTGAAATTTTGTCTTTAATAATACATGAATTCTTGAGTTTTGTGTGATTTTGACCAGCAAAACCAAATCAGTTTATCTTTGAGTCCAAGTGAACATTTGCAGCAAATGTGAAGAAATTTCCTAATGGTGTTCCTGAGATATTGCGTTCATTTGCCTGAGTGGAACAGAAGGATGGACAACCCCAAAAACTGTCCATGGTTGTCACCGGTACAGAGGCGTAAAAGCAGAACGCGATCATTTACAAACGAAAAGTGTTTACCGGCAGTGGTTACCAAAAGTGTTCCTGATCTCATGTAGTAATATCCTTTACACAATCATGTGTTCACAAAATGGTGAACCTCTCTCCATCCTCGCTTGGGAACGATGGAGCTTTGCGAGGATGCCCCTTTCATACCCAATCATGATACTCTCACCTGTCACCAATGAGCCTGTTTACCTGTGGAATGATCCAAACAGGTGTTTTTGGAGCATTCCACAACTTTCCCAGTCTTTAGTTGCTGCTGTCCCAACTTAGTTGAAATGCTGCTAATCAATGAAACTGAAGAGGTAAAACATTAAATATGTTGCCTACTGTTTTCAATCCAGTCTATGTCAACAAGGATTAGCAAATTATCACATTCTGTTTTATATATATTTTATACAGCATCCATACTTTTCTGGAATCAGTTTGCAAGTGTTTGCAGTTATCATACAGCCTACAATGTGTTTCTGAATGAAACTGGTGCAGTGTATGTCAGTGGGCTGCTGTGCCCTGTTAATAACCTCCAGTTTCAATCCAGCCCCTTCCCATCTTCTCTCCTCATCAGGTGTGTGTTATCTTCGCAGGTAGTGCAGACATGAAAACTGCAGACTAACATCTGTCTTCCTGTGTGACAGGCCAGCCCTCTGAAGGGACGAGAGCCACTAAGTCCATCAGCAAGAGCCCTGCAGGGAGTGGGGGTGGCGAGGTAGAGATACCTGCAGCTCACTCCAGCTGACTCCCTGCACTTGTTTATTTCCTCTACAACGTGATCAAAGAGGCAAATGAAGAAACAGAGATACTGCTGTTGTACTATGTTTGTTTTACAAGAGGGCAAACCATAAATTAAGGGGTTTTACGGACCACAGACAAAGACAGCGGAAGCAACACAGTTAGTTAGTGCAAGAGAGCAACAACAGACTGATGTGAGAATGCAAGAGAAAATGAGAAAAAAATGAGAGGGCTAAACAGAGGACAAAATAAAAGGAGGAAAGGTCAGAATGTGTGGATAAAACCAGAAGAAAGAGCAACATTGTTTTGACTTGACATTACCAGTTAATAGCTATGCAAATGATGTAAATGGACCCGAACACATTTACGTGGAAGTTATTAACATAATACTTGTTTTAAACTCTGGCCACGTAAAGAGCAGCAGCATGGTTAATGGTTGGAAGTTTGTCAAATGATTTTCTTTTACTGGTGTGCACAGACCAGATTAGTCCCATAAGTATATGTAAGTAGAATGATACCCAAATATTCCACATAAACGAGCGAGGAACAGCAATGTGATCATTCTACATGTACCTGCATGCCTTGGCAAACTGCGCATTTGCAGTGCGCAGTTGACACAGAGTACTGAGTACTGCATGTACCAAGTACAAAATGGTCAAGTGTGACAAGTGCAAAACTAAAGTCACCTCAGTGAAAGTGGAAGCCAAAGGCACAATGTCCAAACACAAGCCTCGCTAAGAGACTGAAATGTGCAGGACATTTGTTTAAGGTTGTTGACGTGGAAGTGTAAACACAGAAGCAGTGTGCATAAGTGCAGCCACCTCTAATATTTGCCATGTAAACCCAAACATAAAAATACACAGGGCCAACACCGTGGTCATATTTTCCAGGGACACAGCCTGTCACTGAGCAATGGATAGAATCTTACTGTTGAGCTACAACAATATCCTCACCTCCATGATTGCTGGTCATGGCATTATTAAGATAATATTAAAGAGGAAATCGGCTGGCAAGCCATTGCTTGGGAGATGGTTCTTCAGCTGAGTGATTACTCACGAATATCCCACAAAAGTCCCTGACTCTATGGTTGAACTCTTCATTCGTTCTCACTTGACTCTGTATAATTTGCATTAAACTGTGTCCATGATAGTAACTTTATGACAGATGTTTCATACATAAGATCATCGACCAGAGTTTTCTCAGTTTGTAAGTACACTTTGAAGCCATCTAACTTGCAACCACCGAACACATTCTCATCTACTCTGACAGCATGACTGGGACTGCTGCAGGCAACCATATTGTAAAAATAGCTAGCTAACTTACCTGGTCTTGCATAGTTGGTAACATATACAGAAGGTACTTTGGGCCTCATTTTTCTGTTCGCAGGCTCACCCATTTGAAACAGACATCATTAAACAGACACTCTTCCTCCTTGCCACTGTCACTAGTACAGCAGGGCTACCATCGTGTTTACATTGGAAAGAGCGGAGGTGGTGATGGTAACTGCTTGCTGATGGAGACAGAATGCCTGGCAGTAACAGCATGAAGATGGAAACAATACAAGCGCAAAATCCTCTAAGACTGAGGCTGCATATTCTTTTGAAGTTCAAGAACCTATTGTAGAAATCAGTTCCCTCAAGAGATGAGCAGCTGCCTCAGTGGCCTCTGCCCAGTAGACCAACGAGAGGAGGAGGACACGACATGGGATCCAGCTGGTGTACATACACACAAACGCACAAACGCACAAAGCTCTAAGAGGGTCGTCTTATCCCTCACTACTTCAGACAAAGACAGAAGTGAAAGGGCTGTGGTTGAGCCAACTCTCAGCACTAACTGCTACTGTCAGCGCTTTTCACCAGAGACTCCGCTTCATTTTCTGAAGAGGGAAGATGAAAGTGGTCTTAAAAGGCGCTTGAAGTGTTGAAGAGCACGAGGCTGCTCTAGTGGGGACTGTGAATGAGAAGGGAGGGGATGTGCAGCGAGGAGAGGTCTGGCCATGTTTTCCATGTTTTAAACATGTTTGACAGTAAGATATATTTGTCTGTCCCTAGTTGAAAAGGAAGTGGGTCCCATGGGTGCATCAGGTGTGCTGCCAGACTTTCCTTTTTTCATTCAACAAATGTTAGGTTTGTCCACACACTTTCTTTGTCATTGGTGAGATGGGATTGGTATCACATACACAGAGCAAAGCATATTACAATTTGATGACAAAGGACCAAGGGCTCATAGAACACTGTTGTTCAAATCCAGATAGGCAAAAATTGCAACCGAACTGGAGTTAATTCAAAGAAAAGGCACACAGAGAAAGAGAGCTAGGGAAGAACGCCAATGCATTGCTTCTTACAAATTCACTGCTCAATGAAGCATGGAACAGCCTTAATAAAACATGCAATTTAGAGCCAGTATTATCCAGATAATGGCTTTATCACTGAGCAAGTGTTGGGACACAATGACATAAAAGAGGAACTGAAGCATGAGTGATGCTAATGTGCCACAGTAGCATATCACCACTCAACACCCTCGACAGGGATTCAAAATCTCTGCTTGATTTGTGAAGTCCTTTTGCACTGCACATCTTATAACAAAGAAATTAGAGCCAGTTGAATAGGGGCATTTCATTTGAATTCAGCTTATGCAAGATAGAAATCAACTGTATGGCACCAATAGCATGAATGAAGCATAGCACCTCCTGATCCTAAACTGCGTTGCAAAGCTGACATTGTTCCAATCGTTCACTGTAATCTCTGCTATCACATTTCAATGACAAGCAACCAAACAGATGACTTCAGATATGCAACTTCTTATACGGGTTATCTGTTCAGCACAGCTTGTGAATAAATAAACTGAGAAAACATAGTACAGCATCTCCACTGGCACATAGGCCAGTCAGGATGAGGGAGAGCAGAGTATGAGTCACGCATGGGTAAGGAAGTCCTCAGAATGGCTTGTGGTGATGCCCATGGTGGGGAGGAGCATTTCTATGACAGATGGTACAGGCTAGGCAGTGTGTTGGGTTAGTGAAGAAGCATATGGCACTCTCTAGATGATCTCATACGCCAGCGCCAGGCCTAGTCGGAGGTGTAAATGCGTCTCTGCACCTTGCCAGAGAAAGCGGAACTGCTGATATCGCCAGCAAAAATAATGAGAGGAACACCTAGTGTGAGCATGTGTGAACACAGCCTATGTTATATCTGTGACTTTAGCCTTTTATTTCACATCCTTACTAATACACCGTTGTAATGTGTCACCGCTATGGATAATTCAACATTTGAACACTCAACTTGATATTTGGGATGTGCTTCTTAGAATGTTCATTGCATGCATCAAATAGTGAATAAAGGATGTGGAGTTTATGGCCTGAAACGTCCTGTCTGTCCTCCCTGTTGCTGTCACAGTTGCAGTTGCCCTGGCCCTCTATGCCACTGGGTTCTTCCAGCATGCCCTTGGCTCTGTGTCTGGTATATCCCATGTCTTTCCACACTGAAGGGGAAATGCAGTGAATGTGTCTGGGAGTGCATCCAGCAGAGGAAGCTGTGTAGGGAGTCCCCACTGCACCTCAGTGCACAATGGCAGACCCATACCACTGGATTCCATGAGAGGAAAAATCGAATTATCTCTTCCATCCCTGGGTTTGCTGGTGCATGCCTACACTCGTCAGCCGTTTCGTTCAAGGTTGGGAGATCTCCTTATGCTTTCCACCCAGCAGATAGTGTACACCATGCAGCTTTTTATTCGTGGATCGAATGTAATAATTTTATAACATGTGTTCTGATACTACGATACACAGATTTAGACAACATGGGCAACACCAAAATTCGTCACACACTAGGATGGTTGTGATGAACCTGCTGGGTCCTCTGATGGTGTTAGAGACTGGCTGCTTGGCCAACTTCAGAAGCAAGATATTTTAATTGACAAATCATCTAAATTACTCTACATTGAATTGCATCTGACACTTAGCCAAAACGCTTAGGTCTCGCTGATAGGACTGGCATGAACACTGACAGCACACATGGCAAAATACACTTTAAGCCAGTACCGTGTGGAAAGATTTGTGGATTATGGGCCCGAGGCATAGAGGGGGCCACAGAGAGTAGACAACTAAATGAGCAGGCTGAAAACAATCACTTTAAGATACACATAATGACAGTGTTCTTGGCCTTGAGCTACTTTTATTTACACACCATCTGAGGCGCAGTGTGAGCTTCATTGACTTGACTTTAAGGGATCCTGAAGATCCCCAGTAGCCAAAAAAGAGACTCTCCTGTCAGGGAAAAATAAACACTATATATAGCATGGCCAACCAAATGTTTATGTTTTCAGTGCAAGAGCTGATGTTTATCTCAGTCAACCACATTTTCAGTGCTTTCAAGCATGGTCACTTAAGACAGCAATGGGTAGCATATTAAAACTGATGGAGAAACATTTGCAAGATGAGGAGATCTTATAGATCTCGTTCTTTCCTGCTACCTTACACATTATCACAAAAAGCACAAGCATAACCAAATCTGCATGCCTGCATACGCATACATACACACACACCCACACATGCCTGCCACATCAATGAGTTAATGTCAAGGTAGCTAACTATTATTCAGTAAGCCAACATATCAAATTAACTATCGCTCTAATAAGCACACATGAGATTTGACAGCCATGCATAAAAACTGCTCTGTTTACACTGAATATTCATGACCCAGTGAAATAAATTAAAATGCTTCCTACCTCTGTTTATTGTCATTCTGGCAGTGAGGCTGTGCTAAGTCCAAAAAAGTGAAAGAGAGCAGCAGAGGTAGACTGAGGTGAAGCAAGAGTGAGAGAAATTAAGGTAACTTTACAAACTGAAAACAAGACGCAGTGAACAAACCTGAGAGATACTGAAAATGTAATTGCAACACGATTTGTCAAAGGAAAGTCAGGCTGATGTCAACGGTAAAAAAGGGAAACGCAGTCCGACTCATCCGATATGAGATGTTCATATACACGAGTATATGTTGCTCCCATTCATCACACAGGCTCAACATGCGGTGGAGATAAGAATCCAAAGCAATGTGCTCTTCCATCGTGGCTTTGTCAATGAATGATTGCTGGGTGAGGCATGAGCCATGGCAGACATGAAGGGCTCTCGCAGCAAGGAAGGGTGGGGAAAATGTGGTTTTGATTTAGAATTCAGACTGAAAATCCATCAAGATTTGCCCAACAGATGCATCTGTCATGCGGGTGGCGACACACAAAGTGGACTGCATAATCACATTCTCTTTGGCTGCAGCAGGGCACAGGTATTTGTATGTGTGTGTGTGTGTGTGTGTGTGTGTGTGTGTGTGTGTGTGTGTGTGTGTGTGTGTGTATATTTGGGTGCATGTGCATGGCTGTGCATGTTTGTTTCGAAGGCAAAGACGAAATCTATATTCATTACTGGACTTTCTGTGATATCTCAAAACTGGCAGATAGCAACCAGGTCTTTGTGAAAAAACCTGTATACACACAGATATATACCCACTGTATATATACTGTGTGTGTGTGTGTGTGTGTGTGTGTGTGTATTGAATATTCCTTCTAAAAGGAGACACATAGGTTTGCAAGGACAGACATACTACTTGCACATTATTTAAATACAAGCATGTCTTCATATCTCTTCAAATATCTTCATACCTACATATTACAAATAAACAAAATAATGTTCTATACCGCACTGATTTTGAATCGATGAAAGTGACGTTGTGTGTGCAGCTGTGCAGGTCCACGCATCATGGAAGACTTTAATGTCTCAGACAAATGGGAGCAGTTCCGGTCACAAGTTTTTTGAATGAGGGCGCTGCAAAGCCACCAGACTGCATCCACAGAAACAGTCATTTTATCATTGTAAAACAAGCTTCATTCAAATGAGACAAAAACAAAATAAAACTCACCCAAACGTTCATTTTTTCACTGTTCCAACAATCATCACCAACTGTTGTTTGGTGGAAATAAACTCTTAGGGGAGGAGAGGAGCATCACAGAAGCAGCGTGGAGAAACTGTGCGCGGAGACGGAATATTTTCAAATCGAACTCTGGAATTATGTTCGCTGGACATTATGACCAGATAGACCTAAGTATGAATATGTCAGATTTCAACTGACTCAGTAAAAAAATAAAAATAAAAGAAATAATAATAACAATAATTACTGCACAATGGAAACGGTTTTGTGACTCAATGAAGGGAATACATATCCATCTCTCTCTCTCTCTCTCTCTCTCTCTCTCTCTCTCTCTCTCTCTCTCTCTCTCTCTCTCTCTCTCTCTCTCTCTCTCTCTATATATATATATATATATATATATATATATATATATATATACATACACACACACACACACACACACACACACACACACACACATACATACATATATATAAAATGGTGAAATAAGACATGATATAATTGGTCGGCGTCTTGCTAGTCACTCCATTGAGACATGGCAGGAGTTGATGGCGCTGTGATCGTTAGATCTGACACGGTGACCATCATCAAAGGCAAATACATCATGTAGCCTGATCCCAGTAGTCTCTTTCTTAAGTGCTCTCTTACTCAAGTCCTTGGTTTTTTCATGAGCCTGATGAGGCACTGAGTGAAATCTGCAAATAAAATACACTTGATCATATATGTTTTTAATGGGATCCGTGTTGGGTTACAACCACAAAAATTTGCAGCTCAATTGTTCTGACCTCTTTGTGTCACATTTTAGGAAGCACGGAAACAGAGGTGCTACTGAAACTTGACCGCAACATGCCAAAGTAGCATCGCATTACACACATCAATTATTGATTCTGCCAGAGAGAAATTTACTTGGAGGCATAAATGAGTACTGCCTTACAGTAGCTCTACAAGCAGTCAAAAGGACTGACTACCTGAATGCCTAAAATCCAGTCAGAGACAGCATAAATGTTTGCAAATGAGAAAACTTCACAAAATAGGACAATAATCTTTAACATTGTCAGTGAGAATATTTAGAAATAGGAGGTATGTTATGTAACCCTGTTATGGACCCTTAAGGTCCAAAAGTTTATTTTTCAAAACTGCAGTTTGGTGCATGGGCTGTCACACACACACAACACAAAGATTAAAAGCTTGGGTATGAGACTGGTGGATTTGGGTCATTGGTTTTGGACAGACAGCAGGAGTTAGCGTGCCATTCTCTCAGTCCCAGTGGAGCACACATTACAAAAACTTTGGAGTCTCTGATAACTCCCTGCACAGCTCACCCAGTATGGAGCCACAGAAATGAAACCCTACTTTGCCTAAGCCATTAGCTGGTTGTGAGTCACCCATCTGCCACAATGTAAACTCTCCCCTAAGAGTTGTCACTCAAGCTAAAGGGAATCAGTGGTCCATGTCTGATTCTTTTTTTTCTTCTTTGTTTGTTTTGATAGAGAAGGAGGAAGATTTTAAGCTATTTGTCCTCTGTGGTAATAGAACAAATCAATCTGTGTCCACTTTGGGAGAGTTGGATCACTCTACAGTACATGAGTGGAGTGAGAGGAGTTTCTAGCAAAGCTGCAATTGAACTGTCAACTTAAACACTTCATGGTTAAGTGAGTGTAGCAGAGAGGAGAATACTGGTTGGTGTGCATGTGTGTGAGTTTGTGTGTTCATATGGGCAAGCTTACCCCACGCATGTCATTCATCTGTGTCTGTGCCTCCATGCTTGACTGGTTCATTCTATTGTGTATGCAAGGAACCAAGGACTCACAGCAGGGTATCAGCACCACACAGAAATCCATTGGAGTCGCTCCTGGTCAGCTCAGATACCCCAGCCATCCGTATCCCCTGTACAGAGTCATACGCTGTGTCCTCTATAGTGGAAAGCCATGAAACAGAGCTCCATCCAAGGCTGGCTTCATTCCCTGCCTCCCCCTCAACCCCTGGGAGTCAGGGCTTGACAGTCTCAGTTTGCATTTCAGCCCAACAGATCATAACTTAAGAGGTTACTGATCTCCCTCTTTCTCTCGCTCTCTATCACATTCATGTATGACCTAACACGGCCCATGTGTGAGCCGCACACATTCATGAAAAGACACGATGTGTAGCTGAAGAAATTAAGCGTCAGGAGATACTCGCTTGCATGCTTTAATGGTGAGCCAGCAATAGTCACAGGATACAAAGAGTGTGAGAAACACACACACAAATGTACTCGGACACTGACCAAAGCCAATGGAGATGAGAAGATAAAGCAGTTCTGAAGTAGGCTGTGAGAATAGGGGGGTTGATTTACTAAGCCAACCGCAAATTACTGTCAGAGCTGCAAAAATTTGCTTTGCTGCATATTTTCAATTTAGCTGGGAATTTACTAACACCCGTGATGTAAGTGGTCACAGCCACAGTCGAGTTCATCTGAATGCACTGCTGGTAATTAGGACCTGATGCTGGGCTATTTAACACGTGTCTTGTCCATTTCTGAAAAGCAACAAAGCGCAAAGGAAAGTGTAAGTTCTCTGCTACTGGCCTTGAAATATTGTTTGAAGAAACCAATAAAAATATTTCTGAACTGCAGTCTTGCAATTACCTCTACTGCAGTGGACAATCCGCAATGATAAATCATCTTCAGCCCCCATTTGTAGGAAGTTAATTTCCCTCTGCACATACAGTATTTTGCAGTTCAACATTGAAATGTCCTAAAATAGATTTTACAATAAACCAAACACGAAACAAAAAAAACACCTACAAATCCTGAGTCATAGGTAAATCAACCCTTGAGTCTAGCCTGGGTTTTATTAAGATATCTGTTCTAACTCCCTCTTCCAAAGGTTTCTGTCTCTCTATTTTTCCCCCTATCAAGCAATATAGGTACTGTCATGAAAATATATATCCTCTTCCTCCTATTCAGTTTATCTTTGTCTGCATCATAACCAGGGTCACCGAAGGCAGCACCCCAGGCTCAGGAGCCCGGACGCAGCAGCAAGAGTGGCACCTCGCTGGCTGACAACCAACCTGGATGCACTGTCAGAAAGTCGCAGCTGTAGTTCGAGAGGACACTGAATAAAATATAAAGCTGAGGGTGGAAATATACACTGCATGCGTTGGCCACTTTGGTGTGTGGGAAGAAAGTAGAACAGGGAAGGTAGCGGATGGAAGAGAAAGCTATGTGTAGGTGCATACAAATGTGTGCTAAACCATCTTTGTTCATGTGAGGAGAACGTATTTTGTGAAGATCTGTGTTACAAGAATAAAATTAGAGTCACTTCCTTGCATGGCTTCATGTGGGCGTGTGGGGGCAATAATCCAAAGTGTAACCAATAATCACGAATAAATACATTAAAACAAAAAATAAAGAAGAAGAAAAGACCATGCAAAACATGAGAAACTAAACATGAGAGGTTGTGAAACAGATTAGTCCGGATGAGTGCATGATGAAAAAGCGAGCAGGCGCAACCACTAAGCTCAAAAAAACAGGCTTCCGCCCATAAGCATGCAGCATAAAGACACGATTAAACTTGATAAAACTTCATCCCTGATTAGCCACAGCCACTTGCATGTCCTGTCGCAGAGCCAAAGAGCCATGCAGCACAAATAGGACCGTTAAGGTTTCACAGTGTACAGCAGTACATCTAACACAGTAATTACAACCAAATCAGTTTACAAAGCCCTAAAACTAACTTATTATCAAAGTAATAAAGAGAGTAAATAAGAGTAATTAGCCTGTGCATAAATTCATACAATGGACACACCATTTCCTATATTTAAACCTGATTCACGTGGTGCTCACTGTATGAGAACACTTCTACCGCTTCGCGATCATAATGCCATGTCACCAAAACACTGAGATCAGCAAACATGACATTTTACAATAGCTTGAAATAAAAGTCATGCTACTGAGCCCAAAACAGACACAATCACCTGCACGCAGACTCGTCAGTTCATTTGTCATTGAGCTAATCTCAAATGAACCTGCTGGTATATGACTGAGAATCGACTTTGTGTCCACAGCACTGACACTACAGTGGGTGTTGAAAATTAAAACATGCAATCAAAGTAAAAAACACTGAATGCTTTGCCTGGTCTTGTTCACTTAATTCTCTGATCTGATATTTCCCGATTGAAGCAATAAATTTGCTAAGTTTCATGATATTTTATTTTGGTAAAGGTCTTGTCGGCCATGGCTGCTTGTGTTCAAACAACATTAAAACACTGCTGTTTCAGATGTCTGGCTTGTGTTAAATAAACAAACAGGACTCAAAGAAAACAAGGATATTTCCATTTGCAAGAATTTCCAAATATTAAGTCATATCTCATTGACAGTATCAAACTCTTTAAACCATCACCTAACTGTCAGAGGCTGGCTGCTCCATTCTATATTTGAGTGGACAAACATGAATGAATGTGTGTGTGTGTGTGTGTGTGTGTGTGTGTGTGTGTGTGTGTGTGTGTGTGTGTGTGTGTGTGTGTGTGTGTGTGTGTGTGTGTGTGTGTGTGTGTGTGTGTGTGTGTGTGAGTTCAACTCACTGAGTCTCTTTGCAGCCTCCAGGGCCTCAGCCGCCGTGTCGGCCACATAGAAGCGCTGGACAGCCACGCCGCTCTCTTGCATCAGCTTCTTGCTCTGGTACTCTTGCAGATTCAGCCATCTCCTGGGACTCAACCAGGTGCACTGGAGGGGAGGGAGGGAAGGAGGGAGGCAAGAATGAGTGTGCGTGACTTTCAGGTGAAAGCTAGTTAACACAGGTAACACAGCGCTATAAAAAGGTAACATCTCAAGGGTTCCATCGTGCCTAATGATAACAGTTTTTCTACTTCAGCTCAAAGTCTCTTCAAGCCCGTGCACTCTCTGCTGCGGTGTTTTACATTATACAACACCAAAACAAGCTAACACCTGCCTCGGAGTGCACAGGCTACATCCTCTCTCCTCCTCCCTCCTCCTTGTCACCCCCCCCCACCATCTCTCTCTCTCTCTCCCCTTTTCCAGTAATGAGACAGGCAGCCAGGCCTAAGCTGCAGGACAGGTCTGGAGCTGTTTGCTCCATCAGCAGACGCAGGCCCTGTCAGCTCCAGCTGTTGTTGCTATTAAAAGGAAATTGGCTTTTTAATGTGACGGGGAGACACAGGCTGTGTTAGAGTTAGAATCCCTCTAACCAAGCACACACTACTCTGTGCATGGGTGTGTGTGTGTGTGTGTGTGTGTGTGTGTGTGTGTGTGTGTGTGTGTGTGTGTGTGTGTACGTGTGTGCGTGCATACAAATGTTTTCACAGGAAAGATCTTCAGGGAGTCGTTAAGGAGAGAAAGGCCATTAAAGTAAAGGGAAAACAAGGATTGTGAGCTAAACTATGGCACGGCATATAAATGATTCCTCAGTGTGTGTATTTCCTCACCCAGTGAAGATTAAACTAACATGATAATAACATCAGCATTGCAGCGCATTATGTTGCTGACTAAGTCAAGTTAAACTGACCTAAAATGTTATCCACCATTACTGTCAGGGCTACACAAGACATTTGTTAGCTGAGGAAACCTGCATGAACATAAGAGGCACATTAAAACGCAGATGATGATGGCATCTCGTGATATTGCCAACTTGTTATTGTACAGTATGTTGGTTTATACCAACCCCTATTGTATACTGCTATTATACTGTCAATACTACATCAACGCAGCAAAATCAAATGTTCAATCACGCCGGCTGCACTTAGGCCTGCACAGTCAATACTCTGTGCTAAACAACAACCACTAGTTCAAAAAAGTAGCCAGCGTCTCCAGGTTGGTTCTGTGCTTGACAGCGGGAAAAATACATTTCTGTGGGGGCAGAAACAAAAGCTAAAATATGGCAATTGCGTCAAGCTGCGCACCACACCTTGAAATTGAATCTGCGTCCTTCGAAACTGACTGACAAAAATTATGGCAGTCAAGTGAAATTATTTAGAAGGAGCTGACAGAGGGACAACCGACATGGCCGACTGTTACAAGAGGAAAATAGTGGTACTGTGAGTATAACAGTGGGTGTTTTGGTCCCAAAGCCAAAAGCAATGTTTCTGCAGTATGCCCAAGAGTCATTAATGGCATGAAAGAGATACTGGAAGTGGCTAAAAGAATCCTCTTCATTATGCCATCTGTGAATCTTACACCTGCGCTAATCAAACCAGTATTTTGAGGTTTAAGGAGACAAAAGCAGGAAAAAGCAACCATATTTTTAGGCTACATTTTGATCCAGTGGTGCACTGAGGATGACAAGGCCACTCTACACCTTTTAAAGTCATCAGGCACTCCCCATCATTCATGGTGGGGAAAGAATAAGATCACAGGGCTGGGGGGATGCTATTTGTTCAGCATCTTTCAACCATTAAGTGATGGAGGGAGTCAGATGTAGACCCTTAATGGTTATTAGCGATTAAAGTCTAATGAGCTTAGCATGGTCACTCTAATAATAGCAATAAACAGCTAAGCCAAACCTTTTTGGAATCTAAGCACACTCATCAATGGTCCCTATGGTTGAAAAGGGTCAGTAAATTTCTGGAAAATTTCCAGAAAACTTGTAAGGGAAGTGAAGCTCAGGGGTTTTTGGAAATGTAGCACAATATCAATACAAAAATTGTTCCATGTAAGAGTGAATTTATATGGGGGGGATACACATAGAAAGCAAAACCAGGTCCAATGGCAGGCACTGCATTCAACAGTGCATTCCTCCATCACATGCACAGACCATTCAGCATCCCTTTAAATAGGAATTCAGTAAAATTACAACCCTCCGTATGCACAGTACATTCTCCCATCACATGTGCAGCCCACACAGCTGCAGCGTCTGAGCCAAAGGATGACATGCTTTCAATGAGAACCAGCAGATAGAAGCCGAAAGCAAAATACACTGTTAATAACTTGTTAACATCATCTGCTAGCGTTGGCTGGCTAGCTGTTACCATGTGGGATGCAGCTTGGCTGAGCATGCTAATTAATTAAAGACTTTTAATGAATGTATTTCCATTCATTATTGTCAAATTCTTGATTTTCATTTCTATTAGAAAGGTTTTCAATTATGTCTGCTTATGATAAGGTGAAAGGTTTGTTTACATCTGCATGCGACATGGTAAACACAGGCTAAGCATATAACACTTGTATTTCCAATAAATCCATTTTATTACCCTTGTTTCTCATAAAATTCTGTTAATTACCATGGAAAGTTTTCACCTTGAATATTCCTGAAATTTTGCAACCATAATGGCCCCTTCACTGAAAACAAAGCCGCTCGACTAGTAATTCACAAGCCATGCCAACGTCCTTTCTGTGCCACAGCACAGTGTATTAGCATGCTTTAACCATTCCAGCTCTCACGAGAGCCTGTGTGGAGACTTCATTAGAACCAAAAGAGGTTGTTTTCTAGGAGAACAGGACATGTTGCTCTATACTGGCTTCTTCTCTCGCATAACTGAATACAGTAATGAGGGGCATCCGCAGGTCACCTCTGCAGTACCATACTATTCATATGCTTCAGTTTTTCCAGTTTGTATGTGCACATGTGGAGCTACGCTTTTAATTCCGTCCCCCATAGCATCGTATAACAGCCAAGACTGATGATGTCACTCATGAAGGTGTCTAGAGGGGTTCAAACGCAGGGCAGGAAGATATGCAGAGACCTGCATAGCAATGCAGGGCAGGGATTATACCAAAGCCAAACAGCCACTGCCGTGGATGCTGCGGGTGTGGCCATAAGGCCTCCGTCAACACGCTGGACATCAACAATAGCACGACATTTCTCCCACTCTGTAAACATTAACAGCTAACCCGCTAGCAAGTGAAGTCTGTTTCTTTGTTGAGAAATAGTTTATATTGATGCTGAATTGACAAGAAAACTGTCGACATATGACACCTCTTATCTTATGTTTTTGCAGACAGAAACACTAGGTAACCGCTAAAGTATGACAAGCTTGTCTGATGTTCATTGACTGCGAGTAGTTATTGATTTGTGATTGGGTTACAGTCTAATAAAGTACGTTGGCACTGATTACTAACAGTGGCAGATCAGGCTAATTACAAGCTAATTGTGCTCAGTTTGTAATGGCAGCATGCAGTAAATGGTTTCCCTATGGGTACCTATCTTTAATCTACTTTCCTAAACACAATGCTTGATGTTATTAATGACTTCTGATGATAGTTGAAAGCTCTGCATTCTCACTGCCCCCTTTTTAAGCTTCCCTTTAACCTGAACAACTATTCACCCAGAAACATCTGCTATTTCTCCGTGCATTAGCTCCTCTTACTGTCAGCTTCTGTGTTTCTGTAGTATATCTAGTGACAAGAAGAGACTAGAGTCTCGTCTTGGGAAGTTTCCCATCTGTGTGTTAAACGTTTAACATGTAGAAAAATTGTTTTAAGTCATTTTTGTGACGCTCTTATGACTCAGGCTAAAATGCTAACACCTGCATGAGTGTTGAAACAATCAGTGTTGAATCAATCTTGATCACCCTTAACCCATTTATAGAATTAATTTTATTATTAAAATATAACAATAACAATAAATATGAATCCATTCACTACTTCTCTATAATATGTAATTATCACATATTGTTATTGCACCATTGGTTTTGGCCTTTGTGCCCTACATTTTGCCCGCAATGCTGTAATAAATTTGTATTTGTCAACGGCCAAAGTAGCAGAATTTAGAAAAAGCTCAAATAGATTTGGACAAAATGTATCGGTCTGTTGTTGTGGGAACACATCCCACAGCCTTAAGGAACCAAGCTGCAAAGCAAGTCTCATTTGCCTGCTGTCAGGTACCTGCAGGGCCTCCTCTCTTAAAACATCCACCTCCCTCGGCATTCAAACTGTTTGCCTTGGGAGGATTAGCTCTGCTGCCTGGGTGCATGTCTCCTTCTGTCAGTCTATCTTTTGGTCTACATTTCATCGAAGAAAACGACAGATGAGAGGACCACAGGACCAAGTTACATGTCTTTTCAACAGGAAGCATCAGATTACATCGAGGCACATCAACTGACAGGTCTAACTATTGGGACTACAATCTAAATTTAGAGATCTAAAAAACATCTAAATATGGTCCAGCTTGCACTGCAATCAGATGTTAGCAAGGTGTGAGAAACAACAGTTTAAGGTCAGTGCAGACACAGTGCTGGTTACACCAGCAATACCGCACCCCACAGTCATTTTCAACTCCAAGCTTGTGAATCTCACAAAGGGACTTGCTGTTAGAGACAGCAATCCTTCAGTGATGACACATTATTGTCACTTTTGGCTTCATTTTTGGAGAAACTGAGAGAGAGTCAAGATAAAATGAGCAACACAAATCCCCCTGCTGGCTGCAGGCTCGAGCACCACTAATTCATGCATTGCTAATTTTATCCAAATATTAATGTGATCTAAACTTAAGAGTTAAAATTAAATTTGGTGATTCTGGAACATTCCAATCGAGTGAAACCATTTGGCTAATACAGAAAAGTTCCAGTACAATTGAGAAAACAGAAAACATTCACTGCCTCTTAGACAGACGGCTGTTGTTATGCTACACAGACTGAAAAACGTGGGAGAATGTCCTAAAACCACTGGTGGATGACAATAATGTGACCTGAAAGCCACGGCCATAGTCTAAAAGGACAAGAAAAGTGTTTGATCCCAATTCCAGCCAAAGCGCGGGCACACCTTTGGAGAGAAAGATGCAACAATCATGTAAATCTGCTGTTAGCCTTCCCAAACCAGTTAACAAGGACACTCAAACCAATTAAAATGGATCCTCTGTCACCCCACAAAGGGAGCAGTGAGGAGGAAAAAGAGCTAGCAGACTTCCCAAAATAACAGCTTCTGCTTCCCGAAGAAGTCAAGTGGGGCTGGAGGTGTCCCTCCAGGCACTGACAGTTACCTAGAGCAAAACACCAGAGAATGGAAAGGCACCTGGGGCATTTTCTAGCATGTACCAGACCCACAGACAATTTGTATAAAAGCTGGGCTCTTACTTGGCACTCTAATAACAATATATCTACAGACATATACAGCCTGCATGCAGTCATCCAGTGATGTATTTCTACTTACCTGAAAGCTCACAATGCCTTATCTGTAATGTTGCCTTTGAGTGTACATGTATAACAGTAATATATTGATGTATTTCTTTAAATAGCACTCTTGTAAACACAGTCAGTCAGAACCTTTCTGCTAGCAAATAACTGCTTCATTGTGTAACCTATTATACAGTTTTGTTTGCGCAGCCTAGTTCCAGCGACTTACTTTATAGAGACACATAACTTACGTTTGTGTATTACTTAACCTCCAATCCACCACCTGAAACAAGTTTAACATTAGCACTTAGCTACGTAGATATAGAGTAGCCAGTCGCAGCCAAGATGGAAACACATGCTGAATACAAAGAGCAATGTTGTTCATGTTATGTGTAGAGGCCATTCACAACCTTCACACTTCAGATAAGCAACCAAAAAATGTGTGTGAGGTTCTGTGCCAAATTCTATCAAAATGACATAGAAATAAACTGCAATTATTATTCATCATTAGCCGATTGGTGTCTGAATATTGCTTTGTTTTAATGTTGTTACATGTATTACATATCTGTATTTCTTGCTTTAAATTCAATAGAGTATTGAAGCCGATGACAAATTTTCCACTTTGCAGACAACTGAGCTCCATAATGATTGATGGTCTGACAGATGACACATGCCTGATTAGCTGTGTTAATGAACTTTCTGAACTTTTAAATTATATTCTTCATTATGCCCTAATGACGGCCTGATGCCAGCATCTGAGCAGTGACTTGGAACAGCGACTCCATCTCCATCTATTGTTTACTACTGTCCTGTTGTGCTACAAAGACTTTTAGACATACACAGGTATTCTTGACTACTGGAATTCATAATTAAAAAGGTGAAGTGAGGCTTGGTATTACTACAATTGTTAGTGAAATCTGGGATGGCAATGCTGTAATACATCCTGTATGCAGAGACATCTGGCTCAACACCATCAAGAGGCAAACACTGGGTAAGAAAACAGCAGGCCTGTTGCTTTACCTGGCAACACCTTCTGTAAGTGAGGATGTCGTCATTTTAAAAATAGATCTTTAATCCAGAAAACAATGCAATACCCTGCTTCTCTAATTAAAATGAATCTTCCTGAAGACATCATTGAAAGTACTGAAACATTCTAGATTTAGTACACAGTATAAGGAGATACTTCAGTGTTTCAGAAGGAAAAGTCCTGTTCTGTATATAAGTAAAGTGAGTGGCAGCTGAAGTGAAATCATCAGTAATAACCACATTAGAAAATTTCTGGTTGTGCGGTATTATGGTAGGTTAATGGTTAGGACACACATTACATCAGTCCTTACGTTTACATGCAGTAAATATTCGGGTTATGGTCAATATTCTGAGACAATTCAGAATAACTTGTCTACATGCGTGAGCAAACGGGGTAATCAATTGGGATATCCCGATCAAAACAGCGACGCACGGACAATGTGTTGACGCACGGAGAATGTCATGACGCAATGTGCGTCATTTCAGCTTCTTCTTCCTGTATCCAACAACAACAACAACAGCAGCCCGGGGCCGGTAGCAGTCGCCTTCGTTTGCGCTTTGGTGCTGGTGCTGACCCACCACCAGTACTTAACACTATTCTGTCTCACTTGGAAGGAAAGAACGTGAAGAAATAGGAAATGGAGCCGGAGCTGTGCCATCCATACCCATGCTACCTGCACTCAAAAGACCAAGATTCCTTGCGAATAGAACATGCGCAGAACACAAATTAATGTTCCGTGCGATGGGGATATTCCGATAGGCGTATACATGACCAAAAATTCGGGTTAGAAAAGGAGTAACCCAGGGGTCATATTTGGGTTTTTCAAAAGGGTTATTGGTGTTTACATGGCCGTGCGCAACCGGCTTACTGCTGATATTCCAGTTGTGAAAGGGTTACTTGACTGCATGTAAACGTAGTGAGTGTTTCTTAATTCTGGTCCTCAGTCCCACTGCCCTGCATGTTTTAGATGATTCCTCCTCCACCACACCTGATTCAAACGATCGGCTCGTCATCAAGCTCTGCAGAGGCCTGATAACGAGCCACTCATTTGAATCAGGTGTGTTTACATGGTATGATCACAAGGTTCAATTTTGGCCAAGGACCTTTGTTGCACACAGTCTCTCTCCCCTCATTTCCACCCCCCACATCTTCACTGTTCACTTTCAAACAAAGGCATAAAGTATCCAAAAAACACTAGCACAAAAAGCTATGGCTGTTGACGGTGCAAACCTTTGTGGATAAAAATGTAAGGAGATGATTCCCACTGAGCATTTCAGGAAGGAATATCCAATCCCAGAGTTACAAATTCAGTTTCATGTGCAGCCAACGGTGATCTGAAGCGAAAGAGTACGATACAGATACAGTGTCGTGTTTTGCGATGACAAACCATTATGAACTTGCTGCAGCTCTGATTTGCATATTTGACTGGCTTTATCCCAGAGCCATGCGCCATACTCAACTGACTGACAAAACCGGACTTGTGAGAAACAAAGATGAAATCAAACAAAATCACATGAGCAAAATATTGTGAAAGAGTCGCATATTTCAGTGTTGAAGATGAATACATGAACAGCATAACACTAAAAGACAACTTTAAAACAGAAATTTAAACTGTTAAAAAACACTTCCATACCCAGCAGCTCCTCAAATTGTGCAACTCTGTACTTACAGAATAATAGATCAATTTGCCACCATAAGAGTAGATATTAAGACATCCCTCCTGAGTCCCTCGTGTAGAATACAATACTTCAAAAATCATTACCACAGTTATGGTTTCAGTCACTCCTAGTCATGCTTAGCATTATCAGATAGCCAAGTCATGATAATGATAATAACCTGCTACACGTCTGCCTCTGTAGAAAGCCATGAGCGGTAAATGGTAGTATGGCAGCAAGGCAGGCAGGCAGGCAGGCAGGCAGCTGCCCTGCAGTCCTCTGAGACTCTCTCTCTACAGTAATTATCATCAGCAGCACTGTAGAGACAATCCACCAGCATCTTCTACCTAACTACTGCACTACTTGTCCTTAATACACACACACACACACACACACACACACACACACACACACACACACACACACACACACACACACACAGACGAAAATTGACACACACGGGATGTGCTGTGCACACTCGTGAACACACACTATGGCAAAAACAAAGTTGTGCGCTCTGACATGGCATAAATATTCACAGCGAAGTCCTATACACGCAAAAGCACTCAAGCTCTTTCTCATGAATACATCCAAGTGATGAGAAGTGGGGCGCAGTGACAAGAGAGAGTGGCGACAAAGATAAACAGCAATATTCTCTATTAATATGAGGAGAAACAAGGCAATAAAGACATTTACAGAACAGGTCGCATTTATTCTGCAAATCAAAACAGAACCAATGTCTCAGTGGCATGCCATAGAAAGAAAGTGGAAACAAACTGCATGGTGAAAAGTGGAAATGCAAGCGGTCACATTAGTAACCAGGCCTTATGATTCGACAAGCAATGCTCTGTGACTTTTTGTTCAAATAAGCCCTTCTGACAAAGCACTTGGCTCAAGGTCGAGACAGGTTCCAAAAAAGGCCCACAAAACATACATACCTGGCTTTCCCTTTAGGTCAGGGACACAAGACTTTCCAAGAGATCCTGAGGTACAAATACGCTACAGCTGAAGCCATGAAACCATGAAGCCATGCAGTATTTATGTGCCACCAGTCCAATAATAGTCTGCCATTGTCTCCATTATGTTTTACACCCTAGCGACTGCATTTTGCTTTTGATGCAAAAGCACAAGAAAAACCTTTACTTCAAAATGCAAATCAGAGGAGAAAGAAGCTGAAGTCCTGCTGAGGAAGAACTTATTCCGTGAAAGAATTTTGCTTTCAGCAGGCCTGCAGCAAGAGTCTTGACATTCAGCGAGTGATCACAAAATGTCACGTACACTGTGGCAGAGGTGGATACAAACTTTGTTTTCTCTCTTACGAAAGGGCTTTATGTTTAAAGCCACGCAAACATCCTCCTCTCAGTCAGATCGGAGTGCTTTTGATTGATGTTTTGATCAAAGCGTCTTACTTTGAGAACAGTCACACAGTGAGGTGCAGCCCAGTGAGAGTTTCAACACCAGTCCATCAAAATTAAAACAGGCTTGTGTATGAAGGAGGAGACATTTGATAAATAAAGAATGGTGTTCTAGAGAAGAGAATTTTGATGGATTTGCATTTGATTAAAGGCTCAAAAGGATATTAAAATCTCTAAATCATTAAAACATTTTACATATTTGCGTGAGGTTTGGCAGGATAAAAAGGCACAGGACAGCAAAAACTTT
The DNA here is from genome assembly GCF_039877785.1 of Chaetodon trifascialis. Taxonomy (NCBI): domain Eukaryota; kingdom Metazoa; phylum Chordata; class Actinopteri; order Chaetodontiformes; family Chaetodontidae; genus Chaetodon; species Chaetodon trifascialis. The sequence continues at coordinate 25,658,098 of NC_092058.1, read as the reverse complement.
TTTTGTTCATGAAAATTCATGCAAATTCTGAAATTTGCAGGCTGATCTACATTAATATATACTGCACTTGTCTACAGAAGCTAACACTTAGTAGCCTAAACTTTGTTTTAAAACAATCAGTGAGGCCCTGAAAATTATGTTCATAGAATTCTGATATCTACTGAGGTGATCTCTTGATACAATAAAAACATTTCAAAAAAAAGAAAAGGTCAAACTTAGACGTTTACAGGGTCCCTTCAACATTCAAAACGATGTAGCACATTCACCTAATTTGTGGTGAACAAATGTTGACATAAATCTAAAGAATACAGGAGAAACATATCGAAAAAACAAACCAAAGACAAAAAGTCACAAAGACATTCACTAAAAATAAACTGTGTTGACGTTCATAAATAAGAAAAGAACAAAGGAACGTGAATCATTGAGATGTGCTGAATGAAGTATGTCACCATACTCCCCTCGCTGAGCTCTGAAAGCGACTGCGCCCTCACACAAAGACACGGAGAGGACAGACAGCGATGGCAGCAGCTGCATCAGATTGCCGAGTCCTTGTCGCAGCTGTACTTATCCACGAGTAGCTCTGAAGGACGAAATCTCAATATAGTCAATGCCATATTCCCAAAACACTTCCTTAGCTTGGCCATATGGTATTCAGCACGGCATCATGCAACATCAGGACTTCTCCTATGAGGCGCAAGATTGTGCAGTCTCGTGTCTGGTTGAGGGCAGCATGTACGTTGTCAAACCACACTTGTTGTGAGAAGTGTCATCACAGTGAGGGGATGTCTGATCTTGGCACTTTGCAAAGTCATTTCAAGACATGCCACTACTTTGTTGTTTGCCCTTCTGTTAAACTTAAGGAGTCAATATCCTAAGGCTAATTTAAAGCAGTTGTCTTTATCACTATGAGAGAGTGGAACAATGTCAAAAAGTCACCATCTGACAGAGTAGTTCTGGCTCCCTTGGAAATTTATTAGAGTCATAAGCCTTAATTTACAGGGGAAGGTTACAAAGCAGGCAATCACCTTTGATCAGGCCCATAAACAGCAGCCAGTCAATGCTGCACTGCTCGTTAATCTGTCACTCAAAAATTCAAAGGGTTGACATCGCAGGTCAAAAAACGCATTTGTTTCGCGAATGGAAGTGAAGCCAGCGAGGACCCGGCCAATCGCGAGTGAAGATGTGATTCTGCCCCGGCACTTGGTAACACTAAGAGAACATTATCTCTGAACACAGGCTATTTATCGAACTAAGGACATCAGCACTGTGGTTTTCACAATGCAGCCAACATCATCTTTAGTAATGCCGTAGTATTCATTCGGGCAACAGTTCATTTCCATAGAGATTAATTATGAATGCATTTAGTCATTACACATTAGGTGACAAGTAGTTAAATGCAATGATCCATGTTTTCTCAACATGCGAGCATACATTAGTCATTTTGTGATGTATGCTGATATTGACTTAAATGACCGTGATCCTAATCTCATCTGTATTACACAGTGTAAAAACCTGTTGAACACAGCATCACAAACACCTACATTTAGAACTGAAACAAAGAGTCGATTAATCCAGCGAATCCAGGCAAGAATTTTTAATAATCGATTGATAAATTATTCATCCAAAATGGCAAAAATTCACTGGTTCCAGCTTCCCTGAATATTAGCTGTTTTTTTACTCTTTCAAGACAGAATATTTATGCCGTTTAAGCTGTTGGACTGATAAAATGAGCCGTTTGAGTACGTCACCATGGGCTCTGGGCATTTGTCACTATTTGCTGACATTCCATGGACCAAACAATTATTGATTTTCCATGAAAATAACAATGTACATTAATCTATAATGGAAACTTACTCAAAGCCCTACCAACATGTGGGGTTGCAAAATTCTGGTTAAATTTAAGGTGGAAATGTTCCATGGGAATAAATAGGAATTTCCGGAAAATAACGACAATAAAATGGATATATAAGGGTTATTTGCTCAAGCTGTGTTTACCATGTCGCACGCAGATAGAAGCAAACCTTTCATCATATTCTAAGCATCAACTGAAAACCCTACGTTTGAAATGAAAAAAAATCAACAAGCTGTCTCAATGGACAACATTACAAAGACAATATATCTGATGTTTTAAATGCAATACATGTTCTACTGGGCTTTTGTCGGCTGTGTTTTTCTCTGTTTAACTGACATTGGTATGAGAACCTATGGTAACCAGTAATCTGCTAGATGGAGTACAGCAACATGAAGGAAAGACTGCTCTGATTGATGATGTGGACGACACATGCAAAGTGGCTGCTGTTGCATGATCTAATCGATACCTTATAGGACACCTGAACAAGAGCCTTCATCACTCAAAACCCTTCAGAAGTCTATAAGAAAGTAACAAATTACTTTATGTTTTTTTTCCCCCAACAGTTCATACATTATGAATACAGAGGAAGCACTATGAAGAGCTGCATTAAGGTAGTAAAACACAGAAGGGATTCAGAATACACCTTGAGCACAAGACACTACCCCTCTCACACAGGCTATTATCATTAAGTCTCAATGGCTGGACATAGTGCAGCTCCATCAGCGGAAACTCTCAATATGCCAATCCAGGATTGATTCCCAAGAGTCTGTGCAAAAGAAAAAAAAAAAGAAAGCTGATGCTTTCGTAGTTTCTGAGGCTAATGCACAATTTTAATCAGGCATATTCATGAGGAAATTGCAAATCTGTATTGATGTGGCCCGCATGACACGACCTTAAGAACAGGAAGAGGAGCTTACAGGACTCCAATCAGCAGGGGTTCAAAGGGGCCTTTGAGATCATTTTAGGACTCTGAGCGTCCTCCAAGTGACTGTCCTTCTAATGACCACAGGGTATTCCTTTCCCATCAAAATCTGAGATGGCCTGCCTTAGTGGGTTTTTTCTTGAATTGCCCGAAAGAAAAGAAGAAAGAAAAAAAAAAAACATGAGCATCACAGAAAGATAGTGCAGCAGAAAAATGAGAGGAAGAATGAGACAAAGCAGACCTTCTGGAAACTTCAAACCTGATGTACTGAGGCACTTTTCACAGAAAAGCCATGTGAAGACCAAAGACAATAGACTCTATTTTTAACTATGCGAGCAGCGCGGCTTTATGGATGGCAATGCTGGTCTGTTGATTCATCTGTTGGTCCACTACTTTGTTCCAAGCTATCTCAACTATTTGATAGATTGCTATGATATTTAGTAAGATTCTGTACAGGCATTCACGGTTCAAGGATGATGAATCCATACGACTTTAGTGATCCACAGACTTTTCACCTTTGCCACCGTTAAGTCAAACTGTTCATTTGTCCAATACTTTAGTTGATGTAATTTCCATCAGCCTCAGGTGCACTTTACATTAGGTTAAAACTACAATGTTAGCATAGTAACAGGCTTAACTAAGAAATGGTAAACATTATGTATTTCTAAGAGGTGGAATATACTTGGGTATTCACAGCTTAATGTGGTTTTTGGTGGATTTCTTTTCTAAAAGGAAACTATTCAGTGTTGTGTTGCAGTAATTTATTACATTTTCAGAAAACATTAAACCCATAACTGTGTTTTTATGTGAAAAAGAACAATAATGAATGCACTTAATCTGATAGCTGAGCTGGAATGTAAAAGAATTAATTTAAGTATTTACATAATCGCATATCACATTCACATATCTTTAAACCACAGTGTGTGAACAAATGGAGTTTCCAGAGGCACTGAATATCTCATACTATACAGTGGTATCCCCACATGTCTGGTGAGGTTAAAATCCTCATTACTTGTCATGGCCAGACCCTAACCCCTTTGAAATGACACTGCCTTATTAGTGACGACAAATGACTGCAGAGTTAATTAACCAGAATGCTCCTTACGGGGCATTATCAAATGTTTAAGAAATTAACAGATTGCCAGTTCACCAATTCTATGTAATTGATTTGTTCCAATTCAGGTTATGAACTCGTCTCTTTTCCCCATCCATTTAGCTAACCATCCGGGAAGAATTTAAAAGGCAACTTTACAGTGTCCACTTCCATGAGCACAGGCTGAATCAGAGAGTAGTACTCAGAGCGACTATAAAAATCATTGCCATACTGAGTGCAGTAGAATGTTTTTCTGCTAATGAGGTGCCAGTTTGCTACTTAGTTGCAACTCATAAATACAGGCTGTCTTGCAATTAGACAAGCACTGTGTAGTAAGCCGTGAGAGAGGTGACACACAGGAAAGGAAATGGAAGAGCCAAAGACGCAGAGTTGATGTGGATTTTCTGCATAAACAGGCCAGCATGAAGCGCAGGCATAATTCCACTTAAAGCCAGCCATGTAGCAAGAGCATGCCTCATGAAGCACTCAGAAAGCCTGCTCTCCTTTAATTAATAAAGTACTTGAGTATTGATGGCAGTAGTTCCTCTCTGTCTTCTGCTTTGGCACTGCCTGCATAGATTTGGACAAGGAGCAATGGCAAAGATAACAGGAATGTAATAGTGGTAAAACCCGGGGACACTGCCAACTGGTTTAGTGAAAGCACAATGACTCGTCCTCACAAACATAGCACAGCAGGTCAATCGGCTGCATTTACATTGTTAAGTACATCTAGGCATTCATAATCATTAGGCTCTACTTTCCGTTTAAGCTGCTATCGAAAGGCACTTTAAACTCTGGTATATTTCTATAAAAACCTCATTATGTCCACGCTGCTTTCTGATGGTATCAAAAATCATGATGGCTATTCATCTATACAGCAGAAGAAGAGGCGAGTCATGTAAGGTCTCACGTATGGCACAGAAGATGTACTTTTTGCTCTCATCTCATTATGGCTACCACCCACTTGTAGCTTCTGTCCTTGCCTCTTCAAAGCTAGAGGTCGTGTCCAGACCATTAGAGTATGGAGACAGAGATGACGTCTGTCTGTTAGAGAGCTGGGAATAGAGCAGTAGAGCAGAGACAGAGGCGGGAGCACTAGAGCATGGCTCCAGGATTTAGATCAGTGAGATTTGCATCATTGGCAGGTCTTTAGGCAGGGCAGGTCTAATCTCCTGCAGACAGGCTTAAGAAAGGAAAACCTGACTGCTCTGTCTCTACAGATAGGGATTTCAGTAATTAGCATAGTTAATAAGAGCGGGTATACAGAGTCATGTTCAAAGGTGTCAGGTCTAAGGGGAAGACAACACAGGAATGACGAGAAGGCCATACAAGGGTGTGCAACTATGTCAAAGTTCACCCCCATATACATCCACATCTACAAGTATGAAATTGGTCACAGGCAAATACCCTGGAGCCATATTCATGAATGGCTAACTTAACAATGGCAATTCATTGGTGCTACAAGTCATGGTGTCATCACGTGTCATGACCTGTTCCTGTTCGATCTCTCAAAACTGCAAATGAAGTTCTCAATGCAAAGTGTTTGCACCACCTCAATAATTATCAAGGCAAACGTGCCTGAGACAAGTAAACTAGCGGGTCAAATTTTGACATGCAACAAAACCATCTGGGGCTGTATCAGAGCAGAAGAACTGCCAGTAGTGTGTAGACAATTTATTACTTTGTGGGCAGCTTCTTTATTGGTGTCTTCATTGCCACCAGCAGCAGCCATGTGTACTGTAACACCATAGCTGTTTTTATGACAAAACCACACCATCAGGCTGCCGGACTGACGGTGTCAAAGTCAGGTCTCAAGACCTTGAAAAAAAAAAAAGTTCATAAGGGGGTGGCCGGAGGCAAACTCCATTATGAAATCCAACTCACACTTAAGATATATTTGAAGGTCTAATTTCAAAGATGATGAATTAGCTAGTGTGGCAGCTGAACACAATCTTCAACATACTGCACTTTGAATGAATTACAGCTGTCAGCAATCACTGGCATTGTTTTCTCAACTAATTTCCAGCCTCACTCCCACTTTTTCCTCATTATCTGTACAAGAACAACAGCAAAAGTTAAGCTGATAGGAGTGCATTCACTCATTGCATTCCCATTTCAGAGGCTGCCAACATTTCCTAATGACTGCAGCCCTTCTAAATAATTGAAAAAGCCTAAGCACCTCACCAGCTACAGAAATGGCTATTAACCTTGGTGAAGCGATATTCAAATCCAGTTAGAGCTGACTTCGTCCTCCAGTATCCCTTGCGGGGAGGAAATGTAAATGTGTTCTTGCTGAGACAGATGGGGAAGCCGCCCGTTGTTTGAAGTTCCAGCAAAAGAAGTCGTTGCAAGCAGAGGGCTCTCCACCCTCCTCTGTAAAATATTCAGCACCCAGTCTCATTGAGCCACCTCTCTTCCCAGTGTTTCCCTTCAAACCGAGCTTCAACTCTGCTGGGTTATTACTAAGCAGGCACACCTTACAAAAAATAAAAACTTAGCAAACGTTTACAAATTCACCACTGTGCAGCGACAGTGAAAAACAGCCTGAGGATTATCTCGCTGTGCAGACAAGAATTCAAGAGATTTGATTTATGGGAGAAAGAGAGAGAGAGAGAGAGAGAGAGAGAGAGAGAGAGAGAGAGAGAGGGAGAGACAGAGACAGAGAGAGTGGGGGAGAGAGAGATGGAACAAAAACATGGCATCCCACTCCCCTTTTAAGAGCATCCTGGAGCCTAACCATCTGAATATATTGCGATGTCCTCTGCATTGTTGTTGACAAATCATCGCAAATTGAATTCCTCAGCTTAGCTGACATACTGTCAAAGCTGGTTTGATTCTATTGTAGAGATACCTGGCTGTCAATCAGTTCAAGCTCTGATATTGTGCTACAGACCAGAGAGAATCCCTCATCATTACTCTTATCACCTGGCCCGAGAGAGAGAGAGAGAGAGAGAGAGAGAGAGAGAGAGAGAGAGAGAGAGAGAGAGAGAGAGAGAGAGAGAGAGAGAGAGAGAGAGAGAAGTGGATGTAGTGGAAGGGAAGCAGGTACAACAGCCAGCAATGAGATTAAAAGTTTTGCAAGAGTTTACTTTTTAAGGGCATGCCAAAGCAAACTGCACACCACTGAGCAAAACAAAACATTCTGGGAACACTGGTGGACATGTACAGTACCAGTCAAAAGTTTAAACAGACCTTCTTATTCAATGGTTTTGCTTTATTTATTTATTTTTTTTAAATTGTAGATTAATACTGACGACATACAAACTATGAAGGAACATATATAGAATGATGTGGTAAACAAAACAGTGTGAAACAAACCAGAATATGTTTTATATTTTAGCTTATTCTAAGTAACCACCATTTGCCTTAATGAGAGCTTTGCTCAGGCTTGGCATGCTCTCAATCATCTTCATGAGGCAGTCACCTGGAATGGTTTTCACCTAACAGGTGTGCCTTGTCAGGAGTTCATTTCTGGAATTTCTGGCCTTCTTAATGTGTTTTGAGACCACAAGTTGTGCTGTGCAGAGGTAGGGCTGGTACAAAGGTCTATACAGTGAATAGCCCTATTTGACTACTGTTCTAATCCATATTATGGCAAGAACCACTCAGCTAGGTAAAGAGAAACAAGAGTCCATCATTACTTTATGACGTGAAGGTCAGTCAATCCAGAAAATTTTGAACTTTGAATGTATCTTCAAGTGCAGTCGCAAAGACCATCAACCTCTATGATGAAACTGGCTCTCATGACAACAGCCACAGGAAAGGAAGACCAAGAGTCACCTCTGCTGCAGAGGATCAGTTCATCAGAGTTACAGGCCTCAGAAACCGCAAATTAACAGCACCTCAGATTAGAGCCCATATAAATGCTTCACAAAGTTCAAGTAGCAGACACATCTCAACATCAACTGTTCAGAGGAGACTGCATGAATCAGGCCTTCATGGTCGAATTGCTACAAAGAAACCACTTCTGAGAAAGAATAAAAAGAAGAGCTTGGGCCAAGAAACACAAAAAATGGACATTAGACCAGTGTAAATCTGTCCTTTGGTCTGATGAGGGCTGCACCCATCATGTCTTTGAGACGCAGAAAAGGTGAGCAGATGGTTTGTACATGTGTGGTTCCCACCGTGAAGCTTGGAGGAGGAGGTGTGATGGTGTGTGGGTGCTGTGCTGGTGACACTGTTGGTGATTTATTCACAATTCAAGGTACACTTAACCAGCAACAGCATTCTGCAGCAATATGTTATCCCATCTGATTTGCACTTTGTGGGACCATCATTTGTTTTTCAACAGGACAATGCAGTGCTGCATCGGGTGACCTGGCCTCCACAATCGCCTGACCTAAACCCAGTTTAGATGGTTTGGGATGAGTTGGACTGCAGAGTGAAGGCAAGCAGACATCAAGTGCTCATCACCTCTGGGAACTCCTTCAAGACTGTTGGAAAACCATTCCTGGTGACTACCTCGTGGAGCTGATTGATAGCATGCCAAGAGTGGGCAAAGCTGTCATCAAAGCAAATGGTGGCTACTTTGAATAATCTACAATTTAGAAAATAAAAAAATAAACAGGGTTTCCTCTAGGATTTTTTTCAGCAGCGGGGGCAAGCTCTCTGGGGAGCTGTGGCGCATAAACAAATGACACTTGACTGCAGATTTTACTTTTACAACCTATTTATTGAATGGGCAGTTGAAAATTGCTTTTTAAAGGCTGAATGTGTCTGTGTGTGCTCGTGCGCTGTGTCTGTAACCCCTGCTCCTCCCCATCCTGCTCAGTGCATACACACTGAAGCCACCACACATCATGTAGTTGACCAATCACGTGCGGCTTGAACGGAAGAAGAGTTGAGAAAAAACAAAACAAAAAAAAACCCAAAGCGGCTCTTGGTCCGGGTAGCAGGCAGGAGCCGGCTCCGATCGTTCACTTCAAAGAGCGGACTCTGAGAGCCGCTTCATTCACGACCGACACATCACTACTGACTAGTGTCATCTTCATCAGCTGTCTTTCTCTTCTTAGAGAAATATTTGAACAAGCTCATCTGAAAATGCAGTCAGCAGTTACATCATGGAGTGTAGATATTAGCTTCATGCTATCAATTAGTTTACTCACGTTAGCAACACTGAGTTGGCACCGGGCCCAATTAACTTAAGCTACCGATATGTTACATAACGTTAGCTGGCCGTCAATATTTTGCAAATGTCTATTTAACTTGTAAAATCCATTATGAGTTATCCTAAGCTAATAAGTCTACCTTTTCCCCGGTAAGTCGCTGCCCTGTTTTCCAAGACGACCATCCTCTGACTCTCTGACCTGGTGCCTGGGTGCTTGACGTGATGTCACTTTCAAGGCCGCGCACTTGCGAGTAATTAACGTTGGACTCTGCTGTGAAGGTGGAGACATGCGGCGGTGGTGTATTTGCAACAATAAAAATGAAAAAATAAAAATAAAAAAAAAATTTGAAGGAGCGGTGGCTAGGATTTAGGAATGGTGGCCCGCCACTCCTAAATGAATGTAGAGGAAACAATGATAAAGCAAAACCATTGAATGAGAAGGTGTGTCCAAACTTTTGACTGGTACTGTATGTGGGTGATGTATGAACACAGTACAGAGCAGGAAAGTGAGCAAAGTTGAGAAAACACACCTTAGACATACAAGAGGATGATACAACAATAACAACATTATGATATCAAGACTGGGGCCGATACCAATGGCCGATATCACAGGAATGTGATACGTGCGGTGGATAAGTACTTGTTATTAATCACTTTGGCTGTAACAGATTCTTTCCTTTTAAGTGTGACAATCATTTCATTTAGAATGGATCAGTTCATTTCAAATGTGTGGCAGAACTTGATAAATGTGGCTGAATTTATCATAATCCTGACCCTCTACACACTCCTTGTTTCTACTTAAATATACATTTTTATCTTGTCCATTAACTGCAACACACGTAATTTCCAAAAGACACCTTTCAGCCACCTAACTGGGTCACCCTTTGCCTTCCGAGCAGCTTTCCCTGCCACATATGTTCTGAACAGTGATTTGGAGGACACAGTATTGTGTCATTGTTCAAGAAGAAATTTCTTCAGCCGTTTGATCTATGGGCCGATGTGCTACACATTCGTTCAGGGTTTTAAAAACATAGTATGTAACATTTCCGCTAGCTTGTACCTATCAAGGTTGTCTCTTGGTTAATTCAGTCATTACACACACTGTTTGTTTGTGCATCAGTGACGGGTGATAAGATCAGCAGCAGTATGATCGCAGCAGAAAGAAAGAAAGTCTAACTGCAGATAGTTAATTACTTAATATATTTTTTTCTGTTGAAAAGCTGACATGTGAAACCATGGAAGTCTTTGATGACCTTGCAAGCCAGTTATCTACAAAGGAAAAAAGCAGCAAGGTATGTGTCAGAAACAACTCTCTGCATCCTCCAGAATAATCATATAATTGAATCAACGTCTCGAAACAACAAACACTACAACCTTCATGAAGGGAGGATTTATGGCAGGACTGCATTAGTTCTAGCTTGGTTTCTTCATACACAGGCAACTGCATATGCTTATAGGCTTCACAGAAAAAAAATGCATATTTCAAGAGTAATGGAGTGCAAACAGCATATCCCAACAACAATGATCCAGACAAGCTCTGCCTCATTTTGCCAAATGTGTAAATAGAGTACATGGGACAATCATTCTGAGCTACAGAGGCTGTTATACATCCTTTCTTTGAGCCACTGGTCTTCACTTTGTGCGTGTGTATCAAGGGACAGTATTAATGCAGTGGAAGAGACCAACGTCCCAGGTTGTTATGGGACCAGTTGCAGAGAGAGACGACCTGTTACTGAAAGCAACCAAGACCCTTGGAATTGTATTCACTCTGCCTTACACTCAAAACAGACTCTTAAGCCAGCCGCTTGTGCATAAGCACACACATTTACGGCTCACTGTGACCAACATCAGTGCAAAGTGTAGTTTTATTTCCGAGAAAACATGCTTATAGATTTGTGAGAATGTTACAGAAATGAGAGAGGGTGCTGTTTAGGGGACAATGAACATTCAAATCACCAGTATGGGATCTTTCTGACATCCATCAGTCCTTTATGTGTAAAGAAATGTATACACCTGAAATAGGGCTGGGCGATAAAACGACAGCGATATGTCTCGCGATAGACACGTCATCAATATCAATATAAAATGCGTTTGATAAAGCATTCGATCATTTTTTTTTTTTCTTCATCGGAAGAAACCTGAAGTTGCGAAGCGAGGTTGGTTGCATGAACAAAGGCACTCGCTCTCAGGTAACTGAACAACGTAGGGAGTAATCGCTAATCAGTGAGAGAGACACACTAACACGGCAATTATGTAACATTATCAAGTTCGGTTGCGCCATCTTGTTGTCTCGTGTTTGATGCTTCGCAAGGAGTGAGATGAGAAATAGAAAGTGAGTGCCGCAGTGAGCGAAGAAATTGTTGATAAAACAGGGAAAGTCAGCTCGCCAGTACGGAGTTTTTTGGATTTCATAAGTCGGACCGGAGTCAGACCAATGTGGTCTGTAACTTATGCAAGACTGTCGTCCCCACCAAGACCGGCAATACCACAAACTTGTTTAACCACCTTAGCCGTGCTCACTCTTTGGAGCGCAGCCGTATTCGCCAACGTCCGCCAACCGCAGCACCACCACACAAGCAGCTGACCACCATGCAGAGGTATCTGCTTCAGTGCCTGATGACAAATCATCTAAAAGGCACGAAGACGTAACGGAGGCAGCGGCATATCATGTAGCTAAAGACATGCTTCACTGAGCACTGAGGAGAAGCCAGGTTATAAACATCTCTTACACGCACTTTTTTTTTTCTTAAACACACTTGCAATATAAATATAATTGAATAGTTCATGTATGTTTAGAGTAAGAAGAGTGACTAAAGTTGTTCATATGTCTAGGCTGGTTTTATAGTTCAGTCAGTGTTACTGTGCTGTCTATCATGTTTGTTTGTTTGTATGTTACAGATGTCAAGTCTACCTCAGTTTCTGCTGTTTCCAAAACACTGCACATATCTGAAAACATTTTATTCACCAGAGGGTGAATCAGCTTGTGAACTTCCTGCACTAAACCTGCAGAAAAAAAGTTCTCAGGTTTCTCTCTGTTTACATTTTTACACTTTTTTTACTTTTATTATTTGAGTGTTTTCCATTGTTGTGTTGACATTTCCTTTCCTTTCTGCCTTGATAGCTGAGGGGATTATAATCAGACGAAGGTTTAATTTAAAATAAAAATGTTTAAATTGAATGTATTTTTCTCCTGATCATAATTTTAAATAGGTCATAAAGAATATCAATAATTATCGATATCGACCAATATAAAACACTTATATCACAATAGAGTTTTCAGCCATATCGCCCAGCCCTAACCTGAAACTAGAATATATCTCTGTAAATGGAGCAATTCTACAGGGGAGCTGGAACTGTTGTCCAACTTACTGATGAAAAGAACAATGAAAAAGTTAAATTTGTACGTAAAGATTTTGTTGGGCGTTTGTTGGACCAACATTACTTAAGCAGTTTTTGGATGACATTTAATTTGAAATTTTCTCAAGATAACATTTTTTTCTCTCTCTTTCAGGGGATGATTGAAAAGTGTATAACAGCTCTGGCATGAATTCAGCTTTAAGCAATTTCATAATGCTCATTTTTTTGTTGAGATAGTGTGGAAATTCAATTATATGTTTATAACTGCGGTCATAGTTACAGGTGGGGTTGAACTGAACAGCATCATATTGAGAGATGTTTCTAATTTTTGTCCTCCCTATTTACATACATAAGGGAGGTAGAATACTAGAGACACCTCTGAATATAATGCAGCTCAGTACAACACCACCAACTATGACCTCAATGCTAAAACGCATCATTGAATTAACACCTGTGTGGCGGCATAAAACATCCTGAACACTAAAGGCAACATAAAAGCAGACAGTGTGGCTTAGCTGGTGTATTGGATTACATTAGATTACACATGTGTATCTAGTAAAGTGGCCAATGAATGCATATGCCAAGTCAAAGATTCCCCTGTCCGCTGGGATGTGTGGTTGAGAATGTGTTCACTCAAAGCACTGGGCTAACCTGCCACCAGAATTACAGCAAATCTCAGCAGTGACAGACTCACAAAATGCAGAATGGATTGTTCCTGTGTTGTGTTGTCTCTCGAAGGGAAATAAATACATCAGGGTTCTTTTGATACATCTGAAAATACCCATAAATTTACTCTCACACATCATGCAGAATGGCCTATTTTCGGAATAATGTATATTGTAATTACTGAATCACTGATGTATTAACACATTCATTACCTTAATGCTGGTAAAGGTGGAGCTATTTTTTTTTTTTTACAATATACACTGATGGGTAGCTTGTGAATTTCACCCTGGGGATCGTCTTATTCATAATATTACATAATGTTGTCATAATGTTGATGACAGTTTGTATTATTAACCTGAATCTGCAAAGTAACTTAAGTTATAAGTGCAGTGGAGTAAAAAATGCAATATTTGTCTCTGATATTTAGTGGAGTACAGGAAGAAAGTAGCAGAAAGCGTAAACACTCAAGTAAAGTACAAGTACCTGAAAATTGTACTTGTTACCACTGTTGTAAATGTATTGTATGTTATGGGAGCAGTCCCTGCCCAGTACTGTGTTTAATGAAAACCATTATGCTCCAGGCACAACAGCTATCACGAGCACCCTACCTGTTCCAAGTGTCAAGATTCCATTGATACAAAAATCTGTCAGGGCAGCACAACAAAAGCAGACGTGAAAAGGTAAATACGACATGAGATGGCACAAGCCCATCTGTACTGCTAACGCAATGTCAGAGTGTGGCTACTTGACTGGAACAATGTTTCCAGTATCAACAGGTTCCTGCTCTGTCCTTGCAGTCAGGACATCTGTACTAGCATTACTATAAACATTTATACAGACAGGGTTCTGATAAAGAGCAGATCTCTGACGTTGGCCGAGAAGAAACACATCAAACTAGCAGAACATGCTGGCATTTGACACTTATTATGAAAACATAACTCTGCTTTCTCATCTGGAAATGTATTTGTTTGTAAATCATTACAAGGCACGGAGCTGTATTTCTTTTTCCTCTCTGTGGCCTTGGCAGCATTTTGTTCCATCCTGTTTTTAATCATTGGGCCTAACACTTTGTTTGCATAGCAGATGACGACGTAACTGCAATCACTTGCCATTATGCAAGTAGGCAAACCTGATCGGATAAACTCACTGGAGGATCAAAGGGCCAAGAATGAACCTTTTCACTGTGGTCTTATCTGAAAACTTTAGGCTCCAGTATGTGCTGGTAGCAGTGTAGCAGGAATGTCTCCTTCATAGCTAAGCTGTGAACATGTATGTGTGGTTGATAATGAAGCATATGTTCACACAAACCGGAGTAGAAGTATAAAAACTACATATGACTAAATATACTAAATATTAGGTAATGACTGAGAGAAAAACCGAGACTTACATTACAACTAATTTAAAAATATATATATTTATATATGCCAGGTCAAAACTCAATCTTGTAAATTGCTTATGTATGTTACACACTCGGCTTACACATACTGTCAAACGCTGCACTTAGCATTTTGTAGCAGACATTAGTGAAAAGTTCAGTGAGGTTTTCATCAGAAAAACAGCTTTCCAAATACTTTAATATTTTTGAAGAACAACAGTCGTTACCTGGTCTGTATGATGAAAATTACTACAGCACTATAGCTTACAGTGTCGTTACATCACCAGCGGACTGTCACACTGTTCAACTTTGATCTGCCAAACCTCTCTGCTCGGACATGCTAACCTGCTAGCCACGTAGCTACACTAACAGCTCCCTGAGACGATAACAGCGGACATACGACAGCAGAACCCGCCCGCGAGAGCTCAGACCCGCATTCACAGTACTGTAGCAGTAATAGTACCTTGAGTTTGTCCAGAAGTACGTGTTTAGAGGTTGCTGTCCTCAGTCCTCTTGCTGCAGCTTGAGATGCCATGGATGCCGCCATGTTGACACGGAAAACCAAAAAGAGATGACGTGGGGAGCACGTGCGAGTTATCGCAAAGCCGTTCATAGGTCAACCGGCGGACGTGGGCGGTGCTTGGAAAAGACACGCGCACACACACACACACACACACACACACACACACACACACACACACACACACACACACAAACGCGCGCACCCTGACCCAAGTTCAGTGTGCATGTGCGTTCCTGTTTACCAGCTGTACAGTTAAAAGTACGTGTACAGCGCTAGAGTTCAGAAATTAGACTACTTAATCAAAAATAAATTACAAAAAGAATCAAAATAACATCTACTTTTTAATTTTAATTTTAATTTCAGTTCTCCTAGAAAAGAAAATTATGTCTCACTGTCATAAATACTATTCAAGGTGATTATTCTGGGAATGATCGCTTTTAACTTTTGTCATTTTGTTTTTTCTCAAAACAAAGTTTGGATTTTTGTTCTGGTTATTCGGGACAATTGAGAGACATGATTTCAAAAAAGATTTGAAAAAAAAAAACGAAAAATGATTTTCCTCTGAAGGTCGAAAGGAGACAATAAGATGAAGCTTGGAGCAAGAGGAGAAATTGAATTAGAGAAAATAAAATATTTAAAACATTAAGTGGATTAGAGTAGCCTATTATGCAATGAATTATGCTTATAATGTGCTTACTGAGATTAAATGCTGAATATAGGCTTTGTTTTTTATGTTTTAGCTTAGTTTACATTCATGTCAGGATTTGTGTATATTTATTTAGATATCATTGTAAATAGATTGTCTGTGTATGTTTAAACATTCATGAAGCCAATGTTTTTATTTTTTAGCTGTGGTTGTGCTGTGGGATGTTGGTGGCTATACACACAGTAATTTTGGTTTGTTGCTGATTAATTTAGTAATCACATAGGAGACGGGTAACGTTCTATGTGCATCATACACACATTTATATTTATTCATTCATGTTCATGGAAGTATACTGCACACTTCAAGTTTACAGTAGTTCTAAGTCCAATGAATATTTCTAAATCTAAAATTCAGGGTGCACTGCAAGGGGATGAATAATGTGCATAGAAATGTAGGTATTTGGCTGATTGATGTGTTTAAATAACCCCATGTAGGATGGGTCATCATCCACAGTAAAAGACCAGACAAGACAAGAAACGTGAATTATTAATTCATTAAGTCTGTAGTGGAAAATAATGTTTCTTTTTTTTTCTAATTGAGGCAGAGTGACCCTTTAAGTTGTCTTTGGAGCTATTTAAATCTGCAAAACTGTCAAACAATTAAGCTGCTCATTTTAATTATGTGGTCGACATGAACAGAGTAAACACAAAAAAGACATGGATTTTGAATGTCTGAGCTGCTCCAGAGTGTGACCTTGGGAGCGGGACAAACAATCACTGAGCTCAGTTGAGAGGTGTTGGTAGGGAGTCGAGTTAAAGAGCGTGGGATGTGTGAGCTGATCTTGTCTGAATAGCTAAATAGGCCACTCACACAGTCCTCCAGAGCCCTCATTACATGCCGCATCTTGAAAGGGCAGAGAGGGCAAACCGATCATAAAGAGCAGTGATTATGACAGAGGGAGAGAGAGAGGGATGAGATACTCACTTCGAAACCATCAGTGTCAGCAGGCTAGAGAGGACAAGACAGAGGGGAGGACATGATGATGAACTGCTACAACCAAGAGACCTTCTTTTAAGTCCCGTTATGGTCAAATAACTGAATCTACATTGTAAATCCTTGAAAAACTTTCAAAATGTGCAAATGTAAACCACTTTAATGTCAACGGGGAGGGATTTTATCTCATGTTTATTTGATATTTTTGCTCATAGACCCCTTCTTTTGGGTGAGAGCTTTTGATAGTCAGTGATCCATATTCCACACAGTGAAATATTCTCTTGACGGTTGCCGGCCTTTTTAAGCTAACCACAGTAAGAGCACAAACGAAGTGAAAAGTGCTGCCCTGGCATCATATTTCAGTATGTCAACAAATCCTGCCGAATACATAAAACGCCTGTCTTGTCTCTTTGTGTCAGTGAAGAGTGGCACGCTTTACTTAAGTCTAGGAATTCACTAAGAGCCAAAGCCAAGCAGAGTGACTAAAAAATGATTCACTTGAGCATTCTCAGGCTTTTGTTTCTTTTTTTCTTTGTCTCACCAGGGGCATTTTCTCCTCTCAACGGAATTGATATTCAGACAGGACGGTCAGAATATCAATGGCCCTAACTAATGCAATTCAGCTTTTCTCATTTGGGATGTTGTCCTGTCTCGCAGAACAGAAACTGTGTTTTTGGCCAAAGTGATGGCAATCATGTCATTATTCCTCTTCGAATACAAAACAGCTAGTGTTGCTTTTTCTTCTTCACAGACCAAATCTGAGACAAATTTCGAATTCTGAGTTCAATTGGCACTTCACAAAGGAGCTGTGGTTATATTGCCAATATCTTTATATTATCTCCGCCAAAAGTGCGTGATTGCTTGTACAGACAAATGCTGAATTGTAGAATTAATAAAGTCTAGGAAAAAAAACATTGTAAAGACCATAATATTTAGTAAATCACACCAATGAAAAAGCAGGATATTTGGTTTGTGTACTTGCTTTAAGGGTTTCATTAAAACAGAAATCAAATCAAAGAGTAAAAGCCAACACATTAAACACCCGACTGATATCTTAAAGATTTTGTCTGAGTAAATCATTGTCAAACATCAGCTGTGATAAAACTGTGTTTTTTTCCTTTAACACTTTGACAATTGAATAGATTGCATAAGATTTACATTGTGTATGTTGCATTTCTTCTTTGGCTAACATGCAATAATACCCCCTCCTTGGATATATTCTCATGGATCACTATGACTCATTAATAAAGGCATTCTGATTCTGACTCAGGTTGTGTTCATCAAAACAAGCATTTATTTCCTTTTTTAGCCACAATGCATTGTAATACAAGAGACTTAGACTAAAACTGCAAAGACAAGCAGCGTGCTTATGCCATAACTGTGAAAATGAAGAATGCGCACACTTTCATCATACTTTACTTTAATGTCCCCGTGGGTAATAATAATGTTGCACGGCTCATCTTTTCTTCTCCCCTCCCCTCAGGAAAATGCGTAAATGTGGAGGCAGAGCAACTAATTTGAGGTTTCCCTCAATAATCCACCATCAGTCTCCGCTCAGTGAGCTGCGAGATGTCAGAAATCTGTGATGGAGAGACACAGCTCCCACCAGGCTGTGTGGTCAGCTCTGACCACTCTCTCACACTTAAATAACAACAGGGCGCTTAGCTAACAAGCCACAGGACTCCCAGTCAGGAGCTGACACCCTATGTCTGCCCAGAGTCTGGACCGCACTGTCCATCTCTGTTTATCTGCCATTGCCCTCTGGTTTTCATCTGTGTCTCAGGTGTCTCTCTCTGTCTCTGTTTCCACTCACTGTGTTACTTTGACTCCTTCCTTGCCCTCTGTTGTTCTGCCTGCGTTGCTATGTTTCTGGCCTCTTCCTCTCTGTACGTCTTCTTATCTCTGACCTGCCTGTTAACCACATTTCCCAGATGTGGGTTCAAAAGAGAATTCAGCACAGTCCTCCTGACTGCAGGGCCCTCTTCAAAAAGTCAATGACACAATGACAGCAAGGTTTCTGCCCATCTCATTAACGTGACTGGCTGGACCGTACAGCAGATCACCAGAGAGAGAAAAAAAGGATCTACAAGCATCCAAAGGTTTTGCTTCTCTGGCTGTCCGTCTCACACTCCTACACATCACAGAGCCTGGACACTTAAATGAGTCTTCCTCTGACTGAATGCAGATAGAGCCATTTCATTTCATTCTGCTTGCACTCACACTCCATGCCTCGGAAATGGCTGAGCACCAGCTTACTAGGTTTGACCTCTGTGAATAAATGTATATGATGCACTGAGACCAAAAGTACAGGCAGTGCTTGCAAAGTCTGAAGGTAGCTATTCAGTTTTGCAACAGTGCTGCGATTCAACTCAAAGCTACAGTTTTAGACTCTGCTTATGATATGTTTACATGTAGATTTATGTGGCATTAGCTAAGCCAGAGAACAGTTTTGTTTTCTATCCCGCAGAATACCAAATGAGTGAGAGAGATGGGGAATTAATGCACTTAACTGCTGAGTCAACAAGCGAGGAATCGAGCAGCTTAGTCACACAGACAGCGAGCAGAGTGCCTGACAGGGAAATTAAAATAGGCAAGAAGGACGCTACGAAGACCTGAGAGTGATGGAGGGAGCAGGCAAAGGGAGAAAGTGAAAGAGATGGGCAGAAGTGGGGACGGTCATTGGCACCCCGTACTCAGCACATCTTTTGATATGACAGACGGCAAACATAATTAGTCATCGTTTTCTGCGCTAACCCTCAGAGTTCACAATGTCACAGCGATGCATATTTATGAGGGTGAGTCCTTCCTTTCATCCTCCCATTTGCTCCCAAAGAGTTTGGACAGATTATGACCCAGTAAACACTTTTCCCTCCAGAAGAAGAGGCTGACTTTCTCCCAGTGTTGACTGCCATACCTCAAAATCACTCGCAATAACTTTCACTTTTCTACCATAAAATCCATAACAGCCCAAGAACATAAGATTGTCAAAGCTTGGCTTCCGTGTGCTCGGAATGTCAGTGCTGGAGAGTGAATCAATACAGCGACAGGAGCTGCCACATCTTAGCTATCTCTCTCCCCCAGATGTCTGTCAGCCACACTCAGCTGGAGGCCCTCCATTAATGTGCTGTGGAATAACATAGTCAGTGGGTCTCCATGCTTGTAGACAGATGCATCAAACAGGGCTTGTGAAGTGTTGGGTGCATGAGTGTGTGATGTTCCTGCAGGTTTTGCAGCAGTTCCCTGGATGGAAATAACCAGCTCTGATCAAAGCAAGGGAGATATAATATTATGACATCACATGAGAGAAGCACTCATGGAGGTGATTGATCTGGTAATCATGTCTGCATCTGAGCGGATGCATGGAGGACCATTGGTGGCCGTCTGAAGCATCTATACAGCAGAGGTACAATGCAGATCACATTCATGGAGGAGTTTAGCTGCACTGCAGAGGTAAGGGGCTGCGGAGGCTTTCTTGTATTCCCACTATGGAAACATAATGCTGATAAACTCTCAACATCAACAGCTTGACAGAGGTGACATCTGAAACGCTGGCTTCGATAGATGCCCCTTTTTTTAAAAAATTCAGGCTTCAGTATCCCACACAGCATGGCTCGCTGCACCGGGGAGCACGGAATTCACAGCCCAAGCAAAACCAAACATTGAACCCGTTAAACACACAAACACTCACAAACTCACACACACACAGACACAGTCATAAACACAGTGGCAAGGCCAGAAGAGGCTGGGAAAATGCTTAGATGTGCATATGAGAGACGAAGAGGAGCCAAATTCCTTCTCAAGCCTCTCAGCACACGCTGTGACACCTTCGTCACCAAAGGGGGATTGGGTCATGCTGCTTCTCTCCTGCCTTTCATTCCCTTTAAAAACCTCCAGCATATCAGCGCACTCCTTGCCTGTGACCTCAATGAGGCAGCGGGAAGCCTCTCATCCCTTTCTCTCTGAAGGCAATATCTTCACATGGACAAAGAGATGTGCAGAGACAGACAGCTGTATTGGCCAGCCTCTGAACTCATGGAACATAAAGCAAACATGATTGTTGCACATAAAGCTCAGGGCACGCTATGAGATATATTGTTTCTTTTTTTGAGTGTTTTTCATGACTATCATCTGCGGATGCACGCTCACCATCCCAGGTCAGGCATGAAAAATGCATGCAGGTGGGACGGTTGGAAATGTCAATAGTGAAATCAAAGCAATCAGAATGGTGCTGAGGGGGATGCTGGTGTGATAAATCATGTTGTTCCTAACGGAGGTCATAGGGGTGGGAGGAGGAGGAGGAGGGTGAGGTAAGGCATGGAGGGAAGAGGGGGTCGCATGGCAAGGTGCAGTTTGCTCAACTGTATGCCTTAGGGAATGGCTGGAAGACACACTTTATTTAAGGGTGTGATTCAGAGTGTGACTCTTGATGCAAAGTCATTTGTGACACAGTGACCTTTGCAGGGCCCCGTTCTCTCTGTGAGTTATTTCTTTGATTTAAGCCTCGTGTTACTGCCTCTCTCTCATGGGAAATGATGACAGATACACCCATGGGCTCGAGATTAGCTCAATAGGACATTATTGCCTACATCAGAAAAGCTGCTACACTGCAAGATCATTGATGGATGATAGTTCCTAAAATGGTTTTCCAGCCGAAATGATATCCAAATGCATTTTTTAGTAGCGAAAATGTTTTCTGCCGCTGTTGTTTCTGCACAGTGACACACTATGATTAAACTTCCTGGTTTTCATCACATAATATAGCTGGAAATAGCAGTTGGTTGTTTACCGTGCTGCCATTTCCCATTGCCAACTGAAGTATTACTTAAATAATGCAATGACCGTAAGCAGATGTGAATGTCATCTCAATAGCAAATACCTACAGTTCAAACTCCCAAGGCAGCCAGCCCTTCCACCTTAAAGGCTGATGAATAACTAAGGCACAGTTACACTCTCCATGCGGATGAGGGAAAGAGAAGGAGGGAGTTATCTGAGGCTCCATTAACCTTGTTTGTGTAGAGGCACCTCCACTATCCTAAGCCCACATCGCGTGGGGAACCTCAGGGGACTCTCCACTAATTAACCTTGTGGAGACACCCCCAGTAGAGGGAAGCTGGGGCCAGAATAATAAGGAGGCCTTTGCCAGGCCATTAGCAGGAAGATTAACACATCCAACTTTCAAGTAGCTTTTTGACACAAAACCAATATTTGTCTGCACTGGTTTGGTCCGCGGTGTGACACAACTGAATTCTAAGTGACACGTGTGTTTTAGCCCCTCCTGAAGCTCAGCCATCACACAGCCTTTTTCTTGGCAGCTCCATTATGAGAAGGTATGGTGTTTGGCTGAACATCGGTGGCTTATAAGGATGGATTATTCTTGCATATTGTTCAACCAAATGTGTTCTTGCAGTTTAGCGCTTGTGTTAGGTTTTGACTGAATTTACAGGACCCAAGGTGCCAGGCTCAGACAAATGAGGCAGGAGGTGGGAAAACAGTTGAAGTATTTTCAGGAATAAAGGCTGATGACTGAGCTAAGACCTTATACTGAGCTGAACGATAGAAAGATCCAGTCCCTTAGCGAGAGTAGGTAGACAGGTTCAAGTCCTCTGTGAGAGCAAACTGACTGATCCAAGTTCTTCTTTGAGAGCAGAACGGCAGGACGCCGACGAGGCAGATGTGGGCTAGGCACCACCCAGCAAGGCAGACAATACGCCAAACACTGGTTGTAATCTGGGTGCTTTTGAACTGAGTGCGCAGGTGCGTCTTGATTAATGATTGCGTGTCGGTGTGTGCAGGAGGCTGGTCTAACCTGCCGGCCACGCCCTGCAGCAACACACACAAACCTAGACAGACAGGGGAGAGACAGGAAGGAAGGGGAAACACTGGAGCACAGAGGAGAAAAAAGTGGGGAGTCTGCAGATCTCACAGTGTGAGTCAAAAAGAGACTGCACAGCATCTCTGCGCCACAAGTGTGACACCAATATGGCTCGTATTTGGTGTATCGTGTCACAGGTGCATGGAGCTCACTTTAGCATTTACCGGGAAAGGCAGGGGAATACTTTAATTAATTACAGTCCAACAGGAGACTAACACAGAAGGAAAAAAGACCTTCACCTTCACACCTACATATGATTTAAATTAATTAATTCTCCTCAACTGCGTGTCTGGATTGTGTGAGGAAACCAGTGGGAACACCGACACAACCAAACTCTAACAAACTGAGGAATAACCATTAGCACTACTTGCCTAACCCTAACCCTTATCCTGGCCTTAACCCAAGTCTTCACCTAAAACGTAATGATTTACATTATGGGGACCTGCATTTTGTCCACACAAATGAGGCGAGTCCCCACAATGTGACTGTGTAAACAGATTTATTTCCCCACAACATGAATAATACCTTGTTACACACACACACACACACACACACACACACACACACACACACACACACAAAACTCCAAAAGTCAACTTAATTTTTTTAATTAGCAAGAAAATAAGATGGAGTGTGGAGGATGTAATCAGTCATGTGATGCATGAAGGAAAGTGTGTGTGTGTGTGTGTGTGTGTGTGTGTAGGTGTGTGTCTGTGAGAGAGAGAGAGAGAGAGAGAGGGAGAGGGAGAGAGAGATGCAAACCTTAACCAAACTACAGCGGTGTGGTTTCAGGTCCAATGTGAAAGCGGATGAAAAAGAAAGCCGTTTGTATTCTATACAGTCGTGCAGATGAATACAGGAGCAGGAGACCAAATATATCCCTGAAAGATTTGGAAATTGTCGGCATAAACATGCATGTCTGCAAGCAGGTGAAAGTTAAGATCTTTGACTGGTTTTATCTCAGATTGCTTGACATGCTGGGATTTGTGCCAGCAGCTGTGTTATAAAAAATGCATACAAAGGTGAATGTGGCTCAGTCTCACCAGCTTTTTATCGGGACATGCCATCACACAGCTTGTTCTGTGTATGATCTGATTCAGCCTTTATCTTTTTCTTTATTTCCCCTCTCTACACTGTGTTTTACCCTAACTTTATCTGCAAAACACACCTGCACAATGCTTGGATGGTTGCCACATTGCTATCTTGCCTCCCTTCACAAAACTTTACAGCAGAATAAGGAAGTTTTGCACTTCCACCCAGGAGAAAATCCACAGAAATCTGAAAAATCCAAGACAGCACTTTGAGACTTCAAAAGAAGAGGACACGATGCATTTGAATATCTTTCTTAACTCCCCCATGCCATTTTTATTCAACCTCCACCCACAGAGAAAGAGATGTCATATCTGAAAGGTATGTGTGCTCCTATTGAAGGCTGTTAGTCACACTTCAATAGGAGCACTGAGGAGGTGGTCAAGGCTGAAAGCAGTAAGAATTATCACCTCTTAACCCCTCATTGATTTGGACGTATTTTATTGTGTTGTGCAGCATTGTGAATTCCTAAAGAAATTGTGTCGGAATGACTTTGTACAGCGGAACCGGCCGACAGCATGGTGCGTGCTCAGAGACCTTCTGGGCTTCATGCATAATGCTCTTTGTGTTTCCTGGGAAGGATGGACGAGTGACAGGGAGGACTGAGTCCCTTCCAGAATCTCAAATGGATTACGCTCACTTTCTCCCTCTTCTTGCCTTTCTCTCTCCATCTCCCTTTTATACTATTCACTGGAAACAGCCAACATCATTGATGTGGCCTTTTCCTGTGTGTGGCATAAGAACAAAGGAATTGCACTTCCTTAGCATGCTAGCGCCGTCTCTTTCTCCCACTCTTTCTCTGTTCATCTGGCCCTCTCTCTCCCAATCTCTCCCTCTACCTTTCTTTTATCTCTCAGTTTTAATGATTTATTTTGCAAGAATATCTGACCTGTGCTCTCGCTGAGTCTTAAGTGTCACTTCAAACGAGACATTCATGTCATTATTTCCATCTTAGACAGGGACAGTGATAGGACAAGCCTGGATATTTCACAATTAAGTTTGGCTGTTTTGTTTAGAATACCACTTACTTCTTCTTGAGCTGCCAGTTATACGTTCTTGATAGGCACCTCACCTTGAACAGAGTGGGGGTCTGAAATGTGTATAACCATAACTTCCACATTGATTAGAAAACCCTAGTTCCTATCATAGTGGTCGTACAATATTCCCAAATTTCATTATGCTGTGTTTCATTACATAACAGCACAGCGCCCATTAGCCCGTTGTGCCCACATTTACAACTCCATGAATTATTAATCAGTTTCCTTTCATCACAGCTGGAACGCTCTCCCTGATGTGCAAATTACACTCAGGAAAACAGCCACATCCCAGGCGGAGTTACTCCACAGTATCCCAACCTCTGAGCCAGTCTGCATGGACCCCAGACAGACCCCAGAAAATGGAAAAAAGGCAAAAAAAAAAAATTCCTTTAAAGTCACATGGTTCACTGTCTACAGCATCAATTCACCGACTCCACTGGACACATTCCTCCCCTTCCCCTGTACTTATGCAGTATACAGTAGAGGATTTAAGACATCACAGTCTGGTTTTAACATTCTGTGGTTTGGTCTTTCACTGACAATAAGTTGGAGCTAATAGATAGCTTCAGCCCCTAACGTTCCCCCGGAGGTGGCCCCCAGGGCAGAGGACATATTAACAATGGATGTATACTCACAGCACTGCCCCGTCCACACAATTTCTCAAAGTCTGAGATTCCCTGTAGTGCTTTATGATGCTCTCAGATATCCAGGTCAGCCACTAGCTACATTCACACTCCATACAAGCCCACGAGCAGAGATTAGTGAAACATAAATCAGGGAAGCGAGAGAGGAATGGGCCCCTGGCGTAATGCAGAGGCGATTATGAACTCAAATGTGCATGCTTTTCAATAAAAACATGAAATATGATCTGGCTTCAAGAGAGTTGAAAGACACTTACAAGAACATTAACAAGAGGTGTTGTCTGAGGTTAGGGCACAGTACGAGACCAGCTCTGATGTAGTAGTGTCATGTTCAAATAGATACGAGTAACAGGAAAGTGCCGCAACGAATCCGGCGTCATTTTATTCCTATGACCCTCTGGTGAAGAAAGAGGAGGAAGATTTTTTTTCTCAAAACACACTGCATTCCATTAAAGTATTTGAAAATATAGTCAACTGCCTTTATGTATTACAGCAAGCAGCATTTCTACTTCAATCTAATTGCTCCTTACGTATGAAGTGAATTGACTATTTGATTGATGGACTCAGCACTAGGAGTGAGCCTATTGAGAATACTGACAGGGGAAGGTATTACTGTCCAACGCAGACACACAAACGCAGCTCTTACAGTAAAATAAGACTGAAGGATAGAGGCACATGAGGGGCACATTTCTGTCCTGAAAAGTACATTTGTTATAGAGGCATCATGTCAGACGAGTAATGGACCTACAGGTACAAAGAAGCTTTGATAGTTCAAAGCACACATTTCCTAACATTTCAACATGAACTAAAGATACATTTAGTGGAGTCAGGCAGCCTGGTCGGTGCAGGGGAACAAAGCACTCGCCCACAGAGACCCAAAGTCCAACCCCAGGCAGCAATGCTTATGAGTTGGCCCCATCAAACCCAATCAGCCGGTGGGAAGTCAATGAGGGATCACGACCTACAGCATAGTTGTAGCAGTAGCAACTTCTACTGATTGCTCTGTACACACTGAGGTCTTCTGTCTTCATCCTGCCCGGCCAAAGGAAAAGGGCACCGGCATTGAACGATTCTGCAAATCCCAGAATTACATTTTCAAGTCCAGTGCCGTTATTTTTAAAGTTGTTGCTTTCTGCAGTATCTCTGTATAGCAGCTATGGGCATGTTAAGGCTGGGGAAAGATATGGAAATAAACTATGGGTTAGGTATGATTTGAGGTAGGCAACCAAAACATTTAACTCAGTTTAAGGTATAGTAACAGTTAGACCACCATAACACTTGATTTAAGTTTGAGAAAGACTGTAGTCATGGTTGATAAAACTGTATTGATTTACAGTCTCCTGCGGTGGCACTGTAACTAAATTGTGAAATATGGAAGCATTTCATATAAATATAGTTTCGAGGGATACGAAGCTGAGGAACTGCAGACCAAACTGGCTTTTGTTAATCTGTCAGAAATAGGAATAAATGGGAAAAGGTGAGACATTTATTTTTTCAGTTGTGCCTAATGTGACGTGCTCTGTTTAAAGGAACATTTTGGGGACATTATTGTACTTTTGAAGGTTCAAATAACAGGGTCATGAAACTGGCTTACAGGAAAGGTGATTTTATGTCTAAGGTTGCTCCAGCAAAAGCACAATTCTACTGCACGTTTCTCTGACAGTGTATAATCAAATCCCTGACTCATATCAATGGACCCTTTTATTGACGATATCAGATTTGCCACCTTTCTGAGATTTTCAGAGCCAAGCATGCAATCTTTCTTATCCATGACACAGGGCGAGATGGATGCTGATGTGTGCTCACAGAATCTCATCAGACACGCCGTTCGTTTAGCATTGCTCTGATTAGGCCTCTAAATTGGATTCCAGTGCGGTTCTATCATTTTAATGTTGTTTTGTGTTTGTGCACCCGCCCCTACCCCTCCCACTCATGCTCCACCTCTCACTCACTCTGCCTCCATTTTTCAGCCTTCTCTATTCATGCCAACTCAGCTTTCGTTCCAGCGAAGGCTGACATTTCAGTAGACTGTGCTATTGTAAGACTGTGCCATGCAGTTCAGATGATGTGACAACAGAACAAATTTTCTCCCATTGTATGGGATAATGGAGACATGTTTTTTTTTCTTCTTTATTAGATTTGCAGTTTAGCTGTGAATTCCTGTGGAGCCAGTGAGTCTATAATTCTTACCCTGCAATATGTTATCATGGAAAGTGAATATGTGAAGCAAGTTACAACACAATTTCAAACAATACCTCATCAGTTAATCAATATGAAGCCACTTGTAATTAATATGCAACATAAAATGCATCGGAGGAAACCAAAGGGATGCTATAGGAGTAAAGCCTTTTAGAGCACATAGCAGGGCCTGCGGGTTAATAA
This sequence comes from Chaetodon trifascialis, assembly GCF_039877785.1. Lineage (NCBI taxonomy): Eukaryota > Metazoa > Chordata > Actinopteri > Chaetodontiformes > Chaetodontidae > Chaetodon > Chaetodon trifascialis. The sequence continues at coordinate 25,630,543 of NC_092058.1, read as the reverse complement.
AAACAGCACATAAGAAGTATCTCCCTGGTTTTATTTTTATTGTGCTTCCATAATCCCATATTGTCTCATTGCATGCTACTAATGTGTAACTTCCAGGGTATCTGTGTATTCATAATTCATGAAAGCATAGTGGTTAGTCCATCTCCAGCACGAATGCAATATATATTACCATAAAACAGAACCAACACCTTGGTGTACATGAAGCATCAATGTAAATACAGGCCAAACTATCAGATACCCACTTCTTCCTTTTTGGAGTGCTGTGCCATTGTTTTTCCAAAAAAGAAATGGATTAAGGATTGGCGAAACGGCATAATCCCTATGTTAATATACACTACAATGCAAGTATGACTGAAATGGTCCCATGCCATGTACACACCCCCACACCAATACAAAGCTTACACAAATCTGAATGTTTGTGAACCTTTCATGGTGCTAAATCTGGCACTCGGTGCCTTTATTTTGGCAATACGCACCAGGTCTCCCACGTACAGCTACTTTATTAAACTTGGATATTTTTGGGCAGCTGCCAATCCACAGCCCTCTGCGTTGAGAAGCAGAGAAAATGATTCTATTGTTTTTCGAGGAGGGAGAGCCTGGAGGTAGGTGATGAGTGGGGTCACCAGCTGAACAAGCCAAGCGTGCTGTCATGTTGCCCTCGCCTCTACCACTCTGCTTCCAGTGCACTTTTCTCCTACTCCAGTACAGAGCAAACACACATATACTCTGTGTGTGTGTGTGTGTACACACACACACACACACACATATATATACACACACACACACATACATACAGCCACCTGTTCTTGAATATATGAATCCCCGTGCACATATATAAACAAAAATACACCATGCACGTACAGCTATGAGCACACATGCGAGGGTTTACACATGTATGCACCCTCGTAGAACAAACCAGTATATAAAACCATCTCTGAAGATCTAAACCCAGTGCCTTTGGATTCATGTTCATCATGAATTATGGATGTGTATGTTGTTTACGATATTGATTATGTGATGTTTATGTGGTGTTTATCTTTCAGATTTACCGAGAAAGTGCAAGAAATCAATGCACTGTCTTTCACTGTGTATTTAAGTCTGTTTTGAGTTTTTTAATCGTCTGTCCAGACTCTGAGTGGGAACACTTGATATAAACATTGTATTACTGAAAATTTCTAAACAAGCGTGTAGCTATGTGAGGCAAATGTATGTGGCAGCACAAATGCATAGTAGTATGTCTGTCTAGGGTTTTAAGATCTAAGGACCTCTTTGATTGACCTCAAGGTGCTTCCATCCCTTGGCTGGTGGGGGGAAAGATCTTCAGTGTGATGATGTTTCCTGATTCTGACCAGCAGGTCAGCAGCAGGTCTTCTTAATCTGTGTTCCATTCCCACGAAGCAATGTCATTAACAGATAGTGAAATATGTGAATAAAATCTACATCATAGAGAATAGAGAAGAGAAGTCTACTGCATATCAATTTATTGGAATAAATGAATGCCAGAATGCCACAAAGGCATTGCTGCAGCAGGATGGAGGGAGAGAGAGCCGAGCAGAAGGGCCAGCCTACGTAGACTCAGGCCACTAGTCAGCACAGGTGCCTGCCAATCACATGATTTCCTTAGAAGGGTCAACAGGAGACACCAACAGGATGCAAGACATGCAGCAGGGTCAGTTGGCAGCAACATGACTCTGCTGGAGTGCCTGTTAGCAGGTAAGTTTTCCCTCTCTGCAGGAAAAAAATTGCTTATTGCTTGTGTGAGTTGAATATTTTGGCCCAAGATATCGCCTGAACCATGGGTTGTGTCTTGGCTGGGACCACTGTCTGTACAAGACAGCCATGATTGAACACAACTTCCCTACAGATGAGACAGAGAGGTCCTGCTCGCAGCTCCATCTGCTTCAGTGGCCTGTTTGGATTTGTGCCACTCAGTGTTTCTAGTCAACAGAGAGCAGAGCCTGTTTCCGGTGTAACACTTTATTACCACTGAGTCTCCTCTGAAAGCTCCTCCTTGTCAGCTGGTGACCAAGTCTTAACAGTCAGTGGCAGCAGCAGGGTGGTGGTTCAATGATAACCCTTCAGGAACACAAGAGGGAAAGTTTAATGTCTCATACTGCCACAGGTGACCCCCTGTAATACCAATGCCTGCTTGCCACCAGCATGGTTTCTCTTAATCTCTCTTTTTTAAAATGAATCCTTACCAGCAGAAAAAGGAATGACCTGAAAAGCATGGCCTCACCGTCGCCTCATATTGTTCAAACACACCATTGAGCATGAACCCCTCTAAAAAAGCTGGAAGCCAGTACTTTGTATTGATAAGAGCTGATAACTAACACATTCTGTTTGTAAGGAGCTCAGTGCTCAGTGCAGTGCTTTTCCTGCCGTCCACTCTGAAGCACACAAACTATTTTTGTTATTATTGGGTATTCTTAATAATGTAATTAATTTAACAGTTGAATCTATACATTTTTCTTGTTGCTTGCCACCATAATTCCTCTTCCAGTGTACACACTAAAACACGAGCTTCAGATTGTGCACATGAAAATATGTTTGATGAGGAGTCATATTCAGCCAATGGAAAAGTTCTGTAATGTCTTCTGCAGTTATGGAGGGAGCTTTCAAAACACTGGTGATGTCATAAGTGCTTTTTAAATTTTTAGCTGAAACCAAACTTTACGGAAATGCAATACTAAATTGCTGGAGCACTCCTTTAACCAGCCCATAACACATACACATTGTGTATTATGTATGTATATTCACATTCATATTCACTAATTGCGCAAGGTTGAGTCATTTAATTCACAGAAAAATATTTTCTTTTTTAAGGGTGATGATTGTCCACTTATTTGTCTTTCCTCTAACTTATGATAGTTACATTTATTCTGTGAAATAAATGTTGCTTTATGCTTATTAATGAATTGATTAATGTTAATAGCATATTTAGAAAATATTAAATCATACATAATTGATACCTTTATTAACATGAACACCATTCGTAGACAGTATAAGATACATTTGTTAACTGTTAATTAACTGTCAGTTAATGCTTATTACTGCATTAACCATGTTAATTGACTTAGGGTAAATTAATCACTGTGAGGTGTTGCCAGGGTTACTGAAGAAAGGTTTTGCAGCATGGCGGACTCAATGGAGGAGGACTCGCTCCCTCTGTCGAAATAGAGAGCTCATAATAAGATAACAAAAACATGAAGATTCTTACTTTCAGGTGATTAGAATGAAAACATAATTTTGAATATTCATTTCCATTTCTGCCAATAGAACATCACAAACCCTACACACTGGACCTGGACCTTTAAAGCCACTTAGACATAATAAAAAACACCACAATACTGATGAATTAAGATTCATGGAGACCACCTCAAGTTTAATGTTTTTTAATCATGTTTAGTGAAATTCTCCAGGTGTGTAATTGTAATTCTGTGGCTCTTCCAGGTTCTTGATGGAGGCAGTGTTCAAGAATCTATTTCATGTCTAATAACCACCTGCAACACGATTTTATAAAACCCCTCTCACCTTAATCGCTCTAATTAAGAGGGATCACCATTTTGCTGTTCCAATTCTCAATCCCATTCACTTCTTCACAGGTCTGTGTGTCAGCTGCTGGTCAGTGGTTGTGGGAACTGTGCCTTTGTCCTCACACATTTCCTGCCCATGACAGCTCTTCTCAGGGGAGTGACACTCATTCTAGTCTGGTGGACTGAGAGCAGTGCCTGGAACACACTTCTCGCACAGTAGTAAAGCAGATGACAGGGCCAAAGAGACTAGTGCCTCACCTTTGCTTGACCTTCTGTGGACTAAGTTGCTCTCAGCAGGCAGCGGCCACTCGCTACTGCTCTGAAAACAAAACAAAAAAAAAATCTCTGAGAGAGGTACCTCAGCCCCTCAGCAGCAGACGGACAGTCATCACTGGACAGCTCTGAAACAGACAATGACGCACACATCCCCTCGGGGCGGCTGAATGATATTACATGTTGGGTTCAGATACAGGTGACAGTCTGTTATAAATAACAAAATCATTATAATACAGTCGCTGTGTAAGCACTCAGTTGTGAACAAATGTAACTTCAAGCACAGGAATTAAAGGTATCAGTCACTGCCGGACGTGACCTATAGAAAACTGCCACCACCAAAAAAAAAAAAAAAAAAAACAGTCAAAGAATGGCTCAAAGATCAGAGGCCATTATGCTTTACTTTACAAAAGAAATAGAATTCTATTGAAGAGTTTCTGCACGCCACGTGAACGCCCTTTCTGACTTTCAGAAAGGAGGTCTCCAGGCATAGGTAATTGATGCCAGAGAAGAAAAGACAGGAACATTTGCAGAGGCAGGAGAAAGTATTCTGCGACTTAGAGCCTGCCATAACGAAATCAGGCTTCTTGGGGCACAAATCATTAATGAACAATTCTGTATTCCATGATTGAATCATAACTGGCTTGTTACATATACAGACTCATATTATGAGTCTCACATTATGATTGACTGTGTGATCATGTTTCATTCATTCAGATTCCTCTGTCTGATTTACCTATTCCGGATCATCAGAGACCTCTAGTAGCACGCTTTGGGCAAAAGGCACGTTGAAATTCACACCTGTTGATACATAAATGCAGGAATAAAGTGCAAACTTCACAAGCCCTGAGCATTCTTGTAAGGAGGAACTGTGCTGCCCAATCAGCCTCTGCACAACGTTCTTTGCTTTCATGAAATCAGACAGGCGTATTAGTGTTGGCAGTTCACAGACATGCAGATTGTTGCTTGCTATGGCTCTGATACAGTGCTGTTTGGTCACTGATAGGCTTTCTATGGAGATTTCATGTGGATCTTTATGTGATAGCATTAGAGGCGATGTCACTGTGACAGAACGCAAATACGACCGCTATGTATGGAAGTATGTTAATATTCCTTTTCTTTGTGTTATGCTACGAGCTTGAATGTTATACTTTGAATGGGAGAAAGACTCTCTCATTCTTGGCCTTTTTTTTTTTTAGATATAAATCTCCTCTACTTGTGCCTGAGGTGTGGAACAGTGAATTTAAATGTTGAGTGAAAAAGGATAGAGCGGCGAAACATTTCACAAGGTTGTAGAAGAGAGTCAGGATCCTCCAGGCGCTTGATAATGTTCTGACCCCAATGTAAATCCATCAGTGCCATTTTGCTAATGAACTGATCTATGATTTACGCTGTCAGTGGAGCTCGTTTCCTGCCGCCGCCTCTCGCAAAGTGCTGACAGCGCCTCTCTGTACTCGCCAGACCTTTTGTGTTTTTGTGAGTAAGCTGATTTGTGTTATTCATCCTTAATTCCTGATCTGGTCTGGTTGTCAGTTGATAACTCTGGGTCACTGCATACACAAGGAGAAGAAATACTTTGGGGGCAAAAGTTTTATTACATAAAACCAATTACGATGCTGCTCTGGGTTTGTGGTGCTTGCATACAGATCCGGTGCTTATGTACATAATTCGGGATGCCTTATGCAGCACATGTTTAGAACAATAACCAAATGGAAATCGCGCTCTTTCACATTTAAACAATAGTGTTTTCACAGTTGATTGAGTGACCATTAATGCTAAAAGATGAAAAAAATGCATAGATGCAAAGGAGATTTTTCCACATCTTATTTCCATATGCAAAACAAATCCCTGTGAGCGCCTGCCTCTGCTTATGTGATCACATGGTGCAATGGGAAAAGGTAAGAGCTGTTGAACATCTGTGGCCTAAACTGAACATCCCCAAGTTTAATGAGGCTTAATGTTGCAGATGCATGTCTCTACTTGAGTGATGGCCACCTCACACAACCTGCAGCACTTTCTTGTGTGGTAAAACAGGAAGATGGGGATAGAAATTAAATAAATATCACAGAGAGCATTTACTTGGTTTTCAGGCTCAATTTGAGCAAAACCCAGAGAAATCTCACAATAAATGAAATGAGCGCAACTCCATCCGCACAATAACATCACCACGTTCTTTTTCTTACAGACTAATTTGTTTCCATTTCTGCTTTATTAGGTGGTGACATCTGGAGAGACATGGGAGAGGCATAAGAGAAAGAAGATGACATGCAGCAAAGGGCTCAGGCTGGAATTGAATCCAGGCCAATTATTTGTACAGGGCAAGAAATGAACAAAATCATTAATTAAATTAGATAAAAGAAATACCAGTGTGGAGTTCCTCTTTAAAAAGGCAAAATGAAATGAGAAAAAAATCTTTTGAACTACGTTCGATGTTTTCCGAGGCAGCTTTTTGTGTGTGGTGAGGTAACTAAAAGATAAGATACTGGCATAAACAGCAAACAGAAGAAAATATTTCATCAAAAAAAGTGTTTGTTGTGAATGCGTGGAGACTGGCCTGGGCTGACACCGGATTCCTGCCTCGAATCATCATCTCAGTTAGGGCTCAGTGAACGCTGTAAAAGCTTTCAGACAGCAGAGATTACAGCTAACTGCTGGAGAGAAAATTTAGAGGAGAGTTGTGGCAAATTCCTCAGATGTGGACAAAACTAAATTATGACGTAACACCCTCAGTGAAAGTTGTTGCTCAACTACCAAGTGCTGTACGGTCTGCATGCAAAGTGAATCTCAGGAACACGCTTCAGTCTGTTCAGAAAGACAGATGAAAACATGATTGCGAGATTGCATTGAGTTACAGAAGCGAGTGGAACAGAAGCTAACCTTAATTCACACATGTACTTTGTAATTCAACCTCAATATATTTTTGAATGGCAAGTACAAGCTCAGGGCCAATATCAATAATTCCTTTTCCCCGCTCTCCCAAGGCAGAGAAAGACAGACTGCTGCGTTTCCATGTGCTACTGTCCTCAGATCTGATTTTATGAGGCATTCTCATTGATTGTTTCGTTTTCAGCCACAGAAACACCGTGATGAAAGTTAATGATGTGTGCCTGCTCTTCCTACAGCACTATTAATTATTTTTGGATCGTGGGTGGCGAGGTCATGGTGTGAAATGGCAGCGCTCCAGTTTGTTTGAGTGATTTCCCTAATAGACAGACAGACAGCGATGAGAATTGTAATATATCTGCGTGTGTTGCTGCGGCGTTGCATAACCCAGACAGACGGGACAGTGATGGGGCAACCAGGGAATCCTAACTAAATTTGGCGATAATGGCAGATGCTCTGCTGTCTGCGCCATGTCTCCAGAGAGATCTTTCCTGGAGGGTAGAGGAAGGTCTGGGTGAGTTGTGGCATGGTGTCTGACGGCGTGTCTTTTGCATGTTGTGAGGGTGATTGGGCTAGTTATTCTCACCTTTGCTGTCGTGTCCCTCTGCTCTCCTGTCACTTCCAACCTCAGCGCACCTCCCGCCACCACGCCGTCGTGTCTGCCTTCACTCACTCACAGCCAGACGCAGTCAAACACGGCTTCACATTGCTCGTCAGAAAGCCTCGGGATAAATGGCCCTGAGTGTTGACAATGGCTGTAATTTTATGAAGAGGGTGAGGAGCCGTGTCTCTTTATTCAGCTAACCTGATTACATACCTTCCCTTTGCCTGTGTGAGCACACAGTGTAATCTAAAAGCAACACCTGGGCCACTAGGCGATGCAAAGACGGCATGCCAAAGTACTGGCACACCCCCAAAATGAATTAAGGTGGGCTATTCAGGTCTGTCCTGACCTTGGGGAGATGAGCACACTGGTTTCTGCTCTCTGAGAAACAAGCTGAATACAGTCTTTTATTACAGAGTCACTGTGAAATGTGTAATGTATGTTAATCCATCTGGGATTGGGAGGAGAAGAGCCAGGTTCTGAAGGGACAAAATGATGGTGTTAAGAGGGAAGGAGAGAGGGAGGAGAAGGTAGAGAGAGCAGAGGAGCAAAGGAAATTGGTTCAAACAGGACAGTGAAGGAGACCAGTGGAGGGAGAAAGAGACATTGAGAAAATGATGGAAAGGTGACAGGCCCAGACAGAAACAGGCAGACAGACACAGCCAACAGAGGGAACAGAGAGCCAGGACAGACAGATGGAAAGACAAGGGCACATTCACACTGCAGCGGAAAAGCCTCCTGATTCTGATTCTCCTGATTTTTGTCACACGTCATGTGTAACACAAATTTGATATTTTCTGGTCAACGTGACGCAGAGAGCGGACTGACTGTGACTTGACAGTGCTGCCTTGATGATAAGTCGATGATATAATTCACCTGAGACAGCTGACATGACGCTGCTGTCCATGAACGCTTGGTTGAGGTAGCTTTGGAGCAAGACATGTAACTTGTGAATGACTAATCACTTTTAAATGAAAAGTTGAATGCCTGAGCAAAAGAACGCACAGGGCCACATGTCTTATAAAGACACACGTCTGTATTTTGGTGAGCTACCTTTGGATGTGACTGCGCCTTTAAGATGGATTGATAGTTTTGTTTACAGGGTTATGGCATATGAAGCCTGCATACCTGAAATCTAACTACACAAAGGGGCTATGGCTGCTGCAGATATACAGTACCATGTGAAGAAAGAAGAGCTGTGATTGGTTAGCTTGGACTGCTTGTGTGTTCTCCTTTCCAATAAGAGTAGAGAGAAGAAGAGATATGGCTTTTAATGACAGCGACCATAGAATAAATGCGGATGGCACTTTTCTCTTCAGTAATGAGACAATACACAAAATAGAAGTTATCTGATGTGACAGCAGTTACATAGTCAGAGCTATCCCCTCAGAGTTATTTATAACATTATGCATCACCTTTTAAAACATTAAACACACAGCATGTACGAGACACAGGGCAAACTTGATTGAACTCGGAGATTCAGAGCCCTGAAGTATGAGATGTACAGTACAGGAATACATTGTGCTGCATTAATGCATCACTTATTTTCTTCTTAGGCTTTTGAAATTAGGGTTGGGGTTTTAGACAACCTGAGAATGAGATACGATTTAATGAGAACTTAATTCAACTAAAAGAAATGTTTTTACATAGCAGCAGATGATCAATCGTTCATTAAGAATTTACTTACACCTGAAAATACCTGACTGACTTATTAAACTGACTTATTTTGGGGAAGCTGGAGTGAAACTCTATCTGAGGAAAGAGCAGACCTGACGTTAGCTTTAATTTTGCTCTTGCATCAAATTATTCAAGGAATTAAGGTCTACTCTTAATTATCAGTCCTGTATTTTTGACACTCCTACCAGCTCTCTTTTACTACTAAAAATATCCATGTTTCAATTACTGTTTTGAAAACAGAATAAATTCTAAACATGATTTGAATGGATTCATATCTAACAGAAAAATCAGTTAACCTACAAACTCAATTTATCACTGAGGTGCGCCATTTTGGGGGTGGGGGTCAACAAAAGACTTCAAAAATTTGCTAAATTTTAAGATAGGTGGCAAATCAGGCTGAGCCGTCAAGCTATGTACAATCAGCTTTTATTGTAGTTTGTTGATAACAATTTGCTCTTAGCCTAACGAGTGCACTTCATCGCCTTTATGCATGTTTAATTGGGGTTTTAGTCGATTACTCTTATTGACTTTTTGCTCGCAAAGCTTTTGCTGCACTTACAATAAAGAGTGTGGTTGTTAACTTGAGTAAAACGTTATCACTCAAGTCTGTGTGTGTGTGTGTGTGTGTGTGTGTGTGTGTGTGTGTGTGTGTGTGTGTGTGTGTGTGTGTGTGCCTGTGTGTGTGACACAGAGAGCTGAAGAGAAGAGGACAGGGGAGTGGCTGCATGCACTATCATGAATTACATCAAAGCCACATTATGTGATACACTAATGTCACTCACTGCATTCTTCAAATACCAATAAAATGCCCTGGGTTCTTTCAAATGTGCACTTTACGGCCTAATCATTTGAGTATTATCACACTCTGATTTTCACTCACATCTGATCATGTATAACACATACATTTAGCTCTGCTGAGGGGCTTTCAAGGTGTAGTTAAGCTTTTAGTCTGGTTTGGCGTGTAGCTTATGATGGCTAATGTTAGCAAACTTTCTAGTTGTGAAATTGACATAACTGGGTTAGTTAACTGACTTGATGACTGCAGTTATGCATGTTTTAGCATTTACAGCTGTAAGCAAATGAAAGTCATATAGAAGCAGACTGTGCACTGATTGTGTAGTGAAGTAGGATAAGTGCAACAAATGTGATGACTTTCGACAGGGGAAATAGACCTGATGTGAGCAGCTTTTCCAGAAATAACTACAACGTGAGCAACCATGAGGTGTGAACGCAGACACAAAGAGCTAACGCTCCAGTCATATCACTCACCTCACGCCAGCCCTTCCTGTCTCCACCTATTGAGTCTGAGCGTGAGAGGCGCCTGGGCTGCACCGGCAGCTGTGGGATCAGGTGGCATTCCTTCCCAGGGCCCCGGCCATACGATCCTGTCCTGCCGTCCTTTCTCCCTCATCTCTCCCGCAACTGATCAGCATGCATGCTGTTGCGCGCTGTCCGCCTGCCAAGAAGAGTGAGCGAGAGGATACTCTGTAATCTACAGCTGCCATGATGACTTTGAGGAGCCTAGTTGTTACCTCCCATTCCCTCTCACCTCACCCTCTTCCTCACAGTCGTAATCCTGGAGCTGTCAGTGGGCAGAGAGTTATGCTCTGACCAGGGAGAGGGCATTTTGTCATAGAGATGAAAAGTGGGGGAAAAGAATGTGGGCAGCGGAGGCCCATAAACTTGTTTTATTGCATTGCAGAGAGGCGCTTCCATGGAGCACATGCTTTTAATTAATGATACCCCCACCTGACCCTGTGCTACTCTGTGCTGTTCCTCCAACAGCCTGAGTGTCGTGAGCCTGGAGCAGCGAGCAGCCTTGGCACCGCATGGTCTTGGTGCATCCATCCTTAAACTGAACAAATGAACCACAATTTACGACTGCAATATTTGCCTATTAGTCTCAGTATGATCATCCCTTCAGTAGTAATAAGTTATTGAAACATTCAGAGTAGAAACTTTAACATGCTGTGAAAATTGCTTTTTATTTTGAAAGGCAAGGCAAGTGCTGTGAAATTGGGGTTTCGACCTCGATTTACCTGATTTATCTGATTTATCTGATTCAGTGTCTTCTTGTAAGTGTTGGATTCCTTGGATGTTGTCATTCTTTGCATCAACAGGACTTTATCATCATAAAGTAATGCTTTTGACAATACAGTGTGGAAATTTGAATACAGAACTCCTTGTCAGAGAGGATATCAAAAATACATGGGATTCAGGTAGGGAAAGTGCAGGCTAACATCAAAGCCATCACACAAAAGACAGGAGAACCGGTCGCATGAAAGATTGATACGGCACTTAAAACCAAGATTAAAAAAGTCTAGAAGAAAACAAAAAGGAATCTTTTATAACTCATCATAAACAACAGAGGGGCTTCGCCAACACAAGAGAACTCCTGAAATATAGATTACTGGATTTGCGACCTGGAATGACCAGCATGCCGTACCGAATCTGTCGCTCTCCACTGTGATGGTTCTTGATAGTGGGTCATGTATTATGGATGCTACAGCACGAGGACGTGGGAAGAGTTCCCTGCCCTCCACTGTTTTATTAATCCTTCAACATTCAATCTTAGACCTTTGACCTGGGATCCTTTGGTGAGACGATCCTGGAGAAGGTGAATAAACAAACAGAGATATGCCAAATAAAGGAGGAGGTATTTGCGCAGAGCTGATGTCAGAGGCATATAGTTCCTTCCCTCGCGTGGTGCAACAAAAGCTTTTCAAACAATTACAAAGTAGGTCATTAATTGGTTGAGTGTGAGTCTCTGTTGGCATAAGACAGAGACTTTATTGCTGCAAGAGGCTTCTTTTAAAGTGTTCAGACAGTTTGGTGCCTGGTGTGTGAAATGTGTGATATCAATACTGAAATTGGAGTCTCTCTCTCTCTCTCTCTCTCTCTCTCTCTCTCTCTCTCTCTCTCTCTCTCTCACACACACACACACACACACACACACACACACACACACACACACACACACACCCTCACAAATGTCTTATGTCCTCGTGAGGACCCTAATTGACATAATACCTTCCCTTGCCTCTTACCTTAACCTTAACCACCACAACTAAATGCCTAGCCCTAACCTAAACCTCACTCTAACCCAAAACTTAAAACCAAGTCTTAACCTTCAGACAACCCTTTGAAGTTGTGAGGACTGAACAAAATGTCTCCACTTTCCAAAAATATCCCCACTGTGGGTTAAAAACCTCACTATGTAGGACGTACAAGAAAACACACATACACACACACACACACACACACGCACACACACACACACACACACACACACACACACACACACACACACACACACACACACACACACTGACAAATGTAGGCGGACCTTGATCTGTATTGAACATGAACTGTTTACTTATCAGGCTTACCACCAGTGTCTGTTTGAAGCTAATTGCTCCAACAGAAGCATTTCCCAGTCAAGATCCAGAGGTTATTGAGAAGCCTGGCTGTATGGATGGGTGTGCTGGTTGGCCAGTGAATGGTTCCACCACTTTGAATCAGACTGAAATACCTCAACAACTACTGGATGAGCTGCTGTGACATTTAGCGCAGACATCGAGCACAACACCAGTCAAACTTTTCACTTAATTAGTAAAATATTGAAACTTCCAAAAGAAGGATTAGAGCAGAGATTTGTGCTTCCCAGTCGATCAGAATGATTTTGATGATCCTCTTTCATTTTCTCAAGTGCCACTCTGAGGTTACATTTTTGTCTCTGAATAAATATCTCCAAAATTATTGGATGGATTGTCAACAACTTTGGTCCGTGAATTGGAATTATTTTGTGATCCTGTGACATTTCATATAGCGCCATCCTGAGGTTGAAATGTTCATTCGTGAAGTACTTTGGCTTATGAGCAAATGCCTGCACCAAAGATCCATCTGCACTTTGTGTTCAGTGTTAATTAGCACATTAACACCCTAAACTAAGATGATAAACACTGTAAACCTGCTAAACATCATTGAGAAAGCGATCAAGCTGTCATTAGCATTTATCTCAAAGCACTGAGGTGCCTAAGTACAGCTGCCAGCATGGATTTAGACTTTTAGTCTTTATTGCTGACCCCAATTTACCCCTCGCTGTCAGGTCACCACCATGTATTGACACTCAGAAATGTAATCTAAAGCCCATCTTCATACAACTATGTCCCCACGGGACTTCAGCACGACTAATGTAACTACACTTACCATCAATACTTAAATAATACTTAAAATTGCATTTTTACTGTCCTGATTTAAGTTCATGGTGCAGTTCACATGACCCCACCCTGCTGGTGATCCATCACTGTACGTAAACATTCAGTATCCACTGATGAGTGTATCCTGACAAGTTGCTGTCATACTGCAGGCCTGTAAATAAATGCCCTTGAGGGTAGAATTAGTCATGTTAATAGCAACTTTTTAATTCCTTCAGATGGTGGAGAGAGGGAGATAGAAAAGCAGTTGCCCATCAGCCAAAGCTGGAATGCAGATGATGTATTTTTAATGAGCTCATGGTAAGATCAGACATTGGAAAGAGCTAAACATCTCTGGGATATTTAGTTCCTCTAAAAGCCACAAATGAAATGAACAAATGTTTTGGGTTTTGGGTAAATAGCGGTGGTGGCAACATCAGTGTGCAGCGGCGCCTCTGGAGGGAGAGAGGGAAGTTTGGCTGGCTGTGACCTTTAGATGGTTTTCATATCGCCCAGCAGGAGTTCTGCTCATGTGGGGCTATTTCCAAAGGCTGTGTTTTACAACAGAAAGTGTTTAAAAGCAGGAACACAAGACATACGTGTATGTTTTTAATCTTGTTCTTCAAGCACTACAAAGACACGCAGCATACACTACAGGTCCTGAGGGAATTACAGTAGCGCTCTTTCTGTTTTCAGTATAAATATTATTTGAACCAGTGACAAGTATTCAGAGAAGCGAAAGAAACGAGGAAACATATTGAGGTTGTGCAAAGCTTGACAGTGTGCTGTAGTTCTGTTGCTGGAAGGTGTACAGAAAGATGCCAATGAATAATAAGGAATTTGGAATTGAACTGTACAACAATTTCTTTTCACTCATGTTCTTTTAAATGCCAACAGTGTGTGTGTGTGTGTGTGTGTGTGTGTGTGTGTGTGTGTGTGTGTGTGTGTGTGTGTGTGTGTGTGAGAGAGAGAGTGTGTGTGTAAGACCAAGGAACAGTGTCCTCAATATTAAAAGTGAAACATGGCTCTGTGAAATATTTCAAATATTGAAAACTAGGCCTGGCTGCCTGTTGGGACAATAAAGACGTAGATAATATGATGTTTTTTCTGCTTTATACATTTCCTTTGACTTAAAGCTGAGCAGCTGCTGCAGTCGTTCTCACAGCTCTCAACATCTGAATGCTGAAGCTACACTGTGTATGGAAACTATACAGTAGGCGTCACGATATCATACTGTAGGTTGTAATATTAAGTGATATTCCACCTATTAGTGTATCTGGAATCTTCAATGTAAAACAACAGATGCTGCAGTCAGCTTGAGGTCATCTCAGTTACAGTAAATTCCAATAGTTAAAGTTTTCATTGCAGAAAAAGTATCAAGGCATCCACAGAACACTCATATCTCTTGTGCAGCATAATCTGCCTCTCCCTTGTCAGTCCAGCATGTTCCTACTCTGCTGATCTGATAAGCAGGATTGCGCTGGTTGGTTTGTGCATTTTAGAGCAACCTCATGCTCATTCATTGGTCAGGGGAACTGCTCTGCCGTGGCTTTTTTGTTTGGCACACACTGAAGGCACAGATGGAGAGTGGAAGTGCATTATGATGAGTATTCTGTGGCTATTTCCCTTCTCGAAGAAGAAGAAGCAAACTTTTTACTGCCACCTTTCCAACCTGCAGAGGAAGAGCATTTGTGAAAGGACTTTGGGTGAAGAGTCACTTTAAGGTTAAGGAAGTTATCCATCCATCCATCCATCCATTGTCTATGCCTGACTACCCATCACCAATTAACCTAATGAGCATGTTTTTGGTCTGTGGGAGGAAGCCAGAGTGCCCGGAGAGAACCCACGCATGCACGGGAAGAACATGCAAACTTCACACAGAAAGGCCCTGCCCGACCCGGGGATCGAACCGGCAACCTTCCTGCTGTGAGGCATGCGCACTATCTGCTGCCCCACCGTGCCGCTCTTAAGGCAGTTATGTTAAAGCCAAATGACAGTTTAAGCACCACAGCACATTAGTGTGCAGTATGTATGCCGTTGGTGCTGTGCATGTATAGCATGAATGGATTTTCTGCACGTGTGCTTACAGTATATATGAATGTGTGTGTTTATGATGACATATATGCTTCTGAGACTGTTTTGATAAAAAAATAATCCTATTTACAATGATGAATGTACACTTACTCAAGTACAAATCAATTATGAATTAATTGAATATTTAAATTTTGTGCAACTTTCTTCTTCTACTTTAGTCACTGGTTACTTTTCAGATTACAGTTTTTCCTAACTTTCCTGTATGTCCTGTCAGTGAAAAGCATGTATCCCCAAACTTGTAACTACATTGAACAAAAACATAAACGCAACACTTTCATTTTTGCTCCCATTTTTTCATGAGCTGAACTCAAGGATCTAAAACATTTTCTATATACAGAAAAGATCCATTTCTCTCAAATGTTGTCCACAAATCTGTCTAAATCTGTGTTAGCGAGCACTTCTCCTTTGATAATCCATCACAGGTGTGGCATATCAAGATGCTGATTAGTCAGCATGAACTAGTTGAAAGTTCAGTTCACAAATTTTAAAATGAACTAGTTCAGTTCATAGTTCATAATTCAAAATTTTGAAATAAGTTCACCGTTCTAAAAATGAACTAGTTCATAGTTCTTGTTTTTCATATGTTGCTGCGAGGTATTATTTTTCAAGTTGCCACAGCCCATAAAGAACCACAGACAGCAATTATTTTATCAGTTTTAACACTGTATCTATGCGTCAGATTTCATCTTCATATCCAATTTCGAATCCTTATCCAATCAGAGTTTACATTAGCATTGAGGGGACAGCATTTCCCCATTGCTGCTTTAACACTTTGTTGCTGTTCATTCAGTCCACACTCGTAGCAGCTGCAGCTTTCACCCCATGTGACTGAAGTGTGGATTTTCTTTTTGAAAGCCGGCGGGCAAAGTTTGCACAGAAACGTAAGATTTTTCCCATCCTCACCGACCTTGTCATAAAACTCTTTTAAATGATCATACAAAACCTCCATGCTGCTTTTTTTTTTGATGACTCATGCGGCAGTGCGACACTGGTGGCTGGTGTTGCCAGATTGGGTGTTTTTTCCACTACATATTAAGGCCTGTTTACGGTGTGTTTTAGCCCTGTTTTCGCCTGGAAGGCTGTATAGAAATCTGGCACACTATTGAACAAAGTTAAACTGAGAGAGCGTGCCGTTCACAGACACCAGAATGAACGAGTTCACAGTAATGTTCATCAGGCAGTAACAGTACGTTCAGTTCACGTTCGCCCAAAATATGAACGATTTCATGAACTATCGTTCAATGAACGCATTCACCACAACACTGGTTGCTGGATATTGGCAGGAACTGGAACAAGCTGTCTCATACGCTAATCCGGAGCATCCCAAACATCTCAATGGGTGACATGTCCAGTGAGTATGCTGGCCGTGCAAAAACTGGGATGTTTTCAGTTTCCAGGAATTGTGTACAGATCCTTGCAACATGGGGCCGTGCATCATCATGCTGCAACATGAGGTGATGGTTGTGGATGAATGACACAACAATGGGCCTCCGGATCTCGTCACGGTATTTCTGTGCATTCAAAATGCCATCAATAAAATGCACCTGTGTTCGTTGTCCATAACATACGTATGCCCATACCATAACCCCACCGCCACCATGGGCCACTCCATCCACAACATTGACATCAGCAAACCGCTCACTCACACGACGCCACACACGCTGTCTCCATCTGCCCTGAACAGTGAAAACCAGGATTCATCCGTGAAGAAAACACCTCTCCAACATGCCAGACACCATCGAATGTGAGCATTTGCCCACTCAAGTCGGTTATGACGACGAACTGCAGTCAGGTCGAGACCCCGATGAGGACGACGAGCATGCAGATGAGCTTCCCTGAGACAGTTTCTGACAGTTTGTGCAGAAATTCTTCGGTTATGCAAACGGATTGTTGCAGCAGCTGTCCAGGTGGCTGGTCTCAGACGATCTTAGAGGTGAACATGCTGGATGTGGAGGTCCTGGGCTGGTGTGGTTACATGTGGTCTGTGGTTGTGAGGCTGGTTGGATGTGCTGCCAAATTGTCTGAAACACCTTTGTAGACGGCTTATGGTAGAGAAATGAACATTCAATTCACGGGCAACAACTCTGGTGGACATTCCTGCTGTCAGCATGCCAATTGCATGCTCCCTCAAAACTTGCCACATCTGTGGCATCTTGCTGTGTGATAAAACTGCACATTTCAGAGTGGCCTTTTATTGTGGCCAGCCTTAGGCACACCTGTGCAATAATCATACTGTCTAATCAGCATCTTCATATGCCACACCTGAGGTGGGATGGATTATCTCGGCAAAGGAGAAGTGCTCACTAACACAGATTTAGACAGATTTGTGAACAATATTTGAGAGAAATGGATCTTTTGTGTATATAGAAAATGTTTTAGATCTTTGAGTTCAGCTCATGAAAAATGGGAGCAAAAACAAAAGTGTTGCGTTTATATTTTTGTTCAGTGTATTTTAAAAGGCCTCTTGGATTAGCTTGAAAATGTTAAAAGATGTGTGGTTCCTACAGGACGACGACACTGCAAAAGTATGATGACCTTATGGAACAGAATGCAATGCTATATATCAAATTACCCACAGTATAAAAAGTAGTTAAAACATCATATATAACGGTAAAACAGATTTGACTTGTAGTGTAGTATTTTCTCAGGGTATTATTACTATTAATAACATAAAGATGAGAATTTTCTCTAGATGTATGTGCGTGTGTGTATTTATATGAATTAATCTTAGCTATTAAGCTGTTTCATAGCCGACAAGACTGAACATGTCTAGCTTATAATTTTACCCCTTTCTTTGACACGTTCAGCTGCAGATGTGATCACTTTGTCCTAGATGAAACAATTTCAAACAGTTGCTAAGCCACTGGGCTTGTGAATTCACTATCAGCAGGAGCACAGATGTATAACCTTTTAAACAAAGGCTCACTTGCTCTGCCTCAGGCTACACTTGCCAGTTTGCTTTCTTGTCAAGGCAGAAAGGAAAGGCATATAAAAGAGAAGTGCGCATAGATGAAGAAGAAGAACATTGGTGACAAGTCAAAACTCTGACAGACAGATGCTGAGAAGCTGATAGCATTCTATTTACATGTCTGGAATACACATTCACACATCAAACACTTGCTTGGTTTACTTAAAAGCCATATGATTTCCTGAGATGTCTTCTGTTGCCAGCTGAAAGGGAAATAATGGGAGGAATTGTGTCTTGTAAGCATATCTGCACACAGAATGTGCACACAAAAACATAGTAACACAATGGAGCATTGACATAAACAGGAGCAAAATGTGCCCAGCCATATGCACAGTAAGATATGCACACACGCACACGCGCACGCATGCACGCACACACACACACACACACACACACACACACACACACACACACACACACACACACACACACACACACACACACACACACACAATGAGCTTGACTTGACAGCAACAGACAAACAAATATTTAGCTTCGATACCAGATTTTCACACCAATATTGAAACAAAGTCATTCCATCTCATCGCTTCGTATCTGCCAACTGATGGAGGCTTGGAGACTGATGCCAGTAGACTGAAGCTTCGATTGCTAACACATATGGCAAACTGCTGTAAATTTGCTAATGTTGTATAAAATTCAAAATCAAACAGCATTGTTTTTCAGCAGGGCTTATGGTCTTTTTTTCAGTGTTTGGGAATACATTGTTAAAGCCAGTGGTTACTCACTTTAATAGATGTGGACAGCAAATGGATCATCTGTGTTTAAGAAAGCCTGTAATTTTGTTCTCTAATATGAGTAAATGCATCATGTTCTTGCTAACCATATGTTCTTTGGATGGGCCTTTTAAACCAGATGTGCTAGCTAGTGTCGTCACACCTGTCCAGCCTTCCTGATTTGATTATTGAACAGAAATGTATAAAATTACAATACATTTTCTTACAGAGTCAAATTTTATTTAATGAGCAGAAGAGGACCAGGTCACTTCATGAAAACATTTAAGCCCAATCAGCAGGACGACATCATTTGTCTGTGCCTTCAAACACTTTTACAAATCACAGCTGAATATCCATGTGTTTTATGATGAGGCAGCGCCATGTTAAGGTTTGGTTGGCATGGTTTGGGTTCAAATTAGCAATTAGTTAAGGGTACCTTTGTTGTCTTGGTCATGGTTAAAAGAAACTCATGTTGGCTCGTGGTAGGAAACAGGAAAGGAACAGCTACCGCACCTGTCAAAGTGTCGACCATCTATCCTCCCCGATCTCCTCCCTACACTGACTTTGAGGTTCCATAAAAACGTCACCTGATTTCCTCCTTTGCACCCAACAGACAATAGTCATAACTAGTGAACATATGTTGTTTTGGAACACTGATTCTGTCGTTTTTTTGTGGGAGAACAGTCTCAAATGTTTATATGTGGCTGAGGTATGCCTTTGTTAACCAGTAAAAATCAAGTTAACCTGAGATGAAAATGTTGTTCTTGTGGTTCAACCTTCTGCAGTGATGTAGATGTGTACTCACGCACACTGAGACAATGCTATTGGGTGTGGTTACTGACCACACCAATGGTCACACTGTGTCCTCACATACAACAAGCAAGTGAACTGTGACAGATGGAGTGCAAAAAGTTGTTCAAAGTCACTATGAGCAATATCTGAGCATGAGGAGGGGATGAGTTGTTTTTTTTCTTGGTGCAGCTTGTGATTTCTCTTTCTGCAAGTTAATAACGTGCTATTTTCTAAGTTAATCTACTTTTTGCCTGCCTCGTTCATTTTGAGGATATCCTCATTAAAAGGTGGCTGTGGATCTTATATGATGTGCCACTTTCAGCTTTGTTAATCTTTTGTCACCCATGTTGACTGCTAAGTGGAGGGGGAAAGGATATATCAAGGACATCAGCGTCAATTTTGACCTATTTTGGCTGATTTGAATAGGTTGGAGGTGGAAAAGCTGAGGTAAACTTCTCAAAAATAGAACCAGGGTCAGTGATTTTTCAAACATTGCTTAGTCTGTTCACTAATGCACAGAGCAGTTTAGGACATTGTCACTGAGAAAAACTGAAACAATCTGATGTTCACATCACTCCACTTAGGAAGAGGTGGAAGACTTTCAATCAGGGCAACCTGTTCTCACTCCCAATTCGTCACATATGGACGCTTGGTCTCACTTTTTAACCCACTGGGTACTCCCTTCGCATAATCAACAGCAGGCTAGCTAAACAGACTACTATAGACAGCCCATTCTCACTCCAAATACATCAAATGATGTGGTATAAACAGTGAGAAAACCCCAAAGTGAAAGTGGTTGTGTGGTCACATTAACCATAAGTCTATTATTGTTATCAGCAGACTTAAGTGTTTATCTATTTGAAAGTATATCTGTTTGTTGCTAACCCGGTGCTGTATATTTATTATTGCTAACTTGAGCTTGCACCCCTGCACAGTGAAATATGATGCTACAGGGGTACACAGTGCCTCAAAAAGTGATGCCAAGGGCTCCTGACCAAGGGTCTGTGTGTGACGAGTTGGTAGTCAGAATGTGTTAACCAGGGAGGGAAATTAAATCTGGTCTTAATTATTAAACACATCAACTTTTCACGTACATTTGCTAAGTACTTAGTTTGCTTGAGGACACTTAAACATTTATCCCTGGCACATCTGTTCATTAATTAGTGCTTTATGTCATGTTAATAGATACAAACATTCAAAGTCTTGCTAATGAACCCTTCTATGAATTTTAGCAAATTGAGTGGTGTAGATTTTTAGATTTTTACAGATGAATCTGTTTGTTTGGATCCGTCTTGTTTTACAGTTTTTTTTTGTTTGTTTTTTTTTGTATATAACAGACAATAAAACAATTAGGATTTGTAAAACCACCCGTCTTTGATGGTACAGTCCATTTCAAAGGCAGTGTGGTTGGAAGCTTTGTGTATCTTTCAGCCATGTGTCTTTGCTCTCCTCTCTAATATTGATTTCCCTCCTCAGGCAAAATTGTTTTGGCACAACATTCCTCAGCCACAGACTATAGAGAAGAAGTGTGAATGCTTGATTTGTAGCATGCTGCTTTTTTTTATTTTAAAAATTAATGTTTGACAGTGTAATGTGGTCTGAAGTGATGGTATTGAAAGACTGTTGAAAGAGAGTGGGAAAGTTTTTACAAATAGACATGATGGGCCTATACATTTAAGTCATATACAACCCAAAATTGACAAAAGTAACCATGTTTAAAAAGCTGAAGATCTGATTTAGCTGGCGGGAACACCTGCAGCCGCTCATTGTGTGCATGATCTTATATTGAGTCTATTACAGATAAATCAATATGTTTTTTGTGGAGTTGAGTTGTGGATATCTTTGCCGGGGCTCTTATAGCAAACAAAAATAATCCAGTGCAATGTGGGTGTGATTCTGAAGAATCATCTCTCTGACATTCAGCCAATGCCCTTAACCTCCAGCATTAACCGTGAGGAGCTCAGCAAAGCTCACTGAGATAATGTTCTCCTCATGCTTGGCTGGTCTCAAATCATGGAGGGAAAATCATTGTGGCTAATGACAGCTCCATCTTCTAATGGTATTCATGTATGTTAGTTACAGGAAAACATGCCTGGCAGCCATCGA
This sequence comes from Chaetodon trifascialis, assembly GCF_039877785.1. NCBI lineage: Eukaryota > Metazoa > Chordata > Actinopteri > Chaetodontiformes > Chaetodontidae > Chaetodon > Chaetodon trifascialis. Next base: position 25,608,680 of record NC_092058.1, on the reverse strand, counting down.
TCCTGAGTCAGTGGGTCCAGAGGCAGAAATGCCTTTATTGTATTTCACCTAAACAGCCCTTTCATCTTACTTAAAGTATTGACAGCATGTAGGGAGAGAGAATGAGAGATAGAAGGGAGGGACAGAGAACCACTTACTCTAGCCTATTTTTCTCCTGATCATTTGGCCCACACTCCTCTTAAGCACATCTGTATTCAAAAGGAGATTATGTGTGACTGGCCCCGTACAAACAATGGGAATTTTAAGAAGTTGTAACACTGCACAAGGAGATAAAACATTTGAGCTGCGATAGTCTTATACGAACTGCAGAGAGAAGGAGAGGGAGAGAGAGCAAATAGAGGTTTTATCACAACGCATCCAAATATATCCAGGCAATGTGTTACCAAATATGCAGGACCTATTTATGTCAGTGAGCATCAGTGCATCCCACTTACAGACAGAAAGTGCTGCTTCGACTCCTCGGCACAGCCAGGCATGCAACGCGTGTCACATGCATAAGGGAGACAGCTGTATTGTTTAGGAAGCTGCAGCCACCTTTTAACCCAGATTATATGGCTAGATTACACCCCTAAATAGGATCTCCATTTCTAAGGCCAATGTGTGCTGACTAACTCAAATGACCCATGACTGAGCTAAGGGGAACCGAGCCTGCAGGGCAGACAAGAATCCACCAAGTCCTTATAGTTTGAGGCATTCAGTTATTTTCCATTTACTGTAGTGATGACTATGAGAAAGTGGAAGCAAAGTTTAGCAAGATTTCCCACAACCATGTTTAACATGGAGGGAAAAGTTGGATGTGATCACATTGTGCTTAAAGATAGTGTTTTGAAAAGGATGAGGGGCGGCAGCAGCGGAGAGAGTGAGATGGATCGTGCTGCAATGCAAAGTCTGTATTGTTCCTCACAGGTGTGAAAGAGAGCAGCAGCAGAAGGAGCACAATGCGGAGACGTCAGGCTGCGCTGCTCGATGCTAACCACTGTTGGCAACGAGGGGGCTTGACTCCTCCCACCCAGGCTCCGGGCCTCCCAGGAGGCCGCCGCTGATTGAAATGGAAATTCAGGAAGGAATGCTTCAGAGGGAGGAAGTGTCTCGCTCTCCCTGCCAGTCAGTCTGTCTGTTCATCCTGCGGTGCTTTATTACTGTCACTTTTTGTTCGCATTAACCCATAATCATTCATGGCACATAATCACTTTCAGTATGTTCAGCTCCAAAATCCACATGTCAGCTCTGAGGTAAATGGTTGCTGAGAATTTTCCACGGATTTTTAAAAACGCGCCATCAAAAGAAGCTGAAGTTCTCATTTCCTTTGTCAAACTCTGAGAGAACACCGAAATTATTGTCATAATTAGAAAAAGTGATATTAATGGAATGAATCAGTTTCATTTGAATAGTTTAAGAAGAATAGAATTTGAAAGATTTCCTTGATACAAATAGTAATCATAATCTTCCTCTAGCCCGCTTCATGAAAAGCCTTTAAATGTTTACAATATACTATTAAGTAATTTATCGAAGACTGTAAACTTGTAAATATATTGTAAGCTGAAGGAAGCTGCTAATGAATAATGACACTCCTCTCAAGCTGCTCAAGAAAAAACAGTTTAAACATCTATCTTTGTTTGTTTGTTTATTGCTACTGGCAAATTACACATTTTAAATATCAGGAACAGCACAACAGCACTTTTCCTATTCATGCCGATTTCTGTCATTCCTGTGTTGCTGTTAAAAGGCAAGATATGAAAATCTTTAAACCTTTGATTTATGCAGCCCGAACACTTCAGAGAACAAAGCAGCCCTAGGCTAGCAAGAGGTTTGACAGTGCAGCCTCAATACAATGTATTCAGTCTGTGTGTTTGAAAAGGTCATTAATGATGGGCACGGACCCCTCTGGTCAAAATGCCGATATCTCTTTATAGGGCAAACAGGCTTGAGTCAGTCCCTGCTGTGCCTCTCTGTCAAACCCTGGTGTGTGTCACTTTCCAAACAATACCAAAGAAAATCATACACGTCATTCCTCATCTATTTTGTTATAAAAGACTAGAGGCCCGCGAGCACTAAAGGGGAGAGGAAAAGGGTAAATTATATGCAAAGTGATTGGAGTAAGGTTAGTTTGGTTCAGCACACTGCAACCTTGTTTCCATAGTTAGCAAGATGCTTTCCTGTTTGAAGAGGGGTAGCGGCCAAAACGAGGAGGTGAAGTGAGGAGATGAGGTGAAGCTACCTGCTGAGTGCACTCTCACCAGGTACTTTCTAGGTGCAACAAGAGTCTGCAGCCAGGTTAGCAGCTCTGTATGGCCGTACTTAGACACAGTGGTGCGTTGAGCTAAACGGCAATGTCAGGGACATCGTCAAGGACAACGCTACTGTAACATGCTGATGCTGAGCAGGTAGAATGTTTACTGTGTTCACCATTTTAGTTATGTTTATTAGCATGCTAACATTTGTTAATAGCATTAAACACAAAGTAAAGCTGAGGCAGGTAGAAATGCTGTTGGTTTTGTAGATATTTAGACAAGTATTGGACATATTATAATCTTGAATTGGAATTTTTGTTTTATTAGCTGGTGCGAGTTGAGAGATGACAGGAAACCAGGTAGAGAGAGATGCAACAAAAGTCTCCACCTAGACTCAACCCTGTATGTTTCATGGTCTGCATCTTAACCCCTCAACCACTGAGGTGCCCCACAAATACAAAAGCTATGACCTGATGATACCGCAAGATATACTGTTAAGGGACTTGTGTAGAGGCTTACATTTGTAGAAAAAATGTCAGGGGATCACCAAAGTCTTAAGGATACATCCTCTGGCAACCATAAATGTCTGCAACATAGATTGTATAAATGATAGCAGACGGCGACACTGTCACATCACACATTGGTTTGTGACTTTGGGTTGTGAAGCCAAAAGTGAAATGTGAAGCCATAATGTGCCTTAAACCTGCATTCTTTGCACGGGGCGACTCCACTGGTTGCAAAAACAAGTGTTACAATATGTAAGCTTATGAGAAAATGATCCCGCTTCTCACTTGATTTATTACCTCAGTAAACAAATCTTCTTCAATGGGGCATGATGGTTGCTTTGTAAATTGTTTTCCCATTTAGAGTAAAATAAATGATGAAGTAGGGCGGGACTACTTTGTGACTGACAAGTCGACCACAAAACGTACTCAGGTTCTCAGTCAGATCCAGGGTTGTTGCTTCAACAGCAGTTCTCTGCCTATGATTCAGTGTGTGGCTATGATCTCCAATGGACTAAATTACAGTCATTCAAATGCTGTTAAAATGACTGTAATATTGTGACCTAGCAGTCATCTTCATCATCTTTCAGACCTCAGGAGAAGCCACCAATGAGAAAATAATCATTGTAGGAGTAAGAAAACACAGAAAAATACTGAAAGTAAAAGAGCAGAGGTGAGCGGAGGTGAGAAGTGAGCAGTGTGGCAATGAATGTGCAGTGATGTGAAGTCAGTCAAACTTTTTCAGCATGAATAGAGAAGAGGGTGTTGCTTTCATTGGCCTTGAGTACAGCTCCATTGATATTTACAGCTCTGTCGATAGCACTTTTTCACACGTGTTTCAAGACACAGTCATTCGTCTTATTGGATTGCTGTTTGACTGCATTGTTTGGATTTCCTCTTGAATGAAAAGTGACATTTTATTATCAGACACCAGCTGTTCACATCAGCTATCGCAGGGTTTCTATTACACTCATTTCTGCAGTGGATACTCCAACCTTTATTGCTGTTGTTGCTTATTATTCACATGATAATGATGTTGCTGATTAGTGATGGAGTTGCTCGCTGTGGTGGTGATGGGTGACAATAATAATGGCAATAATGGCATTTGATCATACATGAACTAATAACGGGACAATCACATGGTTGTTGGCTCCATCAACAATCATTTTGAAATGTCTGTTTGCTACTTAATTACTGACTAATCAACAAAATCACATCGGAGCATATAAATACTAGTGACATGCTTTCTCTGTACAGAGGCGATCACATCACATCACAAGTGTTCTATCTTCTTAATGAAATAAAATCAAATAAATAATATTAATAATAAAAAAAAAACTAACTCTTGCCAGGTGACCATCCTAGATTTTATTTTCTGCCAGCACCAGGGAGCAATGTAATATACATATATATATATTTTTTGTGAGTGATTTGTCCAAGCCTGCCATGACCAAGGGTTCTTTACAATACTTTTTATGAATTCGTACCTGCGTTTTTAGTTTATTAGCACACCAAGCAGCTGCTAAGATCATCAAATGGAAGATGACACCCCAAAATAAGCACTCACACACCGGAGCAGTTTTCACAAGAGCTCAGAGAACTGAGGAAGTGTTAGTGTATAAGAAAAATTAATTAGCAAAAAAGCTAAAAGAGGGATGATGGTGACATAAACCAAAAGTGCAGAAGCAGAGGGGGGGGTCCGCGAACAGAGAGGAGAGCTGAGGGATAGGAAAATCACCATTTCAATTACATGAAAGCAATTGTTTTTTATCTTGAGTGCAAGTTAATGAAACTAATTAGTCTTTGCAGCATGAACCCTCTGGCACGTCAGATAATCGCCAGAGGCTTAGATAGTGCCAGTCAATTTTTAGCTTACTGCAGTAGAGGTGAAAAACAAACAGGACTTTATCGCTCCGGCAGGCATTACACCTGGGGTTTACATCAACTTCAAGACCTCTTTTCACCTTTCCAGGTTACTTACTGTCCATTTACATGAGGTATCCGCACACTTCTATCAACTACAAACCTAAGGGTTCTTATATCAACTTAATTAGCATTTGATTGAAAACTCCACAAGGAAATTTGAATATCTGGAATAGTATGTTGCATCCCTAAGGAAGCCGAGGCTTAATATCTGCTTTACAAAAGTGTATGCATTTGACGCACTGCTATGGACCACAGGAAGACAAAGACCTGCACATCGCTATGTCAAAAAAAAAAAAAAATTCACTGAACATCTGAGGTACCCGTGAGTGAAGACACCTGCAGTGGGCTTGTTTGTGTGACTCATTGTGTCTATGAAGACAGTAAATGAGGATCAGACAAGGCTGTAATGCTGTGAAGGTGAAGGAATTCACAGCACACAAGGAAAACATTATGTCCAAGCTTTTACTTTGAGGGCTCTAAAATATGCTTTCAAAACAAAGTTACAAAGTGCTTTACAATACATGCAAAGAACAAACGTAAGGGCCATCCCAAAGTGTTCGATTACAAAACACCATCAAACAAGAGAGAGCCAGAAGATAAATGTGAGTTTTTAGAGGAGATTTAAAAGAGGATACTGACTTTGGCAAACTAAGCTGAATCCAGAATAATGTGCACTGCAGCAAAGTCTGGAGGATCTGCAAATGAATGATCTGATCTTGGTTAAATGACTGTAATCAAATGAGCATCAAAAGACAACACTTGTTCTTTATTTGTTAAACTGTCAATTTAAAAGAGGTTTTCTAAAGAGGCTTCAGGTGCAGCCCTGTTCCAGCTGAACAGGAGCTGTCCATGGTGCTGAACTCAAACTGCAGCATGAAACAGCCAGCCGTCACCAGAGAGAGAGAAGCAAAAACAAACAAACAATACATATAGGCCATCTGTGTATGTAGGTTATTACAGGCCATAGCTACGTGTATTCCGAGGTGGTGGCCGTAGTTATTATGAAAGTTATTGGGAGAAAAGTCTGCATATTGATGAGTTGGGGTGGATGGATGAGACAAACGAGCAAAGGACTTTGGTTTAGGAGGTCGCTGTTGGTGTGATGTGTGAAATTGAAAGTCAGAGCTGACCTGTTCTAATTTAAGTATTGTTCTTATTGTTAGGATCCTCCCTTCCTGTCTCTCCTTTTGTGTCTCCTCTCCCTTTCCCTATGTGTGTGTCTGACTGTCACCCCTGTTCCCGCGGCTGGGCATCCCTGTACCTGCAGCTGGCTCCACCTCCAGGTGCTCACCTGGAGCACATTTCCTGATTGTTTGCAGTACTTAAAGAAGTTGCAGTCTTCTCCCAGTCGCCGGATTATTCTCTCTCGTCCTTCCATGAGTGTGTTTGGTCATCTGGTTGTGAGTACTACGTCTCTTGTTCCTTCTCATTTTTCAGAGTAAGTGTTTTGTGTTCTGTCGTCTACATTCCGGCCACTTATTGTGTGCTGTGTTTTTTCTTTCAGTGTCTCCTGCCGCTTCCACGCGTGCCTCATACCCGCTTCGTCGGAGCTCCTTGTGTTTTTCTCCGCTCAGTTTGAGTGCGTCTTTGTTTCTCGTTTTTCCACTCCTTTTCAGTGCGCCTTTTGTTTGTTTCCCTATCCGCTCGGTGAGCGTGTTTTGTGTTATCGTTTTGTTAATAAATTTATTCTTGATTCTTTTATGTCCTGTCTCCGGGTCTGCATTACTGGGTCCAGTTTATTATTGGCTCTCCAGCCTAACATTTATGTCATGTTCTTAACAGTTACATACTTATTTTAACCCATCGTCCTCTCTTAAACCTAACCAAGTGGTCGTGTTACCTAAACCTAACCAAACTGCTCTGATTTTACAGCTTTAACCATGTGAAGAAGACGATGAAGATCTGTTACGACAACAATCTACCTGTCGCAGCAGTGATGTATGTCATTTTGGGAGTCATTGATAATCAGCCTGCTCAGCTCTTAGGGAATAAGCATATGATTGAAGTAGCAGGTGGTGGAGAGCTGCCCAAGAGACAATATGATCTTGCACAGAAATCCTCTCATCAGCAACAAAAATATAGAGAAATAAAGCCATAACCCTTATCTGTGGCATGAACTTTAGTTTATAGCATATTCATTAAACAGCTCTCTAACAGCTACATGGAAGAGTCATGAATAATTGATCTCCTTTGTTGTAACCTAAGTTCATCTGGATTGTTATCTGTGCGAATGTCTAAGCATTTTAAATATGCTTCTAGCAAATATTTTATGCATTCAGTTTAATTTTTAAATGAATGCTTACAGGGATCTTGTTCAAAGCTGAAAACAGTGTGTGATCCAAGGAGATTTACAATTTAACTGAAAAGGTCAGAACTTTGTGGAGCTACAGCGATAGATTGCCCACTCATTGATCTGACAAAGCATCACCTTGAGTTTCTTGTTTTAATACCAACTATTGATTGACTGACCTTCATGTATATAAATGGACACTAGCCTCGATGTGGCCAGCATGGATTATTTCCACTTATATCTGTTTGTCAAAGCTCTTAGAACCCCCGGCTTGTCAATCAATAGCCAGAACTGCATGGGTGTCTTGCAGTCCACATCTGAAAGTGATAAATGGGTGCATTGGCTTTTTTAATGCCTCTTATAAAATAATGCATCGTTTTGATTTTACATTTGCTTACAATGCTCTGCTTTGATTGGACACATTTACGGAAGCTTAACTACAGCCACTAAAACCTGAGTACTGCATGCAAGCTTACAGGTTAAAGTTAGTGAAGATACTTGGCTCTAGTACTCAGTGCATGGCATCCCAGAATCTAGAGGGAGATAGAAGTTTGATGGTGAAGTACAGAAGCTCCAACTAGGTCAGAACTATTCCTGGGCTCCCACCATATGCTAAAAGGTGCTCCAGTATACTGGCGAGTGTGAGTGGAAGAATATCAATGTAACTGCAAATTCATCAGCTGGCGCTATGGGTGTACAAACCTCGGGGTGTTTACCGCAGTGCAGCCAGTGTCCAGCAGCTGGCCATCCATCCAGATCCCTCATACTGGGCCTGGCTAAAACCCAGTGCCACGAAGAAGAGAGAGCAAGATAGTCAGCTTGCATATACCAGAGGCAGGCTGATTTATCTGTTCTTTGAAGCTGATATTTAACAAGGCACTAGCTGATCCAGAGCTTATTCCAAATCAATCCATCAGGGGAAAAGTATCCGAAATATCTGCTAAAATCTCTGAAATCTGAAAAATGATTTAAACTTTATCTCCGGACTCGATTCATGCTTAAACCTGACATTAACCTAAAAGCGCTGCCGCCTCCGTCTCTCTGAGCCGTCAGCCTTGAAACACACACGTACACACAAAAAAGGACTGGATTGGATAGGATCAGATGAGTTTGTTAATGATATTCTGGAGCGTATAGGGCTACAGTGTGAAGGCATGAAGAGGCGGCTCATGCATTTTTATTTTTTCAATACCAGGCAGCACCTTTGGACATCATCTTCCAACTGATCTCATGAATGCACTGCAGTTTCCCACTGTTGTTATTTGTGCGTTCTGCAAAGCATACACAGAATATAATGTACGGCACACTAGATTTAATAGGAAGGAAGAGTTTGTTAATAAAGGAAATATGCTTATTCTCTTTTGCCCTGAGATTTATATGAGAAGGTAACACTCTAAATGGAATAATGATAAATATGAATGAGCCTCCAGCAGTTGATTATTTAGCTTAGCACAATGACTGGAAATGGGCAGAGACGGCCTGGACGGAGGTGTCCAGAGGTAACAAAATCTGCCAATGACTTGTTGCCTGGCAACCAGTGGAAACCTGACCAATACATAGTAGGATACAACCCTTGGTAAAATGGTGATTTGTACAGGTTAAACAAACAAGACAGGATGTGTTAATTAGTCAGCTTTAGAAATGCTGATAGGTGGATTTTGTTACCGATGGACAGCCAGGCGAGCTGTTTCGCCCTGTTTCCAGCCAAACTACGTTAGCAGGCTGCAGCCTGCTGGAGCTTCGTATTTATGGTGCAGATATAGAGAGCAGTATCTTCTTACCTAACTCTTGGCAGGAAAGTAAATAACATTATCTCTCAAAATGTCAAACTTTTCTTTTCAACCTGAGATGACAGACAGCTGCACAAGGTGAGACTTTTGTGTCCCTCAGACATCATCAGCGGCACAATGAACACTGGCTTATTATTCACGTACAATGCTACCTTTACAACTGCCATGAAACAGAGGAACATGCCACCATCACAGAAACTTAACATCCCCATTATCATTGTTTTTTTTTTTTTTTTTTTCTCTTGGAATCTCCGAGATGTGTCCAGGATCTTTAATTAAGTCTGCAGTGTCAGGAGGGGATGTCCATATTACTCCTCTGACATTTCGGCTCCACTGATATGGAAACCAGGAGCGCACAGATTCCATTAAGTGTGCAGGGTGCGTGGCAGCAGAACACGGGCACCCGCGGGATTCCTAAAGTGGCATTTCCTCGGCCTGTCATATCCTCTCTGCGAGTAATGAAATCAGTTTGGCTGCTTCACTCCTAGCTCAGCACTGTCTCATATATTGTCGAGTTTTAGAGGAAAAAAAAAAACTGCAGCAGGGATAGCAATGAGGACAAAAAAAGCTAAAATTTTGATTTACGCTGCTGTTTTTGAATCAAACACCTTTTCGCTGCAATCATCGATGCTATGATCAGATGAGAGATACAGGAGTCGCTTAATCAATGAGGTGTTTCCACCAAAGAAATCTATCTGTCTCATAGCTTACAGTCTTGTTTATTTCCATAAAAGACGATATTCAAAGCACTACTTCTAACCAAACTCCCACAAAGTGCAGCACACCTGACTGAGTTCTCCATCATCCCCTTTTCCAGCCCAACTGCCTCATTAGAGAAATGCTTTCTTCACAGCTTCCATTAAAGGATAACATCGGCTGATTTCAGCTCAATTTAGAAATCATTAGATCCTGGCTGCCAGGTTTCTAATATTTCCAGTGGAGAATCCATCACAAGAACAGCTCTGAAATGCCTGGTTAGTGCTCTTCAGGAGGAAAAGTCAGATGCGTTGTAGTATCAAATCTGATCCCACATAGACCTGCATAAGATTTCTGAAAGCAGCGATGTCTTTGTGTCTTAAGTCCCGACCAATAAATGAACCCTAACAACCCCAACCTCAGTGGAGGGGCTGCGTCAGCCAAGCTGTCAGAGGAGCAGCTGGATTCTTTCTGAGCTGAATCTCTCTAAGACAATTCAACACTTTGTGTGCTACCTCACCGGAATGTAGCTTGAAGTGGGATTATCTGGTTATCTACTTATGCCCTTGATATCTGCTATGACTGACTGTGCAGTCAAAAAAGGAAAGAAAAAAAAAGTTTGAAATGATGATGGCACAGAAAAATGCCAGAGAAAGATGTCTGGGCTGCCACTACAGTGGAGGCTAGGGAGTGGGTGCTTTAGGGTGTATAAAGATGAAATTCTTCAAATCTTCTCCTGGAAATAATTCACAACAGCTGGTGTTAATTGCACTGATGCAACACCAGCACGAAATTCTGCGCACTCTTCAGGGCCACGTCCTTGTCATCATACAGTAACAAAAGCTTTGATTTATTCCATGTGTAGACAAAAGAATTTTAGAACTATGGCTTCACTTTGCAACACATTTTTTTATAATTATATCTTTCATATCTCTAAGTGTGTCTATGGCATGTTTACATACATGTATGTCGACCTCATAAACCTGCTTCTACTGCCTCAGATTTCCTCTGCAAGGTGAGCATAAATCTGTCACCCCGTCCTGTTTTTACACGGAAAAGCTCCGGCTAGGTTAAAAAATGGGCTGCCGGCTCAGCGTCCTAAATTTCACTGGGCCTTGACAGGTTGATGCCATATTTACTGTGTGAAATATAATGCAATGAGATGTGGCTATTAGAATGGCTGTAGCTCTTTTTGATCAGAGCCCTCTGCAGCACAGAGCTGTCAGCGGAAGTCCGTGAGTTTTTCATTGGGTCGGAGATGCACAGCTCAATGGGGAGCTGGGCTAACACACAGATGGACCCTATGGGGTTCATGTACACGACTCCAACATGGGCAAGCTCAATAGGTTTGGATGTTTCTGCAGTGTTGCTTTACTTATTGTATAACAAGCATTTGCAGCGTGAAAACGGTGATGAACACACACTGAACTTTTTTTTCCCCCTCCTGTCAGATCTTTTGGAGTGCTTAAATGAGACATCATGTTACATGTGAATTCTATGGTTCTGTCTGCTGGTGGAGGAAAAAGAAGACAGTTTAGTCTTACCTTGTTGTGATACACAGATCAAGTTTTGATAGAGGCTATTTCTGAACACACAGCAACTCAGCAACGTAATTTAAACACTTAAACATTTAATTCAATAAAAGACTTATTGCATCAGATTGCTTCTGTCTTCTCTTTTTATTTTGCCTTTGTCTGATATAAAACACATTTAATATCACATTTCTATATATTAAAACTCATAACCTGTGTCATCAAGACAGTGTACTAACATTATTGTTTTCAAACAAACATTAGCATGGGCAGTGTAATTTAATTAAATTTAATTTTCAAACTCGATAGCTGATGTTAAAAATCTACTTTTAGGCAACGTGGCATCCACATCATTTCTGAGGTTTCAAAACATCAGATTTTGCATAATTTCAGGAGCTTTTTAGCTTCATTAAGCTCAGTCTCCTAGCACTGATTAAAGAGGCAGAACCTGATTGGTCCTCCTGTGTACATTCTTAACACTGATTGCTGCTTTGAAGATATAAACTTTTCTTTTTTCAGACAATAGGACTAATAAAGGACTGAACTAAAAATATGCCTGTGCAAAATCTTAGCTAAACAAACATGTACTGTACGTGCACATGCTGCATTTTTATGCAGGTCACCACATGACTGATGTGCCCATGACAAACAGCAGCACCTCCCATTTCTTTGGGGATGTTAGCCGTAGAAGAATAAGAACATAGCCCGAACCAAATAACAATGAAATAACGGTGGAGTTCTCCAGCCCAGATCCAGCTCCTTTGTGCCAGCTGACATTGACGGAAGCCCCGAGCCTTCCTATAAGAGGAGCTTCTAATATCTGGCAGCCTGCTGATGACTGCCCTTTCTTCCCTTTTCCCCCATTGTGTCCAATCCACAGATTCGATTTACAGGCCTTTAAAAATGATTCAAACTTTTATTGCACTGCTCACTGAACAGAACACCACAGAAATGAAATATTGGAGGAACAAGGCAGACATATTTTATTTGAAAGTTTTACTCACTTCTAATGTCACGGGTGGTACAGTGTGGGGTCAGACGTTGGCTGTTTTAGTTGTCTAAGTCTATTTTTACTAAGACTGTTAAAATATATTTAACTATTTTTACAGGGGAAATGGGAGGTCTGATTTTAAAAGAATAATGATATATTGTAGATGGTCGTGTAAAGTTTTAAAGTTTTCATTTCGCTTTGTTCCTTCTTCCTCTCACCCAGCTCCTTTCTCCAGATTAACTGGAGCCAAAACAAAAACGCTTTGCATTAGCAGCAGGAGATAGAAGAATTCCTCTTATGGATTAATTCAGTGCACATTTATGATGCATTTACTCACTGACATGCTATATTTTTTACATTAAGGTGATTATGCAGACCTCATGTTGTGTAAATATACAGAAATATTCTGAGAGCACCATACGACATCCAGCCTTGCCAAGGGGCAAAGCATTATAAATACAGTACAGTGGGTTAGCATTGCATAAATGTATAGGGAGACAGAGATGTGAGTTGGTTGGTAAACTGGAGTTTGCCAGCAGTAAACAAGTTTCATCGACTCATGGTGGCGCAGTAGTGAAACTCATTGATCTTGCATGTAGAGGAGGGGCAGCTAAATCACACTTGGGAAATCATCTTCGACCTAAGATGTCACCAGTGGATTTCCACGCTTAAAATGGGCCAGGGAAATGAATGTTAAGAGAAGAGGACAGCCTTGAGAGGATTGTCAGCATGGATTTCCTGGATTAGTGTTTGGGGGCAGTGGTGCGGAGTGGCTGAAGCTGTGTTTGTGGCTATGGGAAGGTAATTAATTAAAAACGCTTGTAACGCACCCTGCTCTGTCTCATAATGCCAATGCTGATGCGATGTAGTGAAGGAGGTTATCTGAGCAGACCATGCCAAGAAATCACTTCATTAGCCCAGTGTATCTTTCCTCCACATCTCTCTTACTGTTATTATCTGCCTCTTCTGAAAATGCCGGACCACGTTTCTTGACAGTCTCCAACCTCCACCACTTAAGATTCATCCCATTAAAGTCCAGAGCAGTCAATTTACCAGCATGCTTTAATAAATGAGGCAGGAGGCAGGACTTAGCGGGAGATTGGAGCTGATTGCACCCTTGTTCTGTTCATTTGCACAGACCCCAGTTAATTGACTCCTGAGCAGCGATCCATTGGACACACACTATCTGCTGCCAGCCCCTTCCTGACCCCGCTCACGGCAGGGAACAAAAGAGCAACGCTTGTTTAAACAGAGGGTTTGTTTTTGTCCGGGGCATGTGCGCAGGTACCGTTTGTGTGTGGAAAACAGAGATAGGGAGAAGTGAAGAGAAGCAGAGACAGAGAGATGTAATGTCTGTTGCAGGGATAATGTGTAGGACGAGTACCAGGAAGATGAGGAGCAGCAGCAGAAAGGGGAGAGGTAAGATTGGCGTAGGTAGCAGAATGTGCTTAATATAAGTCAGCAATTGATTGATAGCTCTATAAAAAAAAGAAAGTATGCAATGCACACGTCTAATTCTCTGATGATACATATGCAGCAGCAGCTTCTTATCTTACCAGTTGCTGCACAAAATGCAATGGACATGCAGATAAAACACGAAACCTCAAAAAGAGGATGCGTTGTTGACTTTTATTTCTGGTCCAGTTAATGTTCACACTCACGTTTTATGAATGAACCAAACGTGAAGTAATTTGGACTGTCAGGTAACTCATTCATTGGACAGTTTTAGAGACTGTCATCCTGCATTATCAGCGCTACATGGACCCACATGGGGAAATCAAATTCCAAACAGCAAGTCATGCAGCACATTACTGCATTCAAGAGTGTAATTATCTTCTCCAGTGGTCACAGAGCTTGTGAAAAACAACTATGTGTAAAGGCATAATTAGGCAAGACTGCAACTAGACCTTGCATGCAATAAAATTTCATTCTGTTTCACTGAGGACACACAGAACTCACAGGGAAAATCCTTGCACTGTGACCAAATTATTCTGTTTAAATATAGCCAACAACTCAACAAGAGTTCACAGACTAGAGCTTTGAATTTATGCTGGAACCACATGCCAACTATCATTAAATCCTTTACTGTCACACTACAGATGAGACCAGAGTCTGCTTGTGAGCAGACCAAGACCCCCTTTTCAGGCAGTCTTCAGCCAGCTGCTCAGTGTGCATCTCACACCAGCCTAATAGAGGTGGAAATCACGGTGGAAATCACGAATCACTTTGTTGATTCAAATTCGAGTTTGAAGTCATATTTGTACTACGTTTGCGCTCACACCCTGTACTCCATAGTTTGTTCAATACTTTCCGAAGATAAGCGGATGCGTCACCACTAAAATGCACTTCAGTATGTACATCAGTAAGTGAACACACCAGCATTCATGCAGCCTGATGTGCAGCGCTGATTCTAACTGTGGAGCGTTCAGTCTTCAAGTTCTGTCTGCCCGGCCTAAGCGTTTGGAGGTGTGTGTGTGTGTGTGTGTGTGTGTGTGTGTGTGTGTGTGTGTGTCTGTATGCATATCTGTCCGCTGCTAATCTTGCATACAACTAGAGCCACCAGCCTGATATTCTTTGTACACATTTATGACGCGTATGCTCTCATGGTTGCAGGGAATAACAATTTCTGAAAAAACTCTTTCACTGACTGCTCCATTTAATGCCGCCATCTGACGCCTCACTGCTCTTCACCGGCTGGTAGAGGCCACTAGTGATCAACATCTGCTTCAGTTTGTCCGAATACACACAGTGGTGATCGACTGACATTATCCAAATCTACATAAATACGCAAAAAATGATTCACCTGTCACTCCCAGATCAACACGGACATTTCACTGCACCTCTGCCGGTCCCTGTAGATTACGTTGTCTTTTAATTCATGGTGTGCAGCACCAGCTTTCCAGGTGATTTCTTTATTGTGTGGTGTATTAATGTGAGTGTTTTCTTTAGTGATTCACCTTAATGATTAGAGAGGCTACTGTAGGACATATGAGCAGCAAAACTAAAAACTGTAGTTAAAACATGGCAGGACAGAATAAACTCTGTGGAGGAAACAGAATTAAACTTTAAGCTTCTGAAACCAATTTTTTGTAGACAGCTCTGATGGAGCTGATTTACTTCAAACAATGTTTGCATGTATGAGACTGACCTTTTAGACATAAAGAAGAACACAGAACACTATCAGATCCTATTATTATGCTGGGAGATGTGAAAGATCAATGAAGCTACACTGCTGTGCAAAAATGCAACGCTCTTTAATGTTTGTCATTGTTTTAGCTCATGTAATTAGTATTTTCCTCATTAATGATGATTATTCACCACCCGCCATTTATTAAAATGTTCATTTCCGCAGATTATCTGCAGTGCCCTCGACTATATCTGTGATCCGCACCTCACTGCCTGGTGACAATCTGCACCCCACTGAGTGCGCTCATCTAGTTTAAGCTTTAATGTTCAGCTCACTACAAAATTAGCCTGCACACAGGAGTGTACATAACTGGTACGCTGATAAGCACGCAAGACAAAATTCAGAAATGCATAGCTAGTGAAGTAGATGCCCACAAAACAACTACTTTAGCATTCCACAACCTACAAGGATGCGTCAAACTGAACCACGCAGAAGACAAGACTGTAAAGCTAACGATGAGCGCTCCGAAATGTGGTGCAAGATATGTCGATTGCATCCCCATCTAGCAAACAAAAATGATGTTTTTTGCAGAGGCTCAAAGAATTTCAATCATTCATTTGTTGAGCATGAAAACAGTAAGAAGCACACAATTGCGCCACAAGGTAATACTAATATACAAGTTAGTCAAGCTGAAAGGTCCAGTTGTCCACTTCTTGCTAAGTGCTGAATTAAGTTGAATGAAGAGCAAGCACAAACCATCAGAGGAGAGAAAAGTCAGAGTCCACAGAATTCAACAAGCTGATTAAACTGTCTCTTACACTGTCTTTGAGCAGTGCAGGTCTCGCCTGTCACATACTCGTCTCTTAGCCCTGATGCACATTCACCTGTCAGAGATGACCACAGGGGTATTTGACCCAAAGTCAGCTCTTGACCTGTGGATGGTGACAGCTAGTCTGAGGCTCAACTGCATCCTCTTCATCTACAGTACAGGAAGCTGAATCAGAGAACAGTGAGGAAGACACCAGGGACAGCGAATACATCACTAAAAAAGTTATGTGCACCCCTGCCTTAACAAGCACTGTACATGAGCTTAGTGCCTCAGCAGAGATATTATAAAATGGGCCACGGAAAGAGAGCAACAACAGAGTTAACAGATTATAATTGCTTCTGTGGCTTTCATGGTCTTTTAATAAGCTTTTAATGAGGAAGTATGTACTTGCTGCTCAGTCACCAGTGAGGGGAGCTCCAATGCTCAAAGCTACTGATTTGTTCACTGGCAATGGTGATTCAGGGGAGTCTGTTTAGGTCAAAGATTTGTTGTTAAAGATTTATACATACATACATACATACTGAACACCCCTACAGCTTAAATAAACTGTTCTAAATTGGCATACCAAACAGGTTAGGTGTGAAAGCACCCTAAGCCTTCATTAGAGTGCTAACAGAACTTCTTCCTTCAGCTGATGGACCGCTGAGGGGGCAGCAGCACTCCCTAAAATGTAGCCTGATAACAACTCAGTTCATGATATCAAGAAGAAAGTCATGTTATTTGCATGTGTATGAGCATTTGTAGCAGCAAAGAGGTTTCACCTTGTTTTTCATCAGTGTGCATTAGTCGATAATATTTCTTACAAAGTGATGCATCTCTGCGGCAGGTCAGAGCTTTTCTCTCACACACAAACACATCAAAGTGTTTAAGAGAGTTTAGAGTGTCTTTTCAAGTGTCCCACTGAATCAGACTAACCAAAGACATCAGGGCAATGATCACCCTGCCAGACAGATGCAGAGTTCAGTCACAGCTAGAGCACATAAAATGACTGCACTTACTACCGCTCTGCAGCAACACTTAGGGGCCATTTGTACAATAGAATGTGTGATTTGATTATGGCTTTTGATTGTGAAATATATATGGTATCTAGAGGTTGCCCAATAATTTTAAGGGTAAGACTATTAATTTAATCATGTTGAGAGCATGCCTATGGACAGAAGTGCAGACTTTAAGCAAAAGTGCGTCATTTGATCATGAAAGCTGATGTAGCTCTGTATAATGCTCAGGTTTATCAATGACTGGAGTCTCTGTTAAAACAGGTACAGTCAAAAATCCTGTGGGGTGAATGTGAATCCACGTATTTTCTTGTCTCCTGTATAAAATGTCTGTACACTGCATTAATATAAACTATGATAGCATCTGTATGAGTCACATCTCTCACTCAGATCCATACACTGCCTCGCTCTCCATGCACTTCTCATGCATTAGTTAGTGTTCTTGTCTGTGTAGTTGCTGTGGCCGCTTTGACATCCAGTATGTTGGTGTTGAAGTTTGCTGTCTGTTGTAGTGTGAAATGCTGCGGATTAGTCTATGTTGTCAGTAACTATTAGATATTAATTATCCTGGCCGTTCAAATGAATGCAAAAGCCGTGAATGCTGTGCAGCATTTAGTATGACTTCATTATACAGACTGACTTTCTCTCACTAACCCCAACTCTCACTGATTTGAAGCGTCGCTGCTGGTGGGATTGAAGCAGCAAACATGGAGCAGTTGTCAAGCCACAACTGGTAGGAAATTCCTGCTGACTGCAACTCTGCCATACGCTGTGGTTTTCACTCTCGCTTCCAATCTGAAAGCATATCACACAGCATTGACAGTGTTGTTTGAGTGTGTGGGATTTCAAAGATTGAGCAAAGCAGCCCCTTGCTTAAATTTCTGTCAGGGGTCAAAGGTGAAGGATGAGCTTGTGACAGGTGAAGCAGGCACTTGTCAGCAGCTGTGCCGAAGAAACAGAAGTAAGAATGGCAATAAAGCATGAACATGTCAGCCCAACATGTCAGCCCTGGAAGCCTGAACACACATCGCTCCTCCTCTGTCATTACTGTGCTATGGATATGCCAGCTGGAGAAAGTGCCATACAGTAGACTGCAAAACAACCAAAACAATAACACGTCTTGTACAGCGATACTGAGCAGTGCTGGAATGGATGTAGTTGTGCTGAGTCCAAGTATTTTCCACCATTTTTCACATGAAACATATATCTGGAACCAGCGCTGCTGCTTAGTGACTCACAATTTTAGAAGCAGGGCATTGGATTTCACTCATAAATGTTTTAAAATCCAGCAATATTTATGATCATCCACTTTTATGGCTAATCTATAGTAGAACCATTAGGCATGCATTAGTGAGTGAAGTATATTTGACCTAATCCTGGTGCTCATTGAGAAGTCAATAGCCTGCATTAAGCCAGCCTAAATAAAAACTGTGGCCTGGCAATGTTTTTGCAACGGCCACTTACCGCTTTCAAGACCTTCTCCCTCCACCTCCTGCTAATTGGGACATTCATAACTTGAACATGATCCCTCTGTGACTGCTTTAAACCTCAGGGAAACAGAAGAAGAGACTCGAGAGAGGGAACAAGAGACAGACTAAGAGAGAGAGAGAGAGATGAAGAGAGGTAAAAACATTAAGAACAGATGTATTGCTACGTGTACAGCAAACGAAAAGGGACAATGCTTCTATAGCCAGTCCACTTTACATTAGTCCCAAGAGTACGAGTATCTATCTAATTAACTCTCCTTCAAATGACCTTGATGTTTATGATTTTAAATATAACTTGAGCTGCAGCTGGATTCTTAAAATGCTCCAAATGGCCTTATCAAATTTGTGTTTTGATAATCACATCAAAGCAATGAGCAAAAGTATAAAAACTGGATTAGTGGCGCCATGGCAGCTACTATGAAACCGGTAATAGGCAATCTGGCGTCCTGCTGAGTGCACTCCCAAGGTACAATCTAAAAAATGAATGCACCTGTTTTCAAATGCCACATGTTCCTTTTCTGCAACTTACTTCTGAGTCATGCACAACAGAATATAACAAAAGGTCCAATCTATGCATTCAACAACAAAGGATGAAACTCCTGATTTTCGCTCCTGAGAAGAAAGAGAAGTCTGCCGGCATGGTTCCACCTTCTCTGCTTTGACAGCAGGCTGGTACAAACCAAAGCTGCCGCAATATTGTACCTTTGGGCGTATGTGCTGTGTTTGTGAGATAAATGGCGACATGTGGAAGACTCTTCACAACACTCCACCTCCTTTGTCACCTAGTCAAACTCTCAGGCTGCTCTGGATCAGCTGTCTGGCTGAGGTGAATGGAGACATGAGGGGTGGGATGCCTGTCAGGAGCTGTTCCCAGCAGCCCTCGGCCACTGCGTCTTATCACACCCTCAAGTGTGTTCTATCTCCGCTGCTCTCATCATGCCCAGGGATCTACTGAGAAGTACAAAGAAAAACCTTGAGCAAAATGATTACCTCAGTTCAACCAAGACGTGTCACATGGCTGTCTCCAAAGAAAACGCACCAGATCGGTTTCAGCGATGGCAACATTGTCAAAGCAGGCTAATGAGAAGAGACATTTAAAACTGCTTAAAATGCAAATGTTCTCTACATCTGAACCAGTGCTTTCAAATGGGTTTCTCTCAGTGGTTTTAAGTGGTTTGAGATGTTACATGTCTACAATGGGAATCCAATTTATGGACATATTGACCCATGAAAATCACATGCAAATGGGATCAGTCGTGCCCAGGTTAAGTGAGCGAACTTGGCGGCAGGTAAGAACTTTGCAGTCTCACAAATAGCAAATGGATGTCTCTCTCTCTCTCTCTCTCTCTCTCTCTCACACACTCTTCTTCCTCAATAACTCAGCCGCAGCATGAATATAAATGGAGACCAGTGAAGAGCAGGGACCGGGTGCCAGTGAATGGCTTTCTGCTCGGCCTCCGACAGCAGTGCTCCCCTAATGGGTTCAGCCTGACTGGATTCAATCATGTCCCCTGATACCCTCTGAAGAGGATGCAAATTGTCAATCAGACCCCTCTCTCCTCCCCTCATGCTTCCCCATCTTTTGCTGCTGTCTTCACCTCGTTTCCCGTGATCATCTTGCCATCATTCACCTTGCTCTTACTTCCCATTTTCTCTTCTTACAGCCTTTTACATACTAGCCCCAACTCCAGCTTTCCTGTCAGATCTGTCTTGATCTGCCCTGAAGACACGACTCCTGGTTGAATAAAATAATGAGAATGATGCAGAGAATAATGCAAAGAAGGTCAAGTACATGCAAAATTTAAGGAAAAATACGGCTTGTCTTGGATGCATTTTTGAGTGTTTGTGCTGCATGTAAGAGTCAGTGGCATTTTAAATGAAACAACAACCTTCAATTCTTATATGGGGAGATAAACAGCAGATTTTACAGGAGTGTGTCTATTGTTTCCAGTGAACAGAGAGAAGCAACAGGTCCACTGACTCAATAAACACTGGACAGCCCGCTAACAATGAAAAAGAATAATTGTGTTTTTGTTTAAACCAACCATTTGGCAAGCAGCAACAGTAAGGAGATGACATATTTTGATTAGTAAAGGTTAATGTATTTATTGGATTGCCTCATAATGCATCATATTTCATTTGCTTCATGTAAAAGCAATCAGGCTGTGAAAGCTCTTGCTGGGGGGCACAAACAATGAGGAGACAAACAAACGTATTTCCACACTGAGCGACAACATGCTGCGGTGTGCTCGTGGTCTAATGGTCTAAGATGAATACCGTGGGACCAAAACTTTGGTATCTGGTTAGTCATCATACCTAGAGAAGAAAAACTTCTCACTACCTGTCAAAACACACACCCTGACCTTCTCTAGAGGCAAAAAGGAAACATTTTAGGTGTGGCACAATTACAAAGTCACTTGAAAGAGATGAGTTGGTGCGAGCATATGCAAATTTGCACTAGGGGCAGTAAATTGAGGCAAACACATCTGCGCAAGTGTTTCTGTTTCTGTTTCAGACCCCAGACTCTCTGGGGTCGACGGATGCTGCAGCGTGTTTACTTGATGTTTGTATTCATATTTTTGGGATAATACAGTGCAGGATTGTGCTTCAAATGTTGATGGAATCTGCACTTCCCTGTCCTTATCCTCGGGTGATCTGATGTGACTCACAGTGACCAACAGGAAGCTGTGAAGAGAGCTCGACAACGTCTCACCATCAGCCTCTCGCCGTGTGCAACTGATGCATTTGTGTGTCTGTCTCATTTCGTGTCAAAATAAACCAATGAAAATCACTAAAGACCGACCTATCACCTTACAGACACTGCAGTGTTCATTCAGTCGATGTCGGAGAGCCTTGAAAAATAGCAAAGAAGTTGCAGTGATTTTCCAAAGCAGTGAAGAGGAAAAGATGAAGAGGAACACCAGAATAATAAGGATGCATTTGAAGATAATAATTTGTCTCTCTGTATCACAGAAACAATGCCCTTTGTACATAAATGTGACCATCTTGATAAAATGCTGCTTCCGTGCACAACACTTAAAAATTGATTGTGTATCAATAGTCCTGAACTTTGGTAACATTGACTGTCCGTTAGTAAAGATTTACTCTGTTTCAGTCACTTCCCAGTGTGTGAGCTCCACTTACAGATACTATAGATTTGTTTGGGCCATTGAGTATTTTATTATATTGTTCTGTGTAGATGAGACTTTGTCCTTCAGAGAATTCTGTTTATTTACTTATTCATTTGCGTGCGTGTGTGTGTGTGTGTGTGTGTGTGTGTGTGTGTGTGTGTGTGTGTGTGTGTGTGTGTGTGTGTGTGTGTACAATAGTTACTGACAACTGTGTATACTTAATATAAATTTACTGGAAATCTGCTCAAGTGTAGAGTTGTAAAATGGGCAAGATTTGCTGCTGCTGGGGTGGACAGAACATTCTCTCAGCGAACTCGGTCCAGCAGCCACAACCTCCGTCTCTTCCTGCCATCAGAGGACATGCAACTCATTTCAATTCTGTGGTCTTTATTTATGGAAAATATTTGCTTTAGGGGGAAAAAATGGTGTAATGCTCTTTTTCTTCACATATCCCATTTGATATGTGGTATGAAATCATTATTCAGCCCCATTTATCTCAGTCTACCATCTGGTGAACATAGAGCGACAGACAAAACTTGGTTGCTTGTCAGGATCAATCTGACCAATGCTGACGTTTTTCTTCCTGGGGAGGATAGCAGCCGAAATATTAAACCTGAATTTACTCTGTGGGTTGCAGGTGCACCCAGAGGAATCATTCACACATCTCAGTTTTTGCTCCATCATACCAGGGTCACACAGGGATGTTAACTTTTGACATGTCAGGGTGTCCTTGTGGTCTGTGGTCTGAGACGAACACTGTGTTCAGTTTAGATTGATTTGACTTACATTCAGGTCATTCAGGTTGCTTTGTCAATGAACTATAAACAATATAAAAACGACTCTGATCGCATATAAATTATTGCTAATAATGTCAGACTTTTTTCTTTCCTGGCTAATGGGCTTAAAGCTGATGAAAGATACTTTGCAAAGCTCAGTTTCTCCTATTTCTCAGCTCACACTGTCAGAAACATCCACCGTGTTTCCTCTGCCATCTAAAGCAAAGTTGAAATACAACAAGATGATGCTGACATGATCGATGACTGGGGTGATGCACTGCAATTAGCTGTGATGAATTGCAAGACTCTTTAGATGCTCTGTAAATAATTGATTTTTAAAAGAAACATCGCATGTAGGCATTCCAAAACTACAAGCATCAGTGTCAGCAGGTGATGTATGGAAACCCAGTTAAGAGCCCATTTCCCTCCCATTCCACCGGGAGAGGAGAGGCTGCAGTAAATAACCACTACATTGCCAGAGGGGGAATGGGAGAGAGTGGAGAGGAGAAAATCCCCTGTACTCTCACTACCTTCCTTTCTCTCTCTGCTTCATGCTTATGCTGGTCCACGCATTCATTTTTGCCTGCGCCCCATACACACACATCTCTCCTCTGTACGTCTCAATCTCCTTTGCTTTCTTGCCCTCTCAGTCCTGCTTCTTTCATTCCTGCGCGCCTGGCAGACGATTGCCGAGAGCACGGTGGAATTGGATGCCTCCCTCGCAGAGCTTTCCTTTGAGACTTGTAGGAGATTTTGTTTTGCTGGGTGAGGTGTTACAGCTCACTGGCTCATCGTCATCCAAAACATCAACTGTCTGTCTGTGATGGTCAGCTACGGCCCTGAAGAGAGTCGAGAGCATTCAGAGCAGCAAAAATGTTTCTATCACGCAATTCAGCACATTGGCTTGAGCTATAACAGATGATGATTTATCTGTGACATACTATAGATGTTTCCTGTTGATGGTTTTCATTATGTCGGGATGAAAGAACATGTTTCTGTCATTGCATGATCCTCAGGGCTATACTCAGGTCCCAGATTAAATTACTGTTGTTATCATCTAGATTTGGTGAGTCATTCTAAGAGATGTGTGCTCTGCTTTAAAGTACGGCTGAGTCATCTATAGTACTTCTCAGTGAAGAGTTGGAAGTCCCTCTCCAGCTCCGGCGAGTCGTATTGGAGAATGCAATCTTTCGTGGGTGTTTGGCATTCATCCACAGCTAAATTTTGCCTCCGGGCTTCACTGCCACTTTTGACAGATCATAATTGTCAGCAGAGGGAAAACGTTGAACACCCTTGTCTCATGGCTGATGAAAAAGGTCACTTCGGTTCCTTCGTATTACACCGACCTGCTGAGTCACTGGTAGATTCGCTTGACAACTCAGTTGTCCCTTCCCCGCCTTTTCCCTCCCCATCTCTCCACAAAAAAAGAAACAGAGAGTTTAATCCCCTTCCCACAGGTTGAAACCATCTCCTCTCTTATCTCCCTCTCTTTCTGCCTCTCTTTGAGTGATGGACGGACAGCTTGAGCCGTTATGGAAGTCAGCCAGACAGGTCAAAGGTGACTGAGCGGAATAATCCCTTTATGAAACCCTCCTCCCCCACTGAAGTAAAGCTGGCGTAAGGAAGGTCAGCGTGTAGGCTCTGTCCCTTCTCAGCATCAGTCAAAGATTGTACCGCTCTATTCACTCTCTTACCTTGAGAAGCACACAGCTGGCTTATCGCCCTGGAATTGGCTGTGCAGCATGAATGCAGCAGAAGAGAGAAGCCAGATGAATGTTTGAATGGGGCTCGAGTGTGAATGCCTTACCTGCTTCACTCCATCTGTCTCCAGCTTCTCTCTATCCCTTCTTTCTCTCCCTCTTACTTTTATCTCACTCTATTCTTCCACACATTCTCTGAGTCTGTGTAAAGGGAATTGAATCCGTCTCCTGTCAGTGATCTGTGGTTTTAAGATGACCTGAGTGAAGAGCAACTCTTGCTGAAAGAGATCATGCCCTTTTGTACGGGTCAGCTCTGGATCAAGCCTGTGTCCTGATGAACACAGTTGAGAACACGTCCCAGTGACTCTGAAGCTTAAGTCCCCTCCCAAGTCCGTTTTTTGTTTTGCTTCTAACTACAGGCCCTAATCAAAGCCAGAAATACAGGCACAGTGATAAATTTCATTGCTTTAAAGCTGCACCAATCAATATCTGTGTATTAACAGAGGAATAAATGTCTGCTGGATGTGTAAGTAGGCGACTGTTTGCTAGCATATCAACATTATGAGGTGTTAATATGTTGATGTCTTGTTTACAGCTTGTTACAATACCCCCCAGGTGCCCCAAAACAACACTGACTCATTTGTTTCTTTGCAGCATCTGACTGTTTATCACATTTCATTATTAACTTCTGAAATTTAATCCAGGCGCATATGGTCACTCTAAACCAGAGTCTGTACTATCAAGCAGCCGAATAAATCACTCGTGCTGACCCCTTGATTCATTTCTGATATCAGTTAAGTAGTGCTGAGGGACACTGACAGCTGTCATTCTGAGGAAGCCTTGAGCAATTACATATCTACTATGTTTCCAACTGGAAAAGTGAAAAGCACTGGGTCCAGTTTTTTTTTTTTTTTTTTGTCTCCTTGTTCTCATCAGCATCACTCTCTTTATCACACTTTTTCCTCTCAGTGAGTCCCCTGTCTCATCAGTTTAATAGTGGTGTATTGAGCACAGCATTTCCACAGGTGGTCTCCTCGGGCCAGAACCCAACCCCACTGTCCCCGGTCCAATTACAGCAAGAAGGAGAGGACATTTTTATTGGTCTGTGAGGGGACATTTCCATGGCTGCCATCGTCTCCTGGAGTAGAGTCATCTAGCGCTCAATTACTCCTCCATTCTGAACCGGCAAGGGAAAGAAAACGTCCCCTGCTGAGCCCGGAGAGTCCCAGCGCATTACCAGCTCCGAATTTTTGACCTACTTCAAACACAAAACCCCAACAACTTATTTTCACCGCTACCTACAGTATGTGATTGAATACGTGGCGAGGAATATTACTTGAGAGTTTGGCAGAGAGGCACAATGCACAGACTCTTTAATGACGTACTTTTACATACAACACACATCTAAATTTAAAGAAATTTCAGTGTTTGAGAGTGGAAACATGCCATAAATAATAAATCATCTTAAAGGTACATATTAATGAACAAGGGAAAGCCCATTCAAAGAGGCTATATGATACAAATTTTTGCAATTTTATTTTAGGGTCTACTAGAATAGAACACACACTTAAATTTCAAAAAAACACTTTATGTCTCTTAAACTGTCTCTTCATGCAACACCACTTTTCTCTGTCTGATATGCTCCATTTTGCTCCATCGTCACTGTGCTTCCAGACAGCTCTGCAGGTGTTTTCAGATTCCAGCTAGCTGCACTACTACCGTGAATATCATCACAATAACCACTTTTGAACAAAAACTTCATCCAAGCCCATGTTACAGCATAAACATGATGTGTATTAGCGTCGGCCCATTGCCCAGAGGGCCACTATAGTGTCACGACTTTGTTACAGTCATTCTATGGCCTGAGCTGCTGGGTGCTAATCAAAGTCACACAATGTTCAGAAGCAAATGAATTCCTGCAGTATGTCTGTATGACAGCATTTCTTTTTCACTTGTAACTATATTGTTATCTTCAGAGCATGTCCTTCAAGTATACTTACATGCAGCAGCAACACACACCACGCAAAGCAAAACCAGGCTTCATAATAACAACAAACGATTGGCTGAATTAGCTGCCGTATAAACACAAAATAAGCAAACTGAAAAAACAGTTTGTGGATCAAACCTCCTTCTCTTGTTAATTAGCTGGCTTCAAACGAGGCTTCTCATTAACACCGTTTCTCTTGACTGTCACTATTCAGAACTAGTCCAGCATCGCTCCCAGTCTGTGGGACTAGCAACATTAGCTGTGCGCCAAGTTAAACAAGCTAACCAGCTAAATAAAGAGTAAAACAACATAAAACATGCACAATTTACACATTCCAAGTTTGATGTCAGGTCACGGACCGCCGGTATCGATCCACACTTGAGCTAGTACTGTTACTATTTGCATTGGTGACAAAGTTGTCCAGTGGAGTAACATGAAAATGCACACACAGTTTTCTGGCCATTGTGGAGACATTTTCATCCCATCTCCATCAAAAATAAAGTCAGTCTACTCAGATGGTGGGACAGATGAAGACTTGCATTGGTTATTTTGGTCGACAACAGAAAAATTGACTGTTTTGCTCGTAACATTACCTTCCACATCGAGGTGGGTGGGACTGTCAACCTAGATGGTGACATTCACTGAGCTGGAGGTGGTGCAGTGACGTAGACAAGTAATGCAAGAAAAGGCTGGACTACTGAGAAAGCATTTCAGGCAGTTCAGGACCAGTGTTTTCTGTAGGAGACAAAAGGATGTTTTACATGTACAAAACAATTTAAGACACTAAAGGAGAGGGAAAACCCAAATAATGTGGCCTCTTTAATAATAATAACTATGATTTGTGTAGCACTTTGCAAAATAAATTAGCCTCCATAAAGTGCTTTAAACCATTTTTCTACTTTTTCTTTTTCTTTTTTTTTGTACATAGATGATTTGGTTATCTTTCCTCCTGTTTCTTAACAGTATGAATGAGTATTTTTGCAGTGGAAGGAAATCTGTCATTGGATTGCATGGCCAGGTAGTAGCATGCAAATCCAAAACTGAAGAAGGCCTTTGTCAGAACAAAGAGGAACTCCACAATTCAGATTGTCAGCTGAGGATATGGAACATTCAAGTGCACTTAGAGAAATAAGGAATCAGCCTGTTAAGAGCTGTGTCTGACACTCCTTTTAAGTCTCAAAATAATCAGCCTTAAAAGCAGAACTTAGATCAAGTAGATATAAAACATACCCCTCAACAGCATCGGTAGCAAGGATCAGTTGGGAATTAGAATGAGGTCATTTTGAGTCATCTGATCGGCTTTTTTTGAACTCATATGTCTTATTTCTAATGACAGGTTGGGCAGGCCTTAGCAGTTCCCCTATGATTTGTTACGACAAGGTGCGGTGCAGAGACAGACATCATTTAGTCCAGGAGGAGGTGTGAGCAGGCATCAATGAGACATTCACCACTGGGATAGTAAGTATGGGTCTGCAGGGAGCATGGTGGGACTACTGTAGGTGGAGGAGTGCGCTGGAGTAGACGCGTTGTGGTTTGATATCTGGCAGGCAGAACTCCAGCAAGGGCAAGATTGAGGCGCCGACGTGTCCTCTCTGCCCTGAAGGCAAACAAATAGCATGGGCTATAGCAAGGAAGCAAGTCACAACAACAGGCACAGGCAAAGGACAAGAGAGATGAATGCCAAGACAACATAGAGGAGCTGGCAGAGAGTGATCAGGGGTAAATATATGTATGCCCTGAACTATAGTGCCACGATAAGGAGCAGCTGTACAGATGACTTTGTCTGGTGGTGCACAAACCGATTTATTACCACAAAGTCTCAGCGAAGCATCTAACACGACCTCCTCCCTAAGACTGTACACTCCAATATCCTATTGGACACACACATAAACATCAGTGAATTAAGAACAGCCCAATTATAGGAGAGAAGCGTGTCAGTGATGAACTGACTTGAATTTGCCTCTTGTTGAAAATGAGAAAGTAATTAGGGATGCGGCAGCAGAAATTATTTGTTTAGGAAATAACAATTTGCTTTTGTGGAAGTGTGTACCCCTTCCCTTTAGACATGTTAGCGTTTGGTCTCACAGGATCTGCTGATTGAAGAGAAAAGCTGAAGGTAAAGCCTGGGAGGCTTCTGTGTGGAGAGCTGTACATGCACTAACCTTACCTTTTACATATCAAATTCCACTGTTACAAATCGACAGTACCCTCAAAGCCAGCTTCCCTCAGTAATGAACACCTGTGAGCAAAAGCAGAAAAAGGACGCTCTGATAAATGTGAAATAAATTATTTCTGTAGATCAGGCTCCTTCACTTCATTAATCATCTTCTTCCCTCCACCATCCACCACTGAGCGAGAGATGCCGCTGCATGCTTCTTCCAAATGAATTCTCTGTCCCTGCCTTAATCTTTGCTTCGTTCTTGCTATTTTCTTTCCCTCCTTCTGTCTCTGTCACTTTACCTTTCTCTCTGATAAAACGTTTTATGGAGTGAATGTTTATGGAGAGTAGGCTCACTAACACAACAACTCCCCTCATCAGATGAAGCAATGCTTGCTTTGCTCCGGTGAGAACTATTGAGAAGTATGTAGGAAAAATAGTGGACAAGCTTTCATTTTTTAAGGAAAAACAGAAAGCTGCTGGGGGGGGGGGGGGGGGGGGGGGGGTTAAAATGGTATTTTGGTACTGCTAGCGGGTGCATATTTAAGCTTGTTGGCTGCGCTGGAAGGAAGAATCTTATTAGCTAGAGGGAGAAAGAAAAGAAGGAGAATGACAGAATGAGAAAGAAAGACGGAGAGCGAGAGAGTGATATTGGCAAATGCCGCTGTTCAACAGGGCTGCCCAGATCCAAACACAGAGTTGGCCAGTGATTGGTCGGTTGTGGTTAGGTCTTGGCACAGGCTGCAGCGACAGCTGTTTGGAAATGATGGAAGCCCCTGAGAAGGGAGACAGGAAAGAGCGAGACCACGACAACAATCCAGAATTACTGTGAAATTCTGTTGTCCCAGTCCTTTCTCCCAACACAGCTCAGACTGACGCAGAGTGAAAAATAGGAGGCCGCAACAAATCAACAAAAGAAACAAATTAAGATACAAATGGGCAGCTTGTGTTGGTACTGCACATTGCTGAAAGGAACATGTAGTAATTGGATGCCTTCAATCTTAAGTTCTCCTCTGAGGCTTGTTTGTGGGCCTGTTTCATTTCACGCCTTCATCTCAGTCCAGTGGGACAGATCATGAAAACATTAAGCGCTGAAGACAAAATGAAATTCAAGCGTGCATGCTATTAACACAGCTGACAAAAGGAAATATCAGCAACTACGCACAGATACAAATAAGCCAATTTATTGGTAATCAAGCCGTTTTGTGCAAATATAGCTTGACAGTGTAGGAACACTAATCAATGTGGTAATTGCTCTGCAGTCCTTGCTTAATGTGAATCTGGTCACTTAACATGTGGTGCGCTTTACCCAACAGAGATCCAGATGGCAGCTTCACTATTCATAACTGCTTCCCCATTAGAATATTACAGAAGTATGTGAACACTAAGGACACAGTCCAAAGGCAAAAACACATCAACACATGGCTTAAAGCACATGTAGGAATAGCTACTGTACCACACCACCGGTTTTCAGCCATAACAGGAGGTCTCTGTTAACAGCTATCATTTTACCCACTCAGGTGCTCACAGCACACTTTGAATAATCCAGCAGAGGGAATAATGAACCCCCTCACATCTTTTCCTCTATTTTGTTACACTATGTTTTTCTACACTCAGCCCCTCGCTCCCCTGCAAACTGTAACTCTGTGGGGCCGTGCACATCTGGCTGTCAAATCACACTGTGGTGTGTGAAGAACAAGCAGAGGTGATGGCAGCAGCAGCAGTGATAGTCCAGGATGCCCCATGGCATGGCACAGTGACCGGCAATTGAAGGGCTTGTTAACCGCCTTGAAAATTCCATTTCCTAGAAAAGTGGATAACAACATCCAATCGGGAAGCTGATCATTTTGCGCCACAGCATTCAGACACACACAGATGGACTGTATTCACGCAAATCACAGCATGCAATGAAAACAGGGTGCAGCTACAGCTCTGAGACAAAGTTTATGCGGATATTCATCATCAAGTTCATCTGTCTGTACTCCCCCACAGTACCAACACCACCCTCACTGTCTGCCAGCTTATTTAGCCCCTCAGCTGTGTACTGTTGTGAGTAGCATAGGGTTCATTTTCTGTGAAATGTCAGACTCAGACTGAGTGAGTCAGCCATGGCAGGTGCGTGGGATTGGCATATACTGTAAATCTCTGGTTAACAGTATAATGAGTTAAAGGGGAGCTCCTCCATATGGAAGGAAATGTGTTGGAGGAAAACATACTCCACAGAAGCAAGCCTGCTTCCACCTGCCTGCATGGCTCAGGCACAGTGGATACACACACATACATACACCCACCCACCCACACACACACACACACACACACACACACACACACACACACACACACACACACACACGCACACACACATACAAAAGACAATGGATGTCTTTCCTTCAGAGCCAGAACAGATTCCTTTTGCGAGCAAGTGACAGAAGGATGCTCACAGCCTCTTTCAGGCTGCCGCTGCAGATGCAAGTTTCAGTGGTGGAAAGCATCCGAAAAACAAAAATCTAAAAACAAATCCCCACTCGTCACCATGAAAACAGGTAGAAAGAGCACAGTGGGCTCGTAATGGATAATATGGTGATTGCAGAGCTCTGATGAGGCATTCTGCCTTCTATTAAAAGTGCAGCGCTTGGAGCACATTTCACTTTCAACCCTCAAATGCTGGAAGGCGATGACTAAAAGAGGCACATTCAGTCATCCTCCCTCACACCCTCTCCAGCTCACACACATACATGTGCACACGGATGCACTCAGACACACTGAAAGTGAGCTGAAGGCTATGCTCGTGCGTGTCTCCTGACGTTCTGGATGGGAGGTTGGGATGTATGGGGGGGGGGGGGGGGGGTTAATAAAACATGCTTCATTTGCTGATGAAGTCTTGATGCAGAAGTGGGCAGTCTTGCTTTAAGACATGTGATCTGACTTTCTCTCTCTCTCTGTCTCTCTCTCTCCAGCTGGGCTACATTGTAATACACACACGCACGCTTACTCGCACACACTCGCTCTGCCTCTCTGACACAGACTCTCTACTTAGTGCGTTGGAGAGAGGACTGAGGCTCACACTATCAGCACAGCTTCTCAATGGGGGGACGCAGCCAAGAGCAGACAGAGCAGTCATTCCACTGGAGCCTTCCGCTGCGCGCGTGAGAAGGAGACGACAAGTGAGGGGGGTAAATTAGCTCCCTGTCATCACAACATAGGACTTCTACTGACGGAGAAGACGCACAGACTGAAGGAAGGACGGGACAAGAGATCTGCTCGTATGTGGCTGACACAGCAGTGACATGATCAGCCTCCCATCCCTCAAATCCTGGCCAGTTTGTGACTTAGACCCCCGGGTGTTTTGCTTTTGGTGACTGTGTTGCCACAGATTTAAAAGAAAGAGAGCAGCGGGGGTTCAAAGGAGCGAATATTGAGGGGAAGATCAGCGGTTTAGTCGCTTTTGTGCTGTGTTCTGCTTACCTGGTACTGGAATTTCAGGCGGGAATCCCTGGCTTCAAAGTATGGATGGATTAAAGACAGACAGGCAGTGATTCTGACTGAGCTCCTTTCCTCCTGAACACACCGCTCAGGTAAGGGTGTGGGACTTTCGAGGAATACCTCTGGTGTTTGGGGACGGGATGGGTGGGGTGGTGAGGGTTGATATACTGGGACAAGTGTGTCTCAGGATGCACTGCTTGTTGGAAAGTGTGGAGTGAAGAGGAAATGTCTGCGCTCACAGTGTACGCAAGTAGTGAAATAAGAAAAATGGCTCCTATTAAAAACATCTTGTTTATCATAATATAACTATTCTTTTTGGCCAGTGTGTTATATAAGTTTCAAACGTGTTGAAATGGGGCGCATGTGTTGCATTCGTCTTATAAAAAGCGCAGGCAGGATTCAGGGTACAGACCGAAATCCGTCTTTTTAGTACATTTACATTTTAATAAAATCCTGTTGAGATGTATTTAGAAGACAGGTGCCGGCATCATCTCCATCACTGACTCCTGTTCTGTGACACTCTCTTCCGTTTTGGGAGTCGTCACTGAAGTTGTCGCTGCAAGAAACAAAGCGAGTATCATTTTGTGGAATGAGCGTTGCGCGCAGGTGCATCAGTCGTTCTGCGCCTGCAGGTGTGTCTGCTTTGTGTTCCTCGACCGCATCTCACGATGAACTTGCCAATTACGCATAGAGGAGCTGTCGTCTCTCGCTGTGCGTGCCACTACAAAACAGCGTAAACTGCTTACTTTTTCGTCTGGAAAACAGGATGGACATTTATGGAGTGAAAAGCTCTGTTGCGCTGAGAGAATAAGGCTGCACGGCAACTGTAAGAGTTTAGATCAGTTTTCTTCAAAGCTGCTTTCCTTTCCCCTGAAGTTCCCTGAAAATGATGCCCATGCCTGTTCGTTTTACTTCCGTGCGTCTTCACCTCTGGTAAAAACGCTGCTGGTAAGAACCACATTTTATTTTCTGCAAGAACGGCTCCCGAGAACCGGGAGGAGCTCGGAGCCTGTATGCAATATGCAGTTAACCATGCGAGCGCAGCGATCCTTTTGAATATGCAGCCAGATTGGCGAACAGAAATATTGTGTGGTTAAAAAAAGAAGTGGAAAACATACCCATGGGACCTGTTCACATTTCCACAAAACCGGGGATTATGTTGGATTTAGTGCAGGGGTGGGGATTTACAATCTGCTGTTCATAATTATATGCTTAATTTTCGCTGAATATTAAGCAGCCTCAATGTCACCAAGGGCGCAGAACACACGGGCAACATTTAGTAGCCTAATGGCTTTAATCTCAGAGGCACATCAAAACACAAAGTGGTCTAGTTGGAGCAAGCAGTGGCTTTGGTGCCTCTCTGGAAAGGACTCCCTGGATCAGGCCTGCTTTCATGCGACTTCTTCAGACATTTGAAACATTTATGTCTATGCTACAGTCTCCTTATTTAAATGTGAAATTTCCCTGGTTTGAAGCTCACATTGAAGATACTCCCTGGGGCTCATAGTCTGCTTTATATTCTCTTGTGTATGAAGATTTGGCAGAATCAAACATTAAAGGACTATTAGATTCACACTGTTACATTAGGGCGCTGGATTTAAGTCCCCACCTCAGTGAAAAATGACAAATGCAAAACAGCCTGTGATAGAAATATATTCTTCTCAAAACTAATGATCAGTCCAAGAATCGTTCATTTTTTTTCAAACATACATCAACAGTCTGGCTGAATAGGATCACACCAAGCCACAGTTTGGTTTGGAGGAGGTGGGGTGAAGCTTTTAAATTTCCCACTGCAGGGTCCTGAATGGAGAGAAGCGCTAATAACACCTGGAAAGGAGGAGAGCCTCATTATTCAATGAGGGCTAAGGCGTGTCTCCATATGCTGGCCCTCAGCAGCCATTAGGCAGTCACTGAACAAATCTGCAAGAGGGCTGTTCGTGCTTAGAAATGCAGACTTTTATACATTTCAGCAATATTTAATCAAGGTTTCGATGCTGCTGTAAAGGCTAGACTCATTATGCAATTATTATAGTCCGACAAAGAGATTGCAGTTATTTTTCTGCTTCTGCATGTGAATATTTATTCTGGTGCGGTACGTCTTATTCAGACTATGGCAGGTTTAGAGCAGACAGATATGGACAAGATTAACCTCATGTTTGATTATTTGTTTGAGTCTTTAGTCTGCAGGGCTTTTGCTTGAAACCTTGATCTTCTCTTTTCCTTCTCATCCTTATTGTAAGAAAATCCAGTAAATGTGTATGCAACACTCTGTAATACAACTCCGTCCCTGTTTCCTGTTGTTTGTCCCCCGCTGTGTGCCGTCCTGCAGACTCGGCCTTACCATGTCCTGGTTGTTGGCCATGTGGATTAGCTTCGGCTTCCTGCTGTTGTGCCAGGCCACGCTCTACCAGACCATCCAGCAGCACCACGTGGCCCGGCCCGGTCGCACCGACATTCTCACCCTGGGTACGTGTACCTCTTTGTCAGCCGTTGGCTCCACAGCACAGCGTTACAGTGCAAGATGTTGCCCTCCCGATGGGGCAGGAGTTCTCATCCTTAGCTGTTTAAAAGCAACAGCGAGAGACTGCTGCAGCATGTCAGAATGATTTGCCATGGTACTGTACTGTAACATGATGATTCACCATGCTGGCAGTCATACAGGATAAGCAAAGGGGAAGACTGCTAATTGTGCCTCTAATTGCAGGTTACGTATTTATATTTAGTCATACACAAATCTATCTGCCCTTATCCATTTTGTGCTATTCGTGGAAGAAATATGTAGATAGTACTTCTTGTTAGACACTTCTGTTTAAATCTGAACATGGAAACCTTGTTACACAAAGAACATCTTCAAACACTGAGGGTTCACTGGTGGGGAGATGGTTTGTGTGTGCGGCGAGGAATTCTTGACTACTACACCCTGAATCTTGCTGGCAGACTGTTACGAGTAGGACAAGCTGTAGGCAAAAATCCCTATTACTGTGCTGGTAGCCAAGGGAGCTTTGATCACTGTGGCTTAGATGGAAATGACAATTATGTTTCCCTCTTTTGCACTGGAAACGTTTGGCAATTAAGCCTGACGTCTTGTGCACCATAGGGGCAAAGGGGAGGGTAGACGCCGAGGCGAAGCTAATTCTCTGATTATGGAAAAGCTTACCAACATTGCTTATGGTGTATGTGGGGGTGTTACAGGGAAGGCAAAGGTTTTTTAGAGCAAAGCAAAGGCTTTCTTTAAGCTTCTAACAATGAGTGTGACTCCCATGCTGAACCCTCATAGAGAGTGTGGCTCTCTCCAGAAGCCAAGCGGCTGTTAAACATTGATGCTATCTTCTGCTCGGCTCCCTTTGTGTGTGTGTTGCATTGCCAGACAAAAGGCAGTAATTGAAGCACAGCAAGAGGAAAAAAAAAATCCAGCATTGAATTCTCCATGCTTGTGTTGAGCATTTGTGACTTTAAGCAGTTGGAGAATTGGCTTACTTTTACTGTGGAACAGCTGACACATGAAAATCCCGGCTATGATAGATAGAAAGTTCTCAAAGTATCCCAGTCCCGTTAATTGGAACAAGAGGGTGAGGGATGAGCGACAGAGAGCTCTGAATGAATTTTTAAAGGCTGGCTTCCAGTTTTCTGTTTTTTTTTTTTTTCTTTTTGACTGGTTGGCAAGTCGAGCTTGGTGCCAAAGATGTACAAGGAAGTGCAAGGCTCAGTAAGTGTCTGTTGAATAATGCAGTGGTCCCAAAAGGGAAGAAGGGAAAAAAATTTGAACCCCCCCCCCCCCCCCCCCCCCCCCCCACCAACAACACAACCGGATCTGGAGGAATCATCCTGGCAAAGGATAGTTATGGTTGTGAGTTCTCTGGAAGGCTTCCTGTCAGACACATCAACTCACACACTTCTTGCATACAACACTGAGGAGGGTATGGACGTGTGCATGCTCAGTAATCTACAGACCATTTTTGACCATTATGATAGTCATGGCTCCTCTGGGGACGCTGAAGCGGTGTTCAAGAGGATGCAAGCTTACACTGTAGGAATGCATGATAAACTCACACTCTGTTTGATCTAATCTCTGATCTCTTTACACTATGAGACTGATTTAGACATTCAATTCTGAGTAACAGGAGGTAATCAAATGAGGGATGTTTTGCAGGATACACCAACTCCTTTTCGACTGTTATTTTAACACAAGCACCCTCCAGAGAACTTTTAAAATCAAACAAACTGCGATGGATGACAGCTATAATTGGTGCTGACAATCATAATCTGAGGATGCGTTCTGATATTTTGCTGTCCTAATCAGCAGGCTTCCCAGGGATAATGCTCTATCTCAACTGGGCTCTCGAAGAGAACATATCTCCGTCTGTTTTTTTCTCTGCCGCTCGGCAACTGTACAATTTACTGTATATCATGTTTTTTTAAGAGGATTAAACTGACATCAATCTTACTCAGCCGTGGAGTGGCGTTAACCGATCTACCCAGAACTGCTCTCTCAGAATTGAAATGCTATGATGAATATTTGAATTAGAATTGATTTTATAATTTGAGAAGCTCTCTGGTTTCATTGAGGCCAGAACCCTCAGATATAAATAGATATGGCTATGTAGGACGTGGCAAAAAAGAGATGTCTTGCCTTGAAAAATCCATTGCTTTCATGCTATGCTGTTTAATCAAATAATGTTTCTGTGTTTCTAACGGATGATGAAAACCTGTGTGATGTACTGTCTGCCATACAGAAAATTAAGTTGTAAAATGGTTCGTTAATGAAGTGTGAGAAATGTAGGGTTCTAACTGTCTGTGCTGATGAACAGCTTCATAGGAATTGTGTTTTATCTTAGACGCACACATGTCACCCGTTTACTGAGATTATCGATTTATCTTGAAAATTGCTTGGGGACAAGATACACCTTGCGGTGTGGCGTGCTTTGGTACGGCATTGTCGTCTGGACAGTCATAAGTCGCGCCTTGAAGTGAAATAGGGGTGTTTGTGTTTTGTAAGAAACCATGTCCTGAAATAAATTCTTGTGGATCTTGGCATGCGGCCCGGCTGACTGTCTGAGAGACTGAGTGCTACAAAAACTCACTAACCATCCTACGTGGACAAAGGTGCACAGACAAGGGACTGTGTGGTATCTGAGGAGGGGAAGTGAAGGTCATGTTGAGCTAGGTGCAGATGTAATCCTCCAGCCTGTTGAAGCATCTAACAATGTTTGAGAAATCAGCTTATCTGCTGTCTGCTACAGTGAGCTGACAGTGCGCACCAAAAAAACAAAAAATGTGACTGCTGAGATAAAGTTTCAAGATTGCATATATTTATTTCTCCCGAATGTTTCTGTGACATATCGGCACAGTCACCACTGAGGCGGAGAGTGAGTAACGAGTTGCCTGACTGCTTCGTCACCTGCTCAGGAAGCTGCGGCACTCTCTTTCCCATGAGCCTCTGGTCCACGCTGCCTCCTCTGCGTCCTGCTAGTGCGACTGAAGATTGATGGTGGCCTGATTCTGGGCAGCCAATTCCGGTCTCTCAAGAAATAATCCACTACATTGACAGATGAGCTGAATGTGACATGACACACACAAGCCCGGCTCTGCACCCCCCCCTCCACCTGCCGACACAGCGAGCTCTTGCCAAGATTGCTGCTGTGTAAACTAGGCTGCTCTTGACAGCACATAGTATTGGACTCCATCACGAGTCAGTAAAAGTGTGACCAATTTACATTGCCAGTGCGTTGCTGGCAGAAGCTATTGTAGCTTTGGTGTCGGCTAAAGTTGAACTGAAAGTGCTCCCTAACGTGCTGTCTGCTCACTGTGTTTTCATTGAGTTACTCTTAGCAGGTATTGCCTTCATTTCACTTTTCATTTCATTTCTTGTTTAGATGAAGTATGCATACACAAGTCATGTTATATATCAGTACCCAGAGGGGCAGTCTGAATAGAACAGCACTTAAGCTGCTGCTTTGCTTTATTAAGACTCTGACAGGGCAGTTTAAGAGAGCCTCAGATCTAATAGCACACCATGATTCTTGTTCCAGGTGTAGCTGTAAAACTAACTCCACTAGCTTGTTACACTTTGATGGCAGTCTCTTGCTGACATTTTGTTGGACCATATTGTTGTCAGCTTTGATGACAAAGCAGTACAGCGTATTTTACACTATTACAGAACTGTACTTCATATATGATTAAACCCCTTATTAGGCAAGTTACCCACTGTTCATTTGAAGGAATATCAGAATCGAAGCTGAAATAAAATGTGATTCAGCTGTGAGTGGCAGCCAAAGGCATGCTAATTTAGCATGTGATGTGGCTGAAAAGCTGCAGCTTATGTTTTCATCCATTGATTTGAAATGTCCCCTAAAGTCTAATCACAGATGAGTGGAAGGTATTTCAGTGAGCAGACTGTTCGGCGTGTCATTATACTCGCTCACTGTCGAGAACATGTAATTACTTTGATAAGCCAAGATGCATCATGCGGTCAAAAAAAAAAAAAGCAACGGCGTGATCAAGCAAGTTTCGCAAATTAAGAAATGCGTCTTCAGCTTTAAGAACACAACCTGTCAAAAGTCTGTAGTGCTCAACTTTAGCTTTATGTATCTATTGAAGCTCCTTTTTAAGTTGAGATCTGAGGTTTGGGATTTTCTGGGGAGAGGAAAGTCTGACAAGATACAGGGTGTTGAAATAACGCTTGAACTTGATTTAGGATAGCTGTCTTTTGGTAAATGAGGACAGGGTAGAAGTCTGTAAGCTATACATACCCTCAGTATGAATAGATTTTTTTTCCTATTTTTCTTTTTTGCCATTGCCGAACGGATGGCTGCCTCAGAAGATTGATGATTTTTCTGTCAGAGTTTGGGGATGTAAGAAATTAGCTTCACTGGTTCACAAACTGAACACACACACAACTTGGAACTCATTTCCATAGTTGTTTCCTCATTGCAATAGCTCACTGTTAGCGGCGGAAACACAGAAGTGAACTTTTTTTTGTTGTGCAGTAATCTTCAAAGTGTAATCTTGCTGCTTCGCTTCAGCCGTGGAGGTGTTAGAGGCTTCATGAACGGAGGATCCATCCATACCCACAGAAACAGCTTTCCATATGGGCTCTGTGCATTTTTGTTTGGCCATAAAAGGAGCTTTATTTACACCCCCCTTAAACTGTGGGGACTAATTAGAGTGAGAACTGATGATGAAAGAAAATTCAATTAAATGACTTGAATGATGATGCCTGAGTCAGGTCTGTGGGTGAAAAGAAATTGTTTGATGTGGCTGGCAGCATTGGAAATACAGTAACATACAGTGTAAACCACAAGACACACACACACACACACACACACACACACACACACACACACACACACACACACACACACACACACACACACACACACACAAATACAAGTCATTACTATCCGAGGATGTGGAATAGCCTTTCATGCGGTTGCAGTAGGCATGTTTTCTGCTATGTTTTTTTTTTTCTTTTACCTAATATTCATTTCAGAGTGTATCATGCAAAGCCACCTCTTTAAGAGCCAAACTGAACCAGAGGGTGATGAAAATCATACATTATTTATGACACAAATTTAATCACAAACATTCATTTTTTGAACATGGCATCTGCAAATCCTGCCTTTTACCAACACAGGAACTAAAATCCTATAATGTACCTCCACATGCGATTATAATTGCTTTGAAAAGTGGGGGCTTAGGTACAGAGCTCATCAGCGCTATGTGATCCCACTTTCTATCACACAGCATGCCCTTCGAGGTAATGAAAGCAACCTTTCTAAAAACTAGGCAATAACTGCCTGATCATTCAGGTGCCGCGCAGCACTCTCTCTGCGCCTGGCCTCTTCCCCCAGCTCTCCATCCTCTTGTCCCCCGCCCCCGCCACCCATCTCCTCGTCTCTATCGGCCCCTCAGACGATTTGTCATGGATCAGATGAGACAATTTGTCATGGATTAGTGCACTTAAATGTCTGTGTGATAGTGGAAGCAGTCACTGGAAAAGCTTAGGAATCCTATTACACTGCGTTTTATGGCTGGTGAGAGAGGAGGGAAGAGTGGAGGTTGAATTGGCACTTTCTATGGCCTGTGTGCCAATTCTTGATTTTTTTCCTCCACACACAATCAGATATTCACTTAGAGGTGAGCTCCACTGATTTGTCTGAACTGGGAAAGTAGACCAGAAGTAACATGTGCTTTCTTGGTTCACCACTTGCTGCGTATGTTGCCGTTTAATTCACTGCTGTTAGCGGGCTCACTTTAGAGCTCGCACAGCTAATAAGCAGTTTGCAATGACAACAATGGCAGATGCACCACTCATAATTCAGAGTCATTTGATTTCTCGCAGAAATGATGATAATAATAAAAAAGATTTCTAACTATCTGAAAGGACTGCTGTTGCGAGCTGATTTAATCAGCTGTAGCTACTCAGAACAGCCTGACCAGTTTCCAAATGATTTGTTTTAAAACAAACCCTGCGAGGGGCTGTTAAATACGCTGTTGTTAGTCTAGTACTAGCAGTTTAGCTCCCACACATGGAAAGCTCCAGTTCTGAACAGATACCTGAAAAGATACCTCAAAATATTATT
The DNA here is from genome assembly GCF_039877785.1 of Chaetodon trifascialis. NCBI lineage: Eukaryota > Metazoa > Chordata > Actinopteri > Chaetodontiformes > Chaetodontidae > Chaetodon > Chaetodon trifascialis. The sequence continues at coordinate 25,568,466 of NC_092058.1, read as the reverse complement.
TTGTGACACATCCTTGCCTTTGGAAATAATGTCTCGGCTGTAGGTGGTAAGGTCGTTAGCCTGGCATGCTTAGTTAGACTTTCGACTTCCACCCTTATTGCCTTTGCTCTTCTCTTTTGGCTTATGTAAAAGCTTGAGAAAACACCACTGTCCAATGATGCACAGTACAGCTTTAGATTAGATTAGAGCCTGAAGCAGGCTGCTTCTTTCTGTGGAGAGACTTAGGGCTTGACAGGCCTGTCCTGTCCAGTTATGGTCTAAACTGTGATTAGGATTTTATTCAATTAGGAATCAGGATGTTCAATTAAGATTGCACCTCACAGGGTGCTTCAGTCAGTTAGGTTGGTAACTCACCTTTTCAAGACTGTTATAGTGCAAACTTTCCTCCCTACCGGACCTACTAATTTCAGCGTTTTAGTGATTCACTTGTTGTTGAATGTGAGCAGTCTGTATTTCAAGTGCCACTTACAGCTATGAATCAGTCGCCGAGAAATAACGCCTATGTTCTCTCACTCTCTCATATTCTGCATCTGCACACTCTGATTCACCTGTGGCAGCATTGGCATGTCATTAGTATTTATTTGCTCAGCGGTCTTTCTCATTTCAAGCCTTTAACTGCGTGTACTCTGGTGCATTCCCTCCCGCCTTGAGTGAGATTAGATCTGAGTAGATTAGATCCTATTCTTCTCTGATGTCAAATGATTGTCTCAGACACAGTGTACAGGTGCTATTTAACACAGGTGGCTCATTCCCTCAATTATTTCCAATAAATGGAGGAATGTGAAGACAGACAAACCAGTCACACAGTGCAAACAAATCATCTGTCTAGCAACACCTCGGGATTTGCGTGTGTCTCACAGTAAGTCTATTTTCAGCTGTCTACTTTAAATAGTTCTGCTTTTTTCTCTCAGGTTTTATTCATTCCAGCCCCAGTCAGAACATCCATTTTATTTATAGCAAACAGAGCAGCACAAAGTTACTTTGTCATAAATCATTATCATCTTATTCACACAATATCTTATGCAGCTTCTCTATCACCTCTAGGCCCCTCAAGCCCCTCAAGTAGTTTCTCGCTGAAGTGAAATAGCTTGCTTATGTTAATGGAGCAAAGAGACACACTGCCAGGTAATTGTGATGCAGCAGAGCTACTTCATGGCATCATTTAGAACCACTGCGGGGGACAAATGTTAGTCGTTGAGTGTTTTGTTTGCAGAGGATTCACTTTGCCCGAGCAACTCATTTACCCAGTGGCAGTCAAATTAAGTTGTCTTAACCATACTACTAATTTACTTTCTAAATCACTGCAGCACTTTTTTTTTTTTTAGTGAGATATATAAAATAGATCATTTTCAGCACTAATCTGTAGCCACAATTCACGACATGCGAACATAATCGAAAGATAACTTGTATGCTGACACTTATTGTCATCACCATGTCGCTTGTTACAAAACACCAAGAGCAAGTGAATATTTTGTTCATTTCTCTTTTCTGGCTTCACTTCTGTGGAGAAAGACAGAATCATTGTTTCTGAATTACATCTTTTGCCTCGGGATTGATCAATTTCTTGTTCGCTGACATTTTAGCCTCTAAAATATAGTTAAAAGTCTGTTCTTTAAAGCGGCTATGATAAATATTTGTATATTAAGAGTGGCTCATGAGTCTGCTTGCATGTGAAAGGGGCTGTTTGTTGCATTACCCACTTTTACAGCCAATAACTGCTGTGTTGGTTCAGTGCCAGCGCTCTCATGCCGTTGTTTTTCGGCCACAGCAGTCAGCTTTTGTGGCCACTGTACACTGTACTGCACGCTTGCCGGGCACCAGCATTTAGCTGGTGAACGTGGATGCCATGTCAACTTAAAAGGCTGTCGTATGTCAGTGTTGTGTTTACAGCTCATTTCCACTTTGGCCACAACAGTCATTAATGCAGCTGTAACAGTGTCTTATTTTCTCCCATCATGTTACCCCTCTAAACACACACACGCCTCACTTACATACTCTCGCAAAATGTGAGCACCTTCTGTGTTTCGGAATTGTTTTCCCTCCTAATAACATGAAATTTGAGAAGCATGTATTCAATTTGTTGCCAAGGTGAATTGCTTTCTGAGCTCAGTCCAGTGAATCATTCATTCGAGCCCTGACAGGGGACAAAAATTGATTATGGGGTTTGGAATTATGGAAACAGAAATCCTCTTGCTTGAATATGTCCCCACTTGTCAAAGGAATGATTGAAAGTCTGTCTAAATTTTCCACCGCGGGTGCTCTGTCAGCATTAGCTGAGGTCTATTTGTCTTGTCTGATGTGTCCGGATGAATCCATGTGGCTGCTGTGCCGAGGCAGGACCGTATTGTCTTATCACAGCTTTATCTGACAGCAGACGTCTAATAATGGAACTCAGGTTGAGATGTCACAGTTAACTGCTCGTCGCTGCCATACCGAACGTGACGCATGAGATGGACAGAGCCAAATACCTGAATAAACAGACAGAAAAACTTGTGCTTTTGTGTGTCTTACATTAAATGTGCCAGTCACTTGTACTGTAAGAGAACGGTGCCAGACTGTTGAAAATTTAGGGGGACAATTAGTATCCAGTGGCCCTGCAATGTGTCTTCATTTGCCACAGTATCTCCAGCACATGTCAGGTTCACTGAACATGGCTCGATGCCCTCATACCTTCCTGCCCAGCGCCTGCTGGCCAGCAGAGTGAGAGAATGAAGGATGAGGTGGCACCTGCATGTGTCTGTCTGTAGCCTAATGACCCAGAGGAGCTTTCTCTCTCTCTCTCTCTCTCTCTCTCTCACACACACACACACACACACACACACACACACACACACACACACACACACACACTGTCTCTCCCCTCACTTTTACGCTCTTTATCTTAGTTGTTCTCCGGACACCTCGTCTGCCTATTAGCTGCGCAGCTCATCTGCCTCGGGTCTTATCCCAATCTTATTCTTTTACTCACATTCCCCTCCATACATCAGTTTCCTCTGTGGTCTTGCCAAAAAAAGACACATTTAACTTCAATTATCCTGGGAAACTGAGCAAAGCCGGCAGTGTGTGTTTGCAAGGAAATATTATTTAGAACCTCGGGCAGCCAGGCAGGCTGTGTAGGATTTTCTCTTCCTCGTCTCACGTCCCAGAGGTTTACGTTGTAGGAGCTCCCGAGCTTTTCCAACAAAAAGACCTTTTGACCTGCTTTCTGTAAGTTTTGTGAGTTGAGTTTAAATGAAGATTAATGCCTGCTCCAAGGAACTTGTTCAACCCTTTCCCTGAAGGCATCGGTGAAAGTATGAGGATGGCATACATGTGTACAAAATAAGAGGGCTATTGGAACTGAGCTGACAGGACTGAATACCTTTCCACATGCCGTCTTTGATCATAACATCTTTTCCTCGTCCTTGTGGATTTCAGTCGTCTCCGAGGCATAAACTGCAAGGCACACATGCATGCTAAATAAAGAGTGCTGGAGCTGTACTGATGTATAACTGGATCCCTCACCTCATCTTTTATCATAATATATTTTTCTCTGTCCTTGTGGAATGGAATCAAGGCCTGTGAGCTTAAGCTCCTTCATGGAAGACAAACAAAAACATCACTTTTTATAATCTTGCCACCGAGCTTTTACATTTTGTATGATATTGGGGCCAAATCAGACTACAGAATTATTCCATCCCTCACATCCACAAATGGGAGGCATGAGGAGCTGCAACAGCACACAGCAAGCAAACTGCAGGTTAACGCATACCGTCTATAGCACAGCAAATGTAAAAGCAGGGAAATCAGTGTGCTGGATATTCATGTTTAATCTCCAGATGTGATTTAAAATTTACCTGTTTCATGCTGTAAAAGTGATTTCCTCAGACAAGCTAAATGCTGCTTTTTTCTCTTATCTGACAAGCCACTTCCCATTTCCCATTGACGGCCTACATTCCTGCAAATGTGTGTGTGACTTGGGTGTAAGCGTGTAATGAAAAGTCTACTCAGAGCTGAGCCAATGCGCTCTGCTCTCCTCAGGATCAAGGGCTTTAGTTTCGCTCTCAGCAGATGCAAAGAAGCACGGTAACAGTGTGATGTTTCGCTGAAGAGAGAAGATGTACCTCTGGCTCGCTTACTGTATCTTAACTTTTAGTATTACATTCCACCTCTTCCCCTGTTTTGCTGAGTGCAAGCCTCGCATCGAGCTGCGCTCACATCTCAACATGACTCCCCCTCTTTTCGTAGGTGCAATCAAAGCAGAAGTCTTTGATTTAACCATGAATAAAATACAGAAATGTTTTGTGATACATTCACTGGAGTCTAGCTTGGAAGCTACTTTTTCTCTTTTTTTACAGAATGCATGTCAGGCAGAGCGCCGGCAGAAAGAAGCTGGCTCTGTCTCAGCCCTCCTATTAGTCACAGTCACCAGTATTATTCATTCACTATTTTTACCACTTATGTCACAGTTCCACCCCTTTATCTTCTACCTGATTTGTAGGATGGATATCCTCGCACAAGCTTTTAACATGATCATAATCCCTACATATGATGGAGCGTCACCTTAACATAAAGCATGGTTTCGGTGGGAGTTGCTGGGATACAGAGGAACTGCGTGCACCCTGTCAGGGAAGTCACACCAGCTGTCTGTGCAGCAGCATGTTGCTGAAGTGATGTTATTACAGTTTTGGATGATTCACATGAGAGGGCAGGCAGGCAGACAGCATCGCATTTTGTTTTTTCCTCGGCTCTTCAGCAAATGAGAAATGTCACCCACAGCTGCAGCGGGGGCAGGCTTGAGGGGGTACATATTCAAGAGGTTTAACTATTTGTTCGGCTGGTCTGATGCAGTTGGAGGGTAAAAGAATACATACTAAGAAGGAAGAAGAAGAAGAAGAAGAAGAGGGAGGGCAGGGTGGTGAAGAAGATTGAAACCCCTGAAAAAGGTTCACTTGATGCTGGAAATATGAGTGTGGCGAATATCTGTTACTCACAGCTTTCTCTCTGCTCTGACATCGTGACATCCATTGTGTGTGTGTGTGTGTGTGTGTGTGTGTGTGTGTGTGTGTGTGTGTGTGTGTGTGTGTGGTGTTTGTGCATGTAGCTGTTTGTGTCTTAGCTTTAGATGTGCAAATAGAAAGGGTATCATTTCCACTCAAGCACCTTCTGAGGTGCAGTTGTGTCATCACATTTACAACACTGAACTGTCTGTTAGATTGTACCTCAGCCTTTTGGTAACGTGGTGTTAGATATGTCGTGTCTTATGGCTTCCAGCCCACAAAATACTGTCAGACATCCTTACTTCTGTTGACTGAAGTGTTACAGTAACATCCCATTTACTTCTGTGTCTACCTTCTATTACAGTGCGTATCATACTCTTATCTAATGTTGTGTCATTTCTTTTATTGGCTTATCTTAAATTGCTTTTACGGGACAAACTTTGCAATGTCAAATCAATCTTGAAATTAACTGCTGTTCAGGCTCACAGAGGGATAAATAAAGGGATGTGGGAATAAAGTTTATGGCAGCATGTTTGAGAAAAAGAAGGTTATTGCTTGTGGAGATGGTCCTCCTAAGAGATGCAGTGTGCAGTGTAACGCAATCATTAAAGGTGTCCCTGTCAGTGTACAGTTTTGGCCTGCTGAGGGCCAGGAGGGGCTCTAATTAATGTAAACTGTTCTGTCAAAGTTTATTTTGTCTTTTGTCATTTTTTTCTTGTTTGACTTCTCTTTTTTAATCAGAGCAATGCAATGAGGGAGCTGCTACTTTAGATACTGTTTCAATTTTTACTTAGTTGTAAATTGTTGTAAGTCTAGTTAAGTTTCAAGTCATTAAATGCTGCAGTGGTTGGGGCCAAGGTCTGATGAAAGCTAACTCTATAAGCTATATCTACAATTACTGATGCATAAACTGATATATATATCATGAAGTGTTTATTGCTCTTTTCACCCTTTAACTCTATTAGTGTAAAAAATCTCATCCAAAACACAACATTCCAGTATGACACACTAATCTATTGAGGCAGATATTTGATTGTATCAGTGTTCCTAAATGATGGGAACCATCCTCATAGTATCAAAGTCAACAGTTTCTGTGATAAGTATTTAACCAACCACGGCCAGAACAGGAGGAAGATACCTGTAATTAACTTGAGCACCACTTCAGTGTTGAATCAATGAGGGGGAGATTTTCTGCAGCCGGAGGAGATGAAAGCACCACAGTTGTGCCTAACAGATGTTATCCAGCAGCAGCACTGGAGATGAGCGGCCCTCTTTCTCACTCTCTAGCCAGAGATGCAGTTTGCTAATGTTAGTAGTATTGGTGATATTGGAGGGTGAAGACGAGCCCCTCGTGAGGTCTTACAGGCTCTCGTGAACATGCCATCTCATCCTGAGGTGAATTGGATGAGAAGCGAGTACAGATCTCGTAAGCCCCCTCTTGGAGTCACGGCTCTCTCTGCAAGGGCACTTGTAATAGGTGTCTTACACATGGGACAGCAGCGATAAAATACCCTCATATTCCTTTTCATGAGGAAACAGGGATTATGTAGTCTTAAAGGAGGAATGTGACTTTCTTGCTGTGCATGTGAAAGACACAAATCAACACAAAATAAACTGACGGCTTCACGTTAGTAACAGTGTAAAACATAAGAATCGCAAGGTGATGACTAACCTCGCCGTCCCTTATTGTCAGCCAGGGAGAATTCTTGTGCCTATGCTTGTGTGAGTGCGAGAGTGAAGACAATCAGATTCATGTTTTCTGTGGATGTGTGGATCCTGCTCAGGCGTTGCTGCCAGTTGGAAGAGGCAACAATGCGTTTGAACAGTGAGAAAATTTGGCCGATCAATCTCGTGTCCCCTGTCCAAAGACTAGACTACCATTGGTCATCATTTACCCGTTACATCTCATTCCCAGCAAGATGATAGTTGCCATCTCGTAACAGTTTCCTCAGGACATTTGCATGTCTGGCTGGATTCACCTGTGTTTATGAAAAAGAGTGGAGAAAGAGAATGAGCTCATGTGTATGCAAAGGAACAAGACAGGATGTGTCTGTCTGAGCCAGCCAACCAGCTCGCTGCAGTGCTGTTGCTGAAGCCCGTCCAGACAGATGGCCAATCCATTTGATCAGGGAGATGCTGTAATGATTGGCCAGGAGCAGCTAAGAGAGGCTGTTATTTGGTCTTCATGAGAAGGTTATATTTCCAGTCTGCCAAGCAGTGAAAACTTTAACCTCTTTAAAAGCTTACCTTCTTTTCCCCGACTGCTCCACTGATGTGTTGGCTGATGTGCCAGATCGTTAGCAGGACTGTCTCGGAGCTCGTGGTATTCATCAGTGTTTGCTTGCAGACACGGCAGTCTGTGCACACTTTAAAGGTGCGAGCCAATGCTGGTGTCATGTATTCTTTTTTTTTTAACTATTGTCCACAAGATTTATATGAGACAAAAGTCAAAAATGAATTTAAGTTGACATTTGTCTATGTAGCCACAATGTGATGCAAGTCATGACTTTATGCCATGATGTCTGTTGACATACTGTACACAACTTGAGTCTACAGCCATGCTAGCAGCTCTTTGAGGCTATACTTAGGCATTGCTTTGAGCTAAATGCTAACATGCTCGCAATGAGGTACTAACATTCATATGTCTTCAAGTGTTAGCATGCTAATACACGCTAATTAGAACTTAACACAATGTCCAGCCGAGGCGAATGGGAACGTCATTAGTTTTGCAGGTATATGGTCATAAAATATGATGATGGCGCTAGATGAAACCTTTACTGTCCGACGATCAACATAAATGTGTGCTCCAAAGTTCACATATTCCATCCCATGGTCTTAGATGTGGTAGACATTTCACCAAAAATCAAAAATGTCTACCTCATAGTGGCACTAGAGGAAAAGTCAGAGATTTCTGGAGAGCAGCTTCATGTTAGTCAGACGTTACTAAGCATGCTCAAAGACGTGGTTTTGTGTTTTATACAGTAGTCATTGTAATACAGAAATAGACCGTGGCTGTACAGAGAATGCATACTGTCTTGGTCTTTTATGGAATTTCTCTACAATAATAAAAAGATAAATAACGCCAGGCTTACCCTTCAAATATGGGACTGTACTACTTTATGTGATACAATAGGGAGCTCATGACGAGCTCCAACCTATGTCTATGACTGATAAACAGATTTAAAGAGAACAATTCATTTCTCTGTAAAAATGAGATGTCAGCTGCAGTGTTATTTGGTAATGTCACCCAAACAAGCTTGTTTTCAATGTTTGGCAGTTCACATAGATTGTGTCCTGCTGCTTTTAAAGGTTTTACATTTTAATGTTAATAGCTTTGTGCTGCATTGTCAAAACAGTTTGTAGTACTTCAGCCCAACACTGAACATACTGTATGATAAGTACACAGAGTGCTAATTTTTCTTATACACACATTTGATGGAGGGCGACGTCTTAAGCTCGCAGTGTGTTTAACTTTCCTGCGAACACTGCGATTGTCTCCCCTTCTTTTCCTCTCGGTTACATGTCACGGGGCGGAGACATTTTCAGGATCACATTCGGCCCTTATCTCGTCACACTTGCAAATCCATTTTTAAAAGGTTAGACGTTAATGGCAAGAATCCCCTCCTTCTTCCTCGTCCTCTGCCTCCCACTTCTCAGATATGAGATTGCACATTTCACCCTGAGCAACAGACAGAAACTAATCCGCGGTCCATGTGAGATATTAGGCCTATGCTCGCCGTGTGGCTGACAGCTCTGCAGGGCCAAGTTGTGATACTGAGCATTAAAGAGGCCACTGTAAAAATCCAGCTTCACTCAGGCACTAAACCGCACACAGATGCACACGCATGCACACCACACACACGAAGGAAAAAAATACAAACGTGTGCAAACACACGCTTGAACTTTCACACACGCTGCAGATATTTCAGTGCTGATGAAAAACTATGCAAGGTGATTTCATGTACAGCAAATGTTTAATAGCAAGATAGGCATTGGGCCTATCAGAGCAAGTATGATAAGTGTCCCATTAAGTGCCCAATGGCTTGCACTTTCTTTCTGAATCAGTGGATCCTAAGTGGAGAAATTAATATTTAATGCCTCTGGTAAAGTGCTGCAGACACTTTCTGGATTGACAGTATCAAACCCACCTTTTGACTTGCCTTTTACAGCAACTGGCTCATCTAAAAACTTGAGATATCTTTAGAACCAACGTTCCCTTTGTGCTCTCGCCATTTTATATTGCATTTACATTTATTTTCAGTGTGCGCACACATGACTGCGTATTTGTCCTTCAGTACAGTGTCGTTCATACAGTAGTCACACTTGCATGCGTGCTTTTCTTCGTTTATGTGAGAGGCATGCTCTGAAACATGCACACTTTTGTGACACGGAATGGTTGCGCTTGTTGAAAATTAAGTTACTTAGTGGTGGAAACACTTAAGTGCCTGCGTTCAACAGGACTGCATTCAGGAATATTCACAGTTGGAGATGTAATGAGTGAAAGACGGGTCATGCTGTTAGGAAACGTTACCAGTGAACCGGAGGAGAAATATTTACAAAATCAGTTTGAAACAGGAATTAATTTCAGTTGTTTGTAATTAATATTATTCATCAGACTGTGTAGAAAACCACATGAAGTGTTGACAGTTTTTTCCTTTGGCTTGTACTTTACAACACTAACAATGGCAGCAGTATCAAACACACCCCCAGTATTGGAATATGAGTAACTACTGTTCGCTCTGTTTAAATGAAAGACAGACTGGACTGCAGTTCTAAGAGCCAGGGGGGGATTTACTCAGCATTCATCATGCATGTCCAATTCATTAGCATCTACTGCTTTATAAGGCTATGATAAATTTCAGATCTGCATTTTAACATCAAGGTTTTAGGCTTATTAATAAATTACCACCACATGATTTGGATGAGTCTGAACCAAAATTTCTGTGGTTTGAATAAATCAGTGGAGGGTATTAAAGCGTAGCACGTCTCTGCGTTGGCTGAGGACATGAGCATTTCATGAGTCTACGTGTTGATGTGTGGTTTTTGTGGTAAACCGCCCAGCAGGGTCTGGCATTAAATTATTTAGTTATTTCTAATCTTTCTGCCATGTTTTTAGTCTGACTTGGAAGTAAACAAGGCTTGTTGACATGTCTCAGGTCTCAAAATAGAAGCGGCAAAAATGCTTAATTGAAACACGCCCCGCTTTTTTGTCCATCTTTCTATTTTTCCCCTTATCACTTGCAATACTAAAGCATAGATCAGCATGTGAAACTTATTATGAAAAGCAGCAAAGTGCCAAGTGCTTCCACTTTCCTGAGCTTAGATTAAAAGCTGCTCACGAGATGTACAAGATCATATTAGTGACACAACACGAGTTTTGACATCTATGGACATGTTTCTTTGAGACCCTGTCATTCAGTGCCACATTGATGAGATTAAAGTGTCTTTTGTCTCTTTAAAGAACAGCATGCTCCCTGCACAGCCGTGTGTACGGCACAGAATAGATGCCAGTTGATAGACAGCCAATTTTCCATTGTGCTTCTTACAGCCGTGAGCTCTGGACAACGTTAATGAGTTACAGTATGTGCGGTTGAGACACAAGCCAACACAGAGCCAAAGCTATTCACGGAGTTGCAAAGGCGTGTGGGGAGTGGGGGCTGTCAGTTTGTGTGCTTAGACCCTCCATTCACACCAGTGTGCTGGTCTAAATCCAATTCATCAGCCCTTAATGGACTGCACAAATTGTCTCTCTAGGATCTTAACTCAAGGAGTGGAGGGGCTAAATAGGAATAGAGTGGGAGCATATGGCGTGTAGTGTTGAGCACAGCATAAAGGGTTATGGCTGCAGAATTAATCATTAACATGTAAGAACATCAAAGTTTTTCTATCTATAATTTAGTTTAATTTTTTTTCAGAAAGAAGGAAGTTTCAGGCAGCTAAGAAGAACTACTGGCTTAGAAATCAAACATTCTCTCTGGATTCTCTCACTGTCTCTGAATCACACTGAGCAGCAAAGCTAAATCTAACAAAATCAATTAGCATCAATTCCCAGATTCTTTTTCTGAAGCGCCGAAAGTCTCAAGAAAGGTGTGCCTGCACTGTGCAATTGTCACACCTTCCACTGCAATCACAGTTTGCGAGAGTTGAACGAATGTGTGGACCATGGATGAGTGGCTAAATGTCACTGCACACATTTCTAGTGTACATGCACCTGCAACTAAAATTATAGATGGCGTGTTTCAGTAGCAATGAGGATCTGTCACAGAGCGATGCCCGTTGGCTGGTGGATTCAGCTGTGAGCGTAGTGGTGGAGATGTGAGAGCTATCCCTCCTCCTAAAATCCATTTGCTCCCCCAATTTCCCTGCGTTTGAACATGATCACACAGCTCACAGGGCTCAACAGCAGCAGCAACAACAACACTAGTAAATTGTCAGTCATTTACTCAGGGGCAGCAACACTTACACTCACATCATGCCTTTGATCCCATTTGTGAACGGTGTGTCGATATGTATGTGTTTATGACTATCATACACACCACACATACACAAAAAACACAGCCCAGGATTCTCCTGAAAAGATGAATATTATCAGGGCTTTTAAAAACAGGAGTATTGACTGTAGAAATTTCATTGCAAATGCACTTTTAACTCTTTCGCCCCCACAGGTTTTCTTTTTGTGTCTCAGCTTGGTTTGCCTGCGTTCTTTCCAGCTGTCAAATTACCACTCCTCTCACTTGTTTCCCTGCAACTGATTACTTGGAAAGGAGAATAGCACAGGTGGTAGACTGTCTCACTTTATCTCTTTTACTTCTCTCTGCATGTTTTAAATGGCAAGGTGAGTGGGAGAGAATGAACCCATCTGCACCAAAATGATTCATCAGTCTTTTTCCATGGTTGATAACACCCCTAACAGTCTGGGAATACAAACAGTCCTGCAGCCACTACTGCTACAGCATCACCTGTTGTTAGACATGCAGACTGAACCGCCTGTCAGCCACGCTTATTCTGTCTTGAGAAAACATTTCAGCTAATATTAGAAAATGTGAAGTTGAGTTCTTGGGTAATCTACCCTTTTGACACTGTCATCAGGTGGAATTAATTTTATATTGTGTATTTTTGTGAACTTCCAGCTGCCTTGCTATCGGCTCAGCGAGTTTTCCTCTTTAAAGTGATGGAGCTTTTGCTCCTTTGCATGAGGAGCTCCTCTCCTCACCCCCCTTCTCTTCTCTGCACTCTTGCATGCGGCTCTCCTGACCTTACTTCACGCTCCGCTTGGCTGGAACACTTAAAGACTCCTCTCCATCCATATACTCCCTCTCCCTCTCTCACACCTTCACTCTCCCCAGCCGTGACATAACTGAGGGGATAGACTCTTCATGATTATTTAATATCTCCCACATCTTGGGTCTCTGTGGCTGAGGTGAAGAGTGTTATGTGTGATCAATGTTTTCCAGACTCTACATCGTGTTTTAATCAGGATATCATCTCCCTGCTCCGGCCTGCCGACAGATGTACCCTCTCCTTTTCGCTTTGCTCTATCACCTTTTGTCTTATATTTTTTTCCCCCACCTTTTCCTTTCCCTGAAGTGTGAGCATGTTATTTAAGTCTTCTCTGTGAGAGGGCTCCCCAGGGCAAAGGTAGGGAGAAGGTGTATGGTGTGAAAAGAAGGAGAGCTTTGACTAAGAGGACGGTGGCGTGACGCAGAGCGGAGGGTAAGGCACATTGATCGAGCCGAGCAAACCCTGTCCAGAAATATAAATCATGGCCATATCACAACTTCAGCTTTGTTTAACCCTGTGGATTTATTTGTCACTCTGTGACACACCCCAAAGGAGATTTTGACACCTGTGAAAAAGGCGTGTCGTTTAGGATGCTAAAATAACTAACACACGTGTGAGATTTTACTTTATGGTCACAGTATGCAGCTTTAACACCTCACTTAGAGTTGCAAGGCTGTCAAATTAGCTCTGTGCCAACAATTCAGAGGCATATAAAACAAGCAAACTTTGTTCAAATCATTTTATAAGGCATGGTGCTGCAGTGACAGCTCAAGCTAAACTAGATTTTAGTTTCTTCCCTTTTTCTGCAGTAGTGGTAGCAGCTTAGATTTTTGCTTTTTGCAGATTCTCTTTGAGGTAAATATTGTCATTTTAGGGATCAGAGTGGCAAATCGTGTACAGTACAGTCTATCAGAGGCCTTTTACCTCTCCAGGTCTATTCGTGCTTTGGTGTGGGTTGGATCAAAAGCGCTCATCAGATCAGAAGGATGTCGGAGCAGGCTTGAACCTGCACCGCAAAGGTCACGGTCCGCTCCATTATTCATCAGGTTCCCATGCTAAAGCCTTGGGAGCCAGGGGGAAAGAAAAGAGAAGGGGGAGAGAGAGAGAGAGAGAGAGAGAGAGAGAGAGAGAGAGAGAGAGAGAGAGATTGATTTCAAGAGGCATCCCCCTTTCTATACCTGTCCTTCCACAGAGACCCCTGCTAAAGTCCTCCTTTCCTATTCCAAAAACCCACCTCTCCTGTGGATAAGGGACAAAGGATGGAGGCAAAATGAACGAGGGAACAGCAGAAAGAGGGAGAGCACCTCCTTCTTGTGTGGCCTGACCCCTTCTCTTGATTCAGCCATCTCTCCTGTCTCCCACCCTCTGAGATCACAGACCAAACAGAAGGATGCCCTTCATCTCCCCAAATATGACACCTACAATGGCACCTTGATGTCAGCAGCTTCCAGCACCGTTTCGCTCCAAGACCCTCGACCGCTGGCCAAGATGAGTTGACTTTCCAAGAACAGAGGGAATATTCATTTGGAAGGCTTCCCTGAAATGCTCGAGCCTTTCCCCCATAACCGGCAGCATCAGCAGCAGCTCAGCTTCCAACATTCCTCGTGTCATCTCACCCCTTTCAGCAAAGCCATGCCTGTAATTCTCTGCAAAGGATAGAAAAGAGATGAAAACATAAAGCTGTGATGAGGCGAAAAGCAAACAAAAAACATTCACTCTTTCTCTGTAAAATCTAAATACATCAGGGGCCCTTGTTGTACATTCTGTTCAGCTATTGTATTCCCCGCGGAGCGTATATGCTATAGCTGTTTCAGGTTGTTTTATTCATTCGTTTTTACACAGCGACATGCGCTTAGCGTTGGCCGTCAGCAAAGCTCTCTCTCTGAACATGACCCCCAATATACAGCCTCTCTAGAAACCTTGACATCCTCGCAACCCAGGGGAATGTTTCAGGAAAGGGGTGAAATCTATAACTGAACACATATCACTTTCCTTTCCCCGTATGCACCCACAATCACTCCTATCCCGTCAACACACACACACACCCGCCATCTCCGCAGAACAATGAGAGAATTCTGTGATCCCCTGTTGTGCAAAAAAAAGCTTGCTGCTCCACTCAACTTTTTTTTTTTTTGTTTAATAGCAGCATACAGTATCAGCAGAATTACTGCAGCTCGGCTTCGACGCTGCAGCAGCCTTGCTAGAGTGTGTCAAGCCCGGAGGGGTTTATGGCTTTGATCTAACGCACAATAACCACTGTGTTAGGGGAAAAAGTGTGCATACGTACGCACGCACCAGTACGCGAATGAGTGCGCGGCTCACCCACAAACACTCGTACAAACACACACACCTCTGCAGGCACACACGCGCGCGCACGCACACACATCCCCTTTGATATAGTTCCAGGCTTTAAGTGGGTGATTAGGAGAGGCGACCCAGCTAAGGTCTAGAGTGATAGGAGGAAGCAGGAGTCTGCTGTTCTTTAGTTAGAGGAAACCAATACTCTGTCTGTAGATAGAGGAGTAATTATGCTCAAGGGTTGAGGGGAGAGAGGAGTGAGCATTTTGGAGTAGAAGCCAATGAGGGTGAGAGAGGAAGACTGTGCTGGGGGGTTAATTTCAGATTCCCCACTGTGTCACCCCCACAGACAGCAATTAGAATTCCTCCAGAGGGATTTTCATGTGGGTTTATTGTATATGTGTGCGTGTGTGTCGGAGGCTAAGAATATGTGTATTTATATTATGGTGCAGGGCGCGTTTGCAGCACTGAATTCATCCAGTGCTGCATAAATGCAGTCCAGGTTGCCAATGCGGTGCATGCACACATGTATGCGAGTGCACACATGCCTGTTTACTGAACCCACTCCAACACTTGTTGGTGGTCTAAGGACTATGAATATTTATGCCCCCTCTCTCTTATTGATTCATAAATTGTATTCCAATACTTGCCACTCTGCTTCTCCTTGCAACTTTCCACTCCCTATAATTGGACCGTTGGCTTGGTTAAAAAAAAAAAGGGAGAGGGATGACTGTGGAGCATGAGGTAAAAAATCAGGTTTTCCTCCCTCCTCACACATTTCAGTAAGCCACATGCAAGTGCTGAGGTATAATAATGTCAGTAAAGAGTATTCATGAACAAATGCTCTCCCGGGGAATGTGTTTTTAGTATTCACACCAACACTGAACCGCGCTGTGCATTTGGCTGGGAAACCGCAGCAGACTGCCAGTGACACCTTACAAAGTATCAGCTTTAGCAGACAGGAAACGAGGGAATGCCTTATTTACTGTAATAAACCCTCCATTATCAGGAGGACATTCATATCTTTTTCTCTCCCTCTCTCCTCACATGAAGATATGCCGAGGCTTCACTCTAATGTGTGCTAATCTAAAAGAAACGCATTCACGTTATGTTTGTTTTATTTATTTATTACCCGGCATCGATCGGAGCCGCGGAATCACCACTCAGGACTAAATGAAAAGAAAATAAGCTTCTCACTCTATAGCTTCTTTATCTGCCGTTTCTCTCAGTCCCAAAGCCTTTACCTTGCTCTCTTTTTGATTCACTAACACTTTGTAAGATGGGCACATTAACATTAGGATAGGAGAAAATCTCGAGTGGGATGGGATTGGCTGCTTTAGATGCTCTTTCTCACCACCACATTGTGTCTTTAACTCTCTCAGACACACACCTAAACACACACACAAGGACATAAGTTGCTCATCTGCAGGACAAGTTGGATATCTAGAAAGTAAAGTGTGGAGCTCTGCTTCTTTGCTGGTCTCACTGGAACCCATAGAGGTGATTGGCGTTCGATAGTGACATGTCTTTGCTCAATGAGGCCATACATTTGTGCTTTCGACGAGCTTCAACGTAATCTCCCTCATTACGCGCACACACACACACACGTAATGAGGGATAAGCTGCTAAGGCTTTTGTTGCAGGTGGGTTGCCATTCTTGCAAAAGTAGAAGAATCAAACAAACATAAAATCAACATGAACAGATGACTGTGACTTGCCCAACCGCAGAGCTCCTTGTGGATAAGATGCAAGGACATATACAAAGTCTTAGACGTGTATGTTCAGTCACGCTCACCTTCACGCAAGGATTCATCAGGAATTATCAGTACAGCTGTAAATCGCTCCTGTATGGCTCACATGAATAGAGAATGTACTGAATATTACTGATCATGAATCATTTACACACTAGAATGTAAATGGCGTCTTATCATCTATATTTGTAATATATTAACGACACCGAAAGCAGTTGCATCTGATTGTGATTTTTGGAAAAAGAGAACAACTGAACAATCAGTCCAAGGATTTAGCAAGAAGCACTCAATAAAGCAGGGCCAAGTGGCTCCTCAATCACCACCCAAGCCCTACTGACTACAGCAAAGGTCAGTTCCTCTGAGAATCTATTGAAATAAGTGGCCCTAGACATCTTTGCTGGTGACAGGGGCCTCTATTTTCTCTCTGCCTGAACCCACACTGACCAATGACTAATGAAGATTGATCCAGTATATTATGGGCATAACAACTTCCAGGAGCTAATAAATCCAGCCAGTGCTTTTGTACGGACAGACAGAGACAAAGGGACAGCTAGGAAAAGCTGGTAAAGAGAGCTGTAGGGTTGCTAATGCACCCTTTTCCCCTCTTCATGCAGCAGATGTTTTCCTTCAGGACAACATGGAGCTATGTGGGCCAGAGGCCAGGACAGGGGTGATGTGTGATGTAAGAACGTGACAGCACTTGCTCCAGGGTTGGAAATATGATAAATTTCCCAAAGAAATAAAATAGCTGAAGGAAATATTGACATGGACTGGCATGTGGCATCCACACACATGATCGCTGTAATGAGCATATCGCCAGTCTATCATCACACTACACATCAGTGCAGGCAGAGTAGCCCCCCACTTGTTCAGTTTTTTCATGATAATGTCGTTAGCGTGGCTGGCATGGAAGAGAAAGCACGAGTGTCCACTGTAGGCGATGTAGTAATAATATCTACTGAACATACATCATACAATTACATCCTCTGCACGTCAAACAGACAGCTGAAAAGGGGAGTTAAAGGTCCAGGGTGTAGGATTTAGGGGCACCTAGTGGTGAAGTTGAAGACTGCAACGTCTGAATACCCCTTGCCTCACCCCTCTCTTTCCAAAGGTGTTAGAGAACCCAGCCATGAAACTCAAGGCAGTGTTTGGTTTGTCCATTCTGGGCTGCTGTAGAAACATGGTGGACTTCCACGGAAGAGGACACACTCCCTCTGTTGATATAAAGAGGTCATGCTACGCCAGCGAAAACACACACTTCTTACTTTCAGGTGATCATATGCTAATGAAAACATAATTATGAGTGTTAGAATCCATTTCTGCCATAAGTGTCCCCCTACATGATGTCCTGTAAGACAACATTCCGTCCAGGACTGGATATGGACACTGACATGCACTCGTAAAGCCATCTTATTCATTTACACAGTATTGTCTTTTTTAAAGTTTATTTGATTATAATTATTTTTAATGAGGCTAACAGAACAGAGTCTGGCAAAGAGAGAAAAAAGATAGTTAGCAGGCAAAGCTTTTTATCACTGGGACAAAAGTTAAGGTTGGCTGGCCACCAGCGTGATGCAACATGGTGACATATTTATCATCTGTCCTTATGTAAGCTCTTCCTGAATACAGTAGGTACAGTGCTTTTTTTTTTTCTTGAAGTAACTCTTCAAACTCATTCTTCCTCGCTACTCTCATCATAGCTTTTCTTTGTTTTTTTTGGACTGCCGCACAAAGAAACACAACCACATAAAGAGTACAACACCGATAACATAACAAGTCATTAATTATCCTCACATTTCCCATAATTTCCTCCCAAAATGAGACACAGTACATTCTGAGGCATGCAACCATCTCCTTTCTTTTCCATCTAACTGATGTATTCAAGCCAGCAGACACTCCCCCCGACCCCACTTCATCTTTCCGCCCACTCTGGGGGTATGTTGTGATGGGTGGAGACATCCAGCGCTCAGTGCCCCCGGGCTCCTCCACATCTGGAGTCTGCCACTACCGCTCTGTTCCAGCAAACTTGTGAGCTGCAGTGATGACCACCACAGGCCACCCCTCATCCCGTGTCCCTGTCACTCCCAGCTCCTCTGGGTGGGTGAGGGTACACCTCCGCCAGCTGACATGGATGCTGAGTATGTTTATGGATGTGCTGATTCTAATAATGTTCCACTTCATTTATGTGCTAGGCCAGAGTTTGCACAATACAGTGGCAGACCACCATAATGTGACTTGTCTTGCACTCTGACTTGCCTGCCTGCTACATTTCTGTATTGCCAACACAGACATTGACTGAGCATTGTCTGTTTATTCACTCGCCTCAGGGTGTTCCAGCACAAGCTGCTGCATAGACTGTAAATGCTTCCCTAACGTTACTGTCGCTGCCTCCCACCTCCACCCCTGTCAATATGTCATATTTATAGCATGCGCCGCACAGCATAATAGCAAGTACTAGCATTTGATTAGGTTGATGTGTCACGGAAATCCACTTTGATGCTATGTATAGAGGGGGAATCAAAAGTTTCCAAAGACTTCCTTGCCACGAGACACTTAGTCTGGACCGTGTTTATGGTAGCAGAGGAGAGGGAGGGAGGGAGGGAGGGAGGGAGGGAAGGAGAGGTGAGGAGAAGAGAGGAGTGGAAACCCTCCTATATAATAGTGAGGAATGGTTCCGTGACGCAGCCCTACAGAGAGAGATAGCCCTCCATCTCACTTATCTCCTGTTTGCTCAATTTCCTCTGTGTGCGACAGTGCACCTGGGGTCTGGCTGCAGCCTCCCAATGCTCCTCAGCGGCAGCCCCCACGAGATAATAGCCAATCCTGCTCTCCCCACTCCCAAATCAGACAGGGCCAGAAGACCTTGTGCTTTGTTTAAGACGTCCAATGAACAAACCCATGTCCCTGTGGCAGCAAGCCATTACAAAACCAGACAGACTTATATCAGACTCCTTTTTGCTCTGCTAATAGTCCGAAGGAAAAAAAAAAGAAAGCTCTTTGGTCTCAGACAGAGGTCATGCCAACTAAAAGGGGCTATTTGACAATTGTGTGCTACAGGATGATTACCCCATGGATGATAAAGAAGAGTATTCCACTATGATTACCTTTGAGTCATCACCTCAAATCAGAGCATTACTTACAGTATGAATGGCTGCTAATAGGCGTGGATTGTGTGAGCGACACGCCGCACTGATAACAGCAATAGCAAAGCACCCTGTATACAGAGTTTCAGAGCTGCCAGTAGTGCTTTGATGTCCTCTACCATTATCTTCCCACTCGACACCTTGTCGTCCTTTTGTTTGTTGAAGGAGTCAGATGCAGTTATCAGATGCTTGCGGCTGTGCCAATCACTCTCCCGTCTCCCAGATACCAATTCCACTTTCAACCTGGACATCATATCTGTCGTTATTAAAACACAACAGCTGCCTTTAATGAAAGGTAGTCAAGCTTCTCATTCGAGCCTTTCAAATTCATGTGACTGCTGCAGACCTCTAAGTTTGCAAAAGACTAAAGAATATAGCTGGTAATTGGATATTTTCGTAGCATTTTTATCCAGAACATTTACGAGCTGCTGAAAAGATGAAAGCCTGAATTCTGAATTAGTTTTCTTTCTTGAAATGTTCAGAAACCAGTTTTGTCACATTTGATCTGCGTTTGCAGCACTAGCCTGGATCTTTTTGTTGGTAGATGTAAAATGCTGATGCCCATTGTGCCTGCTGGCTTTCCCGTGGGGTACCAGGCTGATACTGTGTGAAGACAGATCTGTACTTTACAGTGTCCGGGAGTGTCTCAGCATCGCTGCAGCAAAGATGTGCCAAACAGTTATAGCATACAGTAACATCCCAAGGGTACGCTCTCTCTGGTCAAAGAGGAAAAGAACCGCAGGTGAATCGTTAGGAAATCCAAACCCTCAAAAACCCAAGCACAAATCAATGAGCAGAGCTGCCTGTAAGGAGTGTGCAAACCCAACAGCCTTCGACTTCCCGATTGCTGCACTATCAACATTTCATGTTGATGTGACGGGATCAGCAGCACGCTGGGAAAACCACTTGGGCCCAGTCCGTCATGGTCGAGACATATGAGCTGCTAAGGCCCCTTAGAGATGAAAACACAGATATTACCTCCACGCGCTCAGGCACACAGTCACACAAACAGTCACGCTCACTCGCACATATTACGAGCAACAGAGCTATCAGAGCTTGTAAGCTGCAAATCCATTTGATATGAGAAATCCGAACAGAACAACAGGATAATCAGCAACACCCTGATACACAGCTCCTCTTTCACTGCTCTACAGCACTTCCACATTTTCTCCCCCTGCTCTTTAGATGTCTACAATAAGCCTCACTCTAAAGGAATCTAATCTTAATATGTAGCATACTTGTGAGGGCTTTTAATGTCTCCTGTTTCTGCACTCAAAAATGCCAAATCATTGCTAACCTACTTAACCCAGCACCTCCGGAAAGGATGAGAGATTACAGCAGACTTTTATCCCTCTAGTAAAAACCACATTGCCAGGGAGAGGATCGGGTGGGGTGGTTCTTTCTTAATAGGCCCCTCTCTAACTAATGCTCTTAAATGATGGATTAAACAAGGAGACACTTGGTGGTACAGAGGGTGTTGGGGAGATCCAAGAGATCCGTGATTGAAATCAGAATTAGCGACGCATGATGGGAGGGAGAGGGAGACAAGCCGGAGTAGGAAACGCTGAGCGGAGTCTCAACACAGGATTCATTCAACACACAGATTCTGAATAATGTATGTTTGGACACACAAACCCCTCATAATGTTAACTGAAATGCAGCTCTCTTGCTAATCAATTACTGTGTATGGGATGAACCAACGAGCCAACTGAGAGCTTACTGTGTGTTTAGGAAAGATTACGGATGTGAAAAACATGTTAAGCGTAATTTCCCCAAAAGTCCGAGACCACTCTGTGCACAGTTAATCTGCAGTATATCAGCAGTGCATACGGAAACAGGAAGATACAGAGGTTTGATTAAATATGAAAGAGTCTGTGAATATGTGTGAGATAAATGAGGTGGAGACTGAAATTCATTTCATTTTCTCCTGCCCTTTATATCATGATTTATGACAAATATCACTTAAAAAATCAATGTTCGTAATTTAGATTTGATAGGTGTGGAGCTTTAATTGAATACATTTTTGATAATGTTTTTGCATTCTCAGAATATCTCTCTGAAGCATGGGATATGAGGAGTAACATACGATAAATAAATTCCTCTATTCTACATGGATTGCAGACTATTGGTTTATGAAGCGGATCAAATATACAGTGTCTGGCACTAATGCATGCAGATGTAGTTTTTGTCTTGTTTGGATCTGTGTATTGTGTCTTGTGCTTGGGGGGGCTCTGTTTGTGTGCCTGTATTTTTGTGGTATTTCCACTGTGGGATATCTCCCGGAGCATTATTTGTGGGAGGTTTATGTTTACGGTTGGATGATGTTGATGTATTGTGCTGTTAGGTGACGGTGGGTCAGCCTGCCGCAATGTTTGGTTTGTTGTTAGTTAATGTGTCTGAATAATTCCATGAGGGATGGTTCATGTAAATGACCAGACACAAAAATAAATTATTCATTCATTCATTCATTCATTCAGGCAGGTTGGGTATAATGGGAGACAGTTTAAGCCTTTTATGGTACAGTGGATGTGGTTCTTTAAAAGTAAGGCCTCAGTTTGAGAGTTGTCTCTGGAGAGCTGCCATTAAGAAGGAAGCAAAAGGAGGTTGTGAGTTAGACACAATCAAACCAGGGATAATAAAGAAACAGATGGTGCTAGGCTGCCTGTTTACACTACTAGTCTTAACTGCTGGGACATTAAACACACCCACACTGGTATACTCACAATCACTCACATTAGCATGACTCAGACAAGAGAACTGGGCAATGTCAAGAGAAAGTCAAGAATGCTTGTTAGCGTTAATGGAATGTCTGGCGCCGTTGTAAAATGCAGCAGCGTTTCATTTAATGTTTTTTTTTCTGCCACTGCTCAGGGATTGTGCCGTCACTGCTCTTGTATCTTTACGACAGCCAGGAGGTGTAAGTTAACTTTTCCCATTGAAGAGAGGCACTTAACACTGATGTGTGCATGCCGAGATATTTGCTGGTCCATTTACTTGCGAGTGGACACGCTGTGCTCTCTCTCGCGTGATGCCGCATGTATGTGTGCCCGTGCGCAGAGGCATTTTCATGTGAAATGTATTTTCTGCATTCTGATGCATGCATCCTTTGTAACTGCAGCATTCAATGCAGGACTCTGGTGACAAACACTTCCCCCCGACCTCCGAAAGCTTGTTCTCATTCAGTCGGCGATACTCTGTCTGCGCCTCCCAACTCATTAGTCTCAGTCTCTTTTGCCTCACAAGTACCGTTATCTAAGAGATGAGCAAACACGCAAATAGTGACTCATCCACATCTAATTATGTGAGATTATTGTCACATTAGAGTCATTGCATTCGATCGCCCGCCTCCTCGTCATCATATGTAATCTATACAAAACCCCATAACTGTCCTCCCACTTTTACTTCTAGAAGGCATGTGCTTCCACACGTTACATACAATTAGATATAATTGGTGATGTTTCATGAAGCTCTTCTCCTCTCGAGCAGCCTGATGATTACTTATTGAGATATACATTTCTTGCAACGCCCCCGCCACTGTGCCTGAATGTCACAATTTATTAGTCAGCTGAGTAGTCACACTGACTATCCTCATATTCAAAAATGCACATGTAACTCTCGATTATCCAGAGAGGATACTATGAATTTTCTGATTCCATTATGCTGAGAGGAGCCCTGTCAGAAACAAGGAAGCTCATGTGTAATTTGCTTTTAGAATGTTGTCCAGGGCAGATTATAAGAGTGAAAAATTATAGGATAACATGCTTAAACAGAAAATCGCTGATGGAAAGAGAGACAGGCCAGAGGGACTTAAGAGTCCAGAGTTGAGTGTAGTCTATAAATGTTTCAGAACAGCTGATATTGATCAAAAGTTTCTTTGCCTATTTAAGTCAACAATGGTTCTGGGTTTTCGACACAAAACATCCTGCATTTGTCAGCAACTTCTGCCCCTCCACATATGTAATATCAGCATTCAAAATGTTCGTCATCTTATCTAATGTTCAACACAACTTTACTTTAAAGAGCTAACAACATGTCACCCTTTATACCTCATAAAAAAGGGTAAAAATACTCAGAGTCTGCTTTTGTATTAACAGGCTCAGTTAAAAATAATACTTTGGCAAACAAAAGTGTTATTACTCCCTACAATGGTTTTTAAAAGGACATATGTGCCTCAGAGGGCAGACTGCAGCTTTTGTGATAGTTAAAAAGGAAAATCTATTAGACAGCCAGGCCTTGGAAGTGTAATTAGGCAGCTACCTGGCAAAATTCTCTCTGATGCCAAAGTTTTCAAAGCCCACCCTGCTTCAAAGCAAAGGACCCCTGAAGAAAGGAATCAATTAATTCATTATTTATTATTTACTGACTATACACCAGGATAAACAAAATCTTTTTTAAGCACCTAATGCAACCTCTAAGCTAGGCTCCTCGGAGAGTAAACAATGGCTGGTTTTAGCCTTCCATCTCTGCATCCAGTCTCTGCATTTCTTTGCCATTGTGTTTTCCGCTTGCTGCACTCTGTATGCTAGAAATGTTAAAGCAATGTGCTGCAAAGCAAAGGACATTTTCAGCTGCTTGCGATTATATGACTTACTGGTATGAATGCCAGAGGAAGAGAGGTATTGGAAGGAGACAGGTGGAAAGCAGAAAAGAGTGACTGAGACTCGGCGCCATAGTAACAAATGGCAGCTTTGATTCTGACTCACCTTTGGGCAAGGGCCTGGTGGGCACTGGATGACGCTAATGTTGAGTGACACAGCAGCCCATTGGATAACAGGAGCTAAACAAAGCATCCCCTTCACAAACTTAATGACTGGGCTGAAGCCCAAATCTTTCTTTCCCACCATGCATCCTCTGTCACACGAATATTTTTAATTTCGTAAAGAATCTCATTTCAATGTGCCATGCATTGCAGCACATCACAGCTTTGCAATAAATTAGTTCTTCTGTCTTAATATTTTCAAACCTATCTGTGCATAAATGTTAAAGTAGCAAACTGTGTGCAAATAATGAGGTGGCTTAATGTGATTATTGTGATGTCAACATGATAAATGTGTTTTTGTTTAAGTTTAGAAATATTAGATGTTCCACTAGCCATCTCAAATGTTTGTGGTATTGGAACATACCACGATAGATTAGAACAATATGGGAAACAACAAGATGAAAAAAACAAAACCTCATAATGAAACAGCAGCAGAGCATTAAGCCAATCAGTGTCATTCGAGGTGAAGCAAACTTTGGAATACATAAAGTGAAGTCTTTTAACTCAATGAGCCCTCTCTCAGCCCGTATTTGTAAGTCTGTTTGAAGATTCAGCTGAATTAAGTCATATGAAACAAGCAGCAAGCAAATGTGTTTAAGACTAAAAGCACATGCACAATACTCAGACATTCAGAACAGATGGCATATACAAGAGATTGGTACCTATGACTGCGTCCGCCTGTGCGGAACTTCACACTATAATTTAATGATTCACAGCACATGGAAATAGCGTGAGTGCGAAGTATGAACACGCTTTCACAAATGTGTGTTATAAAGCCAGCCGTCTTTGTCATGATTTTAATCAGCTCTCACAGTAGAGGAGCCGCGGCAGCAGACACTGAGGAGTAAATCACGCCCCGTAGATGATTCACAGATCATAGATTAAGTATTCAACATCTCAGGGTGAGTGCTGTTATTGTAAATAATGACCCTATCAACCTCCTGCATGATGCACAAAACCTGTTCTTCAAACATTACAGCACGACCAATGTTGTTATTCAACATCAGTACTGCTGTCACGCTGCCTCGCCAGAAGTAAAGCCTCCTCTGACAGCTGTGCCCTTATTGCCTAATACTTAATTAGCTAGACAAAGCTAGCTGCTTTGTCTACCATCTGATTTCAGCAGCTATTGTACAATGAATATTTTCAGAAGATCATTCTTGGGCTTGTGCAAACACTACACAATTACTCCAAGAGGTCTTCACCCAATGAATTGGCAGCCTAGAATCAGAGCAGGGTCCAGTGTTGCATAAGTTGAATGTGAATGTGTGAAAATAACAGTTACTCTTTAAGTGACCCTGGACATTAGTCAAATTCTCATCCTCCCAGCATTACTTGTTATAATTGTTGCCCTTAGATGCTGAGAACCATGCAATGCTGTGCAACGCTGTAGATTCAATGCACAAGGGTTGAGGGTTGCTATGGAGACAGCTATCTGGACTACTTAAGTTATGATTTATCAAAACACCCTCAGGTATGTAGCCTAGATACTTGAGGCTCACAGAGAAAGAAACTCGTCTGCACAAAGCGTCGGGTCAGTCAGGAATGCGTGGTGTGTCTGTCACTAGCACAATGATGGTTTCCGCCTTTTGAGACATTTCGTATCAGGGAATCGAAATGAAGGCGGCATCTTGGCTTTTTTGAACTGTGCAACTCAACAGTGTGAAATCAGAGCAATAATAGGAGCAAAATCAGTCACGACTTTGGGAGTTTGAGTCGGCTCAGGGGCTGTAACCCAAGTGAACTGGAATCATTACGACCTCTTGAACTTGGCTCAGCAGAAATAAAGCTCCGTGCTCAGAGCTGAGGGAAAGGAGGTCAGGGGCCAAATGGTGGCTGGGGAGCGGGTCAGTGATTACAGTAAGAGGCGCGGCCGCTCATCGATCCCTCGGCTCAGAGTAGAGCGGGGTGAGCGACTGGAGCTCTCACAGACACTCAGAGACAAAAATGGAGCTGATGCAAGGAAACAGGAAGAGATGGGGGCCAAGGAGAGGCCAGGGACACTGAGGAGCAGAGGCATGCACTGTGAAGCTTTTCCAAATGAGAGTAGGAAGGGCCGTGTCAGCGACTGTTGAGTGTAGAGACAACACAAAATGTGTGAAGTGAACCTGAACTGAGCACCCCTGGAGAAATGCTCTGTTCTTGGTCTGGTGGTAAACTCAAAAAAATAACTTCAGTGTATTCAATTTGCTTCTTGGAGTGTTTGTGTTCAGATGCGCAATCTATAAATATAAGATCTACCTTGACATGCAGAACACTTTTTTGACTGCACCAAAACTTTAATTACTTTCAGTCATCGCTGTGATTATCTAGCTTGCAAACATTTTTTTACTGAGAATCAGCGACTAATGTAGTCCAGTAATCACAGTGAGTAAGGCTTATTGAAAAGCTAATTGCCTATTAGGCTCAACTTGTTGCCTTGGATTTTCCTACCCTGGTTATGAGGCTGAGGACTAAAGGGCTTGAGAAAAATGCTAGGCGATGTTTTCAAACTTCAGAGAGAAGCTGTCAAGCTGTAATGGAAAATGCCAAGTTCTGCAATGATGGTTTTACACAGCCAGAGCAACAGAAAATATTTATAAAGTTCAAGTCACTCCATCATGCTCTGCCTGTGTGAAAAGACTGTAATAGAACAAAAGCACTTTTTCTAAAATGCTTACACTAAAAAAAACATCAATATTGCATTATATGCATTTGAATACACATACAAATACAAATACATTAAAAAATAAGATATGCGAAATATGCTAGAAGATTTGTTGTATTGAAGTTATTTTTGCTTTGAAGTGGCTTTGTCATATTGGCTCATTCTGCAGGACGAACAGGTTTATACCATCTATACACGCTAAAACAAAGAGTAACACACACACACACGCACACACACACAAAGTGCACAATCTCATCTCAAATTGTCCACCCACTCCCTCAGCCAGTCCCACTTCTTCTCTGCACTGTTATTTTGTTTTCTGAGCCCTCTTCATCCCAGTCCCCAAGCAGTCCTCACAGTCATTTTACCCCCACTGAGTTAATCAGAGGTGGAGGCTACAGCTGTATGCCTGCAGAGTACACACCAGCAACTGTCAGCTGGCCAAATCTGACCTGCCAAAGCTTCCCATCCGCCCTCTGAATATGAACGTCTTCAGAAAGTGCGCATGAACATTATTCACCAGTGGAAGAGGCCCAGTCTATCCTGAGAGTGGTCACGCATTAAGCTTGCCAACTCCTGGCAACAAGCCAACAAGTCCACAATTCATAGCTCACATGTTCCAGAGAACCAAACTGTTCTCCAACCCCGTCCACTCTGCTCCGTGGACCCACCATCAAACTGCCTGGCTCCCAGGCTGCACATCCCCTGGAGCTGACAACAGTGCACTTCGGGAGGTAACATTATTAGAGAGACACAAGATGCACCACTTGAGTTTATTTTCATTGACCAACTGTCATATTAAGTCTCAAAGTGAGTATTTTTGTTTGCTTCCTGGGATCCTCAATAGGGCTTTTATTGGTATAAGGACTCATTCATTGGTAGTTGAACTCTGGGTTTGGTATGGAACACTGACTGCCTACTTGGAGGTCTGAGAGCATTTTTAAGTATCTAGTTATTATTATGGATTTTCCATGCTTTTGGAAGTCTGTTCACACTGAAATAGGCTCATGGGGATAACATTAATTTGGAAGAAAGTCAAAATATTAAACAAAAATGGACTAATTGGGCCTAAATAAATTGAAGGTTCAGACCCTTAGAAAAAAATCCGGCCCTTGGGCAATTCTAGTTGAGGATCCCT
Organism: Chaetodon trifascialis; assembly: GCF_039877785.1. Lineage (NCBI taxonomy): Eukaryota > Metazoa > Chordata > Actinopteri > Chaetodontiformes > Chaetodontidae > Chaetodon > Chaetodon trifascialis. The sequence goes on along the minus strand of NC_092058.1, from coordinate 25,540,467 downwards.
GATATACCCTATACTCTGTCTAAAGACACACACACACACACACACACACACACACACTGCACCTGTACTTGAATAGGTTATAATCAGGCTACTTTGCTCTCTCCTGGTTTGGTGTGACTTGAAGAGAAGGGTGGACCAGGCAGCACTGATGATGGCCTGAGTGGTAATCACTACCTGATGGTACTAAAGGGGCCCATTCATGCCTCGGCTCATGGCCCCTACACCCCACTGCCGGGCACTTATTATACCCCCCAACCAGATCCACCATAAAAATGCAAATTGATGTATTTAGTGCCTCATCCAGCTCCCTTTTCATCTCACATGCTGTTGATCTTTGCTTTTTGTTTCGGTGTCACTTGAGGACAAGAAAGTGATTCCTGAAATTGTCGATTATCATGCCTGTCAAATGATGGTGTTTAAAAACAGCAACTACCAATGTTTCATCCCAGTGCTCAGAGAAAGCAACACGAGTTTGAGCCAGAGCCACCCCCAACTGAATGCTCGTGGGGATGCTAAATATAGAAACCATTTTCCATATTTCTTTTCATCAACACCAGGGCCATTGCCCAGCATATTATTTTCTCATCATGCAAACTGGCAGAAACTTGTACCGTTTGCGTTGTTCATCTCTTTAGCAGACACAGCCTGTTCACTTGATGCAGCAGCGTCACAAAGCTAACTGGAGGTTTTCCCTTGTTTGTTTGACTTCAGTGCGTTATAATGGAAACTGAAATACGTGAAAGACAGAGAAGTCTGGAAGCGTGATTTGTTCTGCTGATGCATGTATATGAACTAAATGGTGCAATGGCATGTGAAGAGTGGAAGAGAATAGAACTTCTTGAGTCTAAATTAAAATTGAAATTATATGTCCTGCAGGGTAAAAACTGTCTCTGTGATGAGAATATGAACAAAACTGCAAAAGATCCAACTTGAATAATTATTATAAACTAAGTCCGCCGCCCCTCATTGTTTCTGGGTGGGAGAAACTCTAACTTTTAAATCTGTAAATAATTCATGCTTTAGCTTCAACAATATCCAAAATACTTATATATTCATTTTAGGGAAAGAAGACAAACTCCAGCCAAAGTGCCAGAGGCAGTGAAAAGTGTTTGTATGCATAGTGTGGATACTGTTAAGAAAATATAAATAAAGAAGAAGCTGATGAAAATAGTATGATAGGCATGAAAATGCAATAAGAAGAGGAGTGTATGTGCTGTTGGCAGGATGCGGCAGAGTGCAGAGTGCGGCATTGAGGAGGTAGAAACAGAAAACCTTAGCTCTCTAATGCATCAGATCTACTGCCACTAGCCGCTCCTGTTCTGTCACCATCACTTGTCTTTAAAGCTTTAAGGAGGGTATATGTGGCCAAGAACTCTGGGGGATCAGGTCCAGCCTGGAGTGAAAACACTACAGAACATGCTTTGACCACTCTTTAAGAAAAGATAAGGCAAAGGCAAATGACATGGGCCATGGGCTCTCATGTGGGAACAGCATGGTTACCAGCTGAACATTCACAGTTCTTTGTATTAATGGAGGTTTTCATCCATGTCTCATTTTCATATGTTTTGCCTAGATTTGTTGATATTGGTCAAACGGTGTGGGTTGAGAATATTTTCTGGAGTAGGAGTAGCGATAATACAGGTTAAAAATAATAAGCAAATAAAGTCACGCATTCCAAAATGTGTGATTTATTTGCTGATAAAACACTGAACTGAAGTATGAGCACTTCAAATGTGTACTTAAGTAGCTACATTCAGGATCCTTATTAGTTTTGCTACACCTGAGCATTCTGTGAAATTAAGCTTCATCAACCGATGTTTCTGATACATTTTAAATCAGATTTTATTCCTCACATAACAATTGTTTCGAGTGCTAATTGAGTTGCAATTTGCTGCTAATTATTTCACAGAAATGAAATTTACAAAATGAATTTACAATGATTAATTATGTCTGTGGTCTGATGGCCTGTACCAGCAGGATGGGCTGGATATGAATATGTGCATCAGGTGTGTTATAGAAATGTAAAAATGGGTGATAGATGTCTGCATGTTTTATTTGCATCAAAAATCTGAAATCAATTACTCTGGACTGACTGTTGCATCAGTTTCAGCTATCTGAGATAACGGACACTCAGAAGAACACTGGCAGAAGTTGTCTGTAACTTTTTCAGTTGGGCACAGGTTTTTGATATCCAAAGATGTCAATAGCATAAATAGTAAAAGCCCTTTGACCAAGAACAAAATTTTATTCAGACTCACATCTTGGACTACTTTGCTATTCCCCACAGCAGAACACACTTTTTTTTTTTTTTTTTTACAAATGCCAAAGTTTCAAAAAATGCAGGATCAAAATCTTAAGTGAGATTTTTTTTTCTCCAGCAAGTACACTTTTTTCCCTTTTTTTTTTTTTTGACATGGGTAAAGTTGCCGCAAACATCCAGACTTTCGGTGCAAGAAATTCCAGCATAGAAAAGAACTTGTGTGTGCTTAAGGGGAGAAAAAATGTCTCCAGGCATATTTTGTGAGGTGAATGATAAATGTTGGCCACAGGAAACAATATAGTTGAATAGTGAGCAGAAATTACTCATAAATTCAAGCAAACATATGTCTTTCTTTGTGGGGAGGGGGCTAGGCACTCGTCTGACACTTCACAATCCACAGTGACGTGTGTGCCTTTGAACATATTTCCACTCCTGCATGACTCACCTCCAGCTAAAAGGCTTGTGGGATTTCTTTAATATATGACCATAAAGGAAAGCAGCACATCCCTCTCCATGTCTTCACTCTTAATTACTTGTGATCACTCACCTCATTTCTAAGATCATCTATTCACAGCACCACAGCTTGACAACGACGACAACAACACAGATGATGCTCTTATTGCAGGGATGGAGAAGAGAGGGAGGAGGAGGCGTGTGAGCGTGTATGTGGTATGTCAAGTCAAATTGTTTTTACATTTCATCTTGTTGGCTCCTTATCTATTCAACTGTTTATCTGCATCTCTGCTGGGGTGTGCGCAAGCTCCTGGCGTGTGTCTCTGTGTATGTTTATGTGGAGCAACTGCCAAAATAAGGAGGCAGACAGCTTGCTGTGTCAAGGGCTGTAGGGGGAATGTTCAAACCCCAGTCAGCGGGGGATTGTGTGTGAAATACAGATGTTAGAAATGGCTCGACTGTTTGCCTATAGTTATCACTGCTCTTTGGCTAAGACAAGAACAGTCTTGGGTTTTGACTTGACAAGGGAGAAACAGAATGATAAATTGTCCCACCAGCTTTCATCCAACCCACCGCCCCCACGCTTCTCCCTGCACCTCCGCCCCACCCTGCTGTGAATAGCATGAAAAAAAACAACAGATTACAAAGTAATACACAGACAGCGACACAATCAGGAGTGGAGATAGGAGTCCCCACCCTCTTGTCTCACCATGCTGCCACACAGGAAAACAGGACGTGTTAATAAGGTAAAAAGAGTTACAAGAGTTTTTTTTAAATGAGTGATTTCTGGGGGCTGGATGGGAGAAAACAGAGCGACTGACATTTAGAAAGAAAGAAATGTCAGCTTGGTTATGTGTAGATAGCTAAACATCTGCACCTGTCATGATGAAATTAAGACATTAGTGCTATGTACAGTGGAGTGCTGTGTAAAATAATCATGCATTCTGAGATTTAAGCTCCTCGTGATAATGATTTGTACACACACTTTGCTTTCCACTGGTGTTGCATATACATACTAATTAGCCAGAAGAAGAAACAAGTCAACTCTCTGATCTCTCCCGCTGAACGCTGACGATGGGCAGTTTCGCTACAGCGGTAATTAAGTCCAGTTGTAAATGAGGTCTTTTTTAAAGAAAAGACAAGGCACAAACAACATGCATTAAGGTTCAGACACATCTTTAGCAGACATGTCAATGTTGGAGCTGTTTGTGTGGCCCTTGTGCAGGCTGACACTGCATAAAAGAGGAGATAATAAAACAAAACAAAAATGTTTGGGAGTAAAAATAGCATAGAACAGAAAGCTTGCTGGCTAATTAATGGCCTGGCACATAACGAGAACAAAGTTAGCTGTTAGTCTGAAGGTGGGAATGTCTGTGCACTAATTAATCTGCAGAGACCAGGACATGGTTGTGGCTAGGGTTGCTAATACTGTTAGTCCATGTATTTTCAGGTGAGCCTATATTAGCATATGCAAATGTGCTATTAATTGTGCCAAATTTCAAGAATAAAGTAGCAGTTAATAAACTCTGTGTGAAAACTAGAAATATTCCTGAGACCTTTAACCTCACATGCCCATAATATACCATAACCCCCACATGAACAGCACACGCTACAGTCCTACCCATTCCCCTCCCACTCACACAAACACAGAGCTGTCAACCCACCATCCACCTACCCAAAAGAAAAGGGAAAAAATCAAAATTTCTCCAGCCTGAGCTGCAGGAGCATGCTGGCTGATGTATAACATTAATTTCCAATGATGTCAGTCAGCTTTCATCAGTGTTAAACTTTAGCATACCCACAAGAAGACCGTCTGGGACAGACGTGGGAAGACACCAGAGGGGCTATGTGAGAAGATGACTGTCCCCTTTGCTCCGGTGGCGGAACACCCCCACCCCTCTCTGAACTACCATCACAAAAAAAAAAAAAAAAGAAAAGGTGAAACTTATACATTTTAATATCTTCTGCCTGGATGCCTTCCCCTAGCAGCATGGTCATGTTTCCCAGAATGTCTTCACTGGCTTTCCAATTACGGTAGAGAACCACACAGGAGATGCGAACAAAAGGGTGTAATGGAAACACACACTGCCTGGGTGTGTGATGGTGAATGACTTGGTGTGGGTGTGTGTCTTGGCTGCGTGGTTGGTGCTATATCCAGGTCTGTAGGTGCAGTTTTTAGATACGATGTTATATAAAACAGTGATGTAAAGCCTGATGTTATGTAAATTCAATGAGTGAGAGTAGTTTTTTAAACTGATCCTCCTACAACACACCCCGTGGTTTTAATACACTTTGTAAAGATGAACAAATGATGGTTGTAAATATGTACATTTGTCTCGTATGAGGTTTTGGTCTGAAGTTAAGCAGAGTTGTGTGAGCGCATTAAGGCTTTGTCACACTGCTTTTCACTGTGTGCAAGAAAAAACTAGATATTTGAATATTCAACCGATGTTCAGTGTGTGTGATGAAGCACTGCATACTGAAGTTGACTGCCTCTTTGCAGTGAGAACACTTTCTCCCAGGCTCAATCATAATCGGTTTTATTCCCGTGCAGAGGAGTTGGGGCAACGGTGACACAGAATTTGACCTCACAGTGTAGGTAGCCGATAGCTCCCGCAGGAACGGAGCGAGGGATCATTAACCAATAGCGATGGGGTGGATGGAACTTAAGATGCTGTCTGCAGAGCTTAGCAGCTTCCTCTCCTCACAGTGTTCAGCCTTGGTGGGTAGAGCAGTGTTTCCATCCATCATGCATCACCTTTCCATGATAGCATAGCTTCCAGCCAGCTAGTTTTACATTATGTATTGTGAGCCAAGTGGTCTTATGCAGGCTTATTGCCACTAAAGGAACAGCCAGCGCCTCTCTTACTAAAAGGATTTTTTTTTTTTTTTGTCTGTCTCACTTGTTTGCCTTTTTGCATTTCTATGAAGAGGAAGAGGCTTTTAATGTAGCACATGCTCTTGCTACAGAGAGAAAGACCTTCACTTTTCTACTTTATCATAGGTTCAACTAATCCTGTTGGCCATGGCTAGACAGGAGCAGAAACATGTCTGTGTTATCTTACAGTATTTTGAGCTCTAAACTTCAATGATTTCTTTCTGGCTTGTGGAAGAGAGTGTGCTTTCATCTGCATCAGTGATAGTATTGGTTTATTAAGAGCCTTGAATAATCCTTAAAATCATTCCCAGATGCCCTGTCCCCCAAAATGGGAGGATGGTAAAAAATGTAAAAGTTAGTCTTTTTTCAGATGGTGGATTTTATGATATTCTCAGCTCACAGACAAAAAAAAACACCAATGAGCAATACATAGTGGAAAAAAAAAAACTGTTTTGTTGCAGACTGCTGTCAACAAATTCTATGCTGTAGCAACGAGAAGAGTATCTTCTCACACAGTTTCAGTGAATGACTCAGTAAAACGTGCTTTACCACGTAGTGCATAAATATTCAGTTGACGTGCACTCCCCATAGGGATCTATGTGCACTATCAATATGATGGATTAGTCTTTGCCTACTGGAGAAAAAAAATAATTACTCAAAGTAATAATTACACCAGCCCCATGCTGAATTGCACAACACTCAGCCAGTAGATAAGATTTTGTTTTGCTGAAGTAAATAACATGCAACTTGAAGGACAAGCAGAATCAGCAAACTTCACAGGTTTTAAGGAGCTAATGTGGTCTGGGTTAACTCGCAGTACTTACCTGATTCTGCCTAAAACATCAGATTTCAGATCCCCACAAGGAAATCCAATAAACTTGCCAATCACGGCACTACTCAGAGCCACACATCTCCACCCCAGCCTCCCATTTCCCCATCTCCCTCCTGAAGTAGATGGTTTCCCCGGCTGGGCAAGGGCAAACATTACAAGCACAAATCATCTTTCCAGTAATTAGAGCTGGATCTTGTTTGGCAACCCTTAATTTTAGTCAAAGCTGTGAGCAGGCAGTTATTGCTGTTGGATAAGTGAGTAAAAATGTGAGTGATTTCTGATTGCTGTGTCACATCGTTGTGACCTCTTAGAGCAAATTCCTCTGGCGAGCTGTCGGCCTGCCGTGCCTATTAACGGTCACCTCGCTTGCGTGTTTGTGCAGTGCACGAATACACACTCAGAGTTATGCTATTGCATGTTCATTAAATCACTGAAATCAACCCCTTCAGCAGATTCAACAGTTTAATAAGCATTTCAGTGGTAGAGAAAGCAATTTGACTGGGACTTTTCAATTGGGGTTATGGTGCTTTGGGCCTGTGTGTTCACCTATGCATGCATGCAAGTTCATTGCATGGTGGAGATAAGTATGTAGTTTTGGAAGAAACAAGCAGGGCCCCAGTAATTAATTCATCATGGAGTGACAGTTAAGCTGTGGGGCAGAAGCTCGCCTGTCCTTGATAAACAGATAGGAGTTGATTTAAGTAGAAGTCCAGGGCATGTGCGTTTATCTGTGTGTGTTTCTCTGTCTGCTTGTTTCATTTTGGCTGACATGCATGTGTGCGTGTTTATACATAATGCAGTCACTACAGTTGCCGCCTCAAGCTGTGTTTTTATTTATATTCGTAAGGGCTTTGGAGTCTTCCGAAAGTTGTTTCATCGTGAGGAGATCCATCAAGCAGGAAAAACAACGGAGGAGCAGAGGTCAATTGAGAGCGCGGCACAAACAATGGCTGCTGAATTATTGAGTCCTTCCTGTCCCATCAGCCATTTGTCCCAAGCCTAATGGGTTTTTTCTCTAAAAGGCAGCGTGAGAGAAGTGGAGGAATTTAGTTTCTTTTTTATGAGGTAAAGAAAAAGCAAAACTGGGCTTTCCTCCTGAAGACAGGAGTCTCCTGTGTGTTAAAAAAGGAACTCTTTCACTTTCTCTTTGCATTATCGCTGTGCTTCAATCTAATTACTTTCATATTTTGACTGCATCATTTATTCAGAGTAACAGAGTCTGACGTGATCTGAAACGCTGAGATTACGCCCCTGTGGTGCACGGGCGGGAGGGAGAGGGTGTTTTCAATACACACTCACGTACGCACAGATATGTATTGAAAAAGAAGCATTGACTGACCAGCTGTCTGACTGCTGCTGTCTGCAGCCGTAGAGGAATCTGTCTGCCAGCTTCTTCGATTAATCCACACATCCCCGGGCGGCTTAGATTCAACTCTCATCAGTCGATATGAGCTCAGCACACACAAACATACACACCACTGCACGCACACATCAGAAATGTGTCCAGTGACACAGACAGGCAGTTGGTAGACACACACATGCACACAGACAGGCTTCACACCTTTCCGGAGCATGTGTGCGCTCCTGTGGCTTTTATTGGGTGGGCCGCCATCCAGCCATGAGTTCAGGAATCTGGTCTGTCAGCTGGCAGTCAGGACTCGGCAGGTGTCTCCTCAGCACAAAAGCAAAGTCAAGGGCCAATAAAGAACCACAGCAGGAGAACTGGGAGAACTCTGGACCAAATCAATCGCAAGACGATGTATTCTCCCTGCACTAGCAGCAAGACCTTCTTAATCCCGTAAAAACTCGCAAGCTCCTCGCTCGTGGCGGTGCATCCACACACACCTCCGCCTCAGCGACATGGAAGTGACACGCCGTGGGCTGCAAATGTCTTCCTGTCAGTCTGTTCGCTCGCCCAAAACTGCAGCCGTTGTCCCCACGTTTCTGTTTTGGCGCGATTGCTGTCAGGTCATTCAAATCAACAGATGGAGAACGCTGCCCTTTTTCCTGTGCTTCTTTTTCCCTACTTTTAGCTGTTCTTCTGATTTGCTGAACAGCTAATGTTTTATCTGGTAGCATGCAATGTTCTCAAATGGAAACAGAGTGTTTAAGTCTCGTGGTTGAACGCCAACTTGCGAAATCTGCAATTCTTCCATGACTTGAAATGAGTGGAACTGATGCGTCCAAATATGTTGGGGAGTCAGTTGGCTGGATGAAGATTGAGTGACTCACAGTGAAGACAGATGCACTCAGGCATGCGATTACTCTGATGTGATTGAAAATAACTCATTTAGCTCTCTGCGTGTTAACTCAGAGTTAACGTGGAATTTAAAGTGAGGTTGGACTCATACAATGAACTCTAACCTCTGAGTACAAGATATCAAATAAATCATACAGTAACAGTGGCGTTAAATAACACGTGGGGGTTATATAACCTCTTTCATTGTCAACCAGCAGTTAGAGGGCTAACTGAGGTTTTACATCACGATATACTTGGAAATGAGAATCAGGCTGCTAACTCTGCAGCTAGCACATACAGCTAATAATTGATTTCTCCTACTTTTTCAGTGGTTTATTTTTACACAATCTCAAAAAACGATTTTGTTTCATGGAATAAACATTGCAAGAATTCATTAAACCTGTTCTTAACTTAATAGCTGGGATATAACAGCACATTTGCCTCTTCTTCAGGTTTTTGTGGCACTCTGGAAAAACAATTTTACGGCCTTTTATTGAGGTTATCTCCCTCCCCTGCAGCTTTTAAATCTTGCACATTAGTTGGTTTTACCACGGCTGTTTTCCCTGCCCGTTTCTTTATTTACTCTCAAGGGGTACATGCACTCAGATACTGGTGTTGTATGCATGCACACATACACCCTCAGACTTCAAATACGTACGCTGTCAGCAGCAATCAGCAGCCCAGAAGATGTTAAGCAAGTATAGGGCCCCCCTATAGATCCCAGGAAAAAGCTGCATGGGGTTTTAGCACAGCAGAGCCGTATTTACACCGATTGGTGTTTCCTCAACGTACAGCAGCCCAAGCAGTCAGAAGTCTTAGCTTGGAGCAGTTAGTTAAGACAGTCAGAGCCAGTGTAGTTACTCTGAATATAGATACACAATCAATGAATGAAACAATGGTGAATGTTGTTACATTATAAACATATTCATAGTACATGCCCAACAAGTGTGGAATCACCTACAACAAAGGCTCGATTGGGTACAGTCAGCTCACTTTTGGATTGTCTTTTAATGCTTTTAGGTTGTAGAAAGTCCTCTCTATGAATAAATGTTATTTTGCATGAAGAGTTTGCACAAAAGAAAAAGTGTTTTGTACATGCCAAACAAAATGCTGTACAATGGCTGAGCCAGACTGACAACTGAAAGTGCAGAAAGAGACAAAGATACCTCGCTTAAGAAATGAGAAGCTTTCAATGAAACTCTGTGCAGATTTGAACAGGAATAGGTTTATGTTTCGGTGTCAAGTGCACAATGATGTCTATAACAAAGCTATTCCTAACATTTCAAAATAGAAAGACGAGGTTAGCTCTCCTAGAATATCAGCCGAACATTCTATGGACAGACAAATCACAGTATTTAATCTAACCACTGTGTGTTACAGACTGCAGAGGGCCCAAAGGAAAACAGGCTCCAAAATATTTAATGCCCATTTGAAAGCACTGTTGTGGTTCAGTAATGATCTCGGGTCAATTACCTTTCTCTGGACTGGAAATTAATTCAAAATCAAAGGGTATTTTGGGGGAAAATGGTTAACACAGTATTCTAGCCTGTCATGCAGCACCGTGGGGACATCGACTGAATGGAGGTTTTAATCATTTTCAGTAATTCTGTTAGTGCAAAAACTATTTCAAATATAAAGATAAACGGTATTGATAATGGTTGTATTGATTTATAATACAATGGGTCTCCCTGATAAGAGCCCTGGTGGTGGCACGGTGGAACGGTGGTAACACTGTTGCCTCACAGCTAGAAGGTCCCGGGTTCGATTCCTGCCTGGGGCGCTGTGGGCACCAGGGGCGTGTCCTCCGCCAGGCCATCGGTGCCTGCTACTCGAGGAAAGGGGCCTTTCTGTGTGGAGTTTGCATGTTCTCCCCATGTTCACCTGGGGTATCCTCCATAAAAATACCACCACCTAACCTATGGTGACAAAAGGAATTGGGTCCCCGGGCCGCTGTCGGCTGGCAGCCCACCGCTCCTGGTCTGTCACGGAGGAAGGACTTTCCAGGATGGGTCAAATGCGGAGAAAGAATTTCACTTAAGCATGGCGTGTGCAGTTCCCCTCTGTAACTATGCATGTTGTGTGTGTGATCAATAAAAGATTCTTCTTCTTCTTCTTCTTCTTTTTCTTCTTCTTCTTCTTCTTCTTCTTCTTCTTCTTCTTCTTCTTCATAAGCCAAATCTTGCCCTCCAACAGAAATATTTGGCCCACATGTGAGGAGAGGCGTGCAAACTGGGATCTCTGTCCTTCATTCTACACCTGTGCTGTTTGAAAAGTACACGGCACTGAAATGATGTGTGAGAAATTCACCAGAAGAAAAGCACAAATAAATAACATCCATCCATCCATTATCTTTACTGCCTATCCCTTTCGGGGTTGCGGGGGGCTGGAGCCTATCCCGGCTACAAAGGGCGAGAGGCAGGGTACACCCTGAACCGGTCACCAGCCGATTGCAGGGCCAAATAAATAACATGATCCACTTTATTTCAATGAATCAGGTACTCCTTAAATTAAAAACATAGATTTAATTTCACTTCTTTAGCCAGTTTAAATAATAATAGATTGATGTCTCAATAGTTCTTTAATCCACTTTTTTATCATGTGTGGAGAATCAATCAATAACTTCTGCAGTGCAGCACTGAAAATACATATTGTGTATATGAGTCATTTCCATCAAATGGGAATTAGCATAAGCTGCTGTACTCTGTTAGCACAGATTTGTCAATGGAAGAAATAACCTGTGTTTCCACTGTGCCCGTTAGACACTGCAGCCTGCCTGACTGACTGACTGACTGACTGACTGACTGACTGACTGACCCAGAGTATGACCAAATTACTGACCCCTGACATGGACTAACTTATGCTTGAACACACATATAGACCAGCTGTGGTGGTCAGTTAAATACACTTCCACTTCATTACTCTCATGCCAGCAGCAAACTGCAACATTCATGCACATTTTTGCAGCAAACGTTTTTGAGAGTCAGACAGTGACCTTCATGAAGACCAGTTAGCTGAACTCCCACTTTGGTTTCATGTTGCAGCTCAATAGACTAAAAACATTAGTTGATAGTTTAGCACACAGTAAGAGCCTGAAAATAGTTCACCCTATCTGCTGAGCGGAGAATCAATTTTAAATTGAGAATCAATTCTGAATCGGATCAGGACACCAAGAAGCAGAGTCAAGCTGTGAGATTCTTATGTTTCCACCCCGTGATTGAAATACTGTATTGGTTGATTGGGTTTAGTTTTGGTTTTGGGTGAGCCAAAGAAATTAGACGTTTTTACAGTTCAGTTTTAGGCAATAAGTCGTTTCTAACAGTGGGATTGTTATTAGTGTAATGCTCCCTTATCTCATTGTTAAGGATCTACATTGTCCCTGTTTTGCTGTGTTTAGAATATAATTTACATTATTTTCCTCTTAAACAACAGCTGTTTAAAGAGAAATTATAAAATGTTTGACACTCTTTTGTCTGTACATCAGTGTCTGAGACACTCTAACACTTCCCTGATTATATTTTCAGTGTCAACTCCACCCTTTAAGAGTAGAAGTGCTTGTTAAAGAAAGTAAGCAGTGAGCCCGCTGGCTGTGCACAGAAAGCTTTAGTTCCTAAACTTAATGCCATGTAGCATTTATATTTGATATTTTATATACAGTATTTATAGGTGAGGAAATGCTTTCTGGATATGAGCAGAGACCTTCTAACATGTCTCTTCCTAGAAAAAAAACGGGGGCACTCAGGGTGGGTTCTGTTTAACACATCATTTAACTGAGAAATTGTGTTTCAACATATCTCAGCAGCTATTAGTGAGGATTTGCCAGCGGTTGCAAGAAGTTTTGGTACTCCGGCATTACAGCCACATAGCTATCTGCCGTTATCATGACTTGGGATCCACCAGAGCCCGAACAATTACAAGGGCCCGTGTTCTTGTGAATATGTGTCACATTAAATTTGCTCTGACAGGAAGGAAGGAGGGAAGTGAGGACAGAAATGCTGTAGGGATTAATGTTGAGCTCGGAAGCCCATTTCTTCAAGGCATTAGCTGCCTGCTGGAGCGCTGAGGGCCTGACAGGGAACTATGACACAGCGCGTTGAGCCATTTGGGAGTGTTACAGCTGAACACACACACGTTTTCTTGGCCCCCAAGTGTGTGTGAGTGTAAGCTACCGCACAGATCACACACCTAACCCTTGTACCTCAGAGAGAACAGGTAGCTTTAAAGTACCCAGAGGAGTACTGCGTGTCGACACACACGGCCGATTACAGGAGCAGTGCCGCGTAGGACACAACTTCAAAAGTTGAATTTTCAATCTAAAAACAAAATGCAACAAATTTATTTTCATAACAGAGTATGAAATTTTTATAAATGGGAGAAGACATATTGTCAACAGGACCCTCAGGCCACCAAACATAGAGGAAAAGTAGTTGATAAATGATGCACAAACGCATACATCTACCCACACCCGTCTGAGTTGTATGTAAATAAGTGTGGCCTACAGGTTTGGTCTATTTGAAGGGACGGAGCTCTAAAAACAGGCCGGAGGATTTCAGATTGGTGTTTTAATGGTGTGACCTTTGAGTGAGTGGAATACATGCAGACAGCAGCGTGGAGTCTGATGAATAGCTTGGGTCTTTTCCCAGCTGGGAGAGCAGATGCTGAGAGGAGAAACAGAACATGTTTTTCTATCCTCCTGCACTCTCTTTTTCTCCCTGCTTCTAATCTTATACAGTGGTGGAGACGTGGAGAGGGGGCGGGTGGGTGGTTGAAGGGGGAGGAGGCGGGGGGGCTCAGGAGATGACACACTATTAACTCTCCTGGCGTTAATCTTAATGCCTGATGCTAGAGGACTATACACAATCCATTTTAATGCAATTAGCACTTGCCAGGAAGGATGAGTTATTCAATGGGAGCATAATTGCATCCCCAAGTTTTTACACTGGTTCATTCCAAGGATGTAATTACTTTCATACATGGTTTAACACATGGTGCCACTGACATATAACAGTATGTACACACACTGAGGCACTCATGCAGGCACGTACACAGTCGTATGAAATTAAGTTGACATGCAATACATCACATAATTTTACCTGATTATTCAGAATAGAAAAGTAGAATTGGCCAGCATCAGGTTTCATCAGTGCTGGCATTCACACAGAATTCCCAAGCAGCAGAGCCAGACGCACCACATGTGGAGATTGATGGGCTGGCTTTGGAAGTGTCACCCTGAGGGGCACAACTGTGTCTTCCTGCTGTCCTACAAAGCCATCTAGCTGCTTTGTATTAAAATCAGGATGACAAAAGCTCCAAACATTTCCTTTTTATATTTCAGAGGAAGATAAAGTAGGGTGAAAAATACACATGCTGGCATTATTCTTCCTCAGTCTGTTTACTCCTTCCTCTCTTGTGCCATCATCACTCTTTTTGGCTTTAAAAGTCTGCTTTGTCTAAAGTATTTCCAAGGGAGTTGGCAACACAGTCCTTAAAACATCCCCTCACCGCACCCAGCTCTTCTTCCCGTGAGTCTTATGTGTATTTTCTCTTTTTTTCCCCCATTTCAAAGTACTTAATTGATTAAGTTTTTGAAAAATGAAAAGTTTCAAATGAAACTGCAGCCCGATTAGTTCAGGTTTGAAGTCTTAGAGTTGATATCTCTCTCCCTAAAGGATAATAGACTTTGAAAACATGAGGACATGGCAAGATGATGACACCTAGTTGAGAGCTATTGCACAGATACAAAGCAAAAGGAGTGGTTGCTCAAAAGTTGTTAAATTATCTTGCTGCACAATGAATAGCTTAAACACTAAGTCCCTTTCCCTTTCCTTCATACAGTAGTATACTACACAGAAGACAATGGTAGAAGTCTTACAGCATTGTCACCGCAAGGCCAGTGCTTAGCCAGTAAAGACTGTGTAAATAAAGGTTCTGTGTGATGGGGAGGTACGCACAATGAGCTGCCGCAAGAGAGATTGTTCTTCTGCTCTATGTCTATAAATAATAGAGATGAAAAGGAACTAGGCCTTGAAATGATGTAGAGTGGCCGTGGGCAGCCCACAGGCCCCTGTCAGAGCCAAGGGGATGCAGGCCCTATGTTCACCCACAGCTCCAGTCCCAAGCCTCCAGTTAAATTTGGCAAGACAACAGTCCAACCATTTAAAATGAGGGGGTTGATCAATTGTTATGCAACTGTTTCTCTTCTCCTACTATTGTATTTTATTGAGCTAATACACGCCCGTGGAAAGAGACCAGAAAAACGTACTTTTTAAAGCTTGGAGTATTTTTTCTTCTGGCATCCAGGAGCCACTTTGGCATGATGCATGATGTAATTAAATCTTGATTATACTAACACTTAAAAAAGGTCAAGGCAGCCTCCGAATGGTCACCCTTCCCAGGTTCTGAGGAGGATGTTTGCACTCAAACTCCAATTCTCTGACATGGCTGTTGAGGGTCAGGCCCTCAGTCCTCCTGTACCACCACCATGTGCCCTTCATGGTGGCCCCCTCCCTTGTCCCCAGCTGGGGTCAGCCGCAGCAGCAGGAGCAGCATGTCCAGATGTACTGACCCTTCCTCTGTGTAGCAAATCGCTGACAAGCTGCTTTTTCCGGCAAACTCAACATATTTCCCCGTGTTGCTTGAGACCCTTAGAGGGCTTTGCCGTTCCCCCAACCCCTGCAGCACACATGACCTTGACTGCAGAAACTGGAGGCTCTCTGGGATATCGACAGATGTCAGAGTTGTCATGGCAGAACTGCGGGCAGAGGTCACTGATGATGGGGTGGATGCACACCAAAACCTCCAAGCATGTGAAGCACAGTGTGACTGACACCTGCACACCTTCAACCTTCAGGTAGCTGGATGCTCCATCCCACGCACGGACATGCCTTTTCCCACCATGCACCACACACATTTCATCTGGGTAAGCTATCATGTCTTGGCACTGGAGCAGCAGATATATGCTGTTGGATTCAGGTCAAAACCTACAGCAGACCATAGTATATCGCAGTATATGAACATGTACATATAGACACACACAGTTCAGCCTCAGCAACCTGTCAGTGCCTCATTGCCTTAATCCTCGATTCCCATAAGCCATTAAACTGTCTTACTCACTGGCCTGCTCTTACCTCTTGCTTTTTTCACCTCTAAGCTGAATGGATGCTGTGTGAGTGCATACACATGAAATAAGTGTGTGCTAACACTGCATGTGTGTGAGCATGGAAACATCTTCGCTGCCATTGTATTTCACACTGAAAATTGGCACAGAGGCCCAACATGAGGAGAAAATTTACATGGCTGCTAGTGTGATTCTACATAATAACCCTCATCGTAACCCTCTTCACTGGAGAAAACTGACGCGCAGCCAGAGCTAGCGTATCTATTATCGTGCTCTCGCCATGCTCAGGCACGTCTCGTGATGCAGACATCCCGCCAACTCATTTATAAATGATCTGAGAGTATGATACAGCCTTAGGAAAAAAAATAATAAAAAAAAACGTGTAGCTGTCTAAGTGAATTTCACTGACATGGTGCTTTATATAGAGCAGACTGGACTTCAGAGTGGTGAGAGCGAGAGAGTGAATTCCGTTTGGTGTCAAACTCCACTGTTGCACCTTCAGGCTACAGTTGTGGACACACAAGGTCCCACTGTGACATCCTTTTCATTGACTTGGTGCTGCAGTATTTACCACTGTATTACAGCACACTGTATAAAACCCAGCTTTTCCAGTCATCGTCTACCTCACCAGTCCTGCGACATATGGAGCCTTTCCTGAGGATGATGAAAGTGCATTGTTGTGAGTTAACTTTTTCTGTTTTCCTATAAATCTTTCATTCTAGTAGCTGTATTAATTTACAGCAGCACGTTTGCATAATGATAATGCTGTTAGCATCAGCCATCTCCAGAGGAACTTTGTGGAAGCGGAGCGCTCTACTTTTGTTTTTCTCTACATGTCCCAGGGAGGCATGTTGAGAATGTGATCGTGGTGTCACTTGTAAAACTGCTAAACCACAACTCCAGCTTTGGCAACTATAGTAATAAACAAGCTGATACACACATTAGTAGATCGAATGTACCAGAATAGAACAGAATGACAAAGCGATGAGCATGGAAGTGGAAACAAGGCAAGCTCCAAGACAAGATGAAAATGTCTTGGTGAAGCATAAAGCTCTGCAATGAACTACCGTTGGTGTTATTTTTCTGCATCACCTAATCAAAAGTGTGATTTGATTTCAAAAACACCTTATTGCTAACAAACAGGTCTATGTATATATGTATGTGTGTATATATTTTTATCTATTTTATTTATATATTTTATTGAATTCGACTGAACCTTAGACCACAACATAAAATGCACACATGTTATTTTTAAGTTTAAATAGTCATAGTTTATCTCCTATTTTATTTCTTTCTATGAGCAGAACAGGCAAATGCATTAGAAGACCATGAGAGGCTAATGATAAACTAATAATTACTGCTGTTATGGGTCAAAATTGACTGCAAAAAAAATTATCATAAAAATATCCTACGAAAAAGCGCAAAGTCAGTTTAATGCGGCACAGCATTTTGGTCAATCACATAAGAAGACTTATGAACAGGTGCGTAGGTTTCAGTGTGTGTGTATCTGTGTGTGTGTTTGTGTGTGTGCAAAACAAAACAAGAGGTGAAATGATGAAATAAGGAGGAGACCAGAGTCACTTTCACTGCACAAGAGCACAAGAGCTTGCCATTACAGGGCACAGTATGACCATAACATAAATTACCACATACTTCATGTATACCAGCCCATAGTTACCCTGTAGCTAAATGTAACAAGGGGAGGACCACCGCCCTCAACTCTATTTGCCTCAAACAGAAAGAAGAACAAAAAATAAGAAATGAATTAACCACACAGTTTGCTCTCAGAAGAGTATATTAACCATATAAATATGTTGTGAATCATTCAATTTATCTTGTTTTATTTGTATTTATTTCCTGTGAAAAGGGAGGCTGTGCACAGAACTGAAAAATGGTAAGCTTGCACCGTGTGGAGCTCTAATGCTGGTCGAACACAATTGCCAGAGAGAAGACATTCAACATTTTAAAAACTTCAGAACTGTCAGTGTACCCCCAGTTTCAGCTTATTATAGAATAATTGCTTCAGCAATATAGCTGTCAGGCCATAGGCCGTATACTTGCTTTTAACTATGCTTTTGCATGATGGCTGCCTCGCATACCCTGCGTCTGTTTGAAGCATCAGTTGTGCACTTCCTCAGAGATCAAGCCAAGGCTTGTTCAAGATGCAATACACAATTAACGATGAGGCAGTGAAGGGGCAGAATGAGAATGGCAGCAGATGTGTTATTGCTAGAAAGCAGAGGGTGACGGCAAGCTGCTCTACTGAATTGACAAACGTGTGCGTTGTGGTCACTGGAAAGTACTGCCGGTGTTTCTCTTAATCAGTTTCTCGTATTGGCAGAATAACTCAAAATACTTAATACTCAATTCAAGGGCCCACCATAGCTGCTGCTTTTTCAGCTTTTTCTGTTCTTTCAGCACCATCACAGCTGCTGCTTTTTCTGGCACAATCTCGAATTAATAAAATAGCATCCTGCTTAAGTATCACCATGTTTATTGTTTACATCATCATGAAAATCATGGATGGCTTGGTGTGCCTTGTAGTGGTATCCTCCAGTAACCAAAAAGCCAAAAAGCAAGTATATCTAACAGCTGAACAGTTCAGGAGCGTTTATTCAGGGTCTGGTAACGGTTATCCAGTTTAGGGTTACAGCAGAGCATGAAAATTGACAATTGCCATACATGTACATTTGCTTTTAAATGGTAGTCTACTAAACCCTCGATATTATTAATAACTATAGATGAATTAGACCATATTACTGTAATCAAAAGATATTAAATATAGTATTTTGTGAAATTATAAAAAAGCATTTCTTCAGCGTTCTGCTTTCATTCCTTTAAGGGTCAATGTTGCTGAAAATAATAATAATACCGGGAAAATATCAAACCATTACATCCCTAATCCAGTTATTCTATGAACTGCTGGACTGTAGAATATCCATCTTTATTATACTTCAGGTTATCACAATACTCTTTTCCTATTTCCTTACGTAGGCATGAAAACAAAGGAAACTTACACTTCCATTCAACAGAATTACATTCTTGAAATGGTTTTGGCTTCATGCTATATGAGTCCACTTATTTCAGTTAATATGTGTCTTTAGTAGGAATCCAAAGGGTTCATTTAATTGTCTTTAATTAAGAAATGAAAAGCTGGCCAGCAAAACAAAAGTGTATATGCAATATAGAGAGCTCTATATAGAAAAACGTGGATGAGGGTATTTTGGTTGCAATACTCAGGAAGGTCCAGGAGGTTGTGTGGCAGCAGCTGTCAGCTCCTCTCCAGTAGCCTCAGGACAACAGCAACAGTCACTCTTCATCAGAAATCCACCTCAAAGCTAGCAGGAGAATATCACACACACAGGCTATTTGAGGCTAGTGAGTGCAGAGAGTGGGCAACTGGCTCTCGCAGCTACAAGCACCTAAGCCTGCTTTTTAGCTCAACAACAAGCAGTAGTACTGTGCTCTAGGTTTAATATACAACACAAACTATAACTCACTGTTTGTTATATGCAAGACACACATTTCTCAGTAAAATAAGGAGTAAAACCATGCTATTTAAAATAACATAGTCCTTTGGAATTTACCTTGAAACAACATCAACCATGTGAATTTACATTCTGAATCAGAGGTAACTTGTGCAACTTCTTACCAAAATCTATATATATCCCAGATGTACTCTGTAGTTGTTTTACAGTATGCGACCCATAATCATAAAGGAACAATGGAACAATTTGTTTGTAATAAGGCCATGAATAAAATCACAAAAGATTTAGGTTATGCAGAAGTCCACACCCAATCTTCCCTGAAATGTCCAGTTTAATGGTCATATTATAGTTTACTTTGCAATAAGTCCAGATTATTGCTATGTACATATATATATACCCTGCAATAATAGAATACCCAGATACCCAGTAGTTAAGAAATAACTAGATTATAAATTCTTCATAAGATCCCAAATCTTTACCCCCTTTTGTTACTAAGTGTACATCTTGTTCCATAGTACCTGCATACAGTGAATCTCCTGGTATGTACTCTACACAGAACACAGTTAGTACAAAAGATCAGACTCTAACTATGTTGAAATTACGCTGTGTGTTGCGGGCTGTAATCTAAAGCATTAGCTCTGTTTATAATGTTTTACACTCCAGCTGAACTGGTTATTACTGAAACTGTCCATCTTACCATCTTTCCAGTTCTTTTACAATTTACAATTCAGTTCAGTTACTGCTCCTGAACTCCACATTAAACCTCCATTTACTCTCTTTAGACAATCACTGGTGAACTCTTTAAACCTGTCAATGACAATTAGTCCCAGCATCCTCTCAATGAAGAGCTAACTGATAACTGGTCCCTTTCCTGTGTGCTGCAAAGTTGTTCAGCTCCTCCTTAAAAAGGATACACGGAGTCCCTGATGAACACAGCAGAAACCGTGAATAGCCAGTAGTATCTGTTATCTGACACAGTGACAGGAGATACAGCAATACCTGACATTTTGGACCTACAGCTCCAGCTCATCTATCATCATCATCAGTAGCATTTCAGAAATGTCTTCTTTGTGTAGCTGTGTTTCTTCTTACTGTGGGTAAACGCTTTTGTTTGAATAAGACTTGATACTAATTCTCATAATGAATTATTTTCTGTCTTTATTCCCTATTGCTGTGTGCCATACAATTTTACCCCAAACCATCATGTTTCCCTAAACTTAAGCAAGCCATTTGTGTGTCTAAACTTAAACAAATCTTGTCAGATCTAACTCAGTGAACAGTGGTTTGTAAGCCTGGTTTGGGAATGCGCTGACAAATTACGTTGTCCTGCCGATACGGGTGTCACATCAGAAATGCCTCGCTCTGATGTGTCGCTCTAAAAGTCATGGACAACTGAGGTATTCTGTAGTTTAATTTGGAGGACTTATTGAGGTATGTCTTTCAGAGTAGACCAACTCTACCATGAAATTAACTACAATGATGAGAACACATGTTTCAGTGGCTCTGGATGGTGCATGCATGTCAGCAGAAAGGAGGGAACATGCCCTGGCAGTAAAGAACACTGTCATTGACACTTAAGGTCATTCGAAATTTTCAAACTTCTCTACAACCTGCTTGCTCTGAGTTTTAGTCGAGCTGTCCTCTGTTCATTTTTGACGAGGCGATGTACCCCTGGGTAAAGCCAGACGCATTAACCTTGCCCATCCTCCTGGAGCATCTGCTGCAGGGTACCCTCCATCAAGGCTGCACCTCCACCAGCAGTGTGACAGTCCTCACAACTTGGTGCTGAAGATGGATGGGTGTGAGCTCCAGTGCCCAGGTGAACTGCAGTGTGGGCCCTCTCCTCCATGGTGCTGCTAGCTGCCAGCCCACCGGCTGACCTGGCCGGAGCTGACAGCTACCTGGCCCAGACACAAAGCTGGATTAGGCAGGAGAGAGCGGCCAGCGCCCTTCTGGTAGCAAGACAACAAGCTTTATGACAATCGCTCAGCAGGTCTGACTAAAATCAAGCCCTCCTACCGCAACTGCTGACAGTGTAAAATTGAGCAGGCTGGTATATATAGTTTGTGTAAACAGTTACTTTAAATACCCAAGGTGACTCCAAGGTGGCACCCCACTGCCTACTGTTATCTGAGAGGAGATGCTGGATAATGAGCTGGCGTGATTGATCAGAGGCTGTCAAGGGACATCAGCTGGAGTCTTGCCAGTAATTCTCACCAGTCAGCATGGGACCACCATCAGAGGGCAGCCGTGCTCGGACACAAGCTGCAGGCATGTCCTGCACCACACTGCTCTCTACATCAGACCTCCAGAGCAAGAGGATTGAAGAAAGCCCACATACTGTTTTTCTTTTTGTTTTTGGTTTGTTTTCAGTCTACAATCCATTCCGGCTGAGATACAGTCAGATACTTCAGTGTTAGTGTCTATGATGGTGTATGATGTGGCAGTTATGTGTTCTGCATTTTGCTGAATAGCTTTATGATGTGGTAATTGCATGGAGCCACAGATAATAACAGCTGTGGAGATTGTTTGAGGAGAAACACATTTTTCTTTGTTTTCTTTGTCAGCTCGATGCTGCCTTCTTTTTGCGCCATTTCGTTTTTTCTCTGTTGTTTTCACACTTTTCTTCTGGGTGTCTCTCAGGAGTCTGTGTTCATAGGCACAGTAAGATTGCCTCTAAACGGACTGCTGGTCTCTCTTGGTAGGAGATAGAGTAGCCATTATTCAGGCCCTGGCCTCCTCCCAGCTTGCCTGGTCACCCATCCCCAGCTGAGTGACAATGAGGTTGGGCAGCAGAGGAGGCTCAGGGAGGCGAATATGACAGGGAGCAGGCGGCTGTGAATATGGATGGAGGTGCTGCTGGAGAGGTGTAGGTGGTGTTTGGTAGAAGAGGAGGAGGAGGGGAGCCACAGAAGCCTGGATCCAGGGACCATTGCTCGGCTGTCAGCGAGGTGGCAGAGCGGACAGTCTTCCTCTGTGCTGAGCTCTCGCCGCTCAAGAGCCCAGTAACGCTTAAACACCATGGAACATCCAGAAACGTTACTGCTCAGTGACTGCTCAGCACATGACTACACATCTGAAGCACGACTTGGCTCAGGGGCTTAGCAGAGTGAGGTGTAACTAATACAGGAGATAATAAATAAATGTGGCCACCACCAATTTCAAAACTCAAATAAGAATCCTCGCCCTCACATTGAATATTTAGATTAAATATTTTTCTCATTAAAAATCATCGTCCTGTGGGTTACAGTTACTGCTGTAACCCACCAGAAAAGCACATCATGCTAATGATTCATTTCCCTTTTGAAAATTAATAAAACACTGCCTTGGATCTGGTTATATTGCTGAAAAATGTTCAGGGCTGATGATGTGGGTTTTAGCAAAGACAGCAAACTTATAATTCATGTCTCACTACCCTGGCTTTGGTTACTTTGTGGACACTGTGGGAAACTCTGTGGCTGTTATTAGAGCTTTATTCTGTGTTGAGCAAACTGGCAATATATCTAGGACCTGTAGTTGGTTTGAGCTCACAAGAATCCAACTGCAAACCCAGCAATTACTGCCGCAAGTGACGTAGATCCTATGGGACTCGGTGAGGGAAGGGAAACTGACTGGGCTCAATTCACATGGAGCTGATACTGTATACCAAGTGTATGAGTGCATCCATGGGTTCACTGAAGGGTTTCTTTGCTTCTTTTTTTTTCTGTATACTGCTTTTCCTCCAAAAGGTTAATTGAATCTGTTGACCCCAGAAAAACTTCTTTTTTTTCCATTCAGGAAAAAACACAGTAGACTCACTTCCAGCAAAGCAAAAACAGGCAAAATCAAAGCGATATACCAACATTTTCTAGACAAACTGGTGTGGCATTTAGTGTTGCGCTGTCTCTGAAATGATGTGTCTATCTTTTTTATTTATCACACACAGAGGTATTTCACATTTTAATCCCATCCTTTAGGCTAAAAAAATGCACAAACTGTGAGTACAGCAAGTAGAAATATTTCTATGGTCACATTGGTATCCGTGAATTATGCTCCACTCATCCCTACCATCGATCAGCACCTCTGTGTGACGGCAGGAAATCACATCATATTACTAGCCCTTCACTAATGTCGTTAGCGGATATTGTTCTGAGGCGAAGTGTGGACTTGCCCAATGTGATTAGGCCCTATGATGAATTTGCCCTGTTGTTTGGAGACCGTTAACTGACTAGAATGATTGACCTGAACCAAGAGCCTTCTGGGCATTTATTGATGTTCCCCGAGTGTTATTCCCTTAATGACTCCACTCTGATCATTGCCAGCTTTATAGTTTGAGGGAAGCCAAGTCGAGTTAGCAAAGTTGGACTAAATGGAGTTTTAGAGGTTTAACGGTCATAAAGCAGGGTTACTGTGCACACATGTGGTTTGCGGTGTTTACTGGAGCTGGAATGTTTATCCCCTGGATTGCTGCTTTAGTGAATGTTTGTGATAACTGTAAGGGCTTTCAGACATAGGTGAAGGAGAGCTAAATGCCTGGAGGGCTCCGTTTCGGTGCATCTGAGTACGTTAGCTCTCTCCTGGGGTGAGGCCTGGCAGTTTTAGCTAAGACAGAGTGGTCATCGTGGTACACCATGTGTCCTCTTGGTTTATTTTCAGCAGCCTCAAGAGGTACAAGAATGAGAAGTCAGAGGAATGAGAATTTGTTTTTTTGAGAGTGAGGCAAGATAAGGTTGTTTTTTCCTTATTTCTACATTTTTCTCCCAGCATATGATGTTCTTTCTATGTGCATGCTCTTGGAATAGCCTATGCCCTGCATAGGTTGTATAAGTATAGTCTGCCAATCTGTGAGAACTCAAAGAGTCCCAGGAGTCAGACCCTTACCTGTTAAATTGACTCCCACAGGCCTTTTTGCCAGAGAACTGGGGAATGTGAAGAAAAATACAGCAGAGCCCTTTCAACAATTCCCAACTTAGGATGGCTAGCAAACAAATCACCTGTTCACCTATTCACCTGAGGACAGTCCACCCAGCCAGGAGTGGTTCAACAACAAGCTGCACGGCAATATGAACCCAGGTTTGAAGGCATTCTCAGCAACTCAACCATTTACTGTGGTTTCGTGCTATTTGCGGTATGAGTCTGGCCTGGGACATCTGTTGCATTCTAAATCTCTTTCTAGCCTCATTTCCTCTTATTTCCCTTCTGCTGTTTCCCTCATAAAGTCATAAGATGCCCAAAAATCACTTGATTTTACAGCTCATTTAAAACAGTAGTAACATTTATTGTTCCTGCCACTTGTTTTGTCAACCTTTGTCGGTGGATACACCGAACTCTTTAATGCTACTGTTATGATTTCAGCAGTTTGATTTTTGCGCTGACAGTCATCGGTTAATGGAGAGCCAGATAAGAGCTCATCTCACATATTCTATTCCATGTTGCATTTCCACACATATGACATGTGTTACGTGTTTCTACACCCCCTGTCCTTCAATGCTAAAAGCCTTGCTTGTTAGCAGGAAAGACGAAGGGGGAAAAGGAAATGCGGGAAAAGGGGGCGGTGCAGGGCTTGGCTTATTGTTTGCAATGAGTCACTACAGTACAATATATTGGCAATTATTGCTTTTGTTGTAAGTGGTCTTATAAAAGCAACAGACTCCATGTCCTGGCCCTGCAGCACCTAGGCAACAGGAAAACGCTGCACTCTTCTGAAACATGGCACAGAGCACCAGAAAAATAAGAGAGGGTGTCGTATTTATATCATATATCGATGTCTGTAACATACGCAATAGTGGGCTGTACAATGTTATACACAGAATAGATTATATACACATTTAACAACACTAATGTTAAGCAGTATTCGAAATCTACAAACTCTTTCTCCACTGTCATGCATATTTGTAGGTCACACAAACCCCAGAAACAATGTGCGCGGTGGACAACAGCCCTCATGTTTCAAGCTGTTTCAGTCCATATGCAGGTACATTTCTCACATAACCAACACCTCTGTGTCTGGCTCAGAAGTTACATGTAAGCCTGTCCGTCTCACACACACACACACACACACACACACACACACACACACACACACACACACACACACACACACACACACACACACACACACACACACACACAGACTCTGTCCATGCCCACAGCATAACATACCAGATGTGTAGGTGCCCATCAGCAGGGGAGAGAAGGCTGATTGTGCTGCATGTTGATTTGAAAACAACCACTCACAATGCATGCAACTGCCCACGCCGTGAAATAGGTTCCAGCCTACAGGTATATGTGTTTAAGATGGCACATTTGGTCTGTACAGTGGGAAAAGAAAAAGACATGCATACCACGTGAGACCACTGAATGGTGAACTGCAGCAACAGCCTTTAAATAGGACTTGCACTCAATGAGAGAACTGAATGCAAAGCCATCAAAGTGCAAATTATTATTTATCACTTCTATTCTCATTGTTTAAATGTGCGTTAATAACCACTGTCAACCTCCAGACATAGAACAGTGTTGCAAAAGCCGTTGAATATGATGGTTGTTATATATTCATGAACACATTACACAAGTGGTTAATGCACGCGTGCTTAATGAGGTTATTTGATTACAGTGTATCATAGATGCTGTCATTTTGCTTATATCACATGTTCCATTAAATAGGAATGTTCAGAGACTCATAAGCAGAGTGTTTTTGCATTTTACTCTGTCGCTTCCAGTTGTTGCACACACAGCAGGAAGATTATGGCTACTTTAACAATGCAGGGATTGGAGAATCCATGAATACTTAAGTGTCTGGTAAAAATGATGTAATGGTGATGTAAGCCACTGAAAGCCATTATTCAGAACAGTTAAACCTGAACCATTTTTTCTGCTCCAATTCACCTTAGCATCCTTATGGTCTTCAATGGTGCCTTTACATAGAGCATCGTGAGAGTGAGGTTTAATGTGTGCTTGTCTGTGTTTGTGTCAAGAACACTTTAGTGCTTCAGCATGAAAATGAATGTAAAGTGTTGGGATTTGCCCATTCTATATGATGGACCAGGACAAGGGCCTTTGCTATTCACTTTGAGTGTCTGTTCGACACTGATGCCAGCCTTTCAACTGTTGGAATAAAACATTGTAGATCCCTCGCACAGTAGCCCTGAGCCCCACCATACGTTTGCATACAAGGATCTGAGCCTTAGTGGAGCTGACAATATCACTTCATGACTCACTGTACACACAGTGGCAATCCTTTGATCCCCATCACTTTGAGTGTTGAATGTGAGACACACAACTCCACACACACACACACAAACACACACACACACACACACACACACACACACACACACATATACATGTGTACAATGGGAGGCATTTGGCCCCTACCACAGGGGATGCTGATGCACTCAATAGCAGTGGTGGAAAGTACTAAGTGCATTTACTCATGTAATGTACTTGTACAATTTTGAGGTACTTGTACCTTACTTGAGTGTATCCACTTCCTGCTACAGTACTTCTTATGTCTTCTGCGGCACAATTGAGAGGTAAATGTTGCACTTAGCATTCTGCTACATTTACTATGTTACTTTGCAGATTCATTATTCTTTCACTGATAATACAAAATATAGTTATAGAAATATTGAGCCCAACAACAAAGTGATGTATATAAAAATGCATCCATAACTCTAATCCAATAACTGAAAATACTTTTTTTTTTTTTTTTTTTTTTTAAATGAGCCATTCTGTATAATGAGAACTTTTGGTACTTCAAGTATATTTTAATGCTAACACTTTTTGAATAAAATTTGAATGCAGGACTTTTAGTTCTAACAGGGTATTTGGTATTGCTACTTTTACTTATAGATGTGACGACTTCCTCCAGCACAGCTCAATAGAGCCAATTAGAACAGGAAGCATTTAGTGATTCATGCAACATTTGACACATCCCAGTGGATCTCCCCTTCCCATCCTCTCTTTCTCTCTCTTTCTCTCTGTTCCCTTTCTTTCAATCAGGCCCTCTGCGTCTGCGTATGTCTCTTACAGGCAGATGAGAATGAGACTCCTCCATCCTGTTCAACTCCATTAAGCAGCTAGTGTGCCTCAGTTCACCACAAATCATAATCTGCTCATGGTGAGAGGAACTATTCAGCATGGATGAGACTTGACACCGGAGTCACATTGAGTTGTGTGTGTGTGTGTGTGTGTGTGTGTGTGTGTGTGTGTGTGTGTGTGTGTGTGTGTGTGTGTGTGTGTGTGTGTGTGTGTGTGTGTGTGTGAGAGAGAGAGAGAGAAAGAGAGAGACCTGGTATTTATCATGTTCTGGGGACAAAAATCTACACAGTTTACACAGTCACATTGTGGGGACCCACCTCCCATATGGGGACAAAATGCAGGTCCCCTTAATGTAAATCATTAAATTTTAGAGTGCAGAATGAGGATAGCGTTACGGGTTAGGTAAGGTTAGGTTAGGTACAGGGTTAGGAATAGGCAAATATCGGTTATGGTTAGGGTTAGGGTAAGGCTCCAGGAAATGAATGTAAGTCTATGCAATGTCCCCACAAGTGATAAAAACACGTGTGTGTGTGTGTGTGTGTGTGTGTGTGTGTGTGTGTGTGTGTGTGTGTGTGTGTGTGTGTGTGTGCGTGCGTGCGTGTGTGTGTGTGTGTGCGTGGGTGTGTGTGTGTGTGTGTGTGTGTGTGTGTGTGTGTGTTTCTAAGAGAGAGAGTCAAACCAAATTATTTGCACGTCACATCGAACACACATCATACTTACACTCATGTCACCTCTATCAAACATGTATCGCTATCACTATCTCACTGCAGATGTGACATTTCTTGGCACATGGCTGACTGCTTTTTCAATCTTTTCCAGCCATAACTCCTAACATCAAGTGTGTCACGGGTTCCTTCTTACCACAGCAGGGGTTGGGGGGGGGGGGGGGGGGGGGGGGTCAGATCAAGGCCTTCCCCTGTGCAAACCTCACAGTGGAACACAGCAAGGCTTGTCAGCCACCACTGCAGCATGTTATACTGGTGAATTTTGCCTGAATTCAGATACGACAGACTGCCGTGTCACTGCAGCAAATAAGTATTCCCCACATCTCCCAACTCAGCAAGATGGATCTATTGCCATGAGAGACGGTAACAATGTGCGGAAGAAAGGGATTGTAGAACATATGGAGGCCAAAGAGATGATGGTTGCTTCCTGTTTTCTCTTTACCCTCTTTCTTTCCTCAGTCCTCTCTAAGGCCATTATTAGCATGCGTGGGTCTTCTGTTCCTCTGTGCTCTTGGAGAGGCTCTCACTCGCCTAGTTCATATTTAGTCTACTGAATGAAACATTCATAACTCAGGTATGTGGGCTTAAAAACAATGAGTGCTGCTGCTTCCAAAAGGCCTGCATCAATCACAAGCCTGGCCAAGCCAAGCATGAGATAAAAACAAGCGCCATCGTCAAAGCAACTTGAGCTCACCTCAGCGGTGCCGTGGGGGTCACGGGTACAGGAGTTCCGTGGTGGGATCCACTGCAACAAACAACCGCATTTGCATTTTCAGGGACCACCCATGTCTCGGTGGGATTATTATTTTTGCCTCTCAGCTGTCTGATCTGTTAAATACACAGAGCCCTACAGTAGTGCAGCTTCGTGTTAGCTCTGCCCAGTTTATTTTCAGACTTGAGCCTCCCTCGGTTGTGTAACTTACCTCTAAGCCCGTGCTATTTTTCTAAATACATTAGCGCTGAATTATGGGTGTGCATCATGTAATTACTGCAGAAGTGCCCACAGAAAAGACTCTCCCAAGAGGCTCAACTGTTGTTATTGTTGTTATTATTATCATCATTAGTGCTATCAGCTTGTCTGCAGAATAAATATTCTGGCTCTCAATTGTAGGACAATTGCTGATTAATCCGGTACAAACAACGCCTTGCTATTTGTGCCTCAAGAACAAGCACAAAGAGTTCCTTTGCGCAGAAACTCCCTCTATCTCGTTCCACATCGGCCCTTCTCCCACTCTCCCTCGTCCTCTCCAGTGCTGTTGAATCTCTAATTAAACCGCTAACAGAAGGAAAAGGGAGCACCCTGAGATGTTCTGACCCACCCAGCGATAAACCTCCATGGGATACTAACAAGAACCCCCCCCTTCTCCCTTCTCCGTCATTTCCCTGCTGCTCTCACTTGCAGTTGGACTCCAACTATTTGCTTTGATTATATTAAATGGTGCGTTTCCAATTTGCAGTCCAATTGAGACCCTGTCAGACCCCCTACCTCTTTAAATTTCACACCCCTGCGGGTTTCCGTGCATGAGTAGGAAGAAGCTACAGACAGGAAACATGCAGAGTGGATACATGCTGAAACTGACGCTTCCAGTCAGTGGTGAGCAGTAGCCTACAACTCGCCGCATGACTTTGCTCTCCCCCTTTCTCCCCCTGTCTCTCTCTGTCAGTTTTGAAATATCACAGACAGCTGCCACATATTTAAGCATGTGGTCCAGGTGCTGTTTGGTTGTCTGAAGGCTCCCCAGTGCTGGAGTGGAGGCAGAGCCTCAAGGTCTCCGTAGCCAATGAGGAAAGGGAACAGGTGAAAACAGAAAGAGGAAATTAGTAACAGTCTGCTCAGTCACACACACGCACTGGCAATTGCCGTGTCCCAGAAGAATACACACATCATCCAAATTGTTTGGCTTAAAAACACAATGTTGAACAAAGTGAAGCAAAACTGGGGTTATATCATACACACTTGAAACTGTTTGGTATGGTGCCAGCTGGTGTATGCAGCAGAACTCTTCTTCCAATGACAATGTGTTCCAAATGAGAGTTGGTGCACAGCTTCAATCAGAGCTCAGGGTAAGGACGATGTAAAAATAGTGTTGGCAGTCAGCAAAATTCACTCATGTGGATCCCCGGTTTTGATTTTTTTTTTATTTCTTTATATAACCACATCTCCTGCATTTTAAAGAAGTAATTGGATGCTGTAATTATTGCTTTTCGCCGACTGGCCATGCAGTGATCCCTCTGTAATGCGGCCAGTCACCTTTCGGAGTTGCTGTATTTTTTACACCAAATCCTCACTGTGTGTTTCCCTGCACAGTGTTTCCTTGACTGCCATAGACAGCCTCATATTACCTTTAGCTAAACTTTACAATGCAGTTTCCTGCTGAATTGGGACTGTGGATTTTGCACCTTATTTCTTACCGTCAGAAGAAATAAGGACAGTGAGGTCATCTCTTCTGTATTCTTTTCAATAAATTTGGTGTGTTTAAACCCACAATATATATAGATAGATGTGTGTGTGTGTGTGTGTGTGTGTGTGTGTGTGTGTGTGTGTGTGTGTATATATATATATGTGTGTGTGTGTGTGTGTGTGTGTGTGTGTATGTGTGTGTGTGTGTGTGTGTGTGTGTGTGTGTGTGTGTGTGTGTGTGTGTGTGTGTGTATGTGTGTGTGTGTGTGTGTGTGTGTGTGTGTGTGTGTGTGTGTGTGTGTGTGTGTGTGTTTTGGGTTTTTTTTTTACTCTTGGGAACAGCTGAAAGGAGTTGGAAACACAATACTAATGGATGCCTTTATTTGTGGTAGTAGAGATTGGACAGGAAAAGCAATGGGAGAGGGAGAGAGAGGACATGCAACAAAGGTTCCCTGCCTGGGAGTCGAACTGTGGACTTTGCAGTTACAGGCCTACACATCCAGCAGACTCAGAGCAACGTTAGCATTCAGTTAGAGTTGTGTTTGGCCACCTAGTTAGTGTATGATGGTTTTAGCACATTTTTGGTCTCCAGCACATCCTGAGGGAAATAGCTGGCTCTTGAATGGCTGATGAATGTTCACCAGCTAGCCACTAACTTTTTCTGCCTACCGTTTGGTGCCAGACAGGTTTTCAGAGCTTTTCCACTAAGAACAAACTGTGGAAAAAGAAGCTAAATTATATCCCTAGAAGTGCTGAGAATACTTTAAAGATTGGTTTTGACAGGACATGAAATCTACAGAAAATACTAACTGAAAATTGAACCAATGTAATGTGGGGGATGCGATACAGTATACATACATGAGACAATTGTACTATGACAGACGTAACCTTTCCTTTAAGCCTGACAGATAATGGATTATTTTTACCCAGCAAAATCAATAATATGCTAAATAAATTCACCCACCTTGTGTCAGCTGTTTTCAGATTTTCAGAGAGAAAATCTAAAATCTTAGTCAGCATCACTGACCGTTGTTATTTTTCTGTCTCTGTGCGGGTTGCATTCATGATGCAGGTGGATGTCACCTTAGAACGAGTGTAGGTGTTCAAGTGTAGGCGTTATTGAAAGAGGAGAGAGAGAAGCAGGGTCCAGGAGTGACAAAAGTGAGTCAGGCAATAGAAACGGGCTGGTTGCTGCCTTCTTTCCTCCCTCCTCCTCCTCCTCCTCCTCCTCTCTCTGTAACTCTGGAGGGATTTAGTTATTGTGTATATTCTCTCCTGTTTGGCAGGTACTTTTGCCTGATAAATGAGCAGCATTTGAATCGAACAAAGACAGCAGAGGAAATTGCATTCAACGGTAAAAAAGTTTCCATATCCTTCTCCTCTTTCCACTCTCAGTCCTTTTATTTATTTATTTTTTGCCTCTCCTTCTTTGACACTCACAGTTGAGCAGGATATATGACAGTGTTTTGTGGCAATACTAGAGCCAGGAAGGGTGTAGGGGGGCATCTTTATGTCTGGCAAAATGGAAATGTTGAGAACTGGCACTCACACACTGTACCTGCTCTCAATAGAAGAAAGCTGTAAAAGCCCCGTTCCTACCAATGCCAGCAGTGGGCTCATTTTCTCACTGAGATGAAGAAAAAAGAAATGTCTTTCAACCTGCATCCGCTCCTCTATGCTGAGAACAAGGGAAGCTTTCAGTTTAAGTGGAGTATTCAGGAGACAGAGTGAGTGAGGGAGAAAGAGACACGCAGGGAGCGGGAAAGTGAGCGAGGCAGTGAGCTTGGTTTGGGAGCTATTTCATCACTCATTGTGTTGTGAGACTGTCCCACTGCTTGGGCTCAGTGATGCCAACTGCTCGGAGGAGAGCATCCTGCTGAGTGCTGCCTATTGGCTGCCACTCTGAGAAGATTTGAGGCAACATAAAATGGGCAATTTTACATAATGCTAACCTCATTTCTGCTGAAATTTCCTAAACTTCTCAGCTCTATATTGAAGTCAAACCCTCAAGACAAACTGCCATTTTCAGCCTTTTGGACATGAATGTTTCTGCTAATGTGGCTCAGCACCTCCAGACTGAGCTGAAGGTAAAAGTACACTGTCAAACCTGCCACTTGATTGGTTTTCAATGCCTTTGACATGGGACATCGTAACTGAATATCAGTGTCACCACTGCAGGTGACTTCCCATAGTGAAAATTATGTTGTGAATCATGACTCAAACAATAGTCACTCCGACTGTGCCACGACCCTGTTCCCTTTGTACTGTGTGTTTGAGCACTTCTTGCCCCAAATTCTTTTTTTTTTTTTCTTTTTGTTCACCA
Organism: Chaetodon trifascialis; assembly: GCF_039877785.1. Taxonomy (NCBI): domain Eukaryota; kingdom Metazoa; phylum Chordata; class Actinopteri; order Chaetodontiformes; family Chaetodontidae; genus Chaetodon; species Chaetodon trifascialis. Next base: position 25,507,735 of record NC_092058.1, on the reverse strand, counting down.
CTCAGTTTTCTGCAGGAAGGAGTCACAGTCTTACCTAAAAATGAAAAGAAGTATTTCTCTAACAAGTCATGTTGTGTGCAAGAAGTAAGCACTTGTGTGTAACTGTGCCTCTGTGTTAATTGCCCCAGTGAAAGACCGATTTCTTAGGAGCCAGAGGCTTATCCCAGTAATGTGACCCCTAAGTCAGAACTAAAAAGGGTCACCAACTCAAGACCCTCATTATGCCACAGCCCGATGCAAATCAACCACACATACTCCATTGTTTCAGAAAAAATAAAAACCATCTCTGCAAAGGTTAGAAGGGGCCCTGTCCGCCCGTCTCTGAGCCGTCCTTTTTCAAGGTGAGCTCCCCAGCGCCATCATAATTGAAAATTATTTGCTGCGGTATAATTAAATGCTGACTTTTGAACTCAAACGAGACCTCAGACGCATATTAAGAGATTAGGGGGCTCGTATCTATTCCCACACACATGCTCACGCATGCACATGTGCACAGTCAAACACGCGCACATGCAATGACAAGGTAACAAACGGTGACAGCTCAATTATCACCCTGCCTAAGTCGTTAAAGCAAGCCTCCTACATCACCTTTCGATTTCTACAGCCCATAAGTTCAGGGCATATCTCATTTATTTTTAATTAATTATCAGATAGCACCATAAAGGTGTCGGTAATGACAGGGGAGAGGGCTAAACAGCTCTTCAGGGGCTAATTCGGGGGGCTTAATATGTGAACTTTGAGTTTTGGGTGAGGAGGAATCAAAAAAGTTGTTATCCTTATGAAAGGGATATCTATTCAAAACACTATTTTTGGCAATGTGGACAAACACATCCAGCACACAAGTGCGCAAAGCCTGCACAGTAGGTTCCTACACAGCAGTTTAATTGAAACAGATTAGTCAGGGTAAGGTCTGGACCATCTTTTGGAAGTGCTGTTCACCATGTAATATTGTTTTCATTTACTGACCACTGGCTACCTAATGTCTCACTTCCAATTATCTCACTCTGCAGAAAACTGTGAAATACTATTATTACTTTAACTATTATAGAATCCTAATGAGTCATAAATTAAAGTGGAGAATATTTTGAAACGTGCACAGAGAGAAAAATCCCAAGGGCCTTTTTCCCATTACAACAAATGGAATTATCAATGGACTTTGGTTAGAATAAATCTTATGATTGATGATTATTGATGTAGGCATTTTCGTTCATACGGAATTATCCATTAGTGTGATAGTGCTCACTTTATTTCTCTTCTGTTTCCTGCTGTTTGAGTTCTACTCTTTTTCAGATTTCACATTCAGAGTTTTGTAAAGATCAATGTCCAGATGAAATTAATACAGACAACAAAAAGGCCAAAGGCATCAGTGGACAGGGTGAAGTTATCAGCCATCTAAAAAGTGAAACCGATGCTCACTTTGCTCTGCTGTTGATGTAGCATTTCAGGTTTTGTGGGTCAACTGACAGATGGACTTCGGTCTAGTAATAGCATCACTTAACTGGGATTAGCACAAAACCATAACACTCACACCAATGCCTAACACAAACTGGGAGGGGATTGTTGTGTGTGATACTTTGAGCTTAACAGTGGTTTAAATTGATTAGCACGCAGTGTCTCCTACTTAGCCAGAAAGGAGGTCCGCATTTGAAAAAAAAAAAAACACAGCTCTTAATCTTGGCCCTGAACGAGGGCAGAGCATAGGCAATCAATAGCATTAGAATGTAGTTCTTGCTCCCACTTATCTTGGTCTCATTCTGTAATGGAAGGATGGGAGAGAACAGGAGCCTTGAAAAAGCTCAGTGCATAATTCAGGAAAATGTCAGCAAGCTATATGGTGATGTCTGGAAATGTGGTTCGGCCCATAGCAGCTCAGGAAACCCTTAGCGCAGCACAAGACCGGCCGTTCAACTGAATATCCCAACTGGCTTCAACTGGAGTGAAATCTTTTGATATCGACTGGATTTTTGGCTTAAGTGTTTTTCCTGCAGCTCACCCTTATTCACTGACTGCATGGGAAATATTTCAATGACATATTACACTTCATTTTGTATCTCTCGCCTCTGTCCACTGCTGTATATAACTGCCTGCGCACCAGGGATAAATCACTTCCCAGCCAGCTTATTACATGAAATGAAGGAATTCATCATGGTGACAGTTGGCCGTTGCGAGGCGTTCACTGTGATTTATCTGGGAGAAATTGATTGATTCATTAACACTGAGTGAAGAGTGCTGTGGGGGCGCACCTTACCGAGCATGCCGCTGTGCGTGTTGATGGAACTTGTCTTCAGTATGGAGGTCCATGGAGGGCACCCCCTGTCGCAGCATGCAGGGGCTTCTATGTCGACAGCTCAGCTCATTACCTGACCAGTGTAGTCAGTGGCCCAGAGCCGAAAGCAGGCACTCTGTGGTAAAGAACAGAACATTTCTAATTAGCTCACCCATATGCCTTCCAACATAATGTAGAACGTCATATAATTTGACAGGGCACTCTGATTTAACGGAACTTTTGCTCAGAGACACTGCAAAGTAAAGTGCACAGGTCTGCATTATTTCTGGTAGCACGGCTGATGCGCTCACTCATATATGAGCGTTATGAATGTCTTTTACAGTACTGGATATGCACTGATCAATAGCTTGAAGCTGTGCTCGACAGAGCTGAGAACTTTCTATGTGGTTAACTTTCACAGGGCTCGGTATGCATGTTCATGAGAAAACTTTGTGTCACTTTGAAGCCTGCAGTATTTCTAAAGTGCATGACAAGAATGATGCGTTGAACAGTGAATAAGAAGAGAGTTGGTTTTATGATGGCAAATTTCAGGCTTTTTCATGCCTCCCTGTTGTCTCTCCTCATTATGTCAGTGTTGCAGGAAGCGCGAGTCCCTCCTTCTTTCTAATTGCATTAGTGAGAAAAATCTAATGGTTTCCCTAAGGTTTTGATCAGAGGTAGTGATAATGATTAAAGAGTTTTTCAGGGGCCTTTTTTGCAGCCAGATTGCGCATCAATAGTGCGATTGAAAGTCTTCAGGTGTTCCAGCAGGGCTGACCCATATTCCTGTTTATCCTCCTAAAAGGGGAGCAAACAAATACTGTGGAAAAGTTTTGTTAAAATGTGTCCTCTAAAGTTTTAGTTAAATGTTGTGACAAGGTCAGTGAAAGACCTAGTCTTGAAGAGGATAGGAGAAAAAAGGGATGTGCCTTGTGATGAGTTATATGAGGAGACACAACAGTATGGCAAGCTTGCTGGCTGGCAACCTGTTCCATCTGTCTTTTTATCCGACTTCCTGTTCCTTTGTCTCTTTTCATCCTTTTCATCTGCTGCTCTCAAAGAACTGCTTCTGAGGATTATTTTCATGATAGATTAATCTATTGATTACTTTTAGGATCACCTAATTGGCCCCTAATTGATTCATTGTTTGATCTATAAAATTTTTAATTGATCCAGAAAAGAAATTTGAAAATGATGTTCTTATTTTGTAAGGATTCCATATATTTCTACTATATGCAACAGCAAACTAGCATTGAGCAAATGTTTCAGTGTGTTTTTAGCCATGCTAGCAGTGTGGCTCCAGGTGTCAGTCACCTGGTTCACCGCTTTGGTTCAGCCTGAAGTATCTTTTGTCCAACAACGTGGCAAACTCTCAGCCAGTCACATCACTGGTTTTATCGCTCTGAAACAGCTTCACCAATCACAGAATTTAAGACAAGAGTAGATCAACAAATGAATAAACAATTCTTCAAGAAATGGTATTGTTGTGTGGATGGTGCAGCCAGCCAGAGGCAGGTGGTGATTTGTTTTTATTTTATTTTTACAATGATGACAGAAATAAAACTATTGATAAAGCCAGCCCTTCAACACATTAAAATTTAATTTAAAAGTTAATTTTTGATGCTGATTTAAAGGCATCTGCTGGTTGACAAATGATTAATTTAAAAGGTTTATTACATTTTCCTCCATTCCTGCAGATTTGGTCAAAGTATTTCTTTTTTTTTTTTTCATTCCTAAAAAATAGCAAAACAGAAACTGATATCAAAATATCACACGGGTGGGCAAAGGAGACAGCCAGGGAAAAAAAAACAATGGTCGGACTGCTGCTTGCACTGCTCACCCCTCCATTAAAATAAGCCCCTTAGCCTTGTTAGTTAAACTCTCCAGTCAGCGCTGTTTTCTCCCGTAGGTTCACCTGTAAAAGATGCTGCTGTGCTGCCATGCACTGAGAGAAGGCACTGTACATTCAGAGTGAGACCCTCTAGGGTTCTCAGGGTAGAAACTAGACCCGAGAATCACCATATGCGTCTCACCCCGTTCCTCCTGTCTTATCAGAGTCCTCCAGCTGATGCCAACAGAGGTGTTAAGGCCAGAGAGGCCGTGCCGGGCTCCACTCGTGACGTCAACATAAAGCTGCACTGTTCTCAGAAGGCCACATGCCAAATTTGAAGGTGATTAATTAAATTCCAAACGGAGCGGGCGGGTCTGAAGACATTTCTATTTTGAATAGAGTTGGCATATGTCTCAGCCACAGCAACTCTGAGAATGAAAGATAGGAAACCTCGAAAACACACTTAACCGAGCTGCCATTGAATGCAGCTGAATGAGTCTGCCTGGTTAAAAGATACAACATTTAACTGTTGCAAAATGACATCGGTTGTTAAAATGGATAAATAATGGAACTCTTCCAGAAAAGTCTGTGGAGATTTACATAGGAGTGTCATAGAACAGTAACTACTGGGGATTTACTCTCCTCTGGATCAACCATCTGTTGCTGAGCCTTGAGAGCAGCAATCTAATTTAATTTGTGTGCAGGAAACAGCTGGCAAATATCGTTATTACGTTTTCTTCCGTTTAGAGTGCATAGGTGTTGACAGATCAGAGCAATAATGTGAAAATTAATGTACAAATTACCCCATGATGAAATTAATCAAAAACACACTTCTTTGCCACAGTGTCAAGCAAAAGACAACCAGTACAATTCAATTAGTTGCCGTTTAGAAACATTTACTTGCACCGTGTGCAATGCCTCCTTTGTATGACAGACTTAATTGCAATAATTACCCCAACTAAGAAACATTTTGAAACTTTAATTTGTGTGTGTGTGTGTGTGTGTGTGTGTGTGTGTGTGTGTGTGTGTGTGTGTGTGTGTGTGTGTACATCCATAAGACACACATCTTTTTTCTTTGCCGTTTTCATGTTCTCCATCATTGCCTGCATCACATCTCAGTTTTTTTTTTTTTTTTCATTGCAGCAGCTGCCAGCCAGTGGGCCCACTGAGTCTGGATGACCTCTGGTCAGTGACCTGGGTAATAAAAGCCCATACATGGTGCGATCTGCCTACCTTGAACATGTCACAGTTCAGACCGGTCAGATGCTATATACCTCTCTCGTACACTCCACCGGTGGAGATGTCTTTAATGAGAGAGACACATGAGTAGGCATGGCAGGCAGTGAGAAAAGTGAAATGGAGACGTTCTAAGACAAGTATTTGACAGAAAGAGTTTCAGTTTGTGTGTCTGTGAGCGTGTGTGTGTGTGCGTGCAAGCGCGTGTGCATGCGTATGTACGTGTGTGTGACCCAGAGAAGAGTTGGTGAGTCTCTAACAAGCGGCTTCATCAGAGTGAGGAATGAGCTGCCAAGCAGGATCTTTCTTTTGACCTACCTTGGAGAGAGCGATGGATGGATGGATGGATGGATGGATGGATGGATGGATGGATGGATGGATGGATGGATGGATGGATGGATGGATGGATGGAGACAGAACGGAGGGAAATAGGGAGAGCCTCTACTGAAGTGCTTTGCAGAGGCTCCTTTCTTCCTTGCCTGTCAAGGCAGCTCGTCTGTCTGCCAGGAGACAATCACTTATCTCCTCGCTCTGATCCCACAGTCACGACTTGGAGCACCACCGGTACACAGGCAATGACCAGGGAAATGATGCAGTGCATATGATGGATAAAGAGGATACACACGGTGACTGCTGCTTTTGGCACCATACCAGCCATATCACCTCCCAAGTTGATGGGTTGGGGCAGGGGGCATTTTTGAAAGTACAATCTGTGGATGAAAGGTAGCTATCAGCATGGAAAAGCAGTTAAGGTGGACCTTTGTGTACCTGAAAATTGTGTTTAACCTTATTTTCTCCTGGATAAAATATTCACTAAATGTCAACACAATTCACTTTTTCCAATATATTTATTTTTCTTTGAAGAGAGATTTTCTCTGGTTGTTTTCTTGCTCGCTCTCTCTCTCTCTCTCTCTCTCTCTCTCTCTCTCGCTCTCTATCACAGAGCTCAGTGCATGCATTGCTCTTGCATTAGTATGCACACTGAGTTCAGTCACACTTTGATGTGCAGCCACATGATTTCACAGTCCACCCTGGTGGCACCGATCAAATTTACAGGTATGTAGAGGCAAGACTGATGAGGAGATTCAGGTTTTCATTTCATTTCTGCTTAAGGGTTTCACAGTTACGAGACAATATAATGCCCAAGGTACATGCCCTGTGTGTGAGTATTGGGTGTTAATGTTGATACAAGACTCTAAAAATTCAATCATTTGCTCGTTTTGTCACCATAACTTATCATAAGCAAGTAACAGAAAAATGCTTGGAAAAGTATTTTGAAACATTTCATTCATTCTGTCCGTGTTTCCTTAAAAGTAAGTCCTCCTCTAAGAGAGAGTGACCTTGAGAATCAGCGTGGGCACGAGTTCAAAACAGCGTCATGATTCTAATCTTTATAATTAATGGGTACAAGAGTCTGTGTCATTCATTACCACTGATATTTAATCTCGTAGATGGGCGATAGTTTCTGTGACTGAATCATGGCATATTTCAATTCGTGATTGATGCCTCTCTGCAGAGGATTGCAATGGAAGACGAAGTAATCACTCTCAGTCAAAAAAGGGAAGAGTGAAAGTTTGGGCTTTTTCTTTCCACAGAGCTCCAGCTTTCAGCAAGTCAATGCAGTGTTCAGTTCCCAATGTGACGAGGTTTGATAAGAAGCCACGGGAAGCTTGAAAACCTTTGATTGCAGTATTCTCTCTGCACACAGAGAAAACATATGATTCACACGAATACACTCTTAATAAACACTGAGTATTGATTCAAAGAGATGTCAAAAGTGGGGAGAGTTTGTTGTTGTCTTCAGCTCTGCAGGGATGTCAGATGGCAGCTTGTTAATAATAAACTCATCAATCATTTTTCTAATGAATCATCTCACATCTCATTGCTGCGGTACGTGGTTCATTTTTCTCTGTTGTGGCCTCAACAATAGAAACAGATGAGACTGAGACTCTTCTCCTGCTCGTGTTACCACATCAAGATGTTATCTCCAGCTTAAAAGCTTATCAAGTCGACAGTAATGATATTGAGTGACTGAACTGTGTGTTTTGATGGATATCGCTGTGAGTAATCTGATGCCAAATTGTGTTCCAGTTCTCATATTGTTCTGATTTTAGAGTCTGCAAATAACCACGCTCCGCTTCTCCTCTCGTTCGTACCCCCACCGATCGGCCACCCACCCATCCCTCGCCTGTCTTACAGTCATTTGTCATAGCTATGATTCTCTCCCACAGGTACAAAATAGAGAGATAGGTTGAAAACCGATTTTGGTGCTCTGTGACACAAAAATGGATTAACATTGTCCGATGTCTGTTTGGTCCCCAGTTAATCTGTTGCACATTGTGTACTGTGCTGTATTTTCACTTGTCTTCATTATGCTCTCTGATGGTACCTGTCTTTAAAGTGATGTGCAATGCTTCATTAGGAGGATAGTTATCTCTGCAGTAAAGAAACACCATTGAGGATGGTGAGAATTAACAGTGACAACAAATTATTTTGCATACAGTCGTTGATTAGAACTACATATAATCATGTATATTAAGAAAAGCTCCTATATTTACTGGAAACCTGGGGCCCTGATATGCTGAAGAAAACAGTTTGTACTATGTGTCATCTGACCATGATGGGTTAGGGGTCTGTGACCTAAATGTTTATACCTGAGTGAGACATGATGACTGTTTAAATGCTGAGATAACGGCACACATTTTCAGGCGGTCTCTCCTGGAAGGGATTTGTGTGGTTGCACTCATTTGTTCGCACATAATGGGAGAGAAACAATTGGCGTATATAGTCAAATTATTAATTAAAAATCAATTGAGGAATGTAATGTATAACATAACCAGGTGTCAGTTTACGGATAATCCAACCATTTAAATACCTGGCAAGTCAAAATGCTCACATTGATGCTACAATCATATTAAAATCCAATATTGCCATAAAATAGTCCTTCATTACAACACTTCCTATAAACCTTGATAGAATCATTATTGCAAAATATCTGATGGTTGACAAATTTAGACAAAATCTCACTGCATAAATCATCACACTCAATATATACTGTGTATGAAAAAGCACAAGCAAAAGCTACAGATTCCTAATCAGAAAAATGAATCTAATGACTAGAAGTGATTATCTTATCCTCGTGGCCTTTCACTGAGCCAGGGATTAATGTGCTGATGAAAAAATGTGACTCAAGCAATTTTTTAAATGTATGGCCACCCCTGTCTCCTTGAAATTATGTTTATATACAACTAATTTGCATTCATAATTACCTGGTAATTATGATGCAAATTAGTTGCAAATTAGTGCAGGACTGCGACTCCAGAATCGAGGGTTCACATCCAGCCTCCAGACTGTTGTTGGGTGTAGAAAACAATAGCAATCTGCTAAATGAGAGAAATATATTGGTTTAAAAATCTTCTGCTTCAAGTCCCTGCTGAGATTTTCTGTGTTAAAACAGACGATAATCTTTCCCTAACCAAGTGCTGCCAGTGCCTAAACATAACCATAAAAAAGACGAGTAATGCTGTAGTCCCTACGAGTGCGCTGCAAGACTGCCTGTTTCCGCAGAAAACAAAAGAAATACATTACTGACACATTCAGTATCAACACTTTTGCCACAATTTGCCAGGTGTGTCAATTTCCTCATTACATTAATAGAAAGTATAATTTGGTCTGCATTATGTTTCCCTCAAAACATGTTTGGTGTTGCTGAGGTGGTATATGAGCAGAATTTCTAGGACACAGGACTGGTATGACCTATCATGTAATAGGCAGGTATGAAAAAAAATGGCTGTTGCCTGATCTGTTTAAATAAAACATCTTCCGTCATGATGACTTATAGCTTTTTATGACCGCTTCATGCTCCTGTCATCTTCATAGTCCACATCACACTCTTGTCCTTGCCGCAACCGAGAGCAAGGTCAGCCTCTAAATGCCACATCTGACATCGTTACTCTGCATTGTCAAACAGGAGCTAAGTGTTTAGCACATTGATTTTCTTTGGGAAAGTGATCAATGCTCTGCCATGCAGTTATCATCTCAAGAATGTGTCATTTAAAAGCCAATATCCGTTGTAATTAGGTGTTTAGTGGAAAATTCTTTGTCATGTTCACGTCAAGCAGTCACACTGGGCCTAAATAGAGAGCACAGGGGATAAATCATAGCACACGTGCAATGGCTGCAAGCTTTCATTAATAGATCTTGGACATTCGGCACATCTTTATAATATTTAGTCCGGGAGACAAAACACACAGTACATGCTGGGGACCAGGCTGCTTTGGCTCAGCCAGGTGCATGGCAAAGCAGAGTCACTTTTCACAGCTATCTAACCACATTGGCACTAACAGCCTGGAGTTATGCTTGTGCAGCATATGCAGAGCTAGTCCATTTAAAATGCTGTTTGTGCAAGCAAGTGTTTACAATAAAATAAATAAATGAATGAATGAATATATGAGAGAGAACATTAACAGACACACGGTGAGATGTAGCCAACTTTCCTTAACGCTAAAAGGCAGCATTAAAACATGCAAACATTCCAGTGAGAGGGATTTGAACCTATTAACATTTATTGCATATGGGCCCCAGTAATTCAAAACCATGCAGCTCCCTGATTGCTCAGCTTCACTGAAAGTTGGCAGATTATTTTCACAGCAAAGTGCCTTTTCTCCACATACGCTACTTTGGAAATTTTTGCATGCAACCATAATTTGATGTTAAGTGCCTTCTGATGCATTATGCATATTCAATAATGCATTGTGTGTAATCCAGGCAGACCTCAACTGAACCTGGAGCGACATGTCGTTCCAGACCCCACACGCTGAAGCCCCGGTGTGGCGTGAGCACTGTTTGAGACCGCGACCGTGTTCTCTGCATCTCACCTTCTCCACTGTGTCATTCCGTGTCACACAATGTTCAAAATAGACCTCGACCAGAGAGAAGCTCTAATGTATCGTACTCAACAAACAGCATTTTCTAACTTTTATTTTTAGCTATTTTCAGAACATTTCCTGTCTTTCTTTTTTCTGAGAAGAGGTGAACTGAAACTTTTCAGGGCCCACAGCATTCAATTGTTTTCTACTTAGGAATGTCACTGTTCGAAGGCTGCTCCGCTGTGCCGTTCAAAAAGGCAGTTTTGTGATTTTGAATGGACAATTTAGTTTCTCATTTCACCATCCCGCTCTCATTTAGAGCGAGCAGTGACCTGTGTCATATGGACATCGGATAGAAGTCAGGCACCACCAACTGGACTGCAGGGTGCAGTAAAACACAAAGAGGTGTGGCTCCACCTGCTAGCATGGATCCTCTGGTTGTGTTGGTTTGTAATGACACACAGAGACACACAGCAGAAGAGAGGAATAAAGGAAGAAACAAGGAGTCATAAATAGAGGTTTGCTGACTCTATCTAATGTTCCTCTTTATATGACAGTGACAGCATACAGTAAATTCTGTACTATAGTGTTTCTGGCACAGCACTACACTATTCCTGGCTTCACCCTCCTGTCATGGAAATATATAAGCAGGATGTAAGAAAAAGGACACGAGCCATCTCTTCCCTTTACTGCAGCTTTTTATTTTGATACCACATTTAAAATGCAATGAAGTCCTCCTCCATCCAAAATATAACTGCCATGCGCATGAAAGAGTAGCCAACAAAGTTATCCTTCCACCTGAAAGACCACAGAAGTAGGTTACATCCTGCATACATTTACAATAATCACCCCCCTTTTTCCATTCGTCTCTCAGGTAACTTCTGAGAACTTTTAATGTGTTTTCTAAAGCAGTCTTTTTGTGTGTTTTTTTGTTGTTTTTTTTTACCTGACAGCCATTAGTTTTCATTGCCTTTCTGAACAACCATGTGGGTAATAAAAGCTTGAATTGACATTTAAGCTATAATGGTTGTCAGCAGCCCCTGTATTACCCCTCCCCTCACTGGGCTTGATCTTGGCAGTGGGTCTTCTCGCAGTGGGCTGAGTCCATGACACGGAGAGTTATATATGCCAGGGCATTACAGAACCCTTCTTAATCCAGTTTGTCACGCTGCTCCCTCTGGACTGGGGTAATTTCATGGTGCTGAACTGGTATTGATAGAGCCTTGGTAAATGAGGCACGCAGCAATCGTTAACTTTAATAACCATAAAGATGTGAGCATTGGAGTCATACAGGCACACAAGAGGAAACCCATACAGGTGATTAAGAATTGACCAGGGCCGTGGCCGGCAGCACCTCGCATCTCTTATTTGTACTAATGGAATTACCTGTTAAAAATGTCAAGACTATTACCACCGATGGTGTAATTGCTGCACCACACTTTTCCCATTCAGTAAACTGCAGGCAATTTCCATGTCTCAGTGCATGAAGAAGCCTGTCAAAATCAAGGTGCATACTAAGATTTTTCTTTTCCTGGCTTTCTCCTCATTTATCAGACCTATTCATAGCCGGGTTCTTGTACACTGGAGCCACTGTAGTAGAACAGTATTCAGTATTCTGTGAGACTTTAGCTAGATTCAGAAATAAGCCATACCAGCAGAGGGGAAAAAAACAACATTGATTCTTGTGACTCCAGTATAGCTGGGTCAGTGGTTCCTGTCAGTCAGCTTGAGCTCCGTCTTTCTCTCCCTCCCCCTCCCCCACGCCTCCTCCCTCCCTGCTTCCTTCAGGTTTGTGGTAGCTCCAGGCACTACTATAGCTGCTGTGTCCACTTGTTTGTCTGCTCCCGTTACTGTGGGTGATGCTGCCTCAGGAGGAAAGTGAAATCCAGGCCACAAAAGGGTCAATGAGAAACCAGCCTGAAGCCTTCACACTGGCTGAGGTCAGACAGACCATACTGATCACTGCAACAGGATGCTGATGGGCACTTGATAAACGATGAATCCACTCCAGCTCCTGATGCATCAGTGGCGCACGGGTCAAAAGGATTTTAGATTGGATAAACCATGGTTAACAATGCCTGAGATTAATTTGTTTGTTATTCTTGGACACAGTCTGCACTGTGAAATGTCCCAAAGCAAGCAAATCCTCCCACTTCTTCTTTAGATGCGTTTAGTGGTGAATGGTGCAAGCTCCTCTGGTAGCCCTCTCCTTGAGGCTACCTTTTTATTATTCATTAGCGAGAGTTGGCTCTCTGGGAAAGGGCTTCAGAGTGAGAAGAAGTGGCTGGGGCTGAAGCCTTAGTGGGCGATTTATTCTCAAAGGCCAGGAGAACCTCAGCGCTACAGAGAAGTACTCCATGTCCAAACCACAAGAGGAATGGTGTCTTTTCATGCTTTTACCAACAAAAGACTCTTTCTAATGTGCAATACACACATTCAGTGTTCATGTTAACACCTCACCTCACCTGACAGTTAACACCAGCATAGCTCTAATGCAGCACATACACAGAAATATGTACTACGCATGCAATCACCTCTCTCTCTCTCTCTCTCTCTCTCTCTCTCTCTCTCTCTCTCTCTCTCTCTCTCTCTCTCTCTCTCTCTCTGGCAACTTCACACACCTCCTTCATACTCCATGAGGTGCGATTCAGGGAGCATTAGCAGTGATATACTCCATCATGGAAATATAGTAGTGAGGTCTAATTCTACTCCTCCCAGGGATTTCTCTTCACACACTATTCATTTTAACTGGTCCTGTTACAGAAGTAGAGGGATTTGAGCCGTAAATGAGGGCTGTGTAATTTCAGATAAAATATAGAAACCGTATCAGTTGCCAAGAGGAAGGACATGAAAAGTTGTTCTCTGGCACTGCCTCCAAGGCCTCCATTTGGAATCCACTCGACAGCACTTTGTAGCGTGTTTAAACATTATCCTAAGTAATCAGGAGGAGTGTTCATGAAGTTCCAACTTGATGTTTAAGTAATGAAACGCTAAAGTCTGATGAGAATCATTAAACATATATGCAGTGGGACAGCTGGCCCAGAGCCACTTTGATGCCTTTGCTCCTTGAAAAAGATCATTAATATCACCCGCACCCCCCCCCCCAAACATGAAAAGCATAAAAGTAGTCAGGGCAAACAGAATAGAGCTTTTTTAATTTTTGACATATCTGACAACTTTTCAATCAGATTCATTTGATTGTGTTTAAAACTGTGCATCACAAGTCATAAAATGGGTCCATTATGCATGGTTCCACTGAAAGAAAAGCTGACAGAAGAAATAAAAGTCAGTAAACAATCTGCTGCTGAATAAAACTTTGCGGTGGTTTGCGTTGACTTCTCTGGCGCACAGTACAAAGTAACTTTGTTCACTTGTAAAAAGGCATTTGGCTGCTGAGAGTCTCAGTTTGCCTTCCAAATGTGCATCATTTTCAGCAATAATTTGAAATGCATCCCTCTCTGCTTCTTGAATAAGAATCAAGTGTCACATTTACATTTCTTAGCTCTACACATGTCTACATTTATTTACTGACAATGGAAACCATAATTCCTGTTGCCACCTGAGATGTAAATTGACAATTAGAAGTACTAAGGCAGTGGATAGCTCTTACTTACACAGACACACTCGGGAGCAACAACAAGCCCACAGAAAAGGAGAAATTGTGAAGGAAGCTGGACTATGTTGATGCAGCAGCTGCGTGTCTGAGAAAACAAAACGCACTCCAGTGTGCAAACGGAAATGGCTCATTTTCACTGAGTGTGCACTGATTAAGTTGTTATGACGAGTCCTTGAGAGGCTTAAGTTTTCCCGGCTGCTGTGTTGCTACCCTCGGCCATATGTCATTACTTAATAACTGTAGCAGTGCGAGGAGCAGTGTGAGAGAGAGAGGAGGTGACAGAAATGCTTGCTGATGGTGAGCCGGTGATTACTGCTCTTGGCCGCTCTGTAAAGAATATCATTGTTGATGCCGAAGCTGAGCCAAGGTGCAGTGGGGAAATTTTGTTTCATTTTGCTTTGTTTTCGTGTGGTGACATGTCTCCAGCACCTGCTCTGTGTCAAAAAATGCGAGATGCAGCGAGATCAGAAGGATATCAGTTGCCAGGAGAGAACGTTCTTTGTCACTCAAGAGATGAAAAGAAGCTGTCACTTCCGTTCCTGCGAGGCTGGAGTCTTTGCTTGAGTAAACTGTCATGGGTTTGTTCCTGTGACCTTGACTTTATGCACAGAAATGATGCAGCCCATCATCACTCTTGGTGACCCGTCTATCTATGGCTGCAAAATGCAAGCCTCCAAAATCTCTTGTAGGTTAAACTGAGCTAATAAATCACTTTCAGGTCGGACTAACTCTAAAAGTCACACTGTACAAACAAACTTAAAGACAGTAGATCTGCAAACTTGAGGCTACAAACAACCCATAACGCAACTTTTTTTAAATGTCATTTCCACAAAATACATAATCTTATGTTACAACCAATGTGGTTCATTTACTATGTAAGTGTAAAAGGTTCTGCATGCATTGCAGTTTTCAAAGTGCCCCCACTCTACAAATCTCAAACCCTACTCTGTGGAAAACACTCTAACATGAAGTACGGCTTTTTGTCTTGATCTCTCATTCCTTCTCCCCCTATCTGTCTCCACATTTTACAACCGTATACCTCATTAACAGCTCCTAATTGGCCGTTGGGCTATAAGCTGAAAACAATGAAGCATCGATTTCCTTAAACATAATCACCTCGTCCAGTCATTTAATGGCTGCTGTCACTGTGGGCCGCCAAGAGAAAAATGACCAGTCAGTGCTCCCATCGATGTCCTTCACCTCCACTCACCAAAGGCTAGAGTGCACACATACCCACTCCATCTTAGCAGGTTGGTTTAACCCCTTTAGCCGCCTGACAAGCTCCAAGCACTACGTCCATCACAGCCTGTCTCAAGCTGATGTCATCCCACAATGCGCTTTAATGCACACACAGTTACTGTTACCACTGCGTTTCAGGGAGAGTATATGCAGTGGAATACGACAAAATTTTCTGTGCATAAATACACAAACACACTGATATGGACGCAGCCACGCACACCAGCTCAGACACAGATAATGGATGGTCATTTAGCCCACCAACTACCTGAATGGGATTATGTCGAGTCCAAGTGGCCATTTGTCGTCTAAGTGGCTCTCGTGACTGGCCCAGTAGAGTCATCGTGAAGCCATTTACACTGCTCTCTCCTCCCATACCAGATGGTTCATAGTGATCACGCCTAATGTCCACCTGGCTGATGGCTGGACCTCGCCCCGTGGCTGGCACACACACCAGCATGTATTTAGGTACGTGTGTGTGTGTGTGTGTGTGTGTGTGTGTGTGTGTGTGTGTGTGTGTGTGTGTGTGTGTGTGTGTGTGTGTGTGTGTGTGTGTGTGTGTGTGTGTTGGCATAATCCTGAATCCTGGTGGCAATAATTAGAATAATCGTCAGAGTAATCAAAATGATATGTTTAAATATTCAGTCAGATGTCTAAAAGTAAAGCAAATTCAGGCTTAAACCTCATAAACCATGTATTCCTCACATTAGTGATGATCATTCATCTTTTTGAACACCAAATCACTGACTGTGTCTTTAGGCCAGGGATCAGTTTTCATTTCTTTCAGTACAGGTAGAAAATCAACTGGCAGTAACACAGAGTTGCTTGATCTACCGTAGGTTGTAATTATTCTATTATTCCAGTTACAATTTCAGAAGAAACCTTGATTTGCAATGTAGACTTAACTAGATTTAATATTTTTTTTGTTCTGTTTGGGTTCAGTTCATGTCTCCTGCTGAAATGCTGTCAAGGTGAATCCTGTCCCACGTTAAAGTCATATCATGCAGCCTTTCCTTTGTGGTGGGCCTCTTACTAAACTACAAGTCTACAGCGATCAACCCATCAATTCATGATTCATTTATTGCTCAGTGGTGTCTTCAAAAGGTTTAGACTTCTCCGCTCAGCAGAGGACATTTGAATCAGCTGACTGTGTGTCTCAGTTTCATTCATGTTCTTGGTTCGTTCACATTCATGCACATGCATCACTGGCTCATTGGTGCTTCTTCTGTTTGGCTGCCAGCTGACAAATAACATCAGCTGATTTCCTCATGCACACTCTTTGCTGCCACAGTTTCCCTCCAACATCCCAGCCTCCTTTATGTCACTGAAGCTTTGGTATTATTGATTTGAATGTATGTACCTGTACCTGATCTCAGCTTATAAGCATTTGCAATGAATGGTCAATTTGCAATTTGTCACCTTCAGTATCTTTGTCTAAAATGGGGAAACACACAATTTTGAATATTTGATACACAAGTCCTGGACCAGCCGCTCGAATGAAACAGCACAAGCATGGCTAGAAAGAGGAAGAACTCTGAAATGTCTTTTGTGATGTATTTCTGATGTCACAAATCATAAAAAAATGTAAAAAAAAAAGAAAAGAAATTGAAGCTGGATTGGATTGATAATTTTATTTTTATTTTCCCAGTGCCCAAATGTGTTACCAATACATGGAAAAACATGGCTGTTGGTCACATCATTCAAGGTAACCCAGGTGTGCTTAGAGCACAGAGTTTGTTTTTTACAAGATCAGGTTCATGCAAACCGACAAATGTTTTGACAAATTTTTAATGAGAAAAATGATTTTGATGAAATGTCTCTGCTTTAGGTTTAGATTTGCTTATTATTCACAAATTAATCATTCAAGGACCATCAGACTCTGCTGATAATTGTTACATTTGTGACAAATGGTGTAATTTTGGCTTTTTTTTTTTTCTTTTTTTTTTTTTTGTAAGGACAACATGCCTTTCAAAGCCAGCTGCTGGGTTCTGAGGGTCCCACTGAGGAAATGAGTCCAAAAGTCACAGATCACACAGATCACAGTCACATCACATTCAAACAAGAATATCATGAATATGACAGAGGCTGCTTTTGTTGTCCCTTGTCATGTGTTTCCTGGCTGCACCTCTGTAGTGCAAACCTGCAAATAAGGCACTGAAGCTAGCCAGGGGGATTCAAACCAATTCAGTATTCTGTGATGCAATGTAAAGTCCTCACTTATTCAGAGATCTGCTGTGACTTGAAAGCAAGTCTGCAGGTCAGGAAGCTGTCAGTAAAATATTCAACAAGCCAACACATTGTAGGGTTTGGGGTTTTAGCACACTCAAGGGATTTTTCTCCTCACTTTTATAGTCTGTGTTCTGCCTCCTCCTACCCAGAAATATCTAACAACAAGCACTGAGAGAGTGACATTAATACTGCACGACAGCACAGTCCAGCAGGACTGCAAATGTTTGCCTTTTAATCCAGGACTCAGCGGCCTTTGGTCTGGCCACAGCAGACATTGATGGGAATGGGAGAAGAAAACTGTTGCCAAACTTGTCGAGGCTTCTGGGAGCTCAGTTCCGTAATTCATGACCCGTGCCATTTCAAACATTTGCACAGCTATCCCAGCTAGAGAAACATATACCGGCTGTTGTCATGGCAGTGCAAGCAAATGCATCGTCTCACCGTAGCATGAAGTTTTCTTTAAAACTTGTTACGGGGGAGTAAAATAAGGCTAGAACAAGATGGAATGTGGCTTTGGTTGTCTCGCCGTCTTGTCTCGCACTCGGCCCATTCTGTGGATTGGAGAGGATAGGTTCAACCCTCTCCTCTCCTCTCCTCTCCTCTCCTCTCCTCTCCTCTCCTCTCCTCTCCTCTCCTCTCCTCTCCTCTGTCCAGGGATGAGCTCCAGTTTAATTGTTGGACGCTGGTGTCTGTTGCGGTGGCTGTCAAGGGAAGATAAAGAGTTTTTCCTGGGGCGTAAGGAAAGGGGCGAGCTGTGATGGAGGGCCTCTCTCCTGCAGCTCCGTTGGCTGCATTAGCCCCACGCTTTATAATTGTGTGAAGGGGGCACTTCCAGTGGCTCCCTCATTACTCATTGGCATGGCCAGTCCCTGGCAGCCAGACACACCTTGTCCTCTAGCTCTCTCTCTCTGCCTGTCTCACTCATTTCAGGATGTCCCTCAGCTCTATCACCACCTCTCATTCCCCTGGGCAATCCTCCCTATTGTTATTTTGACCCAGTACCGCCATCGGCACCTATTGCCTTCTCTTTTCATAGAATTTGTTTGACACCCTCCTTTGTCAGACTGGGACCTATTGTACAGCATCTGCTCTGGCTGATGTCACCTATGCATTGGATTTAATGCTTCAGCGTTGTACAGACTGTATTGGCTCAGTCATCGCACTCAAAGCTGTCAGGTTCATCTCTTTTAATCATATCCACAACATAGGGAAGATCAAGGATGCAAAGGCAGGCACATTAAGACATAACAAGTGCATGATGTGATCTTCATCATGGGTTGATTGGTATGGAGTGAGGACAGCCATCTGAGTGAGAGGCAATTAGATGATATAATTGAGATGCCTAGAGGGCCAATTTGTTACACATACTTACAGTGCAAGTGCCCAATGATTGTACTGCAGCGCGCCTGACATAGTATCATGTGAGGTCATTTCATTCACATTGTTGTTGCTTATTTGGATTTTTGATGTTGATAAAAAAAAACGTTACAGCACCTTTCTATGTGATCGCTGCTGTTCATTGCCTATTTCTATTTAATTTCGTTTCCTATTAATCTCTCCCATGTACTGACCCTGTACCACTGTGTCTGTGTCTGTATCTGTCTGCAGAGGGAGGTACGTGTGAGGTGATTGCTGCCCACCGATGCTGTAACAAGAATCGTATTGAGGAACGTTCTCAGACAGTCAAGTGCTCCTGTTTACCAGGGAAAGTGGCCGGGACGACACGCAACAAACCCTCCTGTGTGGATGGTGAGGAAGTGTTTTAACACTGTGCATTAATTAATGAAGGCACTTGTGAGGGAAAAAGCCCTTGTCTATTTGATACCTGTTGTAGCCTACGTGGCCCGGTATCCCCAGAGATTATGTGTGAATTTCATCCAACATCAACATAACAAAATTCATTGCCAGCACAAGGTGCAGTGTGCCCAATGTAGAGATATGGAGAGCAATAGTACTGAGGTCTGGTTGGTTGATGGGAGGCATGTTTCATGCTAGAGTTTGCCTCTTGTCACAGACCTGCACCATGAATGTTTTAATTACCTGTAAACATGATCTTTTCCAAAGTGTTTTTGTTGCCAGTACGTAAACAATGTTTATTTGCTCTAATTGCAATCTTGTCTAACAGTGACCCTAAGACACTGATGTTTGATTTAAAAAGAAAATTGTAGTTTAAGTTTGCAGAATCATGCTTTTCTGCCAATAAGACTGTTTTTTCAGGAGTTTGTAAAAATCAGTGCAGAAGCTTCTTTACACTTTTGTGTAATTCCAGTATAAAAATTGTGTTCACATCAATCAACAACACATGGAAGTGACACTGTCATTAAACAAAATGAGGACAGAAAATTTTGTCAACATAATATCACAATGAAAGATCATTTAAATAATTATTATGAAATTTGTATTAAATTTGATTAAATGCGAGTGAAATTCAAGAGAGCTGTCATTTACACAAGATTAAGGAAAGAAACCTGAGGAGACGTTTGGCATGTTAGCAAACTGGAGGTCTCTGCATATTTCTGTTGAATTCATTCACTTTATACTGTAACACTACTTTGACCATATGTGCATCATTTAATTATTACGTAAGAGATTTCTCAGTGACTCATCCAGCCTGACTGCAGCTCTATACATGACATGTGCAGAATAGACTAACATTACATTTCAGAGACAGAAGACAGTTGGCAGTGGTGGAAGACAGATTCGGAGGGTTTACTCAAGTAAAAGTAGCAATACCACAGAGTAAATTACTCTGTTAAAATCCTCCATTCAAACTCATACCTTAATAAAAGTAGAAAAGTATACTCATCACAAGGTAGTCATTATGCAGAACGCTAATTTCAGAATAATATATAATATTACTGGATTATAATGATACATTAATGTGGTCACCACTTTAATGTTGCAACTGGTGAAGGTGAGGCTAATTTTAATTACAAAGCAATTAGTCATTACAGCTGCCATAAGTGTCATGGAGTAGAAGTAGAAAGTAGCAGAAAATGGTCTAAGTACTTCAAAATTGGACTTAAGTGCATACTTGAGTAAATGTACTAAATTGTATTGTATCGCTGTTCTGGGTTCTGGGGTCAGATTATCATCAGGCTTGAATAAAGTATTTTAAAAATGCTTATTTTTCATCACATGCTTCAACCTGGAGCAATTTCTGGACTTTTTTTTTTTTTTTTTTTTTTGCACCTGTCACATTTTCACTCAGTGTGAGCTCATTTTCACTCTAATATATACTGTCGGTCCTGCACCTCTATGGAAACAGACAATCAGGGCTAGAAGTATGGAGAACTCAAAAATGTCTTTAGTGCAGTGAAGCACAGTAAAAATACCATAAACCATAAAAAGAACATTTTATTTCATTGATAATTTATTTAACAAAAAATTACAATACGCTATTTTACCCACAAGCAGTGTGATATGGCATATATACATTTTTCCAGTCTGTGCAAATGATCTCTCTTTTCTTCTCCGCCTGCGATTCACTCAACTTTTTGCTCAATTGTTGTCATGTGGCTGTAGATGTCAGTGTAGTTACTCCAGGCTTCCCAGTAGCACTGACAAGTACAGAATTGAATGTTTTTTACAAGATGTGCAAATGCAAGCAGTTTCACTTTGGCAACATTTTAAATGAGACATGTTGAACAGTGTTTAAATGAAATACTACTATTTTACAGTTTGATTCATTTTCCTGAGGGAAGAATTTGCAGCACATGATTCATTCAAGGAGCGTCGGAAAGTTGAAAATCCAATGATAATTAGTGTTTCTAGTTACACTAAATGGTGTCATTTTGTTTTTGCTTTTTAAGAAAACATGCCTTTCAAACCCACCAATGGGTTGTGGCATTCAGAGGGTTAATAAACACCTCAGATAATGACCTACATCATATTCCATTATACTGTCTGTCTGTGTGTTTTTTCTTCTAATAGAAATACATTGAACCATTAACAACCCAGTGGTGCTGTGTTGCTGGGCATCATGGGAGATAGAGGATGAACCACTTGGGCTGTTGAACACCTGAGTAGGGAGCACGTTGCAGATCACATCGCCTAAGGCAGCTCAGGCTGATGGAAATGAATAATAAACACAAGTCAGGGAAGCTCCAGGCTAGTGCACCTGAATTACCTCAACTGAGAAAAACAATCAGGCAGAGGCAGCCCCATGGAAAGAAAAAAAAAAAAAAAAAGCCGACAGGAAGTCACAAGTCTACTGGGACAGAACTGCGATGCCCCCTTCACTCCGCAGAGCTCATTTATTGCTCCTCAGTGTCGATCTTTTCACCTCTACCTTCAACAGAGATCAAAGTCCTCTCTGTCTCTGCCCTCTTGGAAGAAAAAGTGAAACCAAAATATCTTCATTATGAGACATGTTACATGAAGGGCCAGACAGGCTCACACAGCAGGTTTCACGGGGTTGGTTAGCCACAGCTGAATTTCAAGAAGACCCTACAACATGAATTAGCTATGAGCCAACAATGACACAAAAGAACCTTCTCTTGGTTTGATGGAGAAATTACCCAAAACTCTGAATTTTTAGTCCTTGAGACATTTTTGTTCAAGAACTGTATGTTTGCCCTGCGGTCGGAGGCATCTCCTGAATGAAACATTGACAGAACTGACCTTGAGATGTAGCTTTTTGAACAGTGTGTGTTGTCCTTGTACAGAGAGACGCACAACCAGACACTGTCTCCTCCACAGCACCAGGCAGACAAGAGATTTGGAATCCTTTTATACTCATTCAGATTGTGTCTTTTTCACCAAACATGGCCTAGACAGACGTGATACAAACCCTGAAAACTCAGACATTTACTTGCTTGCAGTAGAAGTTGGACAAAGATATAAAAATTAACAAGTAAAAAACTGACTTGTGCACTCTGGAGAATAGAGGTGGAGAGGTACATGTTGTAAACACTTCATGCCTCTGTGCTTCAGGCTCCCACAGTGAGATAGTCCTTGCTGTTAGTGTATTGATTAACACACACATATAGAGAGAGTGGTGGTAAAAATGGAAATGACAAGTCACTGAGCAGCAAGCTACAGTATTAAGCACCACTGCACTACACTTAAAGAGTGAAGGTGGCCTCACCTCTTAATAATTTATTTCCTTTATTTGAGGCATTTGCCTCCTCTCTTGGATAATTTTCACCGGCTTGTGAGCTGTCTGTTATTTATTTAACACTTAAACCACCACGGGTTAAAGGCTGAAGGGCAGACAAAATAATAATATGATTATTCATAAGAGCTCATTTGTAGTCGGAAGTGTCATGTATTGCAAACACACCATTTAATTAAAGGTCTTTTTTTTTGTAAGTGTGGAAATAAAGGGACACGGCAGTGGGGCTTTTGACTATCTCGGGAAGCTATACCTGATAGTTGCAAGTGTTTGTCAGCTGGGCCCTGCAGGCTGCCGTTGCACTACGTGAGGGATTATAGACTCGTGGAGTCAGTGGCCTGTCCCCGCAGCAGCGCACCGGCCTGGCCCAGATGGAGCTTTCTCCCCAGGTCCCGGCGTTATTAATGTTCCGTCCAGATGAGGAACGATGCTGCAGCCCAGCTCATCCCACCACCCCCTGGGGGACACCTGCCGCCAATGTACCATACGCAGGTTATGTTCTCACAAAAAAACACAAAAACAAAATATATAAGGAATAGCCAGTGCTCTGATAGAACAAATCAAAAATATATCATCAGAGGTCGTTTGGTTTGGACACACACACACAGAGCCTAGAGGAATGAACGCTCCTTTATCTTTGGCCAAATTTGCAGAAACAGGCAGTCTCCCTGATGTGCTGTATTATCAGTCATTAGCTTCAAACCGCAGCATCAAAGCACACAGTGAAGATCAGTCCCATTGTCGAGTGTTTACTACCTCGTGAATACGGCCCACATTGGGTTATTTGAGTTGCTATTGGTAACTGTTTGGGTTGTCGTTAATATACGGCTGTGACGACAGCTTGCGTTGGGAGGTGTCATGCTCTGTGGGGGTCTGCTGTCAGATTATACCCATAGTGGGAATTGATTATTAGCTTTGACAAGGAGAACTATGTCCCAGTTATGTCAGGGGCAACGAGGCTCTTAGTGAAGAACATCCCTTTTAACAAGTCAAGCACTCATACAGTATCTCTCCAGCCTCGCCGGGCCCATCACATGCACTCAGATTAGCCGCTCATCACTGCACCACTGCCTTTATCCCAGTGTATGAGACATGTAAGCCCTCAGCCACAGTATGGACACACACACACACATACATACACACACACACACACGCACATACTTATGAACTCATTTACTCAACGCATGCATGCAGATACCCTAATATACACACATGCTTACACTTTGTGTTGTCATGTAGTTGCTGTAGCAGTAAACTCTTTCAGCACGAGACACACGCAGATGCCCGCTCGCTGCTGATCACTGATGGGGAATGAACCCTTCTGTTTGGCTGCAGGCGCGTATAGCTGAGCATGACAGGTTGTCATGGTACATTTGAGATACATCCGGGGGGGAGGCACACCGACACTACTTGAAGGGAGGGACAAGGAGTGTTGCAGTTCTTCCACGTGTGTAACTGGTCAAACAGATGCAAGCGGAGTATCACTGGCATGCTCGAGTAGGACGCAGTTTGACACGGGCTTTAAAGCGTAATAGCCTTGTAACAAGGGGGGCCACCATTGTCATCAGCAGGAATATCAAACAAAGAACTTCCTTAATAGTAAATCTTTTCGTTTTTCATTTTATCAGAGTTTATTCAGCACTTGCTTGCATGGATGGTGAAGTCCACACTGCCGATACCCAAGAACAACCAAGCAAACTCCTCGTCCTCCTACTATAAAACCTGTGGCCCTCACTGTCCTCTCAAAGGGCTCATACTGTTGAATAGCCATCTGCTACCATATGTGGTTGGCAAGACACGAACCTGCTGCAGATATGGCCTGAGGGTATGGGCAAAGGGAGCAGATTATACTGTACAACAGAAAAAAAAAATACTCCTTCTCTTACTGACAAACACACGCCAAGGCAGACATAAGGAGACACTAACAAACTGAAATCCTCCTGGGTCAAACAAGATGTTTGTGTCTTTGGAGAAGTTGAAGATAATGATTGTAAAACAAGTTTTCTCCTCCATCTTTGTCACACATCCCAGCGAGCTCTCACAGTCTTGAGGATGTGATTAAACTCTGCACCTTTAACCTTGCCAGGAGAGGATCTGACCCTAAGCTGGAGCAGAACGGTCTTCTCAGTTTTGTTTTTCTCTCTCCCTCTTTCTCTCTTTTTTTAAGTTAACATCATATTTCCTTTCTGCTGTCAGTGCTGGAGTAACAACTCTGTGGTTGTGCTAAGAGAAAGGAATAGAAACTTGAGGCAGATCTCTGTCAGCTGTGTGGGAGATTTTCAGAAATTGTCTCTGCACCCACATAAAGGAAAGGAAACAACTACGCAACAAAAGGAGTCATTGTTTTGCCATTAATAGGCACACACATTCACACCAACTCGCACGCACACACACGCACACACACATCAGCTATATATAATTTTTATTCCACGTGTCAGTATTTTGCATTAGAGAATAGGTGTTGCAGTTGTATGCATAACTGCTCATTCCAGTTTTACCTGAATGAATATGGGATCATGCAATGAAGGAAGTCCTTTCTGTGGCATTTATAAGAATTCATTTGAATTCAAAATCCATGCTTTAATTAAATCAAATGAACACAGGTATTCTTCTTCAGGTCTTGCGGGTGCCAGGGAGCCCATTACAAATTCCAAAATTCAGAAAGCGTGTGATTAGAAAGCCAAGCGATATTTTCTGAATAGCTAATCAAACCCAAGTTTTCTCTTCTGATAGGGGCAAAGATTAATGCAGAATAATGACTCACTGAGGCTGACCTTGGGTTCATGGGTCCAAGTCTCAGTCCCGCTGTAATTATACACTTGCTTCATTTGCTTCATGCTCCTGTGACCCTTTCAATACTTCACTGCTGTTTCGCAATGCTTGCACTTATACCTCTGTCTCATTAGGATGGAAATGTGTTTTTTTTTCTTTCAATCAAGTAGTTGACTCTTTTGCTTATGTGCATGATTATCTGAATGAATGACTGATTGATTGCCCGTTTTGTTTGGTTAATAACTGAGTAATCACTGCACTTGCAGAGCACTGAGGTAAAGTGATCAGGTAATGGGGAAGAGAAAAAGGAGAGTCTGGTGGTGATAGATGACCTGAATGAGTGTGTGTGAAAGAAGGGAAGTGAAGCTGGTTGTTTAGCATTATCAGCAAGCATCGACCCTCCACCCCAAACTGTAAATTTAACCCAACAAAATGGCACCAGGATTTAATGGCTAATTGCTTTCTGCTCCAGATCCTGACTGAAGGCAACCAATCTAAGTGATTCACCAAAAAACAGACACTAGAGCTGACATCACTGGAAAGCCATTGTTTTGCTATGATTAATTTAAGTCCAGCGAGTGCTGTGCAGGCCACTTCAAGTAAAAAAAAAAACAAAACGATTCATTGAGCCCACAGACACGTATTCAGATTTTGACACAGACTGAAATCAATTCTCTTCCTCATCCGTCAAGGTGTTCAAACATTCTGCTACCTGGCAGGGACGTGTCAGCGGGTTCAATCCATCACCCAGCCCGCTCACCAATGATCTGACAGATGCACTTGTAAGAGGTCCACCGCTTCATGTTTTTCAATCAATTCAACCAATCTCGGTTGTTTGTCCATCAAAGCTAAAGACTCTAGCCCGCTACATGGCCAACATCTACAATCCAACACTCTTTCAGTCCTTGATTATTCCAAGCCCATCTGTCATCTTTGACAGTGTGCAGCAGCTACGTTATGGTAACATGTGAGGATCGTGTTAATTGGTGTTGGTGCTTTAAATCATATTGAAGGGTTTCAGCTTGTAAACAGATGGATTTGAAAATTAATAGTCGGCCCAAGAGGGGGAGTTTGGGCAGTGGCGAACTGAAGTGGCCCCCTCCTCTCCCACTCACCAGCACACACAGAGGAGGAGTAAAGTTTGCTGATGTTGGAACAAAGGTTATACCCTCCATGCTGACGGCTGCACTGGGAGTAGTTAAAGTAAAACGACTGTTGGAGGTCAGTGGTCACTAGAGAGTGATGCATGGATCCCGGCCCAGAGATGGCTCTTCTCCAGTGGTCAAGGTCAGAGCCAGATGTCCTGGACCGGCTACAGCCACAGACATGTAGTGTGTGTGTGTGTGTGTGTGTGTGTGTGTGTGTGTGTGTGTGTAGGTGTGTGTGTGTGTGTGTGTGTGTGTGTGTGTGTGTGTGTGTGTGTGTGTGTGTGTTTGTGTGTGTGTTCACATTAGGGTGGACTGTCTGTTTTTTATCCTCCTCAGACAGTCATTTACAGTGTGTTGCCAGGTTTTCTTAAATTGACCTGCTGTCTTCCACATGTCTCAGCTGAAACAGATTTTCACTGCAAAGATCAAATTTGAGCATGAATATTTATAAGATGTAGTTCATAGTCACTGCTCATTAAAGTTTTACTCTCCTTTTAGTACAAGATGGGTTGCTGTCAAGATATTAATTAGGGTTATGCAAAAGTGTATTTTTTAAAGGTGGTGGATTATCCACCTCATCTGCTCTGTACTGTGGAATGATTTTAATAATTTGAAAGGGTTAGTGTAGAATTTCTCATTGGTGACATATTTTCTGACTAACACACTACAAGAGTGAGGAAGGCTACTGGAGCACAGCCTCATGAATCCACAGCATCACAGAATGTTATTGATGACCCATGCATCATGTGTCCACACACTCTGTCTTTAGAAATATAAACATCCACACGGACATATTTTAATGTAAAATGTAAAAAATACATGACATGTTTTTTTTTCTTTTCACAAACATGTGAATTAACAAGTTAAAATTCTTAAAAATTCATCATACCCCTCTCTCTCACTAAACAATACACATTTGATGAATATGCAAATATTTTCTCTTTCAAAAGTTTAGCTACTTTAGCTACTTCCCCTTCAGCAGACTTTTGTTCTTACCAAGTTGTATAGTGAAGGTTAAACATGCAAGTGATGTAACAATAGGCAAAACACATTGTTATTATGGGACTTTAAGCATAATTATATAGCTCCAATGTTCAATCTCAATGTGCATACTTGCAGGCTTTATGTGCATTCTAAAAGGTATACTGGAAAATCGATGCGAGTGCAAGAGGGTCCTTTCAGCTTACAGGCTTTCCATACATACAGCAGAGAGCTTTAGTAAAAAAAAAAAAAAAAAAGCATTTCAAACATGAATCTCGGGTGTCTGATTTGACACATTGTTATGAGTAATGGCCAGAAAAAAACACAAACACAAAACTATGCTGGCAGTCAAATAACACAATAAAAATCAATAACAAGGTGGAGGAGTTGACTACTGAATGGCTATTGATCATTGATAATGTTGTACAGGAATTTAAGATGGCTCACAGAAATGAAAAATAGGCAGCAAAGAAGGACAGGCAAGAAGAAAACACAGTGAAAAACTGAACAGGTACATGTAATGCAGCCATTTTCTAGACTCCCCTTGTATAAATTATCTATGCTGTGTGTGCACACATTTCAGGCCACAGAGGGTGAGGTGAATTTAGGTCTGTCAAGTACAGCAAATATCATTCAACTTTCATGCAAACCGGCTCTCGTGTTCTAGCGGCTCACGTGAGGCAGCGTTTTAATCCCCTCGCTTTTCCTGCTTTCTCTCTGCTTCTATTTGAAAGAATTGATTTTTGCTTTGCAGGTATTACTTCACCATTTTCAATTTCAAGTGGGTTCTGCATTCACATTGCTGAATATATATCCTCAGTTGGTGGGGTAATGAAAAACAACTCCATTCCCCTGCGCTCTGCAGCGAGAAGAAAGGGCTGAAAAGAGCGGCAGCACATCATCACTATTCAGTAGAACAGATTAAACACATCACCTCAAGCCTCATCATAATTTGCCATTTAACGAAGACGTCCTGCATAGTGATGCACCTAAAATACAGCTGAATGTAAACATGATTAAGGATGTGAAATGCATATTTAGCCCGTGGATGAAGACGGGGGAAGAAAAAGCAAGATTGAGGGAGCACAGTGGATGATGGCCCAACATGTGGTAATTAGTGGATGAGGTAAACAGCCATGGGGGGAGCCAAAGGGCAGGTTCACAGCCTGTTAGTGGATGCTCTGATTCTGGCGTCGAGCATCCTCAGGGCTCATGGAGAGAAAAGTCAGGAAACACGGCAAGTTCACTGAACAGCAGTGGGGTGTTATTCTGTGTCCAGTCTTTTCCTGGTATATATTTGTGTGTGTGTGTGTGTGTGTGTGTGTGTGTGTGTGTGTGTGTGTGTGTGTGTGTGTGTGTGTGTGTGTGTGTGTGTGTCCGTTCACAGAACCGTAGCACGCTCTGTGCTGTGAGGAACTGCACTTCCTCCATCAGTTGGAGACGGCATGTTGCTCATACTCACAGTTGATTGGCGGTTGGCCTGTAACCTTGGCAACACAGGCTGGAGGGGAAAACCTATTTTTCCAAATGGTTCAAAAACATGGGTTTGGAAAATGAAATGATACCGGTTTAACTCACTGCATTCACTGCAGTCATCTGACCTTCACATCTCACTTTGTGTCAGCATGATAAAAGGAAAGAGGCTGTTTTAAGGAAACATGCTACATGCTGAGAAAACGGGGTGGTGATTGGAGGAGGTGGCACATTGTCTGAAAAATACCTTAGAACTTTTGTCACGTCGGATTCGCTGTCAGAAACCTCATACGGAGGAGTGCGAAAAACAAAAAAGTTCTTCACACATCATGGTTAATAAATGAATCAGAGCTTGACTTTGAAAGAACAGTTTAGATGTATGTGCTGTGATTTAATTCAAACAGATCCCAGTGCAAGACACCTGGATTTAACAAAAAGAGAGAAACTTGCAAACATCAGAACATTAAATGTAAGAAATGAAATTATTTTGCACTAGTGATTTTCAGTTTGTTTGATGTAAATAGTGTTATAAGTAATGCAGGTGTTCATCTCAAATACATTACAACTGCTGTGTATGGATGTAGAGGAGTGTGGAAGCACTTTTTCTCTGTGATTAATTGAGCATATGGACTGCGATAAGTTAATTAAGTGACCAAAGTCTATTTATATATAGACCTTCTACTCAAGATATCTAAAGAAACAATTCACATGTCATAAGAGGTGTTTTTGATATTATCTAACACTTGAAACAAATTTTCATTTTTTCCAGATGCACACACACACACACACACACACACACACACACACACACACACACACACACACACACACACACACACGGCACACCCAGAGACATGCGCAGAGACAGATGAAAGGAGGGAGGGAGATCTTGATGGGAGGATGAGAACATATTTGTTTTTGTTAGATAGCTGGAGGAAGAATTCAGTCGATGTTAATGAGAGGCAATTAGTTTTGATTAAAAATGAGATTGCTCCCCTACATGCAATGTAGCTATATCAAAACAAAATAATGATTAATTTCTGTTGGTATAAGACATTATTGTCAACAGCGAAAGTACCCGAGCAGCAACGATACAATTTCTCTGAGGCCGCAGAGGAGGAAATACGTTCATTTAGGGAGTCGGCTGGATGTTCCTCTGGAGTTGCTCATAATAAAGTGTGTGGGTGCTTTTATGTATCTGCACATGTAAAAGTGCACCAGTGCAGAACATGTGCACAAAATGTGTTTGTGTGGGAGGTTTCTGAATATGTTCCTCCTTTTGTGAGTACATTTGAGTTTTTGGTTATTAGTTGCATGTTATTATCTATTTACTTTACTAATGCTCATTTACAATTTATTTATTTAATTTTTAATGATGTCTTGTAACTTTGCTTTTTTTGTATTTTAATCTGCTGAATTTTTTGTCAGTATTTTTAGCATTTGCATCTGTTTCGGGTGCATACATATGTAAATGTGTGTGTACACATGTGCCTGAGTGATAAACTTACTCGTTCTCGCTGTGTATCTGTGCTCACCTCCCGCAGCGTCTATTGTAATTGGGAAATGGTGGTGTGAGATGGAACCGTGTCTGGAGGGAGAAGAGTGTAAGACTCTGCCTGACAACTCTGGATGGATGTGCTCGTCTGGGAACAAAATCAAGACCACAAGAGTGAGACCTCACACACATTCACACACACTTAAGCACAAATGCAATGCACCTGCATGCACAGACCCGCATTCGCAATGCACAGATGCACACATACAAGTACAAGACGTTAATATATCCTGTTCTGTATGTTCTCTATATGCACCTTTAAGCCAGGCACGAACACGCTTGCACACATATACATGCGTGCACGCCACCACACTCACACTTCATTTTCAACCTCTATTGTTGGACTTGAAATGAGGAAATCACCAGAACTAACAAGAAGCTGCCTTTGAAAACTTTGATTAAATGCTTTAAGCGTCTCTGCCAACTGCCTGCTTCATTTTTAATTAATCTGCTGTCATTTAACGATCAAACATGCACAGCGTCAAACCTGCAGGTAAAAGGGATGAGCACAAATCACACTTTATTAGGAATACTCTGAAAGCGCAGCACATCTATGCCTGTTGTATAACAAGGTGGATTCTGTTTGGTGGAAGTGAAATATCTAAGGGCCCGTAGTAGTAAAGAACAAACATAAAGCAGGCAGTAAACAAACAGGTGAGCTCTGCCTCAGGCCACACTCCTCTCAGAGATAAAGTTAACGGCCACTCTGCTTCTCCACTGCCTTTCGGCTCTGTAAACCGACTCCGAATGCGCCATGCAAAAATAATGAAGGGAGTTAAGTCCTCGAAGCCAGCAGTCCGGCTCTCTGTGACAGGTTGATCACCCGATTTGTATTCATTTAATTGACTCGCCCCCCCACCTGCTCGCGATCAGCAAACCTTCGTCTCCTCGTAGTGCTTGGTGACAATGACTTTGAATAGAAGCAGAGAATAATGCGATGGTGGGGAATGAGGCAACAGCCAGTGAAGGTTAGACCACACGGGGCTTCCCAAGGTTGTTCTGCAGATTTATACGCCAGCAGATAGACATAAAGCTTTCACTGGGGCCCTTCACAGCCGCCACAGGCCCAAAATTTTCAGAAAGGAGCTGATGGAATGGGGTCTTGCCATCCTGTCAAGGTAAGGTGTAGTGCTTGGTTCACTCTAAAGAATGCATCTCTAATTCTCAGTTCAGTCCTTTGCACAATTTGTACTTTAATAAGAACTTTAAATCATTCTTGTCTTTATATAATTTGAGACAAATTATCCTCTTGAAATACATTAATCAAGATTATACATTTCTGCACACAGATGGAGAATGACCAGTGATACGTTTATCTATGAGTAAAATGGCTTTGGTCTCATATTATCAAAACCTTAAGAGAAGAGGGCCGAAAGGTCAGGCCTGAAGCTGCTTTTCTACCCAATACACACGTGTCCTTTTTTCTTGACCCTCTCTTTGCAGAACACCCAGCCATACTCCCCTTTTTAGCTTCCGGAAGCAAAATGCAGAGGATGCGTCAACAGAAATTGAGCTGCATTCTTGCTTCTGTAAAGGTTAGTCTTTTTCTCAAGCTGTTGTTTGTTTTTGTTTTCCCGTCTCTCTCACATCACTGTAATGCACTTGAGTGTCGGGCGGTAGGAGTGGGACCAACTCATGTTCGATGACTTCTCATTAACCCAAATATTCAGTGCGAAATTATCAAGTGTGTGTTTACATGCTGTGCATGATTAGGCAGGCGTGACACAAATACTGAACGCACCGCCACCCACTGTAAATATTTATCACCCAGCACAGCCAGCGCACGCTCAAATAAAATGTAAGTTGCTGCATTTCATTTAAACGGCAGCACGTGTATCTCTGAAATGTCTCTGTCTGTGCATGGACGGGTAAAAATGCTAAAACACTGCAGCCGCGCAATCATGGAGTACTGTAGAAACACACATACAGAGCCAGGTCCACCCCACAGCAGAGCCCTGCTGTCTGTGAACAGTGTGTAATGGCAGGATCAGTCCCTCTTCCTTTCATTGCCTCCTTTGTTCCATGTCCTGTTTTTGCTATCAGCCACTGTGTGGGTTTGATTACAGTGCCTTACACTGGTCTGCCAATCCCATTAGTCACTAATCTGTGACGTGCCACTTGCTCCTCTCTGTGTGTGCTCCTAGTTGTGTGTGAACGCACATGTTTGATGTGCTTGATATGTCTGTGTTTGTGTGTGTACGCTCACATGTGTGCACGAGACCCCGGGCAAAGCCTCTTCCCTTTTCGGTGTGTGGCTTCTTATCAGAGGCCACTTGATACCCTGATCCACCTCTGAGGGTCTTGTTGAAGCAGCTATCAGCACACAGCATAGCCCATAGGCTACATGAAAGGCCTTTTATCCTGCACTCTGCTCTCTTTTTTAATCAACATTCCTCATTCACTTGCCTCTCAGGCCAAATTGCCTCATTTGTATTTGGGCTGTAACAAGCCAGCAAGTCCCACAACACGGCATTGTTTTTTTGTTTCGTTTTTTTTTTTTTTCTTCTTCTTTTTGAATTCTCAGCCATTTTATTTCACCTGCAGGTTTTCATTTTGCTCTGAAAAGTGTTAGCGAGACACGACAAGGCCGACACACACACACACACACACACACACACACACACACACACACACACTTCGTTCAGCCGCACACAGACTTCATCACCATCTTTCATAAAAATTGGCATGAAAAGTTAGAAGCCAAGCAACGCCACTGCCTGACATCCATGTTTCTTCTTTTCTTTCTTTATGTCTTTCAGAGAGGGAGCCCTTCATTGCCTGTTCTGTAGCAGCAGACAAGGCAGGCCCTTTTGTTTGTGGAAGTCACAGTGAGAGCGAGGCTGGGGAGCACCTCCAAAACACTCGCCCACCATAGATCTGCATTACCCGCTCCACTCGCTAAACAGATTAATCCATTTCTGCTCCCTCCAAACAATTATACACCTTAAGAGAGACAGGCAGAAAGAGAGGGGCTGTAATGAAAACATCTTTGCTCCCACTCGTTCTTCTCTCCTGCTTTTGATGATAGTGAAAAGACTTCATTCAGCGTCGTTCATTTGATAACCTCACTGTTAGTTTGCTAGACTGAAAATGAATTTGTCATCAGTATCAAGGCAGTGTCATACATACGTTATGCATCCCTCAGCAGACATTCAATAATTTTAATGACTTTTTTAGTCCTTTCATACGACAACATATCCACTCATGTACAGACATTGCTTTAACTGTATAAGGCCTCGGTATTTCCTCTATGGACTATGTAATTGTTCAGGTTAGTGAGTGCTAAGCACTGAACTCGAGTGGATACGCCGCCATCTTTCACACTCTACAGCATGTGTCCCCTCCAACTAGTCCAACATGATTTACGTGCTGTTCAGAGGCTCACATGTCTCTTATTAAAAGGAGCGGCGGGCACTTTTTCAAGTAAAATAACACACTGTGACAGGATGTAGCCCATCTGTGAGACAGTTTCAGAGCAAAAGTGACCTGCCAGCAGATGCATCTCCATCTAATTTGTCAAATCGGGAGACTGCGCTCTGCAGTCGATCAAAATGAACTCCAAGCAGCCACGCCACATCCAGTTCAACTTCACAGAGAAATCATCTGTTCCACCTCTGTGCTTGACATCACTTCTCCTCCTCCTTCAGTCCTGTATAATGTCATCATGAAGACAAACATACAGCCATACACAAACGATAAACAGTGTTTCATTTGTGATCAATGATAGAATACTTGAAGAGGTACAAGGTTATGAGCCGACAGGTGCAGTCCAAGCTGCCAAGAATGGCCAGATTGTCGTCCTCGTGACATTTTGACGCAGGTTTCAGGTGGAGGAGTTCATTCCAAGTGCTACTGATTAATTTATAGCAGTTTTCTTTGCTTTTTCCATTGTCAATGTCACATTAAATGGATCTTGATGTATTTTGTTGTCTGGAGTCTTCTGTTTTTAGAGGGTGCTCTTTAGTGCTGTTTGAAGAGGTTTCTCAGCTGGCATGATTGATTTGTTCTGCACTAAACGAGAAAGGGGGAAAGGGTAGGCTGTGTTTGCACTAAATTCTTTTGCTAAGGCAATTGTCCTTGGCTCCTTTTACTAACTGAAGTCTGAGTAAATTGCAATTTAATGTGGCCAGCAAATTAGAATGCAGATGGCTTAGTTGCCAGCAAAGATGGGATAGGCAGGAAATCCTTGAGCAATCCGCTGCTACCTGCTGCACTGTTCATTTGAAGAGACAGAGGACAAAAAAAGAACAGAGGACACTTTTAGTCACACACACACACACACACACACACACACACACACACACACACACACACACACACACACACGTATGCATGTGGGTTGAAATGACAGCATTTGCATACAACCCCTGTTCTCCCGCTAACAAACCTCTGGTGGATTGTGTCTGAGATGGAGAGTGAGCCGTAATGTGTAACCTGTTACTGCTCTTGTTCTGCCAGAGGTCAGACCCTGCTCCAACATTTCTGAGACACCATCGCACAGGAGATGATACAGATGCAAATGTTGGACAGATGAGCCCAGAGCATTACTGTGTTTAAGGATCATGGGGGAAAAGGGCCAAAGCTGTACAGAGAGAGACACTGTGACAACACCTGGAGCAGGAATCAACATGTTCAATCTGAGACTTCAAAGCTATTTAGAGGGACAGCTGCAGCGCAATGCCTAAACAGATGAGATGTAGTCAGCAAGGGAGACTGTATTAGTACTGCCAAGTGTTTCTTTAGCATGACCTTATTAGATATCTGTCTTGACCAGTAAATTGGTGTTGAATAAATAAAAATTTGTCAGTGGGGTTCTACTTGTTTCCGCTGAAATATTCCTTGTTTCAAGGACTTAACATCAGTATCCTCAAACAAGATACACTGTAGATGTACTATAGGAAGCACTCAGGATACTTTACTTTGCAAAGGCTGTGCAATCCTGAAAATCTGTTACCTTAGGTACTGGATGTGCATCAAAAATAGAAACAATATTAGACAATTAGAGGACACATGTCTCAGATTTTCAAGTAAGTGCACCTGGACTTGAATCTGCACCAAAAATAGTACTGTTCCTTGACACATGAGCTAACGTTACTCCTTTACTCTCTGAAATCTTTCACCAGTATTTTAGATACTAAGTCAGGGTCCTTCTGATACCCACCTTGATGAAGAAGAAAAGGCAGAGCTGCAAATGACAATTGATTCCAGAAAATTCTTTAAGGAAGTCAATTTTCATTACAAAGTGGTGGAACAGTTTCACCCCATTGCCAGAGTTTTGCAGAGAAATGGGTTTTGACCTAAATGCCTTGCTAAGATTAAGACATTTGGCAGTATATCAAATTATTCTGTCACATCGAACAAACTTACATTGTCTACCAACTGCTGATGCTAAATTAGACCAAACTTATAATGCCTGAGAGTCTACTCTTCTGATTATCTCAAAATAATACACATTACGGTAGGTGAGTACAGGTGCACACAATTCTCCCCTCAGAAAATGCCGAATGAAATCATTTGGCGAGCGTGTCCGACACACTGGAGCTCTGAGACTCTCAAAGTGCTCCAGCTCACAGAGTCCCAAGCAGCTCCTTCCACAATCAAGTCCACACACCTGGCTACCACCTGCCAAGCCTGCTGGAAATGTCATGGCTGTATTTCTTAGTTGAACAGGATTATGGGATTTCTAATTGGCCCCACAGCACGTGGGGGACTTCTGATTTCTTCGCCATACGATCTTGAAGCAATAAAGTAACTGAAAAATGTGTCGAAAGTGAGGTAAAGAAATGTTCTGGAAAACATGCTTTTGTTGTGCAGACAGTCATAAGAGGGCAAGGAAGGCTTTACACATGGTGCACACGGTTTTTATTGAGCTTCAGGTTGAGCAGGATGCTGAAAGGCAGGACATTCAATAGCAGTCTCAAGGTTGCACAATGTACCACTGAAATGTGTATAGGTCTGCAACTGAGGCTGAATAAGAGTCCCTGAACCAGAGTCACGGAGAGGCAGCTCAGACTCCACAGCAGGTGCCCTGATCCCATTTACCAACGCCAAAGTCATTTTCTTGGGTGGGAGGAAAATACTCAGCTGTGATTGGCTGGCTTGGTGTGAAGGTGCAAAGCTAGGGGTGTGGGGGATGTGGCTAAAATGGTCTGAGGTAAAGTAAAAAATATACCAGAGTCAATTTGTGAAACAGACATACACAGCATGGAAACACACCAGGGTTGGGTTTTTTTTTTTTTTTTCGTGCAACGAGCTTTCCTGATATATCCAGGTATGCCTATAAATGCCAAACACACCTCCATTTCCAGCACTGTTCCCACTCATAAGCTGTCTGTTTTTAGTAGCAGCGGGAACCACGAGGTGAGACAGGGCTGTACAAAGCCTCCACAGTTCAAAAGACTCTCCTTGTTTTTGAAACACGCGAACGGAGCAATTCCTCTGGGTCTAATCCTCGCACACTTGTATGCCTTTGTTCTATCTAAGAGTATGTGTGTTTTCTCCCCTCTCCTCTTCCTCCTCTGTGTTGCAGATTCATCCCAGGACCTAACAGAGAGCTCCCATTGCAGGGCTGCGCGCCAGGCTCTTCCCCCCGTCTCCCCTCTCTCTTCCCACCGAACGGACTAAAACTATTACATCCACGGCTACTGACTGGATTACCTGGGACCACAGAAAGGATATCCACCCAGATAAAACAGCTTTGCTCGTGTGGTGCCGAGGATTTGAAACCAGACTAATCCCCTGTTTGATCAATGAGCCCCATGTTGGTGACTCTCCTCTTCCACACAGCTGCGGTCAGTTTCCGACCTACTCGCTCTCTGTTTTCCTCACTCTGTATACCCCCTCAAAAACTGAAACAGCTTAGCAGGGGTAATTTAGAGGTTGTTAAAACATTATTTGATAGACATTCGCCCCGCCTGAAGGTAAACCGGATGAGGAGCTTACATGAAACTGAACATAAACATGTAACTGGGGACACAAGAGGGGAAATGATCTTGATATCCTTTTATTTTTGTGTGGAAGGCATTTGTATTTGACTCGCTGCCCCAGCGGGACAGCCCCGCTGTGACTACACAGGGGAGATTTTGGTTGACAAACACTGGATTTTCAACGGACACGGCTAGCAGCCTTTAATGAGTTAATGAAGAGTCTTTGACAGGCTTTAGAGTCTGTCATCATGGCCTCACCTTCATCCTTCATGGTGGACATTTTGACTTTTCTTGGAGGGCATGCCCGATGTAAATTCATGAGCACTTCTATTCTTTGTATGTAAGATAATTTGTGTATATAGATACATAACATGTAAGATGACAGATCCAAGAAGCTGAATAACACAGTATATTTAAGACTCTATTAGCCACCTGCTGGAATATTGATGAGCCACTGAATATAATACTTATCCAGCGGCTGTTTTCCCAACAGGCTGTTGTGTGTATAGGACTGCTTTGCAGTACATGCTTGCATTGGGAAAAGCCACGACAGAATCATAAAAATAAGTATTGGTCACTTGTGTCATTCAGCAATGTTCTTGGTTAAGGCAGAAAATGCTTGTAGTTTCTGTAAAGATGAGGAAAACACTGTATAGAACTGCCTCACAAAAGAAAGCAGCACTAACAACGACCCCTGAGCTTTCCACTCTGATTCAGCAGGGACACGGAGCAGCGGCAGGAAGACTCGGACCATAATCGACAGTTAGTCATGGCTGACTGTGTTTCTCGTGTAGATCTCCCTCTCACACACACCAGAGAGAGATGATTTATTCAAAATGACAGTGAGAAAGTATTAGTCACAATGGAGAAACATACAGTTATCCCCCAGTAGATAAAAGTACATTACAGGACAGCCTTATGAGAAATAAAAATGGTTTTCTATACTGATATGCTGTTTCTCATTCCTTGGCATTGCAACTGATACTTTGAAAAATGTTGCTCTGGTGACAATTTGATATGTTTTAATATGTGGGTGGAAGATCTTGTCAGAGTTTCATTTATATGATATGTTAACATTGTAAAGTTTTTGCTTGACTAAACAGGCAATCAACAACAACACAAGGCAATGTGAAAATGACTTACAGGCAGAGAAACACACACACACATGCAGCGAACACACAAACGAATCTGTGATGCTTCATTTGTACAATTCCCTCGGTGGCAGAGAGGATTTATCAGAACAGCGCATTCAATTCATTCATGCAATTAGAATAAAGATTTCCAATATCGTGCCAGGCAAAATTCCAGATGATTTTCAATATCAACCTCTTCTCTTGGCTGATATGAGATTCGTTTCTTCTCCCAGTGGACGCACTAGTGTACATTCATCATTTAGGAATTTGGCTAGTTTCATGAAGCCCGGCGCCTCGCTGAGCAGTCACAGAAGGTATGAAAAAGACAGACACATCAATCTCCCACTGGTCTTGCCAGAATCATGAAGGAATATGCAAAGGGAGACAGAGCAAGAGTGTGTTTTTTCCCCTTCAATGAGCCGTTCCCTTCTTTGTTTTCTCATATCTAATAGGATTCGCTGTCCTGCAGTCTTAGTCAGCTTATGCAAAAGGAAATGAGTCAGGGAAGGAGTTTGTGTACGAAAAGTGTCTCTGGGTGCTTTTCTGCTGCTGTAAATGAATACATCTGAGTGTATGTCTGCATTTGTCTGCTTTGCCATGCTTCTGTGTGTATTTTTAGAGGGGGTACCAAGAGTCTGTGAGACAGACATCCCGCAACGGCACACAGTGAAGATTATCCTCAAATTCAGTGCTTGTGTTGAAAATCAAGGGATTTCTTCCTCCCTACTTATGCAAGTTCTAAGTGGATTTTTGCTTAAAAGGTGCTTGGGGATCAGAAATGGAAGAAGTGCTTCTTCTTATTCTCTTTTATGCACTCCTTAGCTCCATCCAGAAATGATGGAGTCGTGCTGTGGAGGGAGGTCCTGCTCCATTTTAGGCAGAGTAGAAAGGAACACAGCATGAATAGATAACAGGGGCCGGGTCCTCCTCCCTCTCCGCGGTGCTGAGCAATCTCAGAAGAGAGACATCCATCAAGTCCTGCCGACCTCCCACAGAGACACAGAGACAGCCATGTCCACATCACACTAGACGGCTAATCAACGCCTGACAGCAAGGACAACCTTTTTCATACGGCCAAGATATGCGCAGAAGATGCCGGACAGTGTTGTTTAGAAAACTTGCAGTGGTAACTTTCAAGGGTATCTCAAGTGAGACGCAAACTTTTGCCCTGCTGGAAGTTAAATGCTCTGCTGCTTTTAGGAGTTTTTAGCAGGAGCCTCGACTCCTCTTTGACACCACATCCTGCCTGTGCACATTATCACGTTCATATTCTTTAATAATGTTGCATAGCAACCTATAATTTGTGGAAATGGCACACTCTTTACCTGTGGGGGCTTTGTGGCCTATAATTATAGTTATTATGGGCATGAGTCACTGTGAGTGTCGCCTTTACAATGAACATCTACTCCAGCTGGACAACTAAGAGCATAAAATCATTAATGGCACTAAAACTTAAAGTCTCAATGCTAGCTGTTCAGCGACTTCAGGCATTATTACCCAACGCCCATTTTGCCATGAAAAGTAATAGTATCAGACGGTCAATTGTTGAGGAAACATTTTCATCCACGGACATAAGAAACTGGAAAATTATATGTCATTATAGACAGTCAGTGATGAAGAGGGTGGGATCCTTTTCAGGACTGCATCATCATAAAGATCAAAACATATCAAACAACCACACTTACTACCACATTACTGCATAGTCTGTAAAGCTAAACATGTAGTGAAGCACACCAGCACCCTGCTGCAACGGCTTTGTTTGTGACAAATGAACACACACTCTGATGGGTACACAATACATCACTGTCATAGTCCCATGACACTGCGCCATGCCCGCCAACCACCAATACACTTGTCAGCGAAATGACTTGCCAGTTTATGATTGTCAGCAGCTGCCATAATGGCAATTTATTTATCTGCTGCTTTGCCGTTTTCCTCACCTTTTTCCCCTCATGTTTCAACCCAAAGTGTAGCAACTTGGCCTCACCAGCGGCACCGACGTCATCGCAGACCAGCCTCCCTGGGAGATTTCAAACATCACACTTCCCCACTAAACAGCGAACAGCAGTATCTCCACACAGCTGGACAGACATCAACACACAGGCGCTCAATTGTTTGCCACTTGAGACGGAATGACCGAGAGCTGGATTTGGAAAGGAGAGGGTTCAGGCAGAGAAAGGACATTGTTCGGAGCCTGAGGGCAGTATACAGGCACGCTGTGTATACCTCTATAAGTCACATAGATTTAGTGTTTTTCCATCCTCCTTCTACACATCTCACACATTACAGATGTACAGAAATGTACAGCAACACACTCTCAGTCATTCATTTTCATGACCTTTTCATGGTGGAACACAGGGGGTGCAGAGGGCTGTCTGCTCACCACAGACAGTGTAAACAGTCTGCTGCTGAATGAGGACACACAGGACACCTTGCAGGCTTAAAAAGCACTTACATGTGAGATTTTCGATTTCACGTTTGAAGACTAAGGTGGGCGGGTGTGTGTTTGTTTCCACATATACAGGCTGACCATAAAATAAAACCCCCAATGCACTCCAATGTAATAAAAACACCTCGAGTGTAACATTGCATTGCATCATCAAGTGTTTTTACTTGTCTGGTCAGTGGATCTATCTATCTATCTATCTATCTATCTATCTATCTATCTATCTATCTATCTATCTATCTATCTATCTATCTATCTATCTATCTATCACCTTCCTGCATCAGTAATTGGAACTGGAAAACACATTTTCTCCGAGGTTTCTGTAACCGGGAACGGATTGTGCCTTTTTTCTTTCTTTTTTTTTTTTTTGGTGGAGGTCAGATGAAATTTTATGTTGTCTGTCCAAGTTTGTATGGAGAGTTCACAACAGCAGCTTGGCCTGCCTGCCAGAGACAAAGCACCGTGCAGTCAGTCCAAACCTGCCCACACACACAGTTTGCTGCTGTGAACATTAAGTTTGGACGATGGAAGGGAAAACTACAGCATTTGTCTTGCCCACACACTGTGAAAAGTTTTGCCATGTCATTGGGTTCATTCAATATCTCCCTTTCTCTCACACTTAAGTTACCTGCGCTTGTTAATCGTCAGAATTATTCTAAAATGTGAGTTTTTAACCAACAGTCCTGTCTAATAAAACTTTCAATATAAATCTAAGTATAAATCTTTATAACAGGTTTTACTGCATTTCTACTTAAAAAGAAAAGGGGAAAAAATGTCCAAAGCACACTGGAGCTCATATAATTCTACAACGGGAAAATTTAATGAATTTCAACTCTCACATTTTTCACTCAAACACTGTTAAGCTGAGACATTCATCTTAACCGTATTTGTAGTCATTCATTACCTGGCTCTGTCTTATCTGCATTACACCCCTCGCTCCTCAAGGACTTCTCACTAAAAGTCTTTGCCATTCTGTCGCTTTTGAAACTGAATCACTGTCCTCTGTCACGAAAAACATATCATACAACAGTAAGCATGAAACCATAATCACGGAAATTCATGAAAAGGTTACGTTTACATTTACATCATTAAAAACACTGCAATCCCACAGAAAAATATTAACTTTTATTACATTACAAAAACATAGAACAGAAAAATGGAGAATGCTATAAGATGATGCAGTTTTAAATCCAAATAATGTGAAATCTGCCAAATGGATTTGAAAAAAATATTATCTTCCATCTCATGTCAGACACCTCTTGAGAGGGTTCACACGTCAACATCGATCATTTATAATGAAAGAATAATTAGCTGTTAAAACTGGTGTTGCAGCACTTCTTTCATTTGCTTTGCAAAAGACACTGGTTCCAGATTTACTAAAGATCAACTGGTACATGGAATCTGT
The DNA here is from genome assembly GCF_039877785.1 of Chaetodon trifascialis. NCBI lineage: Eukaryota > Metazoa > Chordata > Actinopteri > Chaetodontiformes > Chaetodontidae > Chaetodon > Chaetodon trifascialis. The sequence goes on along the minus strand of NC_092058.1, from coordinate 25,465,498 downwards.
GGATTATGTGGGTTATGGCTGGCAAAAAGAAAAAGAGAAGAACAACAACAAAAAAAAACGTTGAAAATGACAGTGACAATCCTGATCGGTCATTGAACAGATGGAGAGCACTGCAGGATCTGAATGGAGGCAAAACCGACCCTGAATCGGGCCTCTTGTTCAGAACTTTGGCTGTAGGTGTATAAATGGTACTAAGACAAAGTTTACCTTCTTTTACCATTGTCACATTACAGTTATTAATTTTACATAACTAGCTGTGTTTAGAAGCAAACAGTAGAAAAACAAGCCAGATCAGGATTTGGTGGAATCACGACTGCGTTTGTCCACAGGGGCAGCCAAAACCAGTACAAATGAATCATCCTTGAAGTCGCTTCAAATTGTGGTGTTGCGTTACACCACACTACTAATCTATGTATAAATTCATCAATGGCCTGTTAACTCACTGTTGCAGTAGAGTTAAAAAGAGCTTTCTGCAGAGTCGTTTTTCTGTGTTAATGGTAAAGGTGATCGTCTAATGGGTGCAGGATGGAGCCACTTTTCCCAATTCCACCCTCAGCCAATGAGCTGCTTCGTTCTCTGGTATGCAAATGAGAAGCGCAAGGGCAGCAGGGATTGTGAAGGACACACTCTTTGGACCAGGAGGAGACAGAGCCACCCTGGAGGACCAAGCATGCCTCATTTAGATTCAACACTATCATTTCACTTAGGCAGGTGAAATCTAAGTGTCATGCTTGCACTCTCTACAGTGCCAAGAACACAAGCAAGCATTCCTTGCATAGAGACAGTTGTGTATGACCTGAAGTCATCTTCCAAGTCTTGTTAAGGCTATCACACCAGAATTTAATGTGAATTACCATAATGTGCTATTCAGGCCCTAAATGCATATAACTCACAGCAGCCTACGCTGTTTAACAAATTACCATAACCTAGCAACAAGCATACAGACACACAAGCACGCAGAAGAGCAGACCACCTCCCTTTATCTAAGTAGCAAGTATAGCAAACCCTGCTGCTAGAATGGAATGTTAACATGAGCATGGTGCAGAAATCAATTTAGATGTTATTCCCATGACAGTGCCCGGGTATGACTGTCAAGCGTATTTCTGTTTTGTATTACCTTCCCCATCTTGTTTTTCCCCAAGCTATCATCCCAAATAGAATGGTGTCTGTGTCTCATGGCGATGGCCATTGATCCACACTGGAAGTGAGATACTACTGCCTGAGCCATCAGTGCAATGCACTGTATTCGTCAGGCCACACTGATGAGTGCAAATAGACAGATAGACCATACAAAAAGTCCCACTGCATCACATGACTGTGTTAAATGCTGCTGCTGCAGTACGCATCACAACGCCTTTTTAAGGACTACAAACTGCCCATGTCATTAAATTGTGTTGCAGCAGGTCCATACATAACCTGTTCCTCCTTACTGTGATGTATGTTCACATAAAGAGAAGCAATTAGAATTAGTCGAGTTGTACATGGATGATTATGTAATAGGCATTAACATCATATAAGCATGGTATTCTGTTGATGTCCAACAGAACAACAGTTTGGAGGATTGCACCACAATATGCTGAAAAGTTTTGATGCAATACATGACCATCAAAGAAAATATGACTGATGCCTTGATAAATAGTATATGCTGTATAACCATGTGGATGCATAGCAAATCAATATGAAACACCCACAATGCTTAACAAAGAGGGCCCTGTTTGCTCTCTCTCCCTGATGGTTCTATTAGTGAGAAATCGTTGACAGCCTTCTGGATGGATGCCGTCCACAAGGACATCACAATATTTTCTCATGTAGTTTCATGTTCCATGTAAACTTGTACCGCAATCACAGTCAGTTTGTGGTTGACAAGTGGTGACTGGAAACCAAGTGACTTATGTGGCATGATATTTTTCTGTATTAGCATTTCTATTATCTGTCACAATGTTAACTTCTATTTGTATCCTATGTTCCCTGGCAGACAGACCACAAACAGGCCTTTGTGTACATTACACCTGTCAGTGACATGAAGCTGTCGCCATGTAAAACTGACATTGAATGTAAAGGTGAGTTACTTTTTTCCACAGCATATGTTCATAAAAAGGCAGTCATACTCATTATTATAGTGGCTACTGTGCAGAGTGTGAGATAAGAAATATATATATATTGCACTTAATGATTTCATTTTTCTATGGCCAATATCAATATCCTTTAAGAATGCTATATCAAAGAAAACAATGCATCAAAACCAGAAACACTTTCTCTTTGTGTTCAGATGTGTTCGACATGATGCTCCAGGTGTTGTTTTGTAAGGCTGTAAAGTTAATTTTATTTGTCTTGTCACCAGAGCTTCACGTACCCATGATGTGTGCCTGAGTCAAAGACGCTGACATACACATCCATAGCTTGCCTTGATGTTTTTACATGTGCCACTAAAAGCATCATAATGTTCCATGTCATTGCAGCCCAGAGATGGTCACCTTTCAACTATACTGAGCTGCTCCCTGGTGATTTGCATCCTGATAATATAAAATGCAATTACAGCAGCAATAACTATGCTTCACTGAAGCTATCTAGTACACGTGAAAGCAGATCTGTGTGTTTTACATGGAGCAATTTTCAGCAAAAGTTTCATGTGAATGATTCAGCTGCAGTGAAACTGTGATCCCCTGATAAAGTACCTTGCGGGCCGGTATGGGGATGCCCCCTGCCACTGCTCTCATTTCATATAACACTAGCACTGCATTTTCCTGAACTGCTCGGAGCAAAACTATTTAAACTCGCTCCCCAAATGAACAACTTAGTAAATGAATGCCTGGTCCGTGTCATCGATTAAACAGCACAGTCTTTCTCCTATGATTCATAGGCAGGGTGTGTGCACTCAGCCACATAATCTCTCTTTTTCATTTCAGCACCTCCAGAATTGCCTTCTAAACACAAATAATGACAGTGGCAGCAAAGCTCTGCGAGCCTAACCGTGAGCTCATATGAAATGTGTTGATCATTTGGCTGATTCATAATTTTCCGCTACCCGGAAGCACAGTTCTGTGCTGCAGCAGTCAGATATTTGTTTTACTGCATGCTAAATAGTATTATATTGATATTTCCGAGGCTACATATTAGAGACAATTAAATTACACCCTTTAAAGATTCTGTGGTACACTTAAAAGGGAGAGATAGTGGATTGTCCAATTTACAAATATGCGTTTATTGTACACAATCCATTCATATTTCTATTCCAAACATACAGTATGTCAGTCTTTGAATTCATGAACCCTTTCCCAACGTCTGTCCAAGGCCTCCCCAACGTAAACTGCCATCTGTTTTTGAACCATTTGCAGTACGTGGTTTTGGTCTCTTTTGAAAGGGAACACTCTGAAGTTTTATCCCTGACAGTCAGATTGCTTTAAGTGCTACTGACATTTGAGTAATACAAGTTCGAACACACTGAAGTGGAAGGTTTTTATTTTCACCTGCATGTTTCTGTGCAAGTAGATGTCTGCAGAGGACTGTAGCTGGGACCTATTAACTGGACACAATGGCTCCACAGCATTAGACCTGACCTTAGTCCAAGAAGATTTTCAGTGTTTCATAAGTTATGAAACACTGTTTCTTTCTTTTTTTTTTTTGTTCTTCAGTTATGCTAAGGACTAGTCATCTGCACAGTTGTTTGCAACTGGCTTGATTTTTGTACTAAGGAAGAGAACGACGTCCACACTCTTACTGGCTGTTGCTGGCTGTTTGAATGAAATGGAAGATACTAATTGGTCAAATGAGGTGTCAATTGAAAGGTCAGAGTGCATATTGCCTATGCAACATGCTTACTAGATTCATAACAGAGAAACCAGAGAGGATTAGCATGTCTGCCAGCTAATTTGAAGTGATGAAACAGCTTTCCATTGATTCTTAGTGCTTTGGACTAAATATTTTACTGGATTGGATGACCTGCATCCTTGCCAATTTACCAAGACCGTTTTTGTTGGATTACTATGAGACTTCAGCTGTCAGTTGCCTCAATTGAAATCAAATTGAAATGGTTTGCACCAAATGAATCACGAGAATCTGAGCTTTTCAACATTGTACGGCATGCGTAGAAATTTAAATGTAGCGCTTGTGTGCATACACGGTACTTATCACTCTTACAGTCCAGGGACGGGCCTGTGGAGGGTTCAGGTGTTTTAATCTTGAGGGATGTAAAGTCTTCCCGTCTCAGTCATGTTGAGATGCATGACAGAAGTTATGTTATGTTTAAAATGTAAAGCCCCGCCTCCTGAGAACAGACTCAGCAGCAGCCCAGGATCATTAAATGGCACATTTTTTCTCTCAAGATTTGTCATAGACCTTCAGAACTTTCTCCACAGTGAAGGTAATTCAAACTTCAAGCAACGTTAGAGCCGATCTGTTAACATGCATTGTTGGATTTTGTCTCCTATCTCTTACATTGTAGTCATGTTAGGGAGAAACTAGCTTTTAAAACCTTATCTGTCAGCTTTAATGTTTCACAAAATGTGCGAAAAAGATGTGCTTTTGCTGTTTTTGAGCCTTATATTAATCTCCGCAGGGACGTGAGTTAGGCTTTGTTTTTCTCATGTGTCAAGCTTTTAGAAACTAGAAAAACGCAGGGGCAAACAGTTCAGTCAGTCACAGTCAATTGGCAAATGAGTGTTTCATGTCAGGTGACAGCAGATGAGAAGCAGTAGTTCAAATTCTACAACAATGTTAACGTTTGATTTTTTTTTTTTTTTTTCACAATCAAGACTTAGTGCTGCATATTATTCATATTAAATCATTTTAGTTTTCAGTTTTGCCAACAGTCTTTAGTTTCAGTCTTAAGTGAAACTTTTCTTTTAAAACCATTCGTGTCTTTATATGACTCGAGATCCTGATGTGAGCGACCAAATCTTTATTTACAAGAAAAACTTGAATAAACCTCATTTGAATGCGAGGTCTTAATGTTAATGTGAATGTGTCAGATCGCAGATGTGGACTGAGGATTTTGGCCTCCTGTCTTACAGTGTGATGGTGTTATTAAGGGATCGCTTCACAGACTGCATGGTACTTACACGCACCAACAACTCTTTCATGTCAAGTCTTGGAAAATAATTTTTCTTCCTGTGACTCCCTTCAGACCCTGTTCCCTCAGCGCACATTCCTGATTATATCTGATTATTGTTGAATGCAGTCATTTCTAATATGTAGAAAGTGTATTTTATTTGATCTCATTGCATTTTATTTTGTGCATTCCAAAGGTCACAGATCATGCAGCCACCATCCAGGCATCTATTGAGCTGCTGACAGTGGAATGCATGTTATCAAAGACCATGATGCCAGCGTATAAACCAGCAGACATCAGGAATGTCCTCAAGGGCAAGTTCTGAATAACTGCAGCTGCCATTTTATTTGAACCTAAATTACCTCCTGATTTCAAGTACACCACCACCACTCCAGAAGGTTATCCTGGAACTGAAGGATCACTCTTCAGGATCAGTATCCGTGGATTATGGACATTATTGCTCCTTCCACTGCACTGATCATGGACTCGATGTGTTATTGATTCACAAAGCTTTAAACATGCGCTGTAGTTCATCTCACATGGAGTTGGACTATGTTTTCTTTGTCATTGCTGTGCCTGTTCGATGTGCAGTGTTTCTTTAGCGTTTTAGTCTCCTGATATTTTCCCACTTGCCTCTAATAAAACCGTAGTGTATTTATTAAGAGCTCTTACAAAGACAGTTGATTCAGTCCTGTGATATGATAAAATGATGTGAAGTAAGTAATAAACCTGCACGGTGGCGCAGCAGGTAGTGCGCGTGCCTCACAGCAAGAAGGTTGCCGGTTCGATCCCCGGGTCAGGCAGGGCCTTTCTGTGTGAAGTTTGCATGTTCTTCCCGTGCATGCGTGGGCTCTCTCCGGGTACTCCGGCTTCCTCCCACAGACCAAAAACATGCTCATTAGGTTAATTGATGACTCTAAATTGTCCGTAGGTGTGAGTGTGAGTGTGAATGTTTGTTTGTCATAACATGTGGCCCTGCAATCGGCTGGCGACCGGTTCAGGGTGTACCCCGCCTCTCGCCCATTGTAGCTGGGATAGGCTCCAGTCCCCCGCAACCCCGAAAGGGATAGGCGGTATAGATAATGGATGGATGGATTGGAAACCATTAATTTATCATAAGGCATATGTTTTCAGTACTACAGTGTGTTTTAGGTTATTTTGATCTATGTATGTATATATACAAATTATTTTTTTGCACGAAATGTATTTCTTCCTTGTGTTGCTTATTGGCCTTTTTGAATTCAAAAATGTAATGTGGGAATGAATCTTGTACAGAAAAGATTTGGCAAGAGCAGGCATCATGATGCACAAAATACTTTAATTACAAATCAGATTCTATCTATATCATAGAATTGATAAATAACACGTCAGAGCTGCACGATTCACTGGAGTGAGACCTTCTTGAGCACATTAGGATGACTTAACATGAAAATCCAGCTTACACAATACATAGTCATGCTATTTTAACACATAGTCACTGAATGTACTACAAATGATAAAAGACCTTTAAGTTGACATGTTAGTTTAGCAAACTTGAAATTAGCATATTGTACTGGAATAAATATGTATAATATGTGCAACTGTCGTGTTTTTTCATGATAATCCAGCAGATGTTTACAGTGTACTTTCAAGAAAACCTAACGTAAAATCTAAAGCAGATCATATTTGCCCTTTTTCATATTCAGACAGGTAACCTATTATGAAAATCTGGCTCTAAGACACCTTATAATATTTCTACCATGATTAATTCTCTTTAATGTAGCAAAAAAGACAGACTACATTAATCAGTGACTCCTGATAATTCTAATTCAAACTTCAGAGGGTGATGTAATGCCTGTTTCAGCCATGGTGTGCAGCATGGCGTGTAACTTTCAAGCCTATCCGTGACTCTCTGTTGTGTAGCAAATGAAAGAACTGAAAACCTTCCACCTGAACCTCCCCCTATCTTTATTACATTAATCACACTCACCTATATTAAATGAAATCCATTTAAATACCCCTGGTTGCACAAATAATTTGTGTAGCTAGGTTGAAAGAGTTGGGAGTCAAAGGCGGCATAATTAGACGGGATGATTCTGAAACCTAATACAAGATGTAATTAAGGAAATTAATAAGGTGCCAACCCCCTTTCACTGGGTGCTCCGCCTGATGATTAATCACAGCCTGGGCTAATTTGATTTGTGACAAGGAAAGGGATGACTTGGTAAGTCAGTTAGGAGAGCCCAGTTCGACAGCATATGACATTAATAAAACATGAATAGTGGAGGCTCAGAGAGGAACGAAAATCCACTTGCGATCTACATGAAGCGATCAGATTAAAGAAGTCTGTGGATAGATAGCCTTGTCACAAAGTCACTGACAGGGGAGTGACTGGAATTTAATCAATGCCTCTGATGTTACATTATTGCCATCGCTGAATAAATGGACTCAACAGCTTTATAAATCAGCACGTGTTGACCAGAATATTCTCTTATGGAGGTGAAGATGAGGTAAAACCAAACTAGATTCCAGACATAAAGTGAACTTTTAAGAAGCTCAGAACAGTATGTGACAGCTACAGGCAGTGAGAGAGTAAGAGATGGAGACAGGGTATTTAATCTCTGCACCATCAGATTGGTGGATGGGTGGAGCAACACAAAGAGCCTGGCCTGGGGCTCAAAAGGTCACAAATGCTTGGACATTCACAAGCATGGAGATTAAGGTCTGTGTGGGACAGGTTGGCCCTGTGTACTGCTACGCTGCTGTTGTAATATGACAGTTCACTTCAAACTGATTTGTCCTATATTTGGGCAGGTAGGTGGGAGGGGACAGGGGAGGTGCGTATCCATCCATACATTTTCTATACCCGACTATCCCTTTTTGGGGTTGCGGGGGGGCTGGAACCTATCCCAGCTGTCAGCGGGCGAGAGGCGGGGTACACCCTGAACTGGTCGCCAACCTAATGAGCATGTTTTTGGTCTGTGGGAGGAAGCCGGAGTGCCCAGAGAGAACCCACACATGCACGGGAAGAACATGCAAACTTCACACAGAAAGGCCCCGCCCGACCCGGGGATCGAAACCGGCGACCTTCTTGCTGTGAGGCAGCGCACTACCTGCTGTGCCTCCGTGCCGCCTGGGTGTGTAACAGTAACACCTATACTATCACACAATCCTACAGCTTTGTATTAAATTCTGTCTTTGAAAAGCACATATTTGTTTTCAGACTTCAGTCCCTCTGCCCCACAGATGTTGACTGACAGATGTTGAGTCAGTGTCTTTCACAGATAGAGATGTTGAGGTTTAAGGCAATATTTGAGGCCATAGGACAGCATGTGGTGGTCTTACTGGACAGATGTCTGTGTTATTGAGTCTTTTCAACACAGTTTGACAGCAACTTGTGAAGTAGTCATGATAATTAATTCATAGGATTTGTGTACATTGACACAAATGTTCCATCTTTGTGACACTCAGCATGACTTTTTAACAACGGATGTAGTATAACAAGAGAGAAGGTCAGTGTAGGGAGGTAGCCACGGGATTTTCACAAAGGAGACTGGTAATAGTCATTTTTGATTGCTTTAAGAAAGTCATTACAGGCACACAGAAACACAGGGCATGGATACAACTGCAGTGACAACAGTGAACACGTACATATAAACACCAAGCACAGGAACACACTCCCTCCTAGGAGCCTCCAGACTACCCCCTTTGTTATCAAACCACATGTCCCCCCTTTGTTTAATCTCCCAGGTTGAGGAGGAGTCGTGGAGTCGTAGCCTGACCTGGGAGAGCGCACATGGGGAGTCAACCCTCCGAGGACCGCAGTGAGACCAGCAGCAGAATGAGAAATAGTCAACAGCCATTAGAATTGAGTCCCTGAAGACTCTGGTGACTTGGGTTTGTCATACACACTTACTGCTGTGATCCAGTGCAGATGCTGCTAATTAAGCTGTCATAAGAAGAGAGTATTATGCACAGCAACACCAGCTCTTTATCCATTTCTTACATACAAAGTCATATATGTGCTGACACATGCCTACAGTGTGTTGTAATGACACATTCATGGGTATTTATAGAAGGGATATTCATCATATTCATCGTTGAATCAAAGCCTTCTGTGATCCAGAGGAAGAAGTGTGTTCATGGTGTTCTAGAAATAGAATTCCCTCACAAATTAGCTGAAAAACCTGAAAAATAATTGAAATGAAAATGAGAGGATGATGTCACACTGGCTGCTTGGAGATACATTTGGCATTTTACTCCATTATGCCTGAAAACCTACACAAGGGCACAGATTCATATCATGACCTCACTGTAAAAAAACAGGCACTTAGGCTAGCTATGAAACACGGAGGCTCTTCATAGATCTTTGCTGAAAAGGAAAAAATCAATTCGTCCTTATTAAAAGTCTAGAACATTCCATCTAATCAATTTATATTGTATCCAGTAGATTTCCAGCACCATGGTTAGACATACATGTACATGCAATACATACACAGTGCAAGCACCCAGACAGATACACACAGTATTGGCAATTTATGGTGCCTTGTTCACCAACTTGTAAAGCTGTGTCTACAATTGCATATTTTAAGATTAAATTAAGATTAAGATTAAGATTAAGATTAAGATTAAGATTAAGATTTACTTTTATTGATCACTGCACACACATGCTACAGGGAGGAGACTGCACACACGCCATGCTTCATGAAATTATTTTCTCCGCGTTTGACCCATCCTCGGTCCATCGTTCCTCCGCGGCAGACCAGGAGCGGTGGGCTGCCAGCTGCTAGCCGATGCCAGTGCCCGCGCCCGGGGACCAATTTTAGCAGTTAAGCTGCCAAAGAAAATGTTGTAGCCTCACAAAGCCAGACCACATCTTGTGAGTTCAGTTTCCTGCAGATTCAAGAGTAGAGCACATGCACTAAGGATAGCCACGTCACATATCTGCTAGAGCATTCAACAAGCTGTTGGGAACGTTTACACAGTGGCATAGCTGAAGAAAATTAAAACACGATTGTACTTTCACATAGCTCATTTGCTGTCTCCAGTAATTCATGAACTCAGTTTGGTGGACATGTAAGATAAGTAATTATCACCAAATTAAGTCTTTCCAGCATGAGGACCAGACCCAATGACTGATGAAAGCCTATTTCACCCAAAGAGGTGGTTTGCGTTGTTCACCTGTACAACTTCATTTGAAATGATATCTGTCTTGAGCTAACTGACCCATGGCCCTGGCAGACCTCAGTTGCAAAACATGTGGGCTGGCTTTGACAGGCTAGAAATGATGGCAGGAACTGGAAAAATAATGGTCATTTCAGAAAAAACACACATGCTGGACATAATTAACTGTATTGACTAGACATGATGATACATATTGTAAGTCTGTCCACATAAAGTATTTTCCCCAAGAAATGGATGAAGATGGAGGAGGAACAGGCCCAGCTGTCAGAAATACAGCACCTGGGATGTGAGTAGGTGTAAATAGCAGTCAGGCTATCCGGCTGAGTTGTGTCGTGCCCTGCCGGTTGTAATAGAGATGTGAATGTCCCGCTGACAGCCAGTAGCTACCTGGCCAGGGTTGCTCATGAGGGGAATATTTACTTTAGTTTGAGGGAGATCTACAGCATCAGTCAAGCATAGTCATATAGCTCTAACATTTACCCTGAGCAAACGGCCAGATATGTCCTGTGAATGAAAGTCAATATACCTGTCTGCTAGACAGACGGACTGGCAGATACACAGTCCGATCTAGCCATGAGTCAGTCCGCTGCCTCCAACAGCTTCCTGCAGTGATGCACAAGGTGTGCCGGCAGACTCTTAAAGGTCGATATAAGCAATGAATTCTACTCATTTCGGTGCAGTGAGGAGCACTGGTTCTTCAAATTAGGCTGTAAGGAAGTGAAAATAAACTAAACATCGGGCTACAGCTGTTTCACCTCTGACTGCCCGTGAGCGCGCACAGGGCCGAATGTGTCTGCCTGTGCCTGCCTTCCTCTCTCCCAGATGTCGGGCACCAGGGCTGGTGCTTGGCAGTGGATGCAGATGCTGCCATTGACTCTTTGGTCACCGCCGCCAGCTGAAGCACCTCACCGGCACAGTGCTCTTCCTGGCAGCGGTTGCAGGTGCTGCCCTCACCGACGTGTACAAAACTTCTTTCTCCTGCCAGACTGTGTATCATTGTGCTGACCACATCGCTCAGGAAAATATTGTGCTGTGACCTTGTCAGACTGTGCTCTTTTTCGGTTACTGTTCATTTTCTGAGCTGCTTCACTGTTGTTATATCTTTTTTTTTGCCATTTTGTTATACTCCTCATTCATATATATCATTATCTTTTTTAATGTCCAATGGTTTCCCTTATTTCACTGTTATGCCCGAGGTGCCCTCAGGTTATTTCGGATGTTTTTCTTGCCCTAGTGAAGGGGTTGTGATTTTGTTTCCATGTTCAATGCCAGCCTGTGAAACCCTTTGAGACAGTTACTGTGATGGAAATAAACCTGACAACTGGAGTGTCCTTGATTGAAATATTGAATCCAACAATGTGCACAACCCAGACCAAAGGAGTGCAAAAGGCCACTGGGAAAAAGCCCTTGTGGCAACATCCAGTCTACTTTACTTCAGCCAGAAAATGTTTATTGGACATGTGTCAAGACTTCACAGGACCTGCATTCTACAATTGTTTCAGTAAATCCATGTTCAATAATTTAAGCTCATTTGTTAATTTTTAACATTTGGATATATATTTTAATACAGTGCTGTTTTTTCTGACTTTCAGGTTTTGAATGAAGCCTCTAAGCATCTTGTAACCCTCTCAGTCAAAACCACCATACACACACAATGTTGCATTTTGCATCGTTTTTATTCCTTTCTGCTGCTGCTTGTTGCTGCTGCAATGTGTTGAACGATTCTTTAAAGGAATGGCTTGCCAACTTAGTTTGCAATCTGTGTCTAAGAGCAGTGGTTTCATAGATCGTTTCACTGCTTACATATAGTACATATACTGTAGAGAAAGTATGTGCTTAGCCTCTGCAATGTAAACAAACAGTTCAGGTCTCGGTGTCCTCGGGCTGGAGTGCAAATTAGTTACAGTACAGTCAGTAAATGTCATATGATAATATTCACTCCCCCATTATAACTCCAACTCTTAGTGTTGGGAATTATAAGGTGGTTGTAACCTACTTTTTGGTATTTTCGTTTCTTTTAAAAGTGCTGGTTTGCAAAGTGCTGGCTGACAAACACATAGATTTCTGAAACAGACATTGATGCGTTTCCCTCTTGAATGTTTAACACTACATCAGCAATGGTGATCACAAGCAAACATGACAAGTTTATCAACTAAAGTTTTTCAATTGGATTTCTTACAGCTTACATCATACAGTATATAACCATGTATCTCCCACCCCACTGGAGGTTTACCCGAGGACAGCTGTTCACATGTTGGCATCTGTCAAGGCAGCTGAGAACAGGGCAAACAGTTTGATCTCGTGGGTTTTCCTACATTTACACTGCTGTGGACTACACCATTTAACACAAGCAAAGGTGTGCAGGAGTAATAATGAGGAGATGGTTTATGACTTTCCCTGTGGACATCTTACGCTATTACACTATAATGAGCAGTTATAGTTCCCTTGATCATGGCCCAGGGTTTCCTGTGCGCTACCTGCCAAGCACACAACAATCAATTAAAAAGGACCTTCCTCTCATGGGTTTAAATTACCAGCAAGATGAATACTGCAGACTGGGAGACGATTAGCGGTAGCCATTAGAGGATTCATTTTCTCGCTTCATATAGGGACATCAAGATGGCGTCCTGTCATGCTGTTATGTGGGCTTCAAAATCTTGTCTGAGAGCATGTTAACCAGATAATAAAGATCGCTGTGGGGCATCTGGAAGAACACACATAGACTTTCAACTTCACTGATGAATCTGTATGCCAAAGACTTTCTGTGCATGTGTGTGTGTGTGTGTGTGTGTGTGTGTGTGTGTGTGTGTGTGTGTGTGTGTGTGTGTGTGTGTGTGTGTGTGTGTGTGTAAAGGAATGTAAGTCTAAAGCAGAAAAAAGAAATGATATTATTTTTAGATTTAAATAAGGCTTCACAGGTGTATATGGAGATAAACACAGAGCACATCACCATAATAATACAGTTATTAAATTAAATGAAAATCTCAGCAATACAGCAACACATTCGATTAGGCCCAAAATCTCCTTAATTGATAAAATCAACAATTAACTTTAAATCATACTTGTCAACATGAAACTATTGTGCTTTGCCTCACGCTTACACACTGCTGCATTTCTCTTAAAATGTTTTATTCCTCCGTATTTTTGCCTTTGTTCGGTTTTATGCAATGTCTTTCTTTTTATTTCCATCCCTATTTAAATTTATTTTATATCCATTTTTATCTGTTTTTATGTCCATTCTGTCTTTTTTTATGTAAAGCATCCACTTGGGTACATGTGATTTCTTTCTTGGAAAACACTTTGAGCTGCTGTATGAAAGGTGCTATACAAATAAAGTTTATCATTATTGTTATTATAATGTTGGGATTTTAGAATAAGGGAAGTTTTCAGGTGCCCAGTCACATATGTCCACATACCCCTTACATTTAGACAAGGGGACACACAGTGACTCCTGAAAGCACCACTAGGCTACCACTGACTTTAAAAGATCAGAGCAACGAGGATTGGGTTAACTAGTTCCTACACTAAGTGACGACAGTTAAGGAGTCAGAATCAGACACCTGGTTGAAAGCGAAATGCTGTGAACATCCCTGCATTATATCAGTGGAAACACAAAAGGACATATAGTACTTAGTTTATTTATGCATTACTTGAGGGATATGTGCACATCACTTAAACATTATGATTCAGTTGGGATTTTGAGAGCAGCTACTTGTCAGTGAAACAGTTGGTAGCAGAGGGTGATTGAGAAGATGGATGGCAGAGATAGTATAATTCAGTCATTAGTGGAGCATGTTTCTTGGGTGCACTTATGTTTGGCTGATTTGTCGTTTTTCTCTCCACATGGTACACTCAACTCCATGTGGCATATTTTACAAAAAGCATGACTTCGACCAATGTTGCTCTTCATCACTTCATCACTCTGACTGCCATCTGCTGTAGCAGAGGGGATCAAAGAGGTGTTTGTTTTTTGTTATTTTTTTTAAATGTTAGAAATACTGGAGATTTATAGGAGAATATTTAAAGGGAGGACAGCGAGAAAGAAGTGTAAAATAAGGGAGAATCTCAGGAGAAACAGGAGGGTGGACAGGTCTGCCTTAAGCTGTGGCAAAGCTGGACCCGTAGCTGCATGCGCGATACACACAAGAACCAAGTCTGTTAATCTCAAAAACCCAAAACTCGTGAAAGAAAATCTTTGTTTCAATCTCCAAGCAGAGCAAAAAACTGTGCTCTCACTGTGCAGGTAATTGGTCTCCTCATCTGATTGGCTGTTCCTCAACTAGTCAATTAAGCTGAACTGGGGGACTCTGGTGATTATACTTTTCAGAACACACTCTAGCTCTTTGCATATAAAATCAGGTCTTTACATATAGGCCTATTCAGTATGGAAGGATCAGAAAACACTCTAGTATGCCGTGTATCTGCCACAGGCTGCATCCCACAGTTTGGGAGGGACCTCACCAACAATTCTGCCTAGGATCACTGATGTTCACTGTATTGCTTGTCTACAATGATGTGTTAACTTTGGTACCACTAGCTAATGTTAAGTATGCTAGTAATCTCTACATGCATCAAGCTTATCAACCTATCAATATTGATCATTGACGACTCTACATTTCTTTGCCAACATTCAGACTCTTGGGAGTGATGTTATAAATCTGTAACACTAGGCCCTATCCTTCCCCACACAGGGCCAAGTTTTCTTGCTCTGTCGTCTCTCATTACAGAATTGCTGATTCTATCAACTCAGTAATAAGCTATTAGCTGATGATTGTGTTCTCAACGCTCCTTTTGTTACAATAAGTGTATTAATTATTGCAGATGTAATTATCAGCCCATTGTTCCTCTGTAATTAAGCTGTCACTAATGAATTTTAAGAAGTTAACCCCATTCAAATCTAATTGATTCCTCTGACTCTCACTAACCTCTTTAACTGAAAACGCTGCCATTGCTGTGGCTGTAAACATTCTCTGAACGCCATCTGTTCCTGTGGCTCCAGCAGCCTCCATTTTGTTATGCTCAGCTCTCACTTTCATTGACCCAGAAATGTTTCCAGGCAGCTCGACAGCCTGATAGGCAGCTTTGTTTAGGCCGACCTTGCAGCTCACCATCATCACCACAGAGGTTAGTGAAGGATGGTGATACTCATTGGAAACACGTCAGCAGCGATGTCTCAAACATCAGTCCCTTCGATATTATGAAGCCATCCCTGATGTTAATGTCATCACCACTAATCTGCTGCCACAGTGTGATTTTCCGAGATCCTCATTCTTTGACTGTGTAAATGGGGGTGAGGTGTGATGCAGACTTTATAGTCTGCTACGTGCTTTACTTCTTTAACTGGCTGTGCGCATGTTACTGTGAGGACCCATAGCTTCGACAGAGCATCTCTGTATGAGCACAGTTCGTGTTAATGAGTCTGGCTATGGCCAGTTAGGGAAATGAAGCAGATGCTTAATTTTCTCTTTCTCCTCTCCTCAGCGGATTGGCTGACTTTGGGATATTACACCCAAATTAGCACTGTGAAGTGACAGTTTTTTTCCCTCATTAGCACAGTGTCAAGTGTGAATCAAAGCCTCTCCAAAACCCCCTCTCAGTTTTATCCAGAAACACCCATTCGTACTCACACACACGTACACAAACACACACACACACACACACACACACACACACATGCACACACACACACACACACGCACACACACACACACACACACACACGGACTGCTGTGTCCAACAGTCATTTGACCTTTGGCAGGGGGGTGTGAGCCACTTCATGCACATTCCTATTACCAGGCTAACCTCTGTGTATCCTGAGTCCGCAGCACTAGCAGCCGTGGGGCCGTGCCTCAATATCCTTGTCATGTAACACCTAAAGACAGTCAAAGGTCAAGTAGTGAAGGAACAGAAGGGCCACAGATGGAGCTCCACTGAATGGCCCTGCTTGCCCCGGCGCTGTCACATCACTACGCACCTAGCCCCGACCATCCCACCATCTCACCCCCCAGGTGGCCTGACCAGCTTCCTCACATGCAAGGACACCGCAGGACCATACATGCACTGCTGGCTACGCAGTATCACATGTAAATGCACACAGTGCCCCACACACAAGCTGAGTGGATTAATGAGGGGAACGTGCATTTCAGTCAGATTGCAAGGAGTTTAAGTGGAGGTCTGCTGAGTGTGTCCACAGTGACCCCCAGGCAGGACGGCAAGCAAGGGAGGGAGAGCAGGTGGTCAGGGCTCTGGTCTCTCTCTCTCTCTCTCTCTCTCTCTCTCTCTCTCTCTCTCTCTCTCTCTCTCTCTCTCTCTCATCTTGTCAAGCCCCTGGCTTGCTGCCCGTGCTAAATGCATAGTCCATTACTACACTTGTGGCCAGGACATTTCTCTGTGATCAAGACAATTTTGTTTATTACAGTTTAAACTAACAACTTAAAGAGCTTCATCACTGTACAACACACCACCTTTTAATGAACATAGCAAAGAAGAAGCAACAATTGTGCTTTTTTTACTTGCTGTAACACATCTGTTACAACAAGTATTAGGAGTATGTATCATTTAAAACAAATTCCTTAATAAGTTTAAGGTTTTCTGCAGTTTGCTTGATTCCAGAGTGATTAGTCAGCTGTCAAAACAGTGGGCAGTCCAAAACATCTCTGAGGACGTGGGTCTCTGTGCAGGAGGTCCAGGATGTAAATGAATGATACATTACCACTGGCTGACTAACTGACATGGAACTTGTCCCACACTCTCTTTTTGAAGTGTAGTCTGGACTACATATGTCAAGTGCATTTATCATTAGCAGAGCTGTAAACAGGCCACATCATTACCAAGTCTAATTACATTTGGGTCCAAGGTCTCACTGCAGAAGGGCACAGGCACTTTTGCAAGGGCACTCTTACAAACACATACACACAGTTGTCCAGTGCAAGAAGCAGGGTGAGAAGAGGCAGAAGAACGGCCGTGACTACACCGAAACAACAGTTGAACAGCATCAACTTTTAAACTGGCGGCAGGTAGGTCGGAAGCTGTGCAGTCAAGTTGCTGCTGCAAATATGAATTCCTGTCACACTTGGAGTGCTGATCCTAATCTTATAGTAAGCAAGGAGAATTATTATTTTCTGACATCATTTAAAGTCCACTGTTGCAACTGGGAGCCAATATGTGTATCAAGAAAGAGACTGGAGTGCCGGATTTAGTCAGTCAGTGTAACACCTCAGCATGATGCTCTCATCCCAGTGGCAGCGCTGACTCTCTTGGCAGGAACTGTGATCTACAGTTCAAGCAGGTGATGCCAACAGAACTGACGGCAGGTTTGACAGGACCACGCTGTATTACCCCTCAGATTTCATCAGAGTGGAAGGTCTGGATAATGATCTGATGCACAATGATCAGCGGCACCATGATTAGCACTGACAGCCTGATGACAAAGAGTGCTGTGACAGCAAAAGCCGTGGTGAGAGAAGGGGGAAAGAGTTAGGAAGACGCAGAGAGAGTGATGAGACAGAGAGAGGGGGAAGTGGAAAGAGTCTGCAACAACTGACAAGAATAGGTCCTTCAACAAAGTCTGACACGGAAACATCTTGATGAATGAAAAAAAGTGAGAGAAAGGGTGATTGGGAGAGATGTTTATGTGACAAATACAAATGTCCATTACAGAACAAAACATAATCAATATGGCCTTTTACAGACCCAGCTAGCAAACAGCGCTTGAGAATGCCACCAAAATTATTTTCCCCCTCCATCTCCTTCTTTTTTTCCGCCCCTGTCGTCCTTTCCCCATCTCATACACCCTCGCCGCGACAATATGTCATGCAATGGATATAATTGCAATAATGCAATTTGGTTTGGAGGCGGATTGAGAGAATAATTGGACTCAACCCCGACGAAGTGACAGGCTAATGATTTAGCATGGCCACTGGCTATTGTGAAAAGCGAGCGCTTTCAACGCTGCTGAGCTAATTTCCTCTGATGATGGTCTTAGCGCGTTGTCTTTGTGTTGCCACAGAGGAGCGCATGGCCATGAGGCGGACAGCTAGATGATGCAACCCACCCACCCAATGCCAAACAAACACATGTCTCTTGTCTGGGAGAAGCCACCCCCTGCTCTCAGTTACTTCATGCACAAAATGGGACTCATTTGAAGTAAAGATAAAGCAAATCCCGGAGCAAGACAAAGTCCAAAAAAAGGCCTCATCTTTATTCACTTTCCCCAGATGCATGAGCTCTGTAAGAAACCAAAGAGAGATGCCAAGAGGAGGGAAAGCATTAGCATAGCCATCATAGCTAATTGCAAAGTGTTACGGTAAGGCAAGACCAGGACTGTAAATTACTGCGGCAACTGCAGTTAGCTGGGTATGAGGAAAAATGGGAATATGTATATGACTTTGAAGTGGAAATTATTCCAGTGTCGTGCTGTACAAAATACCAGTGCAATGTTTGTGATGTATTCTGATAAAAACAGGCAATATACAGTCAAAGCACCTAATGGTGCAGCTGTACAGCTTCGTTCAAAGAGGTATTTGCATTTGAATAGAGCGAGTGCCCATCACTTCCACAACAATAACAGGGCAGCAGCACTTTTACCAGTGACCAGTTTAGAGAAATGTCACATCTTGATACCTTTTCTGTTAGATAAGACGAGAATGAGACTTCAAGACATTTTCTCCTACTTCTGCAAAGTACAGCTCAAGTGAAACAACCACAGATAAGCTTGTTTCTCAGTCTGCGGACATGATGTGAATGTGAAGTGTGCAAAGTCAAAAGAGGCTGTGAAACAGTGTGTGCTTGTGCCTGTGTTTGTGCGCATGTGTGTATCTGCAAGTTTGCATAGTGTGTGTGTGTGTGTGTGTGTGTGTGTGTGTGTGTGTGTGTGTGTGTGTGTGTGTGTGTGTGTGTGTGTGTGTGTGTGTGTGTGTGTGTGTGTTGGCAGACTAAGGCTTGAAACCAGGCTGGTGAATTTATTTATATCAGCGCGTTTTATGAGCCCTGCAGCTGGCGAGATGAAAGGGTTACCACAGCATTGGTGGTGTGTGTGTCTGCGTCTGTGTGTGTGCACGAATGTATGTTTCAGTGTGTGTGAGAGCAGATTATTAATGACTTTCATCTAGGTAAAGTGCGGAAATCTAACACACTTATATTAGTTGTTTTCTGACATTTTGTGCCAGCGGCAAACAGAATAAAATGTTTTGCTATGACATTGATCCTCTCTCCTTACCCTTTTACTGACACAAAACATTTTTTTCTCCTCGCTATCTCTCTATCCTCTTCCTGTTTGCCTATTTTGTTTCCCTCTTCTTTTGCTTGTGTAGTTTGTCCTGCATCTTCCCTATTTTATCATTTCTTTCTTGTATTCTCTCTCTTGCTCTTTGCAGCCATCTGCTCTTTTGTTTCTCTCTCGCTATGTTGTTGTCATGCACTGGCATGATGGCTTACCCACCATCTCTCACAGAGAGGCGTTACAAAAGGAGAACATAAAGAGAGGCTGAAAAGGAATGGAAGCAGACAGAAAAAACTATACCTGGCGAGCACGGAATCACCAGGGCCGGTTGAGGTGAGGGCTAAAGAGAAAAGCATTAATAAAGGTTAGCACCAGGAAAGCCTTTCTCTCTCCCCCAGTGTTCACTCCCTCTCAGCCAGAATCAATGCTCCAAAATCCCCCAAAGCCATATCCTCTTACATCCTATCAATTATTCAACCTGCCTCTTTTGTACAACCACTCCTGTTTACAAGGACTGCCTGGCCAATTGTAAATGTTTGCATGCCCGCTGAGCCCCCATCACCTCCCAACCACACACGCTGATTACACAGTGATTTAGCTCTATTCTGCCATCCCCCACCACCCCCACACCACTCACATCTGCACTGACGGGGCATCTGTCAGGCTGGCACAGAGGCAGCCGTAGAGGCGGATAGCCTTGAGCTCTGAGGGCGAACAGGGTAGAGCAGCATGAGAGACGCCAGTCACTGCCTGTGGAGCTTGTCGTCTGGGCTGAGGTCTGGCTGAGGGCACGGCATCTGGCTGCCAGTGCCGGCAGATGTGCAGCTACTCTCAGGAGGCTCTGAAAATATGTGTCTGAATTCCTGCTCTGCAGCACCGGCAGTATAGCTGGTGGACAGAAAATGTGAGGGCCATTTCTCAAGACAAGCTTTGGATATATGAAGAGGCAAAGAAGAGGCGTCCGTATGGCTCCTGTACCTGAGTGAATTTTCTCAGAGAGGAATGTTCTCATCAGTCTTTTTGAAAAGCTCAGACATGTGACTCAGGTTTTCTGTTCTCTCTCCATATTCGGCTAAATGGGTATCTACTACTGTACAGGATAGCAAACTTTGAGCATCCATTATTTTCAAAGCTCACCTATTCTTTTGATTGCAATATATCACATACCTGCAGTGGCATAACAGAAAACCCTCAAAGAGAGCTGAAGTCCTGCTGTCACATCCAGGCGAGCTGTTCCTCTTGCCTGTGTGATGGCTGTGTAATGCAGTCTCCTATTGAGGGTTGCTGTCACTGATTTATCTGCAAGAGACGTGTTCCTAATAGTCATTTTCTGATAAATTAGCATCTACTGAGCAGCGCTTGCTGTTAGAATTAGAACCCTTTTGTAATTTTAACAAAAACAATAATTAATTTGATAGCATATTGAAAATTGCAGCGCCAATGAAAAATTTCCAGCATGGTTGTGAGGATTTTTTTCTACCAAATCTACAAACACGCTGGTGTCATATTTCCAGCTTCTTCACAGTAATTGCTGCTGTCTAAAAAACTGCCATCGGCCCTGTCCAAGGCCAAATTAAACAATAGATGGCAGCTTTATTACGTTTTGCGCAGAGACCCAGAAAACCACCAAGGCTCCTATACTGATATACTACTTAGCCCCAGGATTTCTAGTTAGTTTGCAGTTTTTAATGAAATCCAGTGTTATTTTAGGAAAATGCATTATGTGGGCACAATATAAACAGGATTCTCAAGAAGGCAAGGCCACAACATCAGCTAATAATACAGGACCTCAAATGTGTTCATTTATTTTTTTTTACTAGTGAGGCAAATCCTGAAACAAATTGCGGTTAATTAAATTACTGAGAACCACCTCACACACAGTGAACCTGGCTCTTTTGGGGCAGTTGCCCACTTGCTTTGATCCGGCCTTGTCCCTTCCATTATCACATCACTCAACTTGCCTCAGTTGATTTATTAAACATTGTTTTTTTTTCAAAAGTTAGTCACCCTTCACTTCGAAACAATGAAGTGAAATGCCTGGCAGTGTTGTATTATCAAGCATGTTGTGTTCCAGTGCTGTGTTTTGTTTTCTTTTTTTGTTTTGTTTTTTTTTACATTTGCATTATAACACATGTTAGTCTGGATTAGGTTTTCTTTCTTCTGGACTAAAACCCCAAACTCTTATTTCAAGGGGTGTTTTCCCCTCAAACAGGCTTAGGTTAGCTCACGGTGTGTGGTTAGGCGTTGCTGATATAAGAGGTTGGGGTCAGGTTATGAATAACAGAAGACAACTAATTGAGGTGTCTGGTAAAGATTAGGCTCAGGTTTAAGTAAAACACATATCAAAAGAGAGTCAGACTTAAATAGAATACATTTTACTTTGGCTCTCTGTTGGAGCTGTAGCTATTGAAAGCTAACAATAAGATGAAAAAAAGCACTGATGAGAAGTGACTATTCAGTGCAGCAGCATATGCCCATTTAACATAAAATGTGGACAGAAAGCCATAGAACAATGGTTCAGCTTTGCAAAAAGATGAGTGAAAGAGAAACTTACTGAGTTGGAAATGTTAGCAGGAACAGAGGCTAGCTAGCAGGGAAGGCAGGAGTTTGACTCTCGATTATGCTTCAAGTACCACAGCATTGTAGAACTTGTGAGGTCTGTGTCTGTAATGATTTTAAAGTTGTAGCAGTGGGCCACAGAAGCAGCGGAACTAATGGTGTCTGTGTGTTTGATCCTCCCTTGTTCTGTCTCATCACTCTTTCCATACCTCACCTGCCAGGGAAATTTATGAGGACGCTGTTTCTCCACCCAACGTACCAGACAAGCGACGTTTCTCATGCAAACAAACCATTAATTTGGTAAATAAGGAAGGAGTAGCACATTTGGATAATTAATTATGAATAATGCATGCAAACTTAGCAGTTGTTGTCATTGGCGTAAACACTGAAACACATACTAGTAGGCTATTTCTCTACTTAGCATAAATGGGGGCTGTTTGTATGACAGTTAAATTCATATTTATGTCATCTTAATGTTTCCCTCTGTTATCGTGTTCTAACACGTCAGGAAGCTTGCTACATGGTTGGCGGTAATACACTGTGACAGTAAAGTAAATGCAATTTTTTCAAATTAGGAGCAGGCTTTAAATAGCACTGTTCCTATACAATACTTTTCTGCAGAGAGCCACAGGCCATGCACCACACTATGGTCTCTATAGTTATATGCTCAGCACTGACAACAAGCAACACTTTTCCCCTGCAAGCACTGAAACCCATCACATTGTCATGTGTATCTGTGCGTAATCTTGTAGTGTCGGTAAACAACATTAAATCTGCCACTGCATGTGCATCACATACCACATAATAAAAAGGAGATATTGTGTATCGAAATGTATATTGCTGGTGTCTGATAGCTGCTGTTTACATTATCGGTGTTACCGTCCATTCAGCTCTTGACTTTCTTGCATGTCGCAGCATAAAGGCAGACAAAATTAAATGTACACACAGATACAAATTGCTTACATTGACTGTTTAGTTGTACACACCCTGCTTGTGCAAACAGGAGTACAGCACACATGCACACACACACAGCATTGTGCACAGAAACACAAAGAGAATATAGGTGCTGAATAGAAATGGCTCAATGGTAGAGGTCAGCTAATATGCATGTATGTAGTTGCTGTACCCTCCCAAACACACACACACACACACGCACACATGCACATACACACACCACAGGGCTCCTCTCTCCTCTTATCAGTGCTGCTCACATTGGCACAGACACGTGCATTGCCAAGACTGCCAGGCTACGGCCATGCTAATGTAGCCCGTTAGTCTAACAAAGGCTCAGGTCAATGGAGCCTCTAGTGGCTAATTGCTTCAGAGAGATAAGTGAGTTTGACGACGCAGCAAGGAACGGCTCAGCGAAAGGAAGCAGTGAGGGAGAAGATGTTAATGAATCCCCCGTTCACTCCACCGTCAATATCGGCCCGTCGCAGCCCTTTCGCAAAATGAATATTAAAGACAATTTTGATTGTTTGCCCTCTTTTTTTGCTTGGTTTCATTGAATTTTAATGGGCTGTGTTGTGGTGTTTTTGTCACATATTCTATGCTGGGTAAGAGAGTGGAGCTAATGCAATTAATCCACACACCATCACCTGATGGCTAACCAGCTGTGGTAGCCAATAAACTCACGTGACCGTGTTTCACCAAACGTGCTGCAGCAGAATACTGAATGAAGGGGACTGACTGCATTGTGGTCTCCAGTGAGCTGAGTGATGACAAAAGGCCTGAATACAATTAGACAGAGTTTGAATGATGTATTTTTGAGAACGTTTGTGCACACATATAAACCCATTTGAGTAATTATATGTCATGGTTGTTAGGCTAAAGATATGATCTCTTAAA
The DNA here is from genome assembly GCF_039877785.1 of Chaetodon trifascialis. Taxonomy (NCBI): domain Eukaryota; kingdom Metazoa; phylum Chordata; class Actinopteri; order Chaetodontiformes; family Chaetodontidae; genus Chaetodon; species Chaetodon trifascialis. Next base: position 25,441,661 of record NC_092058.1, on the reverse strand, counting down.
GGAAACATTTTGGCTCAAGTTGATTTGTTATTTCTGAAGTGACAGTGACAGTGACAAGACCAGTGACTGCCATCCGGCACCGATAACGCTGATCAGATCTTCTTCATCAGCTAATCTCCCTCAGACTTATATTAAATCAATGTCAGTTTCAGACAGAAGGACTCGGAGCACGTTTCCTCTACAATGGCAAAGCTCTCTTTTCCAAGAGCTGACTCAAGTTGTCACACATCTCTCTGCCTCTGACATACTCACTTCATCTGAAGATTACCATTCTCACTGAACATGAATCCTGAACCCATATTTTCCTGGATATGACTGGAGGCTAATACAAATTGGACTTGACAAAAGATGATGCATATGCCAAGGCAATGGTGTTTCATCCCTTTATTTCTCCCTTTCTAGGTGCCGATTGTGTGAATTGCCGAAGAGTGTGATGATGGACTATTGGAGGCGTTTGGTTTGACGATGCAAGTGGCCTCTCGGGAGCCACCCAGGCTTAGCGCATAAACAAAGACATACTTAAAATACTCTTCACACACTCCCCCTCTCTCAAACACTATAGCTATACCTCTTTATCTCTGTTTTTTCTTTGAGGTAGCTCGTCGTTCTTCTGTTTTCCATGCTCACTCAAGCTGCCTATCCTCTCTCATTAACATGTTATTTTGCAGTCATGTCCTCCATGCTGTTTGTTTGCCTCAGTGTGTCCTGCCCTCTGGGTCCCACCAGTTGCTAACCCATGGAGATCAAAGCAACCAGTCTCCATGGGAAGTTTGGGATGTTAGACTCCTGTTGACACACCACAGACACATCTTCTTCCATTTAGAAAGATGATTTTTTTCTCACTAAAAAATGTTTCCGTAAGCACAATTCATACAGAGAGTAGATTTCTTTTATTAGTTTTGAAGGCAGCTGGTAACAGCGATGTTGGAAGTAGGTTTGAGGGTTTTTTTGCACAGCGAATAGACAATGTATTAACCCATGGATAGGCACTGATGCCTGTTAAATTTGCATGCCGTGTAACATCTCATTAAAGGTGAATATGGTAATACAAAATCCCTCCAAGATACCTTGAGGCCTCTTAGCGAGTTCAGTCGTCTTTCCCTCTTAAATTGGCAACAGTGGAGGAGTGTGAGTCTGGTCTGCTGCAGGGCTGGCCAGCCTGGACACTAGTTGTAAATATATACACAGTGCACTTTGCAGATTTTCTTGTTAAATAGTGGTGACCTGAGACGAGCTGTGAATCTGTCCCTGGCAGGTCTAATTGTGGTTGGAACTGAAGGTGGAGCTGAGCATCAAACCCCAGCCACCAGGGAGCAGCACAGTGCAAATTGTCCTCAAATATTGATTCTGCTGCAGAGAGCGATATAGGACGGAGGGAGTAAGGCGCCAGGCTCATCTGCAGAACACCAAACCTCTGGGGTGGGGGGTGGGGGGTGGGAAGGGAGGGAACGAAGGAGGGAGGACGAGGAAAGGATACAGAGCCCTCATATGGTTTGATGTTGCACAGCTCTGGAGACATTTTGCCTTATGCTGGCTGTAATTAAGGCTTTTCACTGTCTCTGCTGATTCCAGCTCTCCCACATCAGTGTGTGCATGTGGGTGTGAGTGGGTGAATGGTAGGCTGCTGAAAGTTTAAAAATGTGCATTTATGTGAACGTAGGTGTATTTGCTTGCATGCGAATGCAGCTGCCGAATGTCATCGTATCTCCACACAGAATGGACCATTGTTGCTGAGACACTGCTCAAGGAAGCAGGGCATTGTGGTGTGACTGGCCTAACTGCAGTGCTGCACCATAGGCCTAAAAATATTCCATGTCAGTGGTCCCGAGAGAAGCCCAGTGCTATCCAGGCCTCTCAGTAATGAGAGAGTGGAGCTGCCTGCCACTGGTAGCCCTGCTGTCCCCCAGCTCCCTCTGGCTCAGAGCTCAGCACTGGAGCTGGAGAGGCAGCGGCTCAGCTCCCACAGATTTATCATAGCTCACAAAGCAGCATGTCTGAAAGCAGAGGCTCTCATTCGCAGAGGAGCAGCCCCTGGCGGGCTAACCCCTGGGCACACTGACCCAACACATTCACATATCAGAGAGGCAGACAGATACAGTTTGGGAAAGACTTGCACTTGGATGCACGTCTGCGAGAGAAAAAATGGATTTGGAAAGCATGAGGGCAAAAAGCAGCACACTAGTACAAAGAGCTGAGGAATGAAGATATATTGTGCAGGACAGTATGGGAACTATTTCAACTATGCCATCTATTGTATGATATGCAGTGCAGTAGCAGACAGAGAGGACTGAAAGATTCAAAGTAAAGGAGGAGTGTGAGAGGGAGAAGGGACAGAGATAATTGACAGATGTAAGGTGGTTGTTCAGGGCACTAAGCTATTGTACTCAGCGCAGAGATGATCGAGCCCTGAAGGGGAAAAAAAAAACATGATTGCAAAGAGTTGAAATGCCATTATTAGTGGCAATTATTTCAGTATACCTCAGTGAAGCATTGATGTTGAGTGGGATTGTGGAAGCAATCAATGTGCAATGTGCACACAAAAACATACTGTATTCTGCTACTAAGGGTGGTTAAAAAGACCCCAATTCACGAAATTGTCTTGTATTTACAGTGCTTTTAAAGATTATGGATCTGAACATTTAGAGAGAGGGAGAAAGAAGAAAAAATTGCGACTGAAGCGAAATAAGAACATAAAGACAACTTGTCTTCCTTGTTTGAACATTTTATGGGCCTCCTTTCAACAGTTAACATAAGAGATGTCACATACTGAATATAATATAGATCAAAGATATATAACTTTGAAGGCTGAGCTTGGAAATGTTTCTGGGCAAAAATGAGACAGATGAATCACACTTTGCTAGTTCATATTGTACCAAGCTGTATGTAAGCGAGGCTCAATAGTCTGAGCCATTTTTAACCAAGAACTACTCAGGAATAATGGGGCGTGATATATATTATATATATATATATTTATATTTATCTACTTCAAGTGTCAGACATTTTACAAAATGCTCACCTTCAATTTCATGTGACATCCACAGCAAAAGATGGAAGATATCTAGAAAAACAAAACATTCCCAAATGGTTTCAACTAGTGCAAATATCTTACATGAATTTTTAATATGTTGTTATGATCCTACACTGCAATTCCTAATTAGAACTGCAAAATGACTCCCGCAAAACAATCTTCATGGTAGTGACTTGACCCACAAGAGCAATTTGATGCTAATTTGCTATTTGCTAATTACGAGCTGCTATCTCTTTCATTTCTCCCAAATCATCTCCAGCTGTCTCCAGTATAAGCCCCAAATATTGACAGCAGGCCTGGACTCTGTCCAGCAGCACAGCTTTTAGTTCACATCTCACACTCATCCACAAATGCATTGTTGAAATATATACTTTGAAATGCTTAATCAGTGAATGAAGTTGACCATTTTTTGATCAATCCACACTTTGTCCGTTATTGGAAAATAAGAGTCCATTTGTGTCCAGATGTACCCTGGGTGTCCATGATTGTAGGCCATTGGTCTCAACAACCAGCATACTGTATACAGTATGCTTTATGTGTGGCTCCATGTAGACAAGTGTACATAGTTTGTGATGAGTACATTTTATCCCATTGTTTTGTGATGGATAGCCTGACAACGGTCCTTTCCTTGATCATTTCCCCACCGTACAGTAAATGTGTGTGTGTGTCATCCATCCTTTCCACATGGGGAGTTTCAAGTTTCCTCGTGGCTCAGCAGCTCTCTTGCTATCGTGTGACCTAAAGAAGAAACAATACCACACATAAGAGAAGACAATCAGCGTCACTGAGACATGTAATTACACGGAGTGACTCTGTCCCACCTCACACTCGCTGAATGAATGTTTCTATTTGAAAGAGCCAATCGGAGGTCAGAGGAGAATATTCCAAACCAAACCATTTGCTCTCTTTTTATGACTATGTCTATTTCAGCAGATTGAAAATGTTTGCTTTCAGTCTAGCTCCCTGACTGATTGCAGGGACTAACCACGTCTCAGCTGCTAAAGCTGTATTTCACATGTCTCGGAGCTGTAATGGCTTGTTTACACTTGGGCAGTAAGTTGAAGGCGTATAATTGGACATGTATAGAGCTTGTTTTCCACCAACAAACCTCATCTCATGTGCATTTGTAACGAACAGACATGCTCATGTCTCTAAAAAATCCTATTTTCGTCCCGAAAATGCTGCAAATGTTTTTCCATAAAAGCCGACATATGAAATGGGACATGTGAAAAAGTGCATCTTATGGCGCGGCGTCTTTGCTATTCCTTGTTAAAGTGTGTTCCGGTGGCTCGGTCAAGCAATCTATGCATCTCTCCACAACACACCTACGCCGCGTGGGAGTGGAACAGATGGACAGATACAGATCATCACGGTGAATGAGACGCTGAGGTGGAGAAAGGAGGTCATGGGTAGAAAGAGAGACGCAGGATAAAGAAGAGACACACAGAGGGAGTGAGAGTGCAGGGCCACGAGAGCTGTTGCCAGGGAATCGATGTCTCGTTGCAGCTATCCTCAGTGACATCTGCCACCATGTCTCCAAGTAACTGCTCACCGGTCCCAAAGCACCTTGCAAATGCACAATTAATGTCCACTGATGTAGTCAGCTACTGGCTCTTCAGCTGATCGGCTACTCAGACAGGGTGGGGGAGACAAAAAAGAAAGAGGAGAAGAAGAAGGGAGATGGCAACGTGCAACAGAATGAGGATAATTGCACCTATCAGTCCCAGAGTTGGTGTTAGGCCCAGGGTCATTAATTCCACTGCCTGTGAGCGAGCCCAGCAGTGCCTCTGTTCTTCAGTCTATCCCACTCACCAATTTAATTATGACTCTTAATTGTAAAGCCTCTGTGGAAGGCCCCAGCCATAATGCATTCTAATGAATGCGACAGATGTTGTGCTGTTATGCCATCTCTCGAGCAATTACTCTTATGGCGCCTGCGCTGCTTCCCTCACAACTGTTTCTTTTTTTATATTTCACCTGTAAATAAACTGCACCTGCTCCATCCCACGACACGCACTCTGGCACGTATATACACACACCCCAGTTGTCAGTCCCGCAAATTAACTTTCACACTTCAACAGCTTACAAAGGGCCATGAAGGGCCCTCATTTAAATCAATTTATCTCATCTGAATAGCGCAGGTTTGCATGGCATCAGAGTGGTTGTGTGGAGTACACGGTGTACAGAGGTCTTGTGTTTTCTCCATCACATGTTTTGTCACCCTTGCCTGAGGAGATACAGTTACAGCAGATTAACAAAGAGGCCTCACTGGGAGGCTTGTTTGTTGATTAGCTCTGTATTTTCTTTGCATTTTTTTTAATTGATGTTTTAAATTGGTGCTTTGACTACACTCATTTGTGGCCATCTTAAAAATCCAAGCAGGCTTTGTTTCCAAGATTACTTTCTAATTTGCGTGGTAAGCACTTCTGAGTTCTTTCTTTTCATAAACACCACACACTTATTGAGGTGAGATGATTCATGGAAAAAGAAATCTATTCAAGTGAAGATCATGGCCAAGTCTAGCTACACTGATGTTAGTGAAGCTGGAAGATGCTCAGTAACACATCTATTCATTCTTTCTGGACATCATGTGTTTCTCCGGGGACCTTTTGATGTGAACACTGATATGGTTAAATGCTTTGTTGCTTGCAAATTAGAAGTTATCAAAGACACTGCAATAATTGGAGTTGGTTAGATATACATGTTCAAAGACGACACTGTGCAAGCACAGAAACAGAACAAGAAGCAAATGAAAGGAAAAGAACAGAATGAGTGAGCTGACATATGCATAAAACATACACACAATTAATCAGTCAGTAATTACACTCAGAGACAGATGTTGAGAGGAAAAGAGGTGGGCATGCAAATAGGCCCTGCACTCACACACATATAAAAACACACGAACACAGAAAGGCATGCTTCTCACCTTGGTGGTTTTGACTTTGTTGCCAGTGCTGCAGGACCAACCGGTCAGGTCAGGCAGCACCTTACACTCTTCTCCGTCCATACACGGCTGCATGTGGCACCACCACTTCTGGGCTACAATGGAGGCTGGAGCAGCAGGCGGAGGTTCATGGGAAAAGAAGAACAGCAGGTTTCTTACATGGACATTATGATATGGTGAAGAGCACAGAATTAATCACAAAAAGCAGGAATATGGCACAACATTGCCTACATAGTAACTACTTCACAGCCACCATGAACTATCATTTCAGGTTGGAAAAATAAAAGCAGCGCCTGCAGCAGTTTTTTGCAATGTAAATGTTAGAAGCGCTGTCCATGGTGCTGATCCCACTGCTGGGACTGCAGTATAATCAGCACCACGAACAGCACCACAGCTCTGTTTAAACCTCCAGTATATCTGAGCAGGCATGTGTTTTTTCATCTGTAATATGATTACTGTGATTTTCACAGGAGCTAAAATGTATAGCAGATACCTTTTTTTTATTTTAATCAGATTAATGTAATCCCTCAACATGGGATCTCAAAGCCTGCATGGAATGGGTGAAGCTGGCATCCGCGGGATAAAATAAAATTTAAGGAGACAGAATAGGGGAAATATGAGATTTCTGTGCCACACAGTTCCTTACTGGATATAACACTAAGATGTGGCTACCCTGTGAATTTATAGGTATATTTACATTTGTACAGATGTATGAGTCACATCCTATAATTTAGATGACTCACCTAACTTCCCTATGTTTCTGGCATAATCAGCAAAACACAAGGCACATTTAGACAATGCACCAATGAGTATTATTCCTACTGCATAATACATATAGTAAAAGCAGGATTATGACAAAGCAGTGCTATCAATTAAAACAGTCTGTTCTCATGCATTTAACACTAATGTTAATCTATTCCTGTAGGTATAAAAACCCTCTCTATCATCTCTGTTGCATTCCATGCAATGCTGTGAAAAATAAAACCTGTAAAGGGCCTTCCAGAGATAACTGATTGAAATTAAAGTTAGTTAATTGCATCTAATTTTTAAAAAGTAAAATGTGCAAGAAAATGAAGAACTGATAAAACACAGCTTGAGAACTTGGCCTGATCTACAGTTAATCTGGTGTCAAAATCCAAAGTTTTCTCATGTTTTAGCAGCTGACACTCAAATCTTCCAGATCATCTGACCCACTGTCTAGACAGGAGACAGCCCGACAGCTGAGAATAACTCAATTCCCTCTCTCCTAACTCATCATCCATCCATCCTTCTGTCTCAAGTGTGGAGGCAGAGAGGGATAAAGGAGTGCACCCATTTCTCCAACTTCATTAAACTTGGGGATTGATGTTTTTTAGAGGGGAATTTTGATCTCTAGTGACTATTGTTTCCAGGAAAAAGGAAGGAGATGAGGTGGTATTGGCAGGAAAATGGGCTTTCAACTGCACAATGCAAAAGAGCAAGAGACAAATCCTCTCAAGCATCATGTGAGACGAAACACAGTGACTGAGAGAAAAGGGGAGAGGGAGGAAGACAAGACTAAATAATAGGTGTTCACCAAGAAAACATCTTTGTACCGAGGAAATAAGCAGCAAGGGGAACTGGGAGGGGAAGGGAGGGAGATATAGGAATGAGGGAAAGAGGCTGTTTGTGGATGACTATCACTGAGTCCAATGGAGAGAAGAGCAGATTAAACAAAGGCAACAGAGAGAAGGTGAGAAACAAACAGGACCAGAATGGAAAACAGGCAGCACGAATGCAAGGACAGACACAGGAAGACACATAGGCAGAAGAGGAGAGCCAACACCAAGTTAAGTCACCACAAAAAACTCACAGCTATCACAGGGCGTAATGTTGAACACACTGATATGATGCATGAGCTCAGTGGCAGTAAGCGGTTCTAAAAACCAATGGCTGTGTAATGCTCGTTAATGTGGTCATTATGGTGTCGACGACGGTGCTTTGCACTGCAAGAGTGTTATTTAGAGCTAATGGGCATGGCCTCTGAGTGCTATTATGGACTTAGCGTTCCCTGCAGCTTATCTCATGCTATACTGGGATGGCAGGCCAGGCACAATACATAAGCACCTGCCTGTCAAGTCTGAAAATTAACAGGAACCAGTGCAAGGTCTGTGATGTCATGAACAGTTTGGATGTTGGACAGCGCTCATGGACAGGTCTCAGCAGGTCAATGATAAAAACATTACAGTGGTACTTAGTGTCTGTGCTGTAGTTCATTCTGAGATCATCACTGGGACCATTTTTCTGAACCCTGCTAATAGCAGATGTGTAGAGGCTGCTGGTGGGTTCTAGTTGGATTCACAGTCAGTCAGCTGTGCAGATGGCTCACAAAAGTCACTTTTTGCATGACTCTCTGAAAGTAAAATATTTGATTTCCACAATTTATTCACTCATGAGAGCGGTATCAAACTTATTATCTGTCAGACAGGAAACAAATAAGCATATTTCCACAAAATGTTGAGCTCTTCATTTATCCATTAACTGCTTCATCTCATCAACACTGTCATCATGACTCACACAAGTTGTTCGCTATTCACAGTCACACTGGCCGGCTCTCAAAGAGCAGAAAATACTTGAGAGGCAGTATCAGCTCAATTGCTTTCAAAATGATTGAGCTAATTTGACGTTGACTGCTTTATTTTCTCTGCACTTACCTCCCTGTAATTTTTTCACCTGAATATTCAAGTGTGAAGATGAATCGCTGTAAAGTACTTGAAATAGAAGGAGGATGCGTATACTCCAGGAGAAAATGTGTATAACACATGCAGTATCTCTAAGGCAGCCTGCTTTAATTGCATCAGTCTCATTATGAGTCTACATTTATATTCACAAAAGGTGCATATGCTAATTAAAGCAGGTTTACAGCTCAGGCATACATTTCACTGCAGTTACTATCAGCTAATTACAATGAGAACTGCGTCCCAAATAGCTCCTCTTTAAGTTCTCTCTCAAACTTTCAGCGCAGTCTCAGCTGAGGGCAAACGTCTAGACAGTGCTTTGCTTAAGGTGCAGGTGATTAGGCAACACAAGGGACTGAGGCTGTGTTATTCCCCAGGTTCTTGCCTTGTCTCTGGGGTTCTCTAAATAAGGTCTACAGAGGTATCATGCTACGAGGCTGCCTACAGCTCTGTCTCTCCTCCTACTGATCACAACACGTCAATCTCACACACTCCTGATGAATGCCACTCATCCTGAGGCCTGCTGTGGTTGCAGCTTTTCATTTGTGTGTGTGTGCGTGAGCACATATGTCAGCTGTATGAGCATCCATGCCATACTGTACTTCACATTCATTTCTTCCTGCAGCGGCGTCTGGATTGTCATTGAAATGTTTGTGACATCAAGTGGACAAAGTTGAAACTGCAGATCCCCTCATCCACATATTAATGCTGTGTGTGACTTTGCATGAGCGTATAATTGATGTTTTGTTCAGACCCCTGTGACCAAATATAAGCCTGTGTGCCGTGTGTGAGCAACACCTTGGTAACAGACTGCTAACACTTTCAGAATGCGTACTGTGCTCTACCTTCACAAGTATTTAACAAGTGTTAATGCTGAACACAAGGACCCCCATGCAAGAGCTTCAAACTTGATGCGTAGTGTTTCTATAGGTGGAAGAAAATTCTCATTTTCATCAAAAGTAAACACAACAAACAAGTTCACACCTTGACCTTCTAAGAAGACAAAAGAAAGTGTGAATCAATCAGGTGTATCTCACGATAGTATTGATAATATCACATCTGTGAATATAAAAACATTCTCTTAATTACACACTAAAGCAGGAAATGTGGCGAAGCCAATTTACTCTACCATCCAAGACAGAAAGTATGTCATGTGATGAAATTGAATACGTCACCAATTATGCAACTTCAAAGGGACTTCCTCACCTCTTACCCTTTCATCTGAAGTTATTCAAGTCACATGGTAAAGAATAATAGATAAGCCTTTGATATATATTAAAAAAACCTAATTCACTACATATCCCATTGTATCGTTCAAATGTATCCTGTTTGATGAAAGGCAGGGAATACTGATACAATATGTGCACTCAAGCATGTGTTTGTTAGAGTGTTTGCACATTAATACTTTACAAAGGCACCGCCTGAACTCACTCAGTGGAGCAACACAAACTGCAATAGGGCGTTTACTTTCACTTTGTGTCTCCGTGTGTGTGTGTGTTTGTGTGCACCTTTTGTGCACATATAGATGCCTTTGTGTGTTTTGTGTGTACATGTATGCAGCCCCGACTGTGCAGTAAGTGTCAGGCGTAAAAGCACAATCACAAGGCGTCCCGTGCCCTTGCTCCCAGGTCATTAATATTTAAAGGCAATATGATGTACCTTCACACACACACACACACACACACACACACACACACACACACACACACAAGAAGTTGGGGATGGACCCAGAGGTATGGATACCCTGAGGCATTGTAACTGTTCCACTCAGTGATCCTGCAGTGCAGAAGCAGTTGGAGAGAGGCATCCATCTCTTTCTACAATGATTTACTAACACACTGTATCTCTGTTGCCATGACTCACACAGCCATGCCAGCACACCCAGGTATGCATGATGAGAAAACACAACACAAGTGGAACGCGCGGTGGAAAAGCAGTCCAAAAAAGATTATACATGTTGAACAGTTACGCGCCTACACAGGAGCAGACCGACAAAACGACAAAAGCGTGACATTATTGAGCAGATATTACAGTAAATAACAGCAGGTTGATGTGTGTTGAAACACTAAACTGGATTTCTTTGCCCAGTGATGAAAAACAGTTTGTGTGTCGCTGAGTTCAGCAAATCACACACCAAAGTAAATCCATTCATCCACTGTGTTTATCAGGTCTCTGTGCTGTCTGTCTTTCTCCACCACCAAACACACTTTAATGACAGTGTCTGAGGGAAGGCTTTAAGTCCTTCCTACAGTACTCAGAAAAGTGCCAGACACACACACACACGCGCACACAAATCATTCCCAAGCTCCTTTCCCTAACCTTAACTACTACAACTTAATGCCTGACCCCTGCTCTGACCCAGACCCTAACATAAACCTCATTGCAACCTAACCCTTAAAACCAAGTCTTACTGACTGGCCAAAATGTCCCCACTTTGCACTGTCCTCACACTGTGGTTAAAACCTTGTTTCAGTCTTCTGTGTAGCAAGTACAAATACACACACACACACACACACACACACACACACACACACACACACACACACACACACACACACAGATGCAGAGTTGGCATATGACTCTTAGTCTGCACTGTAACTTCAGTATAATTAGACGAGAAGTTATAATTAATTTGAGTATTTATATTCAGAGGAAGGTCTTGTACCTTTTGCTCTAGACTACATCTATTTCATGGTTACAGTTACTCATTACTCTGCAGATGAAAGCATAGAGGCTCTTTTCATGTGACACACTGTTAAAGGCTCAACGACCCAGCGCGATAAAGTGGTTCCATTTAACTTTAAACTGCTCCCTGCACATTAATGAATTAGATCATTTGACACTGAAAGCAATAATTCCTCCCTTACCTTTACATTTGACACCAATACATTTTGATGCTAACACTTACACACTTTTATTTATGTACACTTTTGAATTCAGGCCATATCAGTCTGTTGTCAGCTCTACTGCACATGTGTATAGCACACAGCTAAGCAATGAGTAATAACGTGCATACTCCATGTGAGGACAGCTTTCTCTCTGGACTTTGCACTGACTTACATTCATTCTCTAGAGGTGCACACAAGCCCGAGCCGTAACCAGCACATTCCTACCTAACCCTGTGAGCTTAACTAAACTTGGCAGAACCCAAATTGAGACAAAAAAACATTTTATTTATCCCGAATGCTACTGCAGTAAAACCAAACAGCAGACAGACATTTTGTCTACACTTAGACAAGCTAGTTTGTGCGAATGTGAAATCAATAACACACAGACACACAAGTGGACCCTGTATAGTACAGTATTCTTAAAATACGAACGACCTCTTTTTATCACACATTACCAATTCCACCTGCAGAACTTCTTCACTCTTTTCTAAATCGCCTTACTATTTCACTAATTCTTCATTCATACACACGCTACCACCACCTAGTCTACTAGAAAAAAGAAACAAACAAATAAAAGAAGTGTGTTTCATGATTAATGGAAAATCAAGAAAAAGAATATTTTGATGAATGGGGTTCACTTGAAAAAGTTAGTCTGTCAGTAATGGGCCCCACCGTGCAGTAGGCAGTAATGGGACCAGCAGCCATTTACTCCTCTTTCAGCCAGCATCAATAATGCAACTCCATTTACACTATGGCTTTTCTACAAGGACTGGCTACTGAGAGGGGTTTGTCTCTTTCCATCAGAGCCAAGCCTAAAAGGTGAGAGCAGCATGCATGGATGTGTGTCTGTGTGCGTCTGGGAGCCAGTGTTGGATGAGGGGAGATCTTTTGTATCTGTGAACTCAGAGGTCAAGCGTGACTCATGAGCTAAGTGCTGCTGAGCACTGCATTTGGAAATGAGAGGTGGTGAGAGACGGAGGTGAGATCTGAATAGGAAATTAACCTCATGACTCGTGTGATGGAGGAACTAAGCTGTGTGTGCGTGTGTGCGTTCGTGCATGCGTGTGTGTATGTGTGATTTTGTGAGGGAGAAATGAAGAAGAAAGGAAGAAGAAGTAATTAACACCATGAAAAAGGATTTATCATTGAATGACTTTCAGTAACGCAGTAATAACTGTCAGTCTATTAGCTTCTCATCAGTGCCATTCCTTACTCTTAGCAAACTATACCAAGTCTTTCAGGAGAAGCGAACAAACAAAAGCAAAGCATCGGGGCAGTGCCTATTCTGAAAGGTTAGCAAACTTTCACGCCATTCTTTATTTATCCCAACTTTCATTACAAAGCCAATCATCGTTGCTATGGTTGCCTGATTTATCATTATCAAGCAATTGTTCCCATCTAGGAACTCATCAAAGAGGTTAAACAACAAATCTACTTTTCTTATTGAGTGAAATCAGTGCTGATGTGAACTAGCAGGTGTGTTTGTGACAGAGTCATTTGAATGGGAAAAGCACCGTCTACTGGCCACATGCGGGAATAGCAACACAAGGAGGTGGAGGGCCGGGTGCTCCGTGGGGAGTCGAGATGACTAAATATGGAAGGCGTTTGGACACGTGGAGCACGTGCAGGTAGCACAGGAAGTCAAACGCGTTTGCTTGTTTGATTTCAAAGAAGTAAAATTAGTCTCTGAAAAATCTCAGAGGCAAGCTGAAGGATGTAGATTAGGGCGCAAGTGAAAAAAGAATACATAAGAGTCATTGATAATAATACTAAATAACCCAATTGTGGTGTTTTGGGGTCCTGAACACACTGGTCCCTCATTAACAGCCAAAAAAACATATGTAATGTTGTATTATCAGCTTGTTACTTCATAACTTTTCCTAGTTTGCATATCATTTACTGCACTGGAGTGAGAATGTGCTGATACTCTGTTTTCATGGGGAAGAAACAAACCCAACACTCCAAATCAAAGTTCAAAGTCTAAGAAAACTCATCTCTTCATCCTTGCCAAACATCTCATCAGTGTCGTCTTTGTGTGGCTGGGCTGCTGGTCTGTGGGAGCGTGGATTCAGTTTCCTCCCCTCCTGGCTGACCTTAACAGTTTGAATAACCTGTGCGCTTCAGAGATTCACCGCTTCTACTCATATATGAGACACCCATGTATTTTCCTCTGGTAGGGGGCTAATATAGCGTGATTGGAGCGGGTTGGCTGACACTGAGTGTGTGTTTGTGATCTCAGCGGAGAGTCTGTGGATGATAGGGGTCAGTGACACTGCTTGTTTCTTGCTGGGCAGGAGCTTGCAGATGGGACAAAGGAGTGGAACAAAGGTCCGTGAAAACGACCGTAGCTTTCATGTGTCTGTCATCACTACACTCCCACATACACAGCATGCATTAACAGGCACGAACACACTCATAGAGTCTGTGTGAGAGAGAGGAAAGAATTCCTCTGAAATTAATTTTCTCTATATTATGAAGAATATCCATTATCTATACCGCCTATCCCTTTCGGGGTTGCGGGGGGCTGGAGCCTATCCCAGCTACAATGGGCGAGAGGCGGGGTACACCCTGAACCGGTCGCCAGCCGATTGCAGGACCACATTCAAGGACAAACAAACATTCACACTCACATTCACACCTACGGACAATTTAGAGTCACCAATTAACCTAATGAGCATGTTTTTGGTCTGTGGGAGGAAGCCGGAGTACCCGGAGAGAACCCACGCATGCACGGGAAGAACATGCAAACTTCACACAGAAAGGCCCCGCCTGACCCGGGGATCGAACCGGCAACCTTCTTGCTGTGAGGCACGCGCACTACCTGCTGCGCCACCGTGCAGCCCTATGAAGAATATAACAATTTGATATCATGATTCTACCCATCATTTTTTCCCCTAAAACCTCCCCCTTGCCAATGCTTGTTCTTTATTCTTCACCATTCTTTGTCTGAAAATCCTTTCTTCATCACCATCTGCTGTATACTCAAGTGGCCCGACTGGATATGAAATGGAACGCTGTCCCCAATAACAGCGGGCCTTTTACGCTGCAGTTTAAATTTCCAGTCTTGCGGCTGAGGCAGTCATGGCTGACAGCTGTCATATATCTGCTTCTCCTTTCACACAGCACCGGGGGAATAAGGGGGCAAGGCGACACTGGTGATTGGGGTTTCCATTACCTGCATTAGTGGCTTTAACCTTTCATGTTGCATGATCTCTTTAAGACATGATGAACCACAACTTGTTCCACTAGCAGGGCCGAGATATGCAGTTTCACTTTGTGTATTCATTTTTAAATAACTCAAATTAACTGTGACTTTTTGGTGTTATTACCATAAACAGAAGAGACCAAGTTGGACATTTACTCATGGACACAATTTCAGATCAAGGATATTCTTAGCTCCAAGTGTTAAGACAGCATTTTATTGTTTTGACATTTCTCCATCCTCTGCCTGCCTCACCCTGTCTCTGTTTCTTTATTGTGTGGCTTTGTTGAAGAAGGACAGGGATTCTGGGGGTGACTTTCCATCAGCTCTCCATGTTTTCGACCACCTTTGAAAGGTTAGCTTTATGCTAGACCAGTAGCAGCGTCTTCCCTTTTTTTGTGTGCTATTAAAAAAAAAAAAAAAAAATCAATTTTTGCACAGAATTCAGCCTGGCAGCAATTCAAAACGTAATCTATTAATCTTTCCTGCAGTGGAGTAATATCTCAAAATGAATCTGGGAATGATTTGTTTTAGGTGAGATCTTTCATGTAGCAACTTCAATGATGCAAGAGGATCAAAAACATTTTTAGCCTCTTTGACCCTGTCAGATTCAGCAGCGTGTCAATCATTACGAAAACATGTTGCGCAGCCAAGCACTGTCCAAACCTGCAAAACATTATTTTCAATTCTAGTCATGTTCCCAGCAGAAATGCTGAGGCCTTGCTGCAGAATTGTGGGGAAACGTGTATAAAATGATGCACAAGACGTCTGGAATATTTCTGTTTGGCAGTGCCGCATATCAGGTTTGAATGTTTTTCTGTAGGTGTCATATAGCTTCACCGTGTGGGTGCTGGAGGAGGCTCATACAGAACATACAGTATATTTTCATATAGTGTGCACTTAAGGGTAGACTTACAGAAAACTGAAGGTTTTGAGAGGTTACCACAGCTGCAGTTGAAGTAGGCGGTGCAACTGCTACACAGACTCTTTGCAGCTGACCACTATAACCAGACCTACAGCAGGTCAATAAGCAGCTCACGCAGAATAAATGTCAAATGTAGGCAATTTGTTCATGGGAGAAGTTCTTCTCCAAAACAGTGTGCTGCTGCTTTCAACATATAGTTTCAAAACATGATGACAACTTTGTCAGATGGAGCATTTTTTCCTCATACATATTTGTACAAACTGATATTTTTAAAAAAAAAGGAGGAGGCATGTCAGCACCCTGTCCTTTTCACAAATGGTCCATCCTTGAGGAATGATGTGGATTGTAGGGCTGCAAATACAGCACTTCACTTGAATTATATATATAGCCTACGCCTTCTTTCTCACACACAGACATCCAGGGTCGGGTGGAGTTACCTTCCACACAGGAGGGTCTGGCTCTGGTGGTGCCAGCGACCTGCCCAGGGAAACAGGAACACTTGACGGTTTGAGAGCGCTCCTCAATCCTATTCTTATTACAGCAGCGATGGATGGCCACCACCTCACACGTCCCCTGCTTCACCTGGTATGAGACTGAGAGAGAGGGAGATAGAAAAAGGAGGGGAAGGGGGGATTATTTGAAATTCATCTTTTATGATGGTTTATTGGTGTTGAGATGGTTTCATGCTCCAAAAAATTGAGTTTAAATTCAAATAAATGGGTGCTGCAAATAACAATCAAATATACACCACAACAGCTTCTCTGAGGATTAAACAAATCTGCTGAATTATTTACTTTTGTATAAACTCCTCAATTTATTCCAGTCTCATACTCTTTGATTCATAAGTAAACACTCTTTAGTGATACTTTGCTTTTATTCTCAGCCCAGTGCCCTCATTAATTTAGACACAGAGGCGGCTCTGTTGTTGTCATTGTGTGCAGGGGGAAAAACACAGCGAGTGCATGAAATGTTGAAAAAATAATAGTTTCTCTGGGCTCCTTTCAGACATAATAAACCACTTGATCTTAGCAAAGAACAGACTTGCACATTTTATGAGGGTGTCAACACACGAATAGGATACACTTACTGTAAATCCTTATGGCTTCTGGCCTGAACTCATCTCTGTTCAGTGTATGTTTATGTGTAAGTGTGTATGTGCATACAGTATATCTGCATGTGTGTGTGCATGGACAGCTGCACCTGTGCACCTGTACTCACACACTCCACATTTTTTATCTCTATGGGCATGCATTGGCTTCTCTGTGTGTCTGTGCGTGTGATCCTGAAAGTCATAATTCATATGAGGATAATTGCTTTCCACCTGACACCTCCAACACACAAACAGCGTCTAATCTCCCTTGATTATCCTCACATTTCCCCGGGGACCTTGGTCTGGTTAATTATAACATTGTCTTGACAGTAATGGAACAGAAGGGCACACTTAACTTAAAGTAAATTTTAACACAAAGCTCTCTGCCTGGTGGCAAAATGTGCTTTTATGTGTACGTGTGATGTTAGTGAAACAATATGCTTTTAATGAGAATTATTTCTGTTCAATCACAGCTCAAACAATCTCTCCCTTTATCATCTTCGCTCCTCCTGAGGGAAATATGTTTTGTTATACAGACTAGACTCCTTGTGCTAAAAGATAAATGTGGCTTCACACCAATAAAAAGAACTTGCAGGGACAGTCTCAGACAAGTGTTGGTGTATCAAACGGCACGAGGATGCTGTGAGAACAATGTGTGAAAAGGCTTAGGTTGTATGTTCATGTTTAGAAGTGTGTACTGTACATATCTATGTTAATGTTACATTATATTCAGCACATTAAACGCATGCGTCTCTTGGGAGGAGGGTTTTGTTGCCACCTAAAGGTAAACGCGCCAAACACAAATGTTGGGTGAAGTGTTTAGTATATCTAATCTTTGCTTATGGCTTCTGAACAGATTCCAGCCGTCTTATCTTTGCTCTCAAAGCTTGTTGTGCACTCCTGAGAGTCTCTGGCACCGTTTCCCGGGCACAGCAAACCCTCCTGGCGACATTACTACCTATAAGCCTCTTTACAGCCCTGGAAAAACCTTGGTTATACTGTACCATAAGCCCAGATTTCATTTATGTACGTGACTTTACCCAGACTCCAAAACTTTTCATGCTCAGCTCAATGAGCTTTGCAGGCAGACACAAGAGTGCACACACACACACCCAGCTGTAAACACACCAACACAAGCGCACACACACTCTGTAGAGGGTTCCATTTCTGCAGGCCATGGCCCCTCTCATCCTTTCTGATTTAAAGTTTGTTTGTTCTCTTCTCCAGAGAGCCCCATCAATGATCCCAGGCTCTCTGAGGGCGCCCCTCCGCTATCATCCCTCCACTTTCATTTCCCTCACTCCTCTGTCTCGGGCTCTCCTGAGGCTAGAGCGGCTGCCGGATTACCCCCACACACACACACGCACACAAACACATATAGCCTATATCTACTGATAAAAACCTAGAATATAATAAAATAGAGCAGAACTAAATGGGACAAGAGCTATCAGTGCAGCTGTAATTATAACTGTAATAATCACAATGAAATCACAGGGTAACAATGTTTAAAAAAACTGACTCATTCTCAGTCTCATTCAAATACAAATTGCCTTTGTTTTAATCAGACGCGTGGCCTCATTATTGTCGCTCTGTACTGAGAATTCATTCCACTGTTAGCGCACGGCGGTGATTGGGTAAGATTGGTCAATGGGCCGCCCTGATCTCAAAAAGAGGCAGCTTGTTAGTGAGAAAGAAAGAGGGTGAGGGAGTCATGCAGGAGGAGGAGGTGTGGTGTCACCGGCAGCAGAGAGAACAAAGAGCAGCTCGCCTCCGGTCAGCATAATGAGGTCAGAGGGTTCACAGGTCTGCTCTCTTTATTGCCTACGTCAGACTTGGACCAGGGCTGTTTGTGTTTTAAAACTGTGAAGCTTGGAGGGTGTGTGTGAGCAGTGGAAGATAAACCCAGCCGAATTTCATTTGTGCTCCTTTTATGTGTCTGTCCAGCTTTGTAGGCTTATTTTAAATCTTAATGAAGGATGTTAATATGGGGTAAATTCAGGCTGGCGGATGAGGAAAACCTGCGTGCTTATCTCAAAGTGATTTCTGTTATTTAAAGACATACTGGAGGGCCTGCATTGGGTTTTCTTGTGGTTTACAGCTGCAGCTTAACAAAGAAAGGAAAGGAGAATTTTTTTAAAGCGTCCTTAAGCAGGACACTCAAAACAACCTTAGTGTGTTCTGAGACGGGAGCAGCACAACAAACTGCATGCAGAAACAGACTTTTTACAGTGATGATGATTTGTTGCCTTGTAAGCTGACACTGGAAGCTATAGCTGGAATCAGAAATGATGATAAACATGAGGCCGTTTTTGCAGATGGCAAAATATATCTGAAACATCATCACATCATTTTCATATTCAACATTTTAGTGACTTCACTTATCAGCCGGAAAATTTAAAGTAAATGCAGCCAGTCGTTTTATTTTCCACTTCCTATGTGTGAGGTCAGTTTTCTTTCCAAGTGTGAGCGCAGACATAATCACTAACTGAGTATGCATGTTAAAGCCCCAACAAATTTTCATTTCCTCAGATCTGCAAAAATAAACTACATTCAACTTATATGTCACAGCATATCTCAAAATACTGAATTCTGTAATTCAGTGTTTACAAAAAATCATACATGTTACAACTCAAGTAAATGAAAGTCTCCTTAGCTGGTGGTTTAGCATCTGAATTAAGAGCAAAGTCAAACTATTTGATAGCGAAAAACTGCCTTCAGTCCAGTGATGAGGTGACGGTATTTCTACACAGTGTCACCGAAACGTGAGGAAAGAATAAAACCATACCTTTGTTTCATTAGTGTTAGTCCATCCATCCATCCATTATCTATACCGCCTATCCCTTTCGGGGTTGCGGGGGGCTGGAGCCTATCCCAGCTACAATGGGCGAGAGGCGGGGTACACCCTGAACCGGTCGCCAGCCGATTGCAGGGCAAGATGTAAGGACAAACAACCATTCACACTCACACTCACACCTACGGACAATTTAGAGTCATCAATTAACCTAATGAGCATGTTTTGGTCTGTGGGAGGAAGCCGGAGTGCCCGGAGAGAACCCACGCATGCACGGGAAGAACATGCAAACTTCACACAGAAAGGCCCCGCCTGACCCGGGGATCGAACCGGCAACCTTCTTGCTGTGAGGCACGCGCACTACCTGCTGCGCCACCGTGCAGCCCTTAGTGTTAGTCATTATAAAAAAGTTTCACCATGCTGCACCAATGAAAATGTGCTGGAGCTCAAACAACTCAGCTAATTTCTGAAATATATAATAAAAGCAGCTGGATGCATCAATGTGTGAATGAATTTACTGTATTTTAAATGATGTTTGTGGGTTTGTGTGTGGGCCCGTTTATGAGTTGTACATCATTCGAGGAGCAGCACTGCTATGAAACGTACCTCTGAGCATCCAAGGTATGTGATCAATCAATAGAGGTCAGAGCAGAGTTTACAGCCAAAGTCTCTTTAATGTGGGAGACATTACTTCAAAAACCACTCACGGTTGTTGCCCAGAAACAAGAAGTGTGAAGCAATTTCTTGTCTTTAAAGCAGACAGTCATCAAAGACTCTCATAATGTCATGGTAATTATTTTAGCGTGAAATAATGATGTCTCTGTGTTATGTTTGTGGTGAACTGATGTGGCTGCAGCATTTCATATTCAGTTTAACAATTCCAGGAGCCTACAGCCACGCTAGCAGGCATGTCGTGGACAGCATGGCCTGCATGTGGGCACAGTGGTGCTTTGGGATGAATACTAACATCAGCATACTAACACTGCATGGTGACCTGCTGCTGATGTTCAACAGACAGACAGACAGACAGACAGACAGACAGACAGACAGACAGACAGACAGACAGACAGACAGACAGACAGACAGACAGACAGACAGGCAGGCAGACAGACAGACAGGCAGGCAGGCAGACAGACAGACAGACCTAGCTAGTCCTTCACATGGCTGAAAACAACAAGTTGTCAAATAGCAGCACAAATGTAATTTGTTTCATTAAGAACAAACTGTTCATTATGTGTCATGATCAGTGTAGCTATACTGACCTACAGCTAACAGCTGCCATATTAAGAATGTATGATTTTTGCAGTGAAAGTGACTTTTCAGAAGATGTTCAGAAGATGTGCAGAGTGAACACCATAAAGTTGGATCAATATCTAGTTGTAGCAGTGGCCAAAAACCAAGAAGTTTGAGCCGAAATAGAGCAAAACCAGGACAAGTCCCAGACATCAGAAAAGTGGTCCGGACTGCAGACTCAAGTAGTTTGATTTTCGGCCTTTTCAGTTTTGTCTTGCCTCCACCAGCCCAGGTTCAGAGCGCTGCTGCCTCTCAGCCTTCATCTGCTTATGATTCATGTGTTGAGCAGTCAGCTTGCAGCTATACACACATAAAAACAGTGTATCTAATGTCTCAATGTTGCCTTTAAACCATTCTGTTATGGCCATCTCAATGTAATAGAGCCCAGCACACGCTGAGATGAAAAGACTTCTCAAGCATGGCTAAATGCTTCTATTCCCGCAGCAGGCAAAGGGAGGTGGGTGGGAGGTAGGGTGGTGGGGGTGGCAACAGTAGCTGGGCAGCCAACAAACCAAGCTACCTTGAACTGATGGGTTAGTCAGGCGATTGATGTAGTCTGACAGACACAGGCAAGCAGGAGCATTGTGCAATTTATCAAAAAGCTGTATCTTCCCCCTGTCAATACCTGACAAGCATGTCCACCGCTATGAAAGGCCAGATATCTAGCAAATCAATGTGGAGGGGACATACTGTACGTCTCTGTCGGAACACAAGTTTCAAGAGAGCAAGATGACAGCGATCAGTTGTGTGGAACTAGGCGGGCAACCATATCAAACTTCTACTTATATCCTCTGCTAAAAATCAACATATTTACATGTTACACCTAGTTGCTGAATCCTGATGATGATTTTTTTTTTTTTCCAATTTCCAATCCTTCCTTTCTTTCTTCATTTGCCCTCTTAGATCACTCCTTGCCCTTCCTGCCCCTCCTCCACTTTCCACACTTGCTCCATCTCCTCCTCACCCTGATCCCACACAGCCCATCAATCCCTCTGACATTATCAGTGTTTAACAGGCCCACGGGCTTTATGCTAATTATCATAACAGGTCGCTGGTATGGCTGAGTACTCCTGCGCAACAAATTTATCCCCAATAAAACCTGCTCTCCAAGACCTTGCCGATGCTGTTTTTTAAGGGGACATCTTATAAGCAGCCTCAGATGAGGGCACGCCGACTGCTGTGCAGAATGCTCGAACATGAACATGCATGGACGCACACTGTTGTGTCCACAACAAGCTTGCTTATTTTCAAAGTGCACATGCACAGTAGCCTTGACAGGAGCCCTTTCATGCAGAATGAGCCTTGTATGTTGCTGAGCCAAAGAGGGTACACCAGGTTCCTGCTAACACTCAGTCAATTCATGAAGAAATGTATCTTTTATTTGAGATATGATTTGACATTAACATTGTGCCAGGGGTTAGCAATTGGTCCTAGAAGCCAAAAGACATTGTTTAGTTTGTGAGTCATGCTTTAACAAGTTATTAGTTTTGCACATGGAAGTATATCACCTCTGCAAGCAACTGAACGGCTGGTCTCAGATAACCAAATTTCAAGCGTTCAAACAAGAAAAGAAAAACAGTATGAGAATCTCCATGCCTGAAATTTCATTGTCAAAATACAGCAGAGTGTTGCTCAGAACTGCCAGAGCACAATCGATCATTTTACCAGCAAACAAAGTCTGAAAATAAGAAACAACAGATCAGCTAGGAGTGCATCATTATTTGTGTTGGATTACCTTGACAGCTCCTTGAATGCAGTTTAGTGTGCAACCCGCTCATGAAATGCTCGGTTTGATTGTTGTGAAATATAGTAAAAGAATCAATGAACAGCATTAAAGATCTTACGGGTGTGCTGAAGTATTTGTTGCTGCAGTGTTGGTCTTTCATAATGATCTATTTGTGAGAGGGCCAACTGTGAAAATGGCAGTACGAGTAATGAATAGATGAGCTGATCGTGTCTGTGCGCTGAATGTTTCGCTGTTAAAATGAGGACCTGCAGAGGCAAAGGCTTTTTCCTGTGAGATTTCTCAGGATGTGTTTTTTTATTTCTACATTTTTAACATGTATCTGGTTCTTGCTATCTGCAGGTCAGAAGAAACACAACAAAAATAGTTTTTTTTTCCAAATACTTTATGCAACACCTGTCAGGTGGTCATGTGCTGAAGATACAGAGACACCATGGCTGTCAGCAGGAACATATTTGGTGGCTCATTCTATATCTTTTATTCCCATGAGAGTGCTGTCAGAAAATAAAAAGAAAGCAGATGGAGGTTTTTTTCCTACATTTATTTAACGTGACAACTGTCAGTCATCTCAGGTCTGCATGGTTTGTTGACACTCATTCCGTTATAGATTTGTTTTTGAGGTGCGTTTCTGTAAAATGATTGATTGCCTGAGAATAATACTGAGCAAATGAGACTAAGATTGAAAAAAAAAAAAGAAATACTTCCAGCGGAGTATTTTTTGACCTCTAGAGCCACCATGTGGCAGCAAATGGTACATCACCAGCAACACGGATCAAACAAATGCCTCACTGACCTGCCAACAAAACAGCAGTAAAAACACTTAAGCAGAAAACACAGAAAACTTATCTAGCAGTCATAACGTACAGCCAATTATTTTTCAGCCTCAAACCAGTGTGTGTGTGTGGTGTGTGTGTGTCACGTTGATATTCACAGCCAACAAGTCCTAAACTTCCACCAATTAGAGTAAACCCTCTAATAAAACACACCAGTCAGTCTAGGAGCGAGTCATCTTGTTTCACAGCCAGAGTAAAATGAGAAGGGGGCGGCATCCATGTTGACCTTCACAATGCACAAGGCCTGCAATTAGTAGTGTCCCTGCCGTAAGCAGGCTGCCTCCTCTTCCTCAAAAAGCAAACTAATGCAATCACTCCCGCACAGACTGGATGCTGGTAGCATTTGTGTGGCACATAAAGGTCACCTTGCAAAACACGAGCACTGAGAGCACAGAATAGAGATAATTAAGGAAATTGTCATAATTAAGTGTGAGGAAGAGGTGACTTGGGAGGTTGACGCCAACAAGTCGAGGCGCAAGATGCTGTGATTCAGCACACGACTGTCCCTGCTGCCAGCCCTGATGAAATATTAATAAGACTGTGTTGGTCATTTTTTTGGATGGGGGGGGCTGTCTCCATGACTTATGGAAATTTAAGATAGAGAATAGATTTAGCTTGTGGGCCTCAATTAAATCAGCGCTGGCTATGGTTTCTATCTTTTTTTCATGGATTGCTCAGGGAATAAGTGAAGTGGTGCTTTGGTTGAAGGGGGTACTGCAGAGCTATGCATATTAATGTAGGCATTGGCAATTATGAGCCTGAGGATTAGAAGTCATGAGCCTACATGCCCTCTTCTGCATGAGGCATACAACATATTTTACAGCAACGCTGAACCACTCAGAACCAAACCGCTTGGGAACAACAGCATCAGCCCTGAACTGCTGGATGTCTGCAACCGCTCTGAATAGATCAGATCACACCCACACTGATCTATTTGTGTTGACAGCTCATGACAGCTTAAGTGCCATTTGTATCTGTATGTGCTCAATCACTCAAACAGGGGTGTGTTTGCATCCAAGCCCAAAACGAGGTCTTGTCTAGATTACATTATGTCATACTGAGGGACAGAGCAAACTGTCCCCGCTCAGCCCCCTCCTCCTGCTGGATTGGGATGACTCAGTCAGCGACAGGCTCAGGGAACATGTGTTCTACCTTTGCAGTGACAGTGTAATTAACCTCTCATGGTGTTGGAAGGGGGGTTCGGAGCAAGACCTGGTGTACCTGTCGGTCCCCGATGGTTGCGGCTGCCAGAGGACACCGGGTCAACGCAGAGCATCACCAAAGCAACGAGGAAGGCCGCCTGCAAAGGCCAAGCTGACCTCCCCCACAGTTTCATCCTGAGAGAGGGAGGAAAGAGGAGCAAAGAGGAAGCAAAGGGGAGAGAGGAGGAGGAAGAGGGCATGAGAAGAGGATGGAACTTCACCCCCAAAAGAGATCGGAGGCAGAACAGCACAACAAACAAAAAATATTGCTTTTTGAACAAGCAGAAACAATGTGTGAGGTGAGTCTGCAAAGGTCAAAGGAAAAAATGACAAGCTGGAGCACAGAATAGACCTGAGGAAAATGTTCTTCCAGGACAGACACACATGCTGTGGGTACAGTTAACTCACCCGCAGTACCAGTGCACTACCAGCATCTGTTTATAACTCCTCTGATTTTCCTCTGGCAGCAGTCAATTAAGAAAACGTTGACTTTGACTATGATGAGTATGAGTCATGACAGCTTACAAAGAAACATTAGGCTGAGTCCAGAAATAATAATATTTTGATTGGGAACCCAACTAATCACTGATCATCCCGTTGATGATACTCTTGATTACTCGTTTAATCATTTTTGTCTATAAAATGTCAAAAAAAGTGAAAGTCATCCATCACATCACCTTCCCAGAGCCCAAGGTGATGTCTTAAATTGCTCATTTTGTCCGACCAACAGTCCGAAACAATAAGAAATTCCATGAACGATTATATATGACAAAGAGGAGCTGCAAAAATTCTTCTTCTGGGATCTTATGGTGAGCATTCTACAGACAAATCAATGAATCATTTAGTTGGAAAAGAGATTCAAAAATAATCATCACTTAATAATCTACAACTTGATGTTTTATCTCAGGATGCCGTCTCACCTGTTGGTCGTCTCTGTCCTCTTTGATCTCTCTTCCACTCAGTCGCTCCTCTATGGACGGGGTGTACAGGCCATGGCTGCATTCACTCACCCCTCAGCCTGCCTCCTCTTCTTCCTCTTCCTCCTGCTTCTCCTCTTCCTCACCTCAAACAGAAGAAGCCCCTGAAGAGAGGAGGTACAAAGACACTCAGTCAGAGAGGTCAGCCTGCCCTGGGGTTCCTCAGTGGCCTCTGATAGCCTTGTGTGAAGGTCTACACATAAGCGCGCGCACACACACACACACACACACACACACAGGGGTAGAGATGTGAAGGCCTAGATTCCGTCAGATCCATTGTTTACAATAGGTTCACCTACCCCCAGGCTGAATGTGATCCCCACTCTAGACATCACACACAGCTCTCCCTCTCTCTCTGACACACACACACACACACACAGGCACAGGCACACACACAAAAAAAAACACAACCCCTGCCTCATGCATCATGTACACACTCACAAAGATGGACACAATAAAACAGTGTGCATAACAGCAAAGCTTAAATTGATTCCAAAATGGGTATACATAAGAAAAAGCTGCAGAATAGCCTCGTAGCTAAAGCATTCACTGGCAGGAAATCAGATGATCAAACAAGCCATAAACACAAGTTGACGTTCTACACACACGCACACACACACACGAGCGTGCACACACGACACATTTGCACTTGCACAGTGTTTGCAAGGTAAATTCAAACAGTGTCGGAGGACAGCAGGAGAGACTCCCTAATTACAGCTGAGTGACAGCTTCTGATGCGTGTGCACTTATACACACTCACAGACACACATGCGTACGCAGTAAATTACCATCCTGCCATAAGTGTGTCAACACACCTCTCTTTGACAAAGGGACTAACTCCACAATCTAAATGAAAGACAACAGATTCACATTAATAACAAAATGTTCTCCCCTCCTCGAACCCTCATTATTCATCACGACTCATTGATATGCAGCTCAGTTTGCTGCTACGCTCAGGAACTTCCCGGGAACGTGTCAGCTCCAACCAAGCCTGATAGCTCCGCTGAGCCATCAGCGTAGCGCCACTGCCCCCTGGTGGGCAACAAGCCAATAGCAGCGGTCACGCATGAGTCATGATCGAGGAGAAACAGAGCAAGCGCATATATCTACATAAGAGAGAAACTCGCAGGGGCAGTGAAAGTGAGACAAAGTTAGTGGCTGCTGTTTGTGACTTTTATCAGTGATGATTAACCATTCAAGACAACATCAAGAAGTGGGTCAGAGGGAAAGAGGTAAGATCATGGCGAGGGAAAAGAATAAGGATCATAGGGAGGGCAGAAAATGAAGAGGCGGTGAAAGGAAATACTATGGAAAATTTAAAAAAAACAAGAGTTTAAACATATACTGGATAATATGTTAGTAGAATGTTACATGCATGCACACACTGCAAAAAATGGGGATGTGTTCGATTGTGGATACTGAGTGTTTCTTGAGTATGCACTCCTGCAGAGGAAGTGGAATGCAAATGCAAGTGTTAACGCCTTCCTGTACAGTGGAGTGAAGCGTTGACATGCACTGCGTTTAGTTTAAATTAGCATTTGTCTCTGTTTGTGTGTAGCTTGTCGAACTGTGGCATGTATTTGTGTGTGTGTGTCTCATTCCAGTACAGTATGTGAAAGTATACAAGGTGCATGTGCTGTGTGTGCAGTGTGATTAGGCATGCTTCATGGCAGCACAGTAGCCTATTTCTTATTCCCTTTTCAAAGGCAGAGTTATGGCATGCATTTTTATCAGCTTTGTTCTCTGATACACTCATTAAAAGAGCACAGTAGTGCCCGTGTGTGTGTCTCTGTGTGTCTGTGTGTGTGTATGTGTGGTCTCCAGGTGCAGCTCAGTCGCGTCAGGACATCAGGGACAAAACGTCCCATCAGTCAAAGCGATGTTGTCCCCTCTACTGGGTCAGACACAGATTATGGCCTTATAATGACTAATGAATAGGTTAAAAAAAATCTCACACACACAATCACACACAGTCTCATACATGCAAATTTTTCACATTCATGTTACCAAAAAGTGTCCAGTCTCCGTGAGGACATAATGTTGAAGTGTTTGGGGGCGGTGCGGGCTCAGCTGGTCATCACGGTTGTGAGGAGACACGTGAACAAACAGAGCACGGACATGATTATCTGAGAACATCACGTCTCTGAAAAGACCCCTCCTCCTGTACCACCGTCTCCACCTCCTCTCTCGCTCTCTCTCTGTCTGTCCCTGTGGGCTGAAGGGCTGATTTGTGTCATTTCTCGCAGTAATCACACAGGAGTGACACAGGGGCTCATTGACATGCACTGAGACAATCCCACCCCGGCCACAAATACATCCGTGTGCCCTGCATCCAAACAGCATCATCCGCCAGCCAGCATGCATGCACAATCGCAAACGTATGCACATGAATCCGCCGAATGATACACGCACATAAAATCTGTGACCTTATCTGACACATCGGGAAACGTGCGTCACCCATCAAAAATAAAATAGTGAGACACGCTCTGCATGATGGGGATGTGGCTGACACTCTGCTGTTTGTTTGCCACTGATATTATACAGAGAGTGTACAGGAAGTTCTTGTACCGTCACCTGGTTAGTGTTCATCTTATTATCTCTGAGTGAACATCTCTGGTTTATCTTTCTTAAAGGGATATGTTATTTCTCACTGGACTAATTGCACTTCCTGAAGTGCTTCCTATCAGACTTGATGACTAACACAGGAATGAGTTCTGTGTTTGTAAAAGTCTGCTTCAGACTTTTTGACATGATCATCATCAGATGAGAACTGATTTTGCCTCACTGGCCACCTGAGGATGATGATGTTGGTCATTACCGTGGGTTGATCCATTCATCACTTTGGTCCACAGCAAGATTTCTCATCAGCTACGGGGAAAATTGCTCTATTTCTTAAGACCCATGACCTTTGACCTTTGATCTAGTACATGCATAGGTCAAAAACTTAGCTTATCTTTAGTTAACTAAATATACATTTTACATAAAGGCAAAACTAGGTGTGAAAAAAACCTTTTAGTGAAATGAAATAAAAATAAAAACCAGACTTTTGGGAAAAAAAAGAAAGAAAGAAAAGTAACTGAAATGATACTGTGTAGTTGCTAACTGACTAAAATAAAATGAAACACACAGGAAATGTCTTTCATTTTAGTCATTGTCAGTTTGCATGAGGAGGCCTTGGTGCATTTGTTTACTGAGACTGGCACGTCTACGTGACTGTGCGTCAGCTGCCCTCACAAAGTGTTGTGTTTGCACTGCAATACTAATTCTGAACTTCTTAAATCTAAGTGAAAACTAAACAAAAATGTAACACTTTATGCAATAAAAAACACCTGAAATAAGCAAACGCAGTCTGGAAACTAAATGAAACTAAAATGAATTGAAATCAAGAATTAAAAACAAAATAGAAATAAAAACAAATTAAAAGTACAAAGCTATAATAACTCTAAGTTTACTACATTTCATTTCTGTGAACAAGAAATAAACTGAAAATGATCAGGATGAAATGAACATGAGCATGAACTGAACACATTCATACTCACATCAAGATCAACTCTTTCAAATCTGCTGTCCTTCATCGTGAGCCTCCTTTGAGGCCTTTCTGCTTCCATTACTGGTGCGTCTCTTAGAGTGGACAAAAACACCTTGTCCTGTTCGTCCAACACTTCTGTGGGACGTAATTGACACCGCAGTCCTTTGGTCCTGGTTACTTATTTTGTGTCTCTCACACGCTCTCATTTCGTGGTTGTGACATATGGGCTGGCAGATTCAATGGACCAATAGGGAGCTTTAACTGAATATCACAAACGTAACACTGGCAGCTGGGTCATGTGCTGAGGCTTCTACCTGAGCACAGTTAGAAAGAAACAGCACGTCAACCTGCAATTTCATTTCCCCTGTATACTGACTTTATCCACTTTCAGCAGAAATGCTTTACAATGAATTCTTCAAAGCCAGAGTTGTGTCTTGAAATTTCCTCTGCACCATAAGACAGAAACAGTGGATCATGAACAGCAGCTACTATATTTCAGTCTGTTTTGACTTTTGATATCCCATGGTGCTTTAAATGTTGCTTTGAGGACAGAATAGAATAGCTTCCCTGAATACTGACAGGTTTATTTGGAATTTTAAATCATTTATGTTAACTGAAATAAATAAAATAAGTAACAAAAATGAAATAAAGCAAAACTCTCAGTGTGGGCTTTGCTTAAACTCCAGTGTGAAAAATAGAAAGGCGGCAAGACTGAAGACCACACAGGCATCACACCGGTATCTCAGTATGCTGATTTTCTGTGCCCAGACGCAGACAGCAGACAAAAAGCATATCAGTGTAAAACAAAGTGCATCTCCCTAAGGCGGAGAGATATTGAAAATGAAACGGGCGAAAGCACAAAGCCCGATGGAATCTTATGTGAAGCGTTTCAGATTTCTGCCGATATGCAGAGTATTAACATTCAGTTAGGGTGTGTAATGTTCTGCTTCTATATATTTGTCTGCCTCCTACTCTAAACCATTACAGCATCCTGCTCCTCGCCATTTCCTCTGGGTCACTGGGCAGACAGGCCGGGTGTGTGCCAACACAAAAGAGCACAGTCTCACACACGGAGACAAGCACAAACTTGAATTTACACACCAGTAAGTCTGTGTATTCAGAAGTCAGAGGCCCTTACATTTTTCTATTCCCTTACGGTCAGCCGCCATAGCCCGCTATGTTCCTGGTTCTTGTTTGTTCCTCCTCATGTCTCTCCCTATTGCTCTCTGCAGTATCCGTGCCTCCATACACGTGTGCACGTCTCCCCTTTTCTCCCAGCTCCTCACTTTATCAGTGTGCAGATGAGCATCTCTGCTTTGTCCTCTCCCACTGTTTCCTGCCAACTACACACAAAATCAGTGCCCCCCAAATGCAAGTCCTAATCGTATCCCACCATTTTTTTTCTTTTTTACATTTTCTTATAAATGAACAGATCAGCGGGCATGTTTGTGTGTGACACCGTGTGTGTGTGACTGTGGAATAGGTTCAGATAAGTTTTACTATAGCATTAGAGCAGTGGAGGTGAAGAAGAAATCCTGTTGCATGTGAGTCAGACATACGACAGATTCACACACAAACCCAACTTTCACACTTCTACATGCATGTGGAATCAGACTGTTTAAAGAAATGATATGGGAGTTGTGAAATGTATAGTATGCACTCTGTATATATATACACACTGTATATGCGCTCATAAATGACTCTGACTTTGACTTAGGCCCTTGTTTGTGGCCATGCTCCTGCTGCCGTCATATGTCATAATACTAATACCTCTTATTACTCACACACTACTAATACTTCTAACACTCTACAATAATTTGCTCATGGTAGTTTGGTCGCGTTATACAGTACATGCCATAAATATACACATGAACAAATATTTAGGTATTGTCTTATGAGGAATCTGCATGTAGGTCCCCTTACTGTGTGAAAAAATCTGCTGTGTTCCTCTTTAAGGTTCACAGCAGTTGTACATTTATTTCATTGTATAATGTGATTCTTGTAGGTTTTTTCTGAAGGAAAAGGTCAGACGTCATCTGAGGGACACATAATACCGTTGCACCTGTTTACTGCCATCCATCCGTACCACCACACCTCCTCCACTCTATTGTTTCCTCCAATAAACCAACAAGCAATAAAGTGGAGGATCCTCTGTTTGGTGAAACGGTCAGGTGGGGAGAAAGTTGTGAGTGAAAGCCTGAATTCAGGACCATTACCTGGCTCTGGTATTGACTGCAGAGTTCAGAGAATGGCCAGGGCACTAAGGTACCATTACAGCTCAATTGATCGGCCTGCACTTAAGTCCAAATCCCACCTTGTTGCACAAGCTATCGTCTCAGGATCCGGTGACCATGAAATATATGTGTGTTTGTGTATGTGTTTGTGTTCTCCTTACTTCATCTCTCACTCTTTCTCTTTCCCCTCCCCCACTTTCATGGATAAAAGTCAGAAATGATCCCACCGTGTGTGTGTCATGTGTCGAAGCAGGGACTCTGGACCCACCTCTCCAGCAGGTACACACATAAAAAAACAGTCATGCTCCACTTACACACACACTCACACTTCACTTATATATCCAAGCTATGGAGTGCCAAACACACTGATACACACATTTCCAGGCACACCTATACAGATCACTCCTCTCACGCAGTTTAGACAGAATGAACAGGAGCGTTTGTTTCAGTCGGCCTTTGCTGGATGTACCTGTCACATTCACACATTGCTAGCAAGTCTTATTAAAGTCTTTTAACAACCTCTCCCACTAAAGCAGAGGCAGAACAGAGGCATGTGTAGGCTGTTACTGGTTTTATGGAGAAGGAAAAAAGCGCAGACACTAACAGGCTAATAAACATTAGCTCGCTAACACAACAAGTCTGCAGGCACGGCCCAGTCCCTGGTTCCCTCTTTACAAGTCTGTCGTTTAAAACCCAGACAGCCAGCACGGGCCAACATAGATCAGAGCAACCCTCCTCAGAGCCGCTGACAGACAGAGGCAGGGGCCAGGCCGTAAATCCGCCGCACTCTAATAAAGCAATAAAAGGCCATTAAAAGTCAGTGTCCCTCAGCACTGGAAGATGGATGGAAAGGTAGAAAGCAAAGGAGACACTTTCAGATGGCTGCGCACACCCACACACATTTTGGCAGGTTTGCCTCCCCTCTCCATTCGAGACAAACTAGGTATCTGCAATATTGATGCCTTTCTCCCGTTGTTACTCCTCTTTTATCCTTGCTGGCTGCAGCTCGCTTTTGTGATGAAACAAAGTAAACACTGTGATCTAGAATGGTGAAGCGCTATCTTTATGTACTGTTCTGCTCGCTCAGTAAGCTCTCTGTCTCTGCTCCTGATCTGCCTTCCTCCCTGCGAGGTCCACTGCTAAGTTTCCCCGCTACAGTGATTTTATATGTGCATGCAAGCACTTGCGCGCACACACATTTAACACATTTTACTCACATTGTACTGCACAAATGCAAATGTAAAATTGCTTCTCACATCCTATCTGCACCGTTTGTTACCATTTCCTAAATAGTAATACCAGACTTTCTTAGGACGGGGAGTGTGATTATTTATGAGGACAATAATGCAAAATTGAGCATTTTCCAGAAGGATGCTCTTGCTGTAATGGGGTCTAATTTTTTCCTTTCTGTCTTTATTTTACTTAGCTTACTTTCATTGCAAGCTTCTATTCTTCCCACCCGTTCTCATACTGTCCCCAGGTTTTCCTTCCCAGCCTGCACAGAGATCAAAAGGTATAGTGGAGAAAGTGAACCACAGCAGGGCAGGAGGGACACAGCACAACCTGCTCTTGCAATTTCCACTCACACAATCACTGATCCTTGCTTCTTTCTGCACAAAGAAAAGAAACAGACAAGAACAAAGTTTGTGTGTGTGTGTGTGTGTGTGTGTGTGTGTGTGTGTGTGTGTGTGTGTGTGTGTGTGTGTGTGTGTGTGTGTGTGTGTGTGTGTGTGTGTGTGCGTGGACGGACCCTTCCTCTGTGGATGCCGGTATCGAATGGCGGCCTGGAGCCAAACAAAAGCAGGCCGAGGCCTGACAGTGAGTCTCCGGAGAGCAGAGGCCATTCATTGTGCTTTGTGCCCAAATTATGATTAATGGAAAATAAACAACCTTGATGTGGAGCCTGCTTTGATTTTCTGGTCTCGGTCTCGGCTCTAGTTGTAGCTACTCCTCTGGCCAAGGGAGAAGCGGCGGCCAAAAGCTCAGCAAAGCTCAACTCTCGGCCTCATGGCACTTTCACACAACAGCTTTAAATCAATGGGCTCACAGATGAAGAAGCTGCTCTCACCTCTCCTTCTCTCACACACACACCCACAGACACACACACACTCTCTCTTTTGCTATCTCTGCACATCCATACACGCACAGAAACTCATATACGCAGACAAACCGACGTCTTGATTATATCAGTCCCCTCTGCTGGTAATGACCAGCTTGTGTGTAATTATATTAATTACCGTACGTGCAACGCCTGTCAACTGGCAAGCCATAGGAAAGCGAGAGCTTGATACAAGTAGAAAAAAGGGAAAAGAGTGAGATGAAGCAAAGGAACAAACCTACAGATGAAGGAGTTGGAGAGTGATCGGAGTGGGAAATGATAGAGAGGAAGGCAGGGAAGGAGAGAGTGGGGTCAGGAACATAGAGTGTGTGTGTGAGAAAGAGAGAGAGAGAGAGAGAGAGAGAGAGACAACGGCAGAGAGCAGGGAGAGAGAGGAAGCCTGATCAATTGTTCATTTTACAAAGTCACTGAGACGTGTCAGCAGTGTCAATAAGTGAATTAATTTGTCTGTGGGTCTCTGGAGCATGACACCATATCACTCTGCTCCCCTGAGACAAGTAGGGCCTCTAACCCTCTCTCTCTAACACACACACACACACACACACACACACACACACACACACACACACACACACACACACACACAGGCACACATTCTTGTACAAGCTTACAAAGCAATTTCATACAAGGATCATACACGGATATCAGAAAGTGACACAAAAACATTTTCATGCCAACGCTCTCATTCTTAGATGCATATTCTCAGCACGCACACAATTCTGGTTTGTTCTTTATTTATTTGGGAGGATGTTGCAGTGACTTTTATTTCATTCCCTGGAGACTTACCCAAAGCTTAACCATAACCACTGCATGTCTAACCCTAAAGTTACCCAAAAAAGCGAGCCTTAAAGGTGCTGTCAGCCATTCTAATCCAGTACACTTTTAGCCAAATTCAGCAAATCACCTCACGGTCTGTTAGCTGTCTGTTCTGTGTATCTGGTGTTCATGCACAGCCCCAGCTCTGTAAAAGAGAAACAAGCAAAGTGGCTTGGGCTGAGCCACAAAACCTTATTCCAGCCAATCAATAACATGGGAACTCTGACCTCTGCCTCTGCCTGCAACTCTCCCTCTTTCAGGTCCTCAGCCATGACAAACAGAGCTACACCATGATGGTGGAGCTATTACCTCACCAATTTGGTATAGAAATAGTTTACTTGCTGCAGCAGACCTCACATTCTTTCCCTTGAAATTGCACATCTTTGCCTGTGTGGCGTTACTTATGGAGGCTGACATACCCTCATGCAGCAGACACTCTTGATTCCACCATATTTCTCTGTCGGTAAGCCAGCCCAGTTCTTAGTGTCACTGCATTGGGAATGCACATCCATGAATGTGGTGGTCAGACATTGTGAAGGAGTAGTGAAGGGAGGGCTGCATTTGTTTGGCTGTTGAGTTTAAATATCTTAAATATATAAAGACTTGCTTACTCCACCTTTAACCCAAAATTTACCCAAAGTTTCCTCATGTGGGTCAGCTTTTTGTTCCCAAAGTGGAGCTGAGTCTCTCATAATGTGACTATGTGAACAGATTCTTATCTGCACATTAAGACAAGAAAACATGTGCATGTTGTAATCCACCTTCAGCTACATGAAATCCAACTGAAAGATGTTGCTTGATGGCAAACCATCAATTCTCAGCTATTTGATTGTGGATAGACTATGCTTTCAGTCCTAAATCCACTTCCTGCATGATTTACAGCTGTAACAGCAAAGGTGAGTTGGCTCTACAGACATGCGCGCACGCACACACACACACACACACACACACACACACACACACACACACACACACACAAACACAGAAACCCCCAGAAAATAATGATTCACCCTCATCTGAGCAACCATCCCTCAGGGAGGTTATTGTCCACTAGCTACTGACATCAGTCAGCCACCAAGAGGGACCCTCAACCACTGGCTGCCTGCTGTTTTCATTACAAAGCCATCACCTCCAGCACACACACACGCATAAACTGTGCACATGGACACAGGCATACACACTTACACACTCACCTCTGACAGATTTCCCCCCAGTCCTGACTACTCATGCTGCTCTCTGTTGAAGCCTTTCCCTCACACATCCAAATCTGCTTTCAGCGAAAACCCACATCGGGCCCTGGCTTCCCTCTTCTCTCTCTATTGTGTTCTATCTCTTCCCCATCCTTCCGCCACCTCCATCGTCATGCTCTGCACTCCACAGGGTTACCCCCCCCCCCCCCCCCCCCACACACACACACACACACACACACACACGTTGTTGTTTGAGGGCTGCTGCGATGACCGCCCGAGGCTCCGCCACCACCGAAACTGTTTCCTCACTGCGGCTTCACAGTAGACCCACACTGCCGAGCACGCTGGGAGCTTTTCATAATCCCACAAACACACTAACGCTCCCACACACTCGCAGTGTCGCTCACGGTTACCAGCACATCTGCCAGCTGCCAGAGGGGAGCGAACGGGGACGCACTGCCTCACGCAGGGACACACACAGACGGACACACACCCACACAAGAGTGGAAGTAGCAGATTGCATCCAAGGTGATAGATAGAGCGCTGTGGGAAGGAACTGTGCCTGTTCAATTACAATCATTACTATCACTTCGGGAGATTTGTCATGGTCAAAGTGAGTTGGAGCTGTGGAGAAATCACCTTGAGACCTGTGAAGTGATGTTATTTTCAGTTTTGCAAAACGGTTACCGCGTCCTCAAAACTCTTCCCCAATTGCAAATGACTGAAATTAACCATAAATTAATTACTCCAAAATTCCAGGCAGATGTTTACAAAATAATCCCTCAACGGGACATGACTGACTCTTTAAAAGCACTTGGCACATGAAGCACAATAATCCACTAGCCCACAATATGTCAACAGTCTTCAAGCAATAAGCCCAGTAAGGTTAGATGTGACTGCTGTGCCTTTGACTGTCTTCTCTGGGTCGGATAGGGGGGAGGCCATGTTGGTAGTGTGAGCTGTCAGTCAAAGCAGGGCCTGTTAGATGGAATTGGAAAGAATCTGGAGGTGTGATGGCACCACACAGGAGACCGAGGCCTTGCTGTCACTGATTGACTGACAGGGGGGAGAATGGAAGACAAGGAACACACAGCTGTGGAGCTCCAACATGGGACCTCCACTGTTCGGAGCAGTTGGTACGTGCTTTTGCAAAATGATCGCTGTGTGAGAGTGAAGCCCAACATTAGAATCTCCCACACCTTTGCTAACAGGACGCTTCAAGGAATGGATCAACTGTGCTTTTAGTCATTTGTATTGGCATGTCCAGCGACGTGTGTAAACTATGATCAGATGACGATGATTATATGTCAAATGTCTTCAGATAGATCGATCCAAGGCGATATCTGATAATGATATGTGGACAATAGGAATATTCTTTTAATGGAAACAATCAATCTTGATCCTTTATATCTATATTTGTATATTGTTTTCAAGAATTGTGAAGAATATATATATTAAGCAAAACATTTTACAGTTTTAAAGACAGTGATGACGTTTATGTGTACAAAATATAACATTTTTTTACCCTGATTCCAAAAAAGACAATATTCCTACTGAGCTGCTTACATGGCTAATAAAAATGACTCTTCCAGAAATATTCCCATTTACATGCAGCCATGCATACTCCGGTTAACGAACACAGCCTCCTTCTTTCA
The DNA here is from genome assembly GCF_039877785.1 of Chaetodon trifascialis. Taxonomy (NCBI): domain Eukaryota; kingdom Metazoa; phylum Chordata; class Actinopteri; order Chaetodontiformes; family Chaetodontidae; genus Chaetodon; species Chaetodon trifascialis. The sequence goes on along the minus strand of NC_092058.1, from coordinate 25,404,505 downwards.
TTCGTTCTGCCACCTTCTGGAAAAGGTCAGGGCAGCAATATTTGTGCACATCCAAAAACCCGCTGTGTGTGTCAAGTCTTTTATAATGTTTAAAAGTAGGTGTGTTATTCCTTCTAGCCAGATATGTGGGTTTTTATATATTTCTTATATTCTATTTGTGCCTGCATCTGTATTCCAGCCTTGCAAACTGTTGGCTAATCCCAGCTGAGACGCATATTCCAGATGCTCCTAAAGACTGAGTATTATCAGCATACTCCACATGTCTTACACAAAAATGCTCCATTCAGAGTGAGGCCTAATCAGAGAATTCAACCAGAACATGTTGTTCACATGACACATATCAAATTTGTGTAATAAGAGTGTTGTCATATTCAGAATAATAATGGAACATTAGTGTGCATGCACAGCTGCAATAACATGATAGTGACTGATATATCGGACTGATATGTTGGTCTAGCTCTAAATGTAATACAATAGTGTGAACTCCTTTCGCTCTTTAAAATGGTCCTCAATTAGAGCTGTTAAGACTAGGAAAATTAAGTCAATTGAGATCAAAATGGACTAAATAAATAGATGTTCAGTTAGCTGGAGTACTTCACCAGAAGTCATTAAAATCAAACATTTAGTTTCTTTTTCTTGCACAATATAGATGAAACTACCTCATCCTGTGTTAGCAAACTCAGTTAAAGACTGCAATACACACAGCAGGAGAGAGGATGTGTGTGAGTGTGTTAGCTGCAGAGAGAGGAGGACAGAGCTTCACTTTGATCCAATGGGATTTTTTTAATAATCATTCCTTGTGGTAAGTGAGCACCAATTTTATCCATGAAGGCCTAAACTCTGCAGACCTAGTCTGAGCCAAGGCACACTGTTAATGAGGTATCATGTTATCACTCCGATCTGTCTGCAACATCTGAACTTTGTGCCTTTTTTTAACCACAGGTCACAACCTCTGTCCAGCTGTGGTTTTGTGGTTAGACAAGAAAGGAATACATGCCACACACATGCTCATTGATTTAATATCTTTCTGTCCTCCATTAGGGTCATGGATCTCCTGTTTGAGGAGTGACATCAGTCCCCGGGTGTATTTTCCCGGAACTTGATTTCATGAGGATGAGTGAAGGCGTTATTGTCCACTGCTTCTGCGTGACATCTATTCATGTTCTCTGACTCAATACACCCAGAAACTGCCCAAGACGAAAAGCTGTCCAGGACGCTGTCATTTACAAATGAGGGGCCTCTCTCCATCTTTCTGCCCACGACATGAAAGAACGCCTCTCCTCTCTTCTCTTTTCTCTTCTCCTCCTCTTCTCAGTCAGGAAGTATCCATTCATCACAGTCAATCTGTTAATGCCAGTGTGTGTGTGTGTGTGTGTGTGTGTGTGTGTGTGTGTGTGTGTGTGTGTGTGTGTGTGTGTGTGTGTGTGTGTGTGAGTGTGGAGGTGATCTCCAATCTGTCCTGCTGCTGTCACCTCAACAGTCCTACATGCTTGATCCCTGCTTATTCATCTAGCACATCACCCAGAACGCCTTTAACACACACACACATACACACACACACACACACACACACACACACACACACACACACACACACACACACACACCATCATCATCATCATCTTACAGTGCTTTCTCTCCGTCACACATGAACAAGCACACACAGATTCACAAGATTTCATTGTGCAGAGTTCCTCCGGTTACTTACACACAGACATACGCAGGTCATTTCACATATAGGCTGTCTCTCCATTTCACACACACACACACACACACACACACACACACACACACACACACACACACACACACACACACACACACACACTATCTCCTTCCCTTGCCTCATCTCTCACAAATATTTCTTTCTGTTTCTCCAGCTCATTTCTCTCGCCTCCCTTGCTCTCCCTTCTCCTCGATGCCGTCCGTCGCCTCTGCTTGGCTGTGTCCTCATGCACAATCACAAATGCACACAATTCATTCCCCCTCATTCCCAGCCAGTCATCCTGAACAGCCCTCTGTGGGGTAAGTAGATAGGAGGCTGATGTTGAGACATGCAGAGCCGAACGGCCCTCTGAGGATGCCAGCTGTCCCACTGCTGGGAGCCACTATGGGAGGAGGGTAGGGGGGGCAAAGAGGCAGGTCCAGATGAGAGTGTGCCTGGAGAGGGAAGTAATTGCTAAGTGTGTGTGTGTGTGTGTGTGTGTGTGTGTGTGTGTGTGTGTGTGTGTGTGTGTGTGTGTGTGTGTGTGTGTGTGTGTGTGTGTGTGTGTGTGTGTATCAGCCAAAAGTGCAGAGGAAGGGAGGGAGGGTGTGAGGAGATGGAAAAGGGTGACAAAGACAGAGAAGTCATTCACTGCAGGCAGAGAAAGCAGCACAGCTAGACGTCAGAGTGCCACCCTCATACAGGTGTGTGTGTGTGTGTGTGTGTGTGTGTGTGTGTGTGTGTGTGTGTGTGTGTGTGTGTGTGTGTGTGTGTGTGTGTGTGTGTGTGTGTGTGTGGAGGACTGCTGGGTGACAGGGGGTCAGGTTGGAGAGAGTAATCTCCCCAGGATTAAGAGTGCTGCTCCTGTGTTAATGTGACTGTCAATGAGAATTAAGTCCCTGGACCGATCCTCTCCACCAGCCCCCCCTCTCCTCTCCTGTCCGCCCTGTCACACTAATGACACCACTTTCTGTGGAATGCCAGTGCCGCGCGCTAAAAACAATGGGGAAATAATTACACTCTTTCAATACAGTACAAATTGCAGACCTGAGCAGCGGGACAGCGAGAGATATAAGCAAAGGGAGAGGGTTGGGAAGGAGGGAGCGGGAGAGGGAGGGGTGGAGACAAGGATGACTAACAATTACAACACGATAGGGGCTGGGTCTCATTACTGCGCCCATTAACATGCACCAAGTAATTTTCCCCTCTCAGTTTGTGTGTGCGCAAGAGAGCAAGAGAGAGAGTGCGTGCTGAGTGTGTGCGTGCGCGCCCAGTAGAGTAGGTTCTGCAACACAGCTCCCTGCCTCCGTGCGCAATCTGCCCGGAGAACCCAGCGGCTCCTCATTTCTTTCCCATATGTCTGAGCTCCGCGCGCTCCCTCTGTATTCTCATTCGATCACGATCCATGCAAAGCGATTAGAAAGGCACATGAAAAGAGCCCGGTCAGCGGATCAGCCCCGAAGATCACTCAATAGGTACTAAGCAGCGCCGAGCTCCGTCCGATCGCTTATTTAACCTCAGCGCGACGAAACACTGCATCAACCTCACCTCAGCATCCCCTGCTCTCACCGGCAGCATGCGCTACACGCGGCCAGCGGAGCTGGCAGCCGTTTGAATCGGTTCATCATCTGTTCCATTTTTACGCATGGCCATCACGCACCGAGAGGGAGAGGAGGAGGTTTTCGACGGAAATCCTGCTGTTTTAACAAATCGTTCCTCAGAAAAAAAAAAAAAAAAAATGTGTTCGCTGCGCTCTGAGCCAAGAACATCAAAGTTGCTTTCAGCTCGCCAGTCATTTAGTGAGTCAGTCAGCCAGTCACCACCCCTTCTCTCCCTGCTGCTCATGGAAAAAAAAATGTTCCACATCTCTACAGCCAAAGTCCCCCTCTGACCCCATCCTCGTTTCATTAGCCTATTGACCGCGCGCCACGAAAAGACACAGGGAATTAAAATGTGAATCTATACTAATTGAATCTGAATTTTTAAAAAACAGCACCTTACCCAAATCTATAAACTCGATGGCATGATCACAGGGAATTGTAAAGGATCCAGGAGAGGTAGTAGAGCGCCTTGCCACTTTCTGCTTCAACTCCACTGATTTTGTTTTTCCACTGAACGGGGCAATCCTTTTGAGCCTCCTGTCCAGCTCCCGGAGCCCGCGCACACACGCACTGAAGCAGAGGTGAGGAGGGCTATTGCCACGCCAGAGTACCAGCCCTCCGGAGCCGGGTAAGAAAGCAGCGCGATGAGATCCAACCTGCCATGATCTCGCCGCGTCCCATCTCAAAACCACACTGAGGAGAAACTCATGAAAAGTACGTAATCCCCCCAAAGAGACATCGGGCTCATGTTTTTGGCCAACACTCCACACAAGTTCATCCCCCTGCGCGCGACTGTCACACAAAGGCGTTATACTCGCCGGAGAGATGCTGATGAGAGTGATGGTATAGTGATGCAGGAGTGATAGTTGCGCTCCCGTCGCTCCTCCCGAGCAGGGATCGATTGGACATGAGAAATGCGATGCGAGCCCGTCTTCCCCATTCAGAACACGTGCAACAGCGCCCGCCCAGTTCACCAGCTCCCAAGTACACCCCCTCTTCCTCACTGATGTCATGTAGTTTACAAGTAGCCTGGACTGTTGAGGTGGACGGGGGGCGACAATTCTCCGCCTGTATGTTCAAGGAGAGATGGGGTACATGCGAGCCATCCTTGGGCTGCAAAGAGTAATTCGGTGTCGTTTTGCGTCATTGTGAAATACTTGACATTTCTACTTTTTATGGTTTAATTAAGCGAAATTGCATTTACATGTCACAAGTTGCAACAGGGACAGATGAATAACGGGAATCAAGCGATTTTGGGCGCACACCTGCATGCACATCCTAAGGTTGCCGTAAAGCTTCCACGCGATATACTCTCCCCAGAGTAAGACATATGAGTACAAGGTCTCTGGGAGGATTTTTGGTCAAATTCGGAAGGACTTTGCTCAATGACGATCACAAGCTGGAGGTCATATCTTACCCCTCAGTGCCCACCACTTGTGTATAGCTTGAACGTGCGTGTGTGCTGAAGTGAGGAGGGGGTCTGATGACAGTCACGGTCCCTGACTGACAGGTGCACGAGTCGATGAGCCCTCCTCATCACATAATAGTCCACCTCGCCCCCACACTTCGATCATGTTACAGATGGTGTCTGGATATCAATACTTGGTTGTGCGCTCGCCCACCCCCACAGCGCGATGTTAAACAGAATTTAATCACCGCCGCCTCTCCGTTACGCACCAGGAGACAGCCTATCAATTATCCCATCCCTAGAATATTGTAGTGTGTTGATGGCGATTGATTGCCTTGCGCTGTATTTGCAGTCGTTCAGACTTGGAGGAGGTCGATGTCGATGCTAACGACCCAAGTTGAGGAGTATCCGATACATTCCGATGTCTTCCTTGTTTTCTTGCTGCCAGCCTCGCTGGGCCGCGCGGTGAGACCTGTGTCACTGGAGGCGTTTTAGTTGGGAGTAGTTTAAAGATACGCGCCTTTTAACTTATCCGTTGGGGGGGAAGAGTCATGCAGAATGAAACGTAATGAGTTTCAGGCCTACGACATGGAGCACAGGCATTTATCTTTGCAGCCTCCTTATCTGCGCTGTCCTCAACCCCTTGTGAGCGTTTTGTCACCTGTGCATGAGTGAGAAAGCGCTGCATGTTGATCTCCACCGATTCATTTAGGCTCCAATCTATTACAAATCGATCTGTCTGACTTTGAGCCGAAAACAGATCAGTCATTTATGTGGGTTTGCCAGAACTGAGGTACCTGCAACAATTAAATTGCAGGATTCAGATAAAAAAAAAAAAAATGAAGTTGAACTCCCAGCTTTCAGCACCATGGACAGAGCCGTACGCGCTGCATATGAATCCACGGGGTTGGACGGCTCCTCACCGTCCTGTCACTGCGCTTTGCTTAGCGTTTACTTACTTTACTGTCAAGTCGCTAATACAGGTTGCAGACAAAATAGACAAAAAGTAGTTTAACTGCGTAAAGTGTAAGCGAACACCAGAAAGTTGATCAAACATAATATATCCTGTCTGCAGCAGCGAGTGGATGTGTCTACAGTACTGAACCTGTGTGTCGCGATGGGGATAGGAGGCCTTTTATCTTAAAGAGAGGCAGCTAATGGATGCAACAGCCCATAGCACTTATCTCATCTATCCCTCCTCAGAGGGGCAGATAGTATCAGAGCAAAGACATCGTGTGACGTAACGCGGACTTCAGAGTGTGAGGTTGAACGGTGTGAAATTTAATTTACTTCCTTTTCCCATTACATCTCCAGTTGTTGTTACAGGGCCAACAGCTTTCTTAACTTGTTTCACTGTGCGCATCCCTTTCAGTCTGAAGCAGGCCTGGCAAGTCCAACATTTCAGATTCATCCTTATACATAGTTGTGGAAAAGGAAAGAGTATATAAGCTGAAGCCCTCTTGGCGTGTCAGGTATCAGAGGAGCGCGGTTATAAGATCTCCTCTGGGATTTTCCCCCCAATAATCAGCCCAGGAGAGAGAGAAAACATTAAGGAAATATCTGCTCATAACTTGAGGAATATTTCTTCCTCCTAAATCGATATTCCTGCATCAATCCCTCCGAAAGACACAGTTTTCCTGGTGTAGTAAAATGAGCAGATTGGGATTGATTTGTCTGAGTTCTGTGGCCAGAAATGTTTGCCTTTTGAGATAAATTAGATGAAGCTAAAGATCGCTTTGTAAAACACAAAGACAAATAGCAGCGCGATTAGCTTTAGACAATAATTAAAGAAATAAAGCCAATATCAGCTGCTCTGCATGGGACGCACAGTCGTGTAAACAACGGAGCAGAGTTCAGAATACATCTGCTGATATGGCTGCTCCTGTGCAAATGTCAGACTAACTAAAACAAGACACTGGCAGTCAAACAGAGCGGCCGGTGGGGCATCTCCAAACTCTGAAGTGTGAATCGCGGCTCAGACGTGATCTAATGACTTCACTCACAGCCTCCGCCCCGGTGATTAAACCTCAGCCTTTGCTTGCAATCAGCTCCCCTGTCCCGATGCCTCTGAAAGCTTATTTCTGCACTCCGCAAGGCCGGGCGACAGAGATAAGTCATTTAACATTTCTGCAGGAAAACACACTTCAGGCGCGTCAAAATAAGGCCACCCAAGCACGGCTGCTGCGAAACCGTGGGTGGTAAAGTTCCAGCGGCCGGAGGCAGTAAAATGTGGAGCCTGTTCAGTAATGATAGGTGAGAGAAAGTAAGCCTGCAACGCTACTAATTACACAAGTGCGCATATGCTGCGCCCTGGCGGCCAATGAGGCAAGTGTGAGGTTATACCGTGCGCACGACCACCACACACACAGAGAGAGGAGAGGGGTTTCTGCCTGAGACTTTGTTCTGTTTTTCCTCATGACTCCCTCTTTAAATCGAAAGGCTGGCTCTGTGCGTTTCTCACGTCCCGGCGTCTTCTCTTCCGCTCAGATGCTCCATTTTGGATACATCCAGCACGCAGGCTTTTCGCTAAAAAAAACAGGACTTGGTCATCGATTTGGGGCCGCCATGAAGGTTAATGAGAACAGACAGCTTGGTTCCTCTGCTTTTGATGCCCCACCCTGCATGGAGATTCTTCATTTCTTTACGAGGTCACCGGCAGTAACCCGAGCAGGGCCATAAATAGTGTCCACCCCAGACAGACCCGGTGTCTGTCAATACTCAGAAAGTTCAGACACAACATCCGCAAAGAGCGGCCAGGGGTACAACTGCTGACATCAAACGTGTGATATCGGAGCAAATGCATGTAAAACAAATATTATCTTCAAATGACACATTGGATATATTTGTGAATAAATTGTTGTTGCTGTCTTCACCGTTTTAAACAAGTCTGTCAGGAACGATCACGAAGCGCAGGATTACGATCGGGTCTCTTGTGTGGTGTTATACTGCCCCCGCGTGGCTGTGACGCGTCACTGTTACCTGAGGTAGTTTTTGAGGTCATCCAGATTTATTACGGTGACAGTAAAAACTGAACTAGTGCCCTTTTGCGAAGAGCCCTTTCCCTCCTTAGACCTGAACGCACTAAAATTATGAAAGCCACAGCAAAGAGCTGTCTGGTTTCAGCAAGAACTGCCTTCAGTTTTCTCCGCTCCAAGGTCAGACTTCAAAAGATGATTGATTAAATTAAGATGAATTAAACCTCTGATGTCTAATATGGCCAGCGCAGACAGAAAGACATGCTTCAGCATTTTTTTAGAGTTATTTATTTCAAAATATTACACAGCTTTTGAATATGAAACGCCAACAAGTCGAGCAAAGCCCTGACCAAAAAGGCCCGGCCGAGTTCAAAATGATTTCACCGATAAATAAAACATCAAGCTCACGGAGAGGCCAAGAAACACGAAAATGAGCCACTGAATGTTCAAAATGCTCTTGTGCATCGCATCAGACTGCATGTAAATTGTGCTCATTCCATTTTAGACAAATTTACAATAAAGTCTTAAACTAACAGCATTCAAAAGGCTTTAGGAAAGCTAACAGACAACAGCAGCACCCTCATCTTTTGACCACACGACAGCACGACTCCTTTGATAAAATGCAAAGGGATTCGTAACAAAAACAGACATCAGTATTGATGGTGTATTCCATCAAATCAACAAGACATGTTTAAATATTTAATGTTAACCAATAAGCCGTAAACCATAAAAGAAAAGTGTGTGTTAAGTGTAAATGCAGCCACCAAAAGGTAGATTTAAAAAGCCTGCCAGATGTTTTTAATTTTACATCATTTTCATTATGTTGCATGAAAGTGGAGTGCTGAATCTTATTGACAAATACTTGAATGTGTGTTTCACAGCTGTACTTGCACACATACAAACGCTAATACTGACATAAAAGAAAATCCCTGTTGGCAGTAGGAGTGTTTTACCTTCTGTGTGTTTCAGTGTTTGGGATGAACATAACGTAAAACCACATGAATCCACCTGCAAAAAAAGCCAAAGTACATGCGTGAATCCAGCATGTTGAATGCGGCACATCATATTAGAGCGCCGCAGATGAGCTCAGAAACTCAGGGTGATTGTCAGCCGCTCTGAAGAGGCTCACGTCAAGGTGACTCTGATCAAATGTGACAAGATGTTGCATGTGACGGGACGCCGCAACAGCTGCTCATTAGCTCACTTTGTCGGCGTGGAATGGAGCAGACGCAGCAGAGGTAATGAAGAAACATAGGACGCGTCTTATCGCTCTCCAGATGCTTCAACTTCACGCACCTCGTCCTTTAAGTGATCTGATACTAATGGAGCTGGTGGTTGGTTGTCCGCCATAGTGCTTTCACCCATCCCGACATACCAAAGCAGCGGACAAATGGTGACAGGTGACAAATACTCTACCGGACCCCTGATATCCACCGGTGGACGAGGTAACTTATAAAAGAACTCTTTAAAAATGACTGCCGACATGAAGAGGTTCATGTTAGTTCTTCAGCAGCCACACGTCTGTGTCCCACACTCACAGAGACTCTAGAGTTCATCGCGAAGGGTCCCACCCTGCCATTTGGGATGGTGTGTGACGTAATCAGCTGCCTCCAGCACGAGGCGCATGAACTCCCCCACATCAAAGGAGTAGTTGGTAAACTTCGGATGGTCCCCGAGGGTTGGATGGTGACCCTGTGAGAAGTGATACATACGTAAAAAGCACTGGGAAACACAACATAACAGCAGAGGCACGTGGGCGTTTCCATGAGATGACACTTGAGAAATGAAGTCTGAGCATTTGTTCTGCTGTGCCTGTAATTGCTCATTATCAAATGTGTGCATGCGAGTGGAAGCGAGGGCCTATGTGAGATAGGTGAGGTGAACTGAGAAAGCTCACGCTGAGGTGACAGGCTAATGGCTGGTACGGGAGTTTCCCCTACCTTGTCCTGTGGGAGCACTTTGTCCATTTTCTGCCAAGTCACGTATCGAATGCCCCGCAGCCGAGCCAAATCTCGATAGCAGCTCTCATCCTGACAATTATATCTGGGAGAGACAGATGCAGACACTTTATCTCTCGCTCTTCTCGGTTTGCCTCACTTTCACTCTTTCTGGCTCTATCTCTCTCTCTCTCTGTCACTGTATACACACTGTGGTTCTCCCTGTGTGTCATCCACCAAAACGCACACAAAACACTTCCACACATGCTCACTGAGACATGCACACACACTTTCCAATCAGCTCCTCTACCCAGGGTAGCCAGGTGTGATGAATGCCTGGTTAATTAGACAGTATTTCACAGTCATACACTAAGTGTCTGAGGGGCACTTTAGGCACAGCACCCTGCCAAACCCATCGCTCTCCCTGCTTCCCTCTCTGTCTCCTTCTGTCTGTCTGTCACTCACACACACACACGCACACACACAGGCAGACACAAAGTGTCACTCACAGCTCAAAGATGACAGCCCAGTCAGGGAGGAAGAGGAGGTGTGTGAGACCCGCCCCGTGCATGCCTATAAAGATGTCAGAGTTGTGGGTGATCCTCAACTGCATAAGGAAGGGAACATCCCTGAAAGACAGACAGGGAGTAATACATCATTCGTCCTCAGTGTGTGAACGCTGTCACTATTACACAATTTCACTTTACATCCTTGACCAAGCAGCACTGAATAGCTCCTGTAATAATGGGGCCAGCACTCTGTAACTCACTTGTATTTGTAGTCCACCACGTTGACCTCCAGTAAAGGCACAGTCTTGAGGGCATTCACCAGCTGTAAGAACAACAGAGGCACGTGTTCTCTGATCAGGGAGAGAGCAAACAAATAAATCGGCAGTGACCGTATAAATCACAAGCCTTTTTCACTTGTACTGTTTATAGCAAATAAGATTTTAAATAGGCACTTAGCAGCTGTGGGCAGTAAATCAATGGTGGAAAAGAGGAGCCGAGGGAGCGGGAGCACTGTATAGAGTTAGAAGACAAAGGGTGAGAAGGAGGAAGACAAAGGAGGACAGGGAGCAGAACAGGATGGAGGGAAAAGAAAGCAAGTGCAAGAAAGTAAGAGACAGAGAGAAGGAAGGAGGGAGGGAGGTGCTGGACTCACCTCCACTTGGTTTAATATCCTTCTGTATTCCGTGCTGCGAGCCAGCAGGGTGACACGAACACGCCCCTCCTGAAAACAGCAATGCACCCAATAATCAATCAGCCAAGGACAGAAAAGATAGGCGGCTGGGAAAACATGATTCTCATTCAAACTAACTAAAAAGCCTCTTCTTCTAATGTCTCCATACAGCGCAGACCATGATAGGAAAAATTAGCTAAAATCACATTACAGTGATTGCCACTTAAAGTATTTTTTTAACTGGCATCAAAGGTTTCCCTCTCTGCTGTGATCTTATTAGTTAATGAGAGTCTTCTTTTTCTATAGTCTTCTACTGCCACCTTGTGTTCAGAAAGAGAATTTAGACTTCTGCAACAATGAGGATCATAACTTCACAATCCTGAAATCAAAGCAAGAGCAACTTAGTGCAATCTGCTGCACATAATAAACCTGCCAAACTGGGGCTAAACACCTTACTTTAAGCACTGGACATGAATGCATTCACAGACCTAATTTCTTCTCTTCCACTTAAAAAGTGTCTGAAAAAGTATTGAGAAAGCTCAGACCGAAGCAAATTATGACGAGCGGGAGATAGGAGGAGAGGGGAGGTAGAGGCAGATGAATAGGACACAATAGAGGAGAGCAGCAGTGTGAGTCTCTGGCTGTGCCATTAATCTAGGGATGAAAGGAGGAGCTGGGGAGAGGGTCAGGACCAAAAAGACCTCTCATTCAGTCGCCGGCCTGCTATCGCTAGCAGCCCCATGTCTCGCTGAAAAGCCTCTTAGCATATTTCCAGTGAAGGCCATGAATACGCAATGAGCTGCTCCACGGGAAGGAAGAAGTCATCGGCGTTCGCTGGTCATAAAGATACAGTCGAGCACTTCAAACCTGAGATTATAAAATACCTGTAAGGTGCGCTGCTGAGTTATAGATGTAAGAGATGAATAAGGAGGTGAGTGCGTGGCTGTGACAGTGCTTAAGTGTGAGTGCACACACAGTATTCACGCATGTACTCTTTCAACAACGAGAAGGCTGCTCATGCCACTGAGGAGCTCTTTCCCTGAGTTTATCACAGTAATGAGATCACCAGTGAAGTCTGGCCGTGGTAAGTGCACTGACATGGCTGCTTATTCTGCTGTCCAGCAAACAATTTACTATAACCACTTGATTTTTGCTAAAAAAAAAAAAAAAAATGCATGGCCAGTCTGCTCAGTAAAAGAAGTGAACAAGTTTCCAAACTCAAAACTGCACATGCAAAATAGAGTCTTAGAAAACTATAGCAACCTTTAAATTCAGGTAAAGCATGGAGGCCACAGCTTTAGGCATGACAAAAATATATAGCAGACACGATTCAGCTGGGTATGGCATTATTGGAGTACTGCTTCCAGAGCAGCCATGTATCATCCTGTTGGCCTGGTGGTTTGGAGTCTGCACTTTGAACTCCTTCTGTCTTCCAGCCCGTGCCAGATTCCAAGTGGATCAGATGGCGATACAAAGCAATCAGTCTGAAAGCCTTTCCTGATGGGACTGGGATCGCAGGTCTAAAACTTAACTGGCGGTTGAGGGGGGAATAATTGATTGTGCATCAAAATGGCTTCCCCAGGGCCAGATAGACCAGAGTGTGTCTAACCCTGACTGAGCAATTTCATTGTAATTGCCTAATGCTTTCATTTCATTATTCAAATGTGATTGACCGATGATCAATTCTGAAGGATCGCAACGGTGTTCATGAAACTGTGTCCATCCCATGTGTATAAACATGATCAAATGCATCTACAGTTCAATCTTTTTCATCCTTCATGCTACACATACTAGCTGTATTACTGACTAGAAATCTGAACTCTGCTTCTGTAGATGTTCACAAGTGATCTACAGGACCTGTCCAGGTAAATCTATGATCTCTATGTGTGGACATACAATGTGAACTGAGAGAGAAATGAGTTTACAGTGACGCCGTAATGTTCCTTTTTGTTCTGCTCATGTTCGGTTGTGTTTTGCTGAGGGCTGAGGAAATGGCAGGTAGGATTTTTGTGAACGTATTAAGCCATTTGCCTTTAGGCTTCCATTTAATATATAGGTGTCTGCTTTATGCATTATCCAAACAGCACGCAGCTCCCTGGTGGTCTAGTGGTTAGGATTCGGCGCTCTCACCGCCGCGGCCCGGGTTCGATTCCCGGTCAGGGAACTTAACTATTTACTACATTTACATGGTGCTCCTCTAAACTTACCAACCACCCTAAAGGGCAACATTCTCACATTCACACACTGGTGGCAGAGGCCACCACAAAAGGTCATGAACAGGGACAACTATTCGCACAGCTGTTGGGAGCAATTTGGAGTTCCGTGTCTTGTCCAAGGACACTTTGACATGCAAAGTGCAGGGACAATCACACTACTTCCCCAACTGCAACTAAAGTAATATCAAAACTAGATGGGGGGGGCTGCCCTCGACAGTCATTTTATATATCTATTTGGACACGTTTAAGCATTTAGCACTCTCAATTCCAATCACATATCAGGGGACACACGGGGGTGGACATCCAGATCATTCAGAGTCATTAGTGTCTCAGTGTAAGAGATGTCCAAATGAACCTCATCAGGATGCATAAACCACGCACATGTAACCTATTGATGAATGTCATAGATTCCAAAAACTGTGCTCATCACTAACTCCCTGGTGGTCTAGTGGTTAGGATTCGGCGCTCTCACCGCCGCGGCCCGGGTTCGATTCCCGGTCAGGGAACATGCTTTTGGGGCTATTTGGTAAATGGAAGTCACTGTGCTCTAGTCACACTAAAATCATGTCAATATATATCTATTTGCAGACATGTTAAAGCATTTTACCATTCCTAAGCCTTTGCAGAGATGTTAGGCACTTATCACATATCAGGGGACACATGGGGGTGGACATTCAGAGTCATTAGTGTCTCAATGTAAGAGATGTACAAATGAACCTCATCAGAATGCATAAACCATGCACATGTAACCTATTGATGAATGTCATAGATTCCAAAAACTGTGCTCAAAAGCACACCAGTAACTCCCTGGTGGTCTAGTGGTTAGGATTCGGCGCTCTCACCGCCGCGGCCCGGGTTCGATTCCCGGTCAGGGAATGCTCACTTTATGTGTGTTCTGCAAAAGGTGAATCTTCCAGATTAACTGCATGAGAATTTATAATAGACTGATGCTGAGATCTGCCATCAACACAACACATAAAGTGTCAGTTTCACTCACACAGGCTATGGTACTCTCACTGCTGTGGCCTGGGAGTAATCATTCTTCTGTGGAAATACTTATGTGTGTCCTGCAAAAAGAATGAACCCAAATCTGTGACAGAGACTACTGATTAACTGCTTGAGTAGTTGTCATGATTTCTGTGCACTCTGTTTCAAGAATGTCATGAACACAACAGCAAACTGCAGCCTGGAAAATTTCCCCTGACAGGAAGCATCATCTATGTTGGAATTTTCTGTTGTAAACTTCTCTACTGAATTGTACTTGATTATAAAGGTAAACGTCCTCCTCCCTACTTCTCACAGTTTTTCACCTCTCTGAAAGGCTAAGATGCTTTGTGAATAACTTTTCCCTTTACCAGCATCTCATCTTAACTTCAGGGGGAAATTCTTAGAAAACATCATAATTCTAAGAATTTTATCACTGCCACCAGGGAGCTGTCAATGTATTCATAGCACCAGCTAGTCTCACATGCTGTCACAGTCATTAAATAATATCTGTTCTATACGTATGTGTGAAATCGCACTTGGCAAAAAAGGTTTTTCTGATTCTGATTCTGATGGAGAATGTCAGGACCAGCATGTATGTATGTTAACGCTTAATCTACAAGACCTTTCCAGGTAGATCTGTTATCTACATAATGACATACAATGTAAACCAAGAGGGCGGTTAGTTCACAACAGTGAAATCATAATCGTCCTTTCTGTTCTACTCGTATTGGTTTGTGTTTTGTTGAGGGCTGAGAAAATGGCAGGTACGGTGATGTGTATGTATTAAGTCATTTTCCATCAAGAGTGTACTGATGCAGTATCACAGAGCTGTGCCTGTAAGACACATTTTCAGACAAAGGCAGGCAAGATCAGAGACATTAAGAGGTCAGAACTGCCAGGCTTTTCTTTTCAATTGTCAGTGAGGAGCTTTGCAAGATGAACCTACAATAGTATTCTAAGAGTGAAACTAGGCGAGTGGCTATGGTCTCTGTCAAATAAGACTGATCCACTGGTAAATGTGGTATTGACAGCATGAAACCCAATTTGGCCATTTATTTTGTTTTGATCTTTTCTGGGACCAAAGTGTTCCTTGATGTAAAGTCTGACTTGAAGGTACAACTAGGTGAATGGTTCAGGGATCAACAGTGTTAACTATGAATCATTCTCTGGTAACTGTATAACCACGGAAATCTGACATGTTACTGTTGCCATATCTTACTGTAGACAGAGACTGACTATCATAGTCATCATTAGATCTCCAATATTCAGTTCATGCATTACCCATATGGGCTTACTCCTGTTCAGCCTGCTGCTCGGACCAGCATTTACAAGGCAGAGGTCAGGGAGGCATCTTGGAGAGGTTTGAATGAATTGTGGGTCTTCTTACAACTTTTTCATTTTCTTACACTGCTGTTACCCTTCATGATGGTTACTAACGTCCCAATGTCTAAACTGATAAAGAATACACTAAACCAGGGTAAAAGGCAATGATTAGCAGAGATGTGTGTTTGTGTAATAGTTACACACATGCTGGTGAATTATTTTCAATCCAAAAAGCCAATACAGCTCCCTGGTGGTCTAGTGGTTAGGATTCGGCGCTCTCACCGCCGCGGCCCGGGTTCGATTCCCGGTCAGGGAACTTCACTATTTACTACATTTACAAAGTGCTTCTCCAGTGTCAACAACTCAAAGTCCTTTAGGCCAGTGTTCTCGCATTCACACACTGGCAGAGGCTACCACAAACGGTGCCACCTGGTCATCAACAGTGATACCTATTCACACACACACTGATGGCACATGCAGGGGACAGCGAACCACCAACACTCTGACTAGCAGATGACCACTCTACTTCCCCAACTGCAACTAAAGTAATATCAAATCTAGCTGGGCATGTCATAGATTCCAAAAATCGTGCTCAAAAGCACATCAGCAGCTCCCTGGTGGTCTAGTGGTTAGGATTCGGCGCTCTCACCGCCGTGGCCCGGGTTCGATTCCCGGTCAGGGAACTTGCTTTTAGGGCTATTTGGTAAATGGAAGTCACTGTGCTCTAGTCGCACTAAAATGATGTCTTTTTATATATCTATTTGCAGACATGTTAAAGCATTTTACCATTCCTAAGCCTAATCACAAATCAAGGGAGACACACGGGGGTGGACATACAGATCCTTCAGAGTCATTAGTGTCTCATAGATTGCAAAAACTGTGCTCAAAAGCACATCACTAACTCCCTGGTGGTCTAGTGGTTAGGATTCGGCGCTCTCACCGCCGCGGCCCGGGTTCGATTCCCGGTCAGGGAACTTAACTTTTTACTACATTTACATGATTCTGAGCTCTGCTCAAAGGTTAGCACTGAGATAAATCATTATCTCTGACAGTTTCATCTGAGAGTTTCATTGTAAGCTTCACTGAGATTGTTACTACCCTTAAAAGTCTATCAAATTGTACTGGATTATAAATGTGTTCATGAAACTGTGTCCACTCCATGGATATAAACAAGATTCTAATATGAATAAAATAGTTGTTAATTATTCACTCTTCCTACCTTTGGTCCGTCTTGCAGGATGTTCAGTCGATGGAGGACATGCTGAGAGAACGCCCTGAACATTCCTTCACTGTAACAGTCTGAGATCTGCCATCAACACAACACATAAAGTTGTAAACATTGTATTAAAATGATTATTTTGTAACAGGCTGTACACAGTCATGCAAAAAGATTTTGAGTATTTGCATTTTTAGAAAACCTACTCTCTGATTTGAAATAAATTGAAGGCAAATGAAATCTGGCCACTAGTGCACTGCAGTAGGTTGTGATGAAAAATACGTAACACACTGGGAATCTGTAACAAACAATTGTAAAAATATATCCTAATCTCCCCGGAATGAATATCATTTGAGCCTATGCATTTCTCAAATCTAAGAATCTCACACATACACTGCTGCACTGCTGCTGTAAATGTGAGCACATGAATATAAACATGACATGCGGTGCAGAGGCAATCAAAAGCATCAGCTTGAGGCTGACCTATCAATATTTCACACCTCAAGGCTGGAACCACAGGACAACACATATTTACATGGTATCATATTTATAGTAATCTCCTTGGAATTATCATTTAAATAACATAAGCACTTGCTGAGCCTTTGAATAGATCACATAAATATTTGACCTGAACTGCATCTTTATGATTAAACTGGGTAATATTGTGCACATGGGCAGGATATGCCGAAAAATACCTATCACAAAACGTGAGATTAAAACATGCAATAGAAGATGCAAACAAGGAATCACTGAAAGTATGAGACACATATGTAAAGTACATCAGGCTACTGGCTGCACACACAAACAACACGCAGGTATACATGAGTGGTAACTTACGAGAGGCGTGTTGTAAAAGAGGCCATATCTCATTCTTGGGAGGAGGGAGAAGAAGGCATCTTTGAAACACACCTATGGACAAGTGTGAATAAATCAATGAAGCAAGCAAACAGCAGGGCACAGAAATCAGTTTGTGTATATGTACACACATGAATTCATACATGAAAAATGAGGCCGCATATAATATAAATAGAAATCAACCATTGCCTTGTTTTAGTCATTCTATTGTTTATTATTGGAATTAATTAAGTATTATCTTATCTGTATTATCTTATGCTCATTGTGGTGTTTTTAAAACTCAAGATCTAACATGTATGAGCAACGAATGAATTCAAAACCTTTGCAACGAAGGAGCCTACAATGATGGGACATTATAATGTACCTACTCTTTTCGAGTCATAGGTCTTCAGGTGGATGATGCCATGCTCTGAGAAGGCCTCCCATGTTTCACTGAACAGATCCCCATAACCATAAAAACTCTAGCTCAGACATAAAAAGAAGGAACAAATGTTAACTCAATTAATGTTACATCTGAAATGAAAAACAAAGCTGCGAAATTAAAATCAACTCCAGCCTTTAGCAGCGCCTGAATCATTTATCTGTTCTCAAACTCTGCTGGTTGTATTTTTCTGAAGCTCTGGTTTTATGCTCTTACACTGTTATCTGTCGGCCTGCCGCAGTTTGGATTGCAGTGTGCAGTTTGTGCTGAAAGGTCACTGCTTTCCTTCTCCCTGACAGTTTTCTCTCCCTCCCATTTCTCTTTCTCTCTCTCCCTTATCCTCCTTCCCTCTGTGCACAGTGGAGGGAACAATGGGCCGGATAAGGCTTTCTGTAAAAGCGTTCTGGTGTTTCCCCTTGATGTCTTCATCAGGCACATGTGCCACTGACTTGCTAAACAAAAACTTTGGCTGTAGTACATTGCAGACGAACTACTGCTTGGCTATCTAACTTGGTTGCACAAGCCACATTCAATCTCAGTTCTCAGGCACTTTTTTCATTTGTCTTTAAATATTTGTATACCTGTGTGTTTCCATGTTAGTCTGGATAGCAATGTCAGAGATTAAGAGATTAGTGATTCTTTCTACATGAGGGAGGAAACTCCTATGGCAAGTTAGCCACTCATGAATTGTTGGAATTTCCAGCAGTGATAGCAGCTATGTTGCCCTAACTGCACAGTACATGATAGTAAACCTTAAATAGAAACAACATATTCGGAAATATCACCCCCGTCGTCTTCGTTGGACCTGTAGTGCAGTGTTTCTCAACTCCGGTCCTCGGGCTCCACTGCCAGCTCGTCATCAAGCTCTGCAGTGGCCTGATAACGAGCCACTCATTTGAATCAGGTGTGTTGGAGCAGGAAACACCTAAAACATGCAGGGCAGTGGGGCCCGAGGACCGGAGTTGAGAAACACTGCTGTAGTGGGAGGCATCAGATACCCACCGTGTCCCACATGATGATGTTGATATCTGAACTGAAGGAGTTGTTTATGTGCTGGGAGATGTAGAGGTTGACAAAGTCACAGAAGTGGTGGTACATGTTCACCCCTATTAGAAAACACAGTTATTATTTTTGTCATCATGCCACAGTACTTGCTATTGAATACTGGGAACATGAATTGACTATGAAAACACCTTCATTCAGTGTCTAGCCTAAAACAAGCTGAATGTGCAAGCGTGGAATCAAGCATGTGTGCTGAACGTGTAACAAGAATGAACGTTTTGTTGTGTAAATATTTGTCACTTACCGGCATCCAGTTTCATGAAAACAGTGGGTTTTTCAATGATTACGTCACAATGTTCATTCTCTATGGGATGAGAGTCCAACTCTGTGTATGACTGCAGCTCAGCGTACCTACAAAAAACAGCACAGCACATCAATGTGATATCGTAACAAGAACTGTAAAAATCTGCATTAACATGGAACAGGTGGCACACCATGGAAATAACAAAAACAAAAGCTGGCTGCTCTCCTGCACCTGACTTTGCTGTCTCTTCGCAGAGCAGGAATACTGAGGGAGGACTGATGTTCTTTGCTTAAAACATGGTGAGTGAGGGCTGATAGCTGGTACATGTTTGATTTGTGCATAGATGTGCTGGTTTTGTTGCATTTAGTACAAATGTCACAGTACATGAACATGAAATTGTCGTCAGAGAAGCGCAGCCATTTGAATCTGTGAGTCACATCTTGAGAGGTTCACTCTTTTTGGAAAAGGGTGCAGAATGTGGCAGCTCATCTGCAGCAGTAGACGTAGAGGCAGAGAAAGGCTGAGCAGAGGCTGAGGCAGGGAGGGGGCATCAGAGGAAGATTTAGAGGCAGAAAATATACCTGCAGTAGCTCGTTGGCCAGTAGTATTTTGGTTATTTTTCTTTGGTGGAATTTTAATATGTTTTCCTTTCACTCATTATTGCGGAAAAATGTGGTACAAATTATGAACAATATTTTACATATGCAAATTTGGTCACGCTGTCATAGCACAACTCTCCACCAATGAGGAAAAAAGAACCGAGCCAGCCAGGAGTCGAACCTAGAATCTTCTGATCCGTAGTCAGACGCGTTATCCATTGCGCCACTGGCCCACTGCTTCACAGAATGCCTTCAACAAAAGGCAAGCATGGAGCGCAGACTCCACCCTCACGTCACATTCCTGGCAGGCCCTGCCACCTCTCTCAGCACTGCTTTGAGTAGGAGCAGCGTGTTTTCCACTACCTTTACTAACATGATTACTTGAGATACTATGTAAGTGGACAACTTAAGTGAATGATTTGAAAGATCAAAGATATATGCTATATATATGGTAGGGTCTAGGATTTACATTTTATTTATAGCAGTAAGGTGGCAAGTGAATTCATTAGGTCTGTCTAACATTTCAAATCAAGGTCACCGCTCCAGATGTCTGTTTGATCTTTTGAGATGACAATGGGTGCCAGTCTATTTATTGCATTCAACCAACAAGTAGCAGTTGTCTGCACGGCTTTGCAAAATCTTTCAGACTTCACCTACACTAATGGAGATGTAGCTGGTTTGACTCAAGGAAGACATGACAATTCTGTTAATTCTCCAGGCAAGACATTAGCCGCCCCGAAGCCATGCAGGACATTAATACCTACTGGCACATGGTCAGCAAAAATGAGTACTTGTGTGGGAGAAAAGCACCATCTAGTGACAATCTGTGTTATCACAGACAAAAAGCCTGGGCCAGCCAGCTGTCACGGATGCCTGACGATCAAAGACGGTTCTCCAGTAGGAAAGGTCAGTTGGCTCACAGCAATAACTCCCTGGTGGTCTAGTGGTTAGGATTCGGCGCTCTCACCGCCGCGGCCCGGGTTCGATTCCCGGTCAGGGAACTCAGCTTTTTACTGCATTTACATGGTGCTCCTCTAGTCTTACCAATGACCCTAAAGGGCAGTATTCTCACATTCACTCGCATTCACACGCTGGTGGCAGAGGCTACCACAAAAGGTGCCACCTGGTCATCAATAGCGACAACTATTCACACACAGATGGCACAGCTATTGGGAGTTCAGTATCTTGTCCACTTCGACATGCAAAGTGCAGGGGCCATTGAACCACCAACCCTCTGATTAGTGGATGACCACTTTAACTCTCTAACCGCAAATAAAATAATATCAAAACTGCCCTCTACAGTCATATAATTTTATATATCTATTTGGACACATGTTTAAGCACTTAGCACTCTCATTTCTAATTACATATCAGGGGACACACGGGGGTGGACATTCAGATCATTCAGAGTCATTAGTGTCTCAGTGTAAGAGATGTCCAAATGAACCTCATCAGGATGCATAAACCATGCACATGAGCACATGTACAAAAACTGTGCTCATCAGTAGCTCCCTGGTGGTCTAGTGGTTAGGATTCGGCGCTCTCACCGCCGCGGCCCGGGTTCGATTCCCGGTCAGGGAACTTACTTTTGGGGCTATTTGGTAAATGGAAGTCATTGTGCTCTAGTCACACTAAAATGATGTCATTTTATATATCTATTTGCACGCAGAGGTGGACATTCAGAGTCAGTAGTGTGTAACCAATGTTTAAATGAACCTCATTAGGATGCATAAACCATTCATGTTACCTTCTGACTCACGTCATAGACAGAAAACTGTTCTCAAAAGTACATTGGTAATTCCCTGGTGGTCTATCTACATGATGCTTCTCTAGTCTTAGCAATCACTCAAAGCCCTTTCAGCATTCTCGCATTCACACACAGGGAAACATGAAGGCCAGTCAATGGTATCAATACCATCGTCATCCAGGAACTGCCTACACACTTTGGCCACATGAGGCTGGGCATTGTCCTGCACCCGGAGGAACCCAGGGCCCACTGCACCAGCATAAGGTCTGACAATCGCTCTGGGGATTTCATCCCGGTGCCTAACAGCAGTCAGGGTACCATTGGCTATGACATGGAGGTCTGTACGACCCTCCAAGGATATGCCTCCCCAGACCATCACTGACCCACCGCCAAACCGGTCATGCTGAATGATGTTACAGGCAGTATAACGTTCACCACAGCATCTCCAGACTCTTTAACGCCTGTCACATGTGCTCAGTGTGAACATGCTTTCACCTGTGAAGAGAACGGGGCGCCAGTGGCAGACCTGCCAATTCTGGTATTCTCTGGTGAATGCCAATCGAGCTGCTGGGCTGTGAGCACAGGTCCAACTAAAGGACATCAGGCCCTCATGCCATCCTCATGGAGTCTCACTTAGCACTCTCATTTCTAATCACATATCAGAGGACACACGGGGGTGGACATTCAGATCATTCAGAGTCATTAGTGTCTCAATGTAAGAGATGTACAAATGAACCTCATCAGGATGCATAAACCATGCACATGTAACCTATTGATGAATGTCATAGATTCCAAAAACTGTGCTCAAAAGAACATCACTAACTCCCTGGTGGTCTAGTGGTTAGGATTCGGCGCTCTCACCGCCGCGGCCCGGGTTCGATTCCCGGTCAGGGAACTTAACTATTTACTACATTTACAAAGTGCTTCTCCAGTGTCAACAACTCAAAGTCCTTTAGGGCAGTGTTCTCACATTCACACACTGGCAGAGGCTACCACAAACGGTGCCACCTGGTCATCAATAGCGACACCTTTTCACACGTGCACACACACCGATGGCACAGCAATTTGGAGTTCAGTACCTTGTTCAAGGATACTTCAACATGCAGGGGACAGCGAACCACCAACCCTCTGACTATCAGATGACCACTCTACTTCCCCAACTGCAACTAAAGTAATATCAAAACTAGATGGGGGGCTGCCCTCAAAAGTCATTTTATATATCTATTTGCACACACGTTTAAGCACTTAGCACTCTCAATTCTAATCACATATCAGGGGACACACGGGGGTGGACATTCAGATCATTCAGAGTCATTAGTGTCTCAGTGTAAGAGATGTACAAATGAACCTCATCAGGATGCATAAACCACGCACATGTAACCTATTGATGAATGTCATTGATTCGAAAAACTGTGCTCAAAAGCATATCAGCAGCTCCCTGGTGGTCTAGTGGTTAGGATTCGGCGCTCTCACCGCCGCGGCCCGGGTTCGATTCCCAGTCAGGGAACATACTTTTGGCCTCTTTAAGTAGCCATAAACTCCTGTTTTTACCAGTTCACAAGACCTCATGCCAAAGTCACTGGCTAAAGTTCAGTAAGTGAGTGTGTGCGTGTGTGTGTGTGTAGGGCCTCACCAAGATTGTAAGGGGCTCTTGTGCTCTCCTGCTGCAGCAAGTGCTCGCTTGTTCAGTCTGCAAAAACCGCCAATCTCACCCTTCTGAATGAAGTCCTCATTGTATCTACAGCATAAACATGGATGAGTTTCAAGACACTGTCATCTGTGTCAGTGTAATGCTTTTTTTCATGTCCATGTCACTTTCAAGTAAACTGACCTTTCATGACTTCTGCGCGGCTTCCGCAAGTCCAGGTAAAGGTTGGTTGCCTTACAGAAGCGAGTGTGGCTACTACATTTTAATGATGAGTCTCCCTGGAAAAACAGAAATATTTAGTATTTAGGTGTTATGAATAGCCTCTGGACCTTCAGGGATTGTCAGAGTGGTCTCTTTACAATACTCTCCCTATACTACTACTGTGGAACTGAAAATTAAGTCCAGGCCTATTGTCTGTGGACTCTTTTGTTTAACACTGTGTCTGTTTCTACCTGTTGTTTCTTCCTGTTGACTCAGGAGGCCCGTGGGAACGAAGGAAATGAGCAGACTTACTGGCTTGCTGGCCTTGCAGAGTGTTTTGAGCTCAGAGAGGCGCTCCTTGACATAGCCAAAATCAGCCTGCTTCCAGAAAAGCTCCTGGGCAGCCTCCAGAGAACGGGCCCTGACAGATTAAAGATTTAGGCAGATCAGCAAAGCCAAAACCATAATGGTTCATCAATGATGCATGCTATGAATGAGTACACTTTCGCTGATGAAAAACAGCCTCAACTGTGTTTCAGTAAATTCAATACATATGAATAAAAGATTACTATCATTTGTTATACTTCAGATTACAGAGCACCTGACACATTGTGTAACCTGCAGTTTACTTCTGAGAAGGATCAAGTGAGAACATCATGTGTTAGAATGTGATGTGAGGAACAGTACCATGCAGAGTCAGCTTCGGTACAGACTGGATAGCTAAAGCGCTTCCCTGGTTCACAGGTCTTCTCGTAACCCCAACAGGCAGACAGATCCTGCAGTGCTTCCTGTTGTAAAAACAAGTGTGAATATATATGTGTGCGTGGTGAAGGGTGGGGGTTCCCTGTCTTACTATGGACACAATGCAGACACTGTGGACACACAATCATTTTCATGTGCTAAGAAAGCCAAGTCAGACCAAAACTAGATCGAGAATATTTGCTGATCCAATTAATGAGCTAACAAAACTGACTGGAGAACATGAACATAGGTTACAAAAATAACTTTACACAATAAGACTGTAAGTATCTATAACATGGTTTTCTCTAATTCTCCTCTTACTTCAGTCGTAATTGCACTCCAGATTAAACCCCACTCCAGTTAGGGTAGAACAAAGTGCTTTTTAAGCAAGTTACATGAGTGCTAACAGCTATGGTCCAAAAATAATTCTGATGTTGTGTCTGTGTGAAGCACCATAGCCATCTTTCCGAACTTTTCTAAACCATCCTGTATGGAGCATCAGTGTGACGCCACAGACGAAGGGACAGCACAGTCTTTCATGTCTTCTTATAAGCTACGGGAAAGTAGCGTCCATCTATCAATGTGCAGAAATCAACTCAAAACAGCAGCGGAGAGCAATCTCCATTAAATGATGTGCTGCCTTTTCTGACAAATCATAATGCCACCATGCTGTTTCATGCTGTTATTAGTCATGATCTAAACCTTAACACACTTGACAGTCAATTAACAAAGGGCTTTGTAGGAGCTTTTCCTCACAGTACAGCAAAAATTAAAGGAACAACCGAACGTCGACACTCCACAAAAAACAAATTTGAGCAGTGGAAAGTGGACAGAGTGCATATCTTACTTTAAAAGGGCAGAGTGGGTCCAGACGGCACAGCTTGGCGACCTTCTTGTTGTTGTAGAGGTAGTAGGGGACGTGCTCTGGCGGCAGGGAGATCCTGCTGTAGTTGAGCAGCGGTGCTGGTGGTTTGTGGTTGGTGTTGTCGGCCCTCTCAGCGGTGACCACAGTGAAAGAAAAAATGATGGCCAGCGCTACCAAGAGCAGCATAGTCAGAATCACAGGGACATGTGAGATAGCCGCCTCTCTTCACAGCAACCTGAGGAAAAAGCAGAGGGGGAGGAGAGACAGAGACACAGACTCAGACTTGCACTCTGTAATCTTGGTTGAAAGCCTAACACCACGTACAAGCATGTGGGCACAAGCAAGTGTGTGGGAACAGGCGGATCTAAGCACCACATAAGGAAAAGGTCCTGCTGCAGGAAGTATCACTGACCCTTTTTCCGACTGTTGTCTGAGCAATCAAAACCGAGGCTGAATGGGCAAATGTAAACTGCTGGCTGCTAATAATGTGACCTATGCAGTTCCAGGTGGCCAAGCCAGTGTGAACACACAACACAGCCAGTCACATTTCTATAATTCATGCAATTTTGTTGAACCTCAGAGTGCATGCGCTCACACAGCCCACAGTCACTGACATTCTTCACTCCCCAAATTAATGGTCAAAGCACATTAGTGAGACCGCCGTTATACTGTGCTGCCTAACAATGGCTCCTACATCTCTGTACATGTGAGCGAGCTGAGAAGGACTGGTGACATTTTAACGGTAAGACGTTTAATACACGCATTCTCCAGGAGCTACTTCATGGGGGTTAAAAACGGTGAAAAACAGCCTGAAACCACCGTGTTGCGTTAAAACAACGGCTTCACCAATGAATCACTTCAAGAGTGAAGCTATATGTCAAAACACGTTACGGTGTCTATGATGGCACTAGCAGGAGCTAATTGTCATCGTGAGGTTTATTTTAATTGTTTTCTTAGGACAAAGGTTTTCTTTTAAACGAGCCTTAGTTTTAATTTGTTTAATTACGGCACAGACTCCCGTTCTTGTCGCATGTGTGCCCTCAGAGAAGAAGCAAACTTGATTAAAGCCCGCAAATGAACTGTAGTGTTACTCATAAACTTTTAGCTAGCGACGATTACTGAACTAACGAGTTGAGCTTTAAGATAACGATGACGTTTGAAACCGCCGGTGACACTCAGTGAAGACCGAGGATATGCGGAGGTAATTAACTGTTACTTACTCTTTTCTCCAACAGGCGGTAAAATGTGGGAATACTTGGCTAACGTGTGGCGTTACTTCCCGACAAAGCCAAGACCACTTAACGTTAATTGAAGATGTAACGTTAACGTTACCGATGTGACAACAAAAGAACTGGAAATATAACAAATATCTCACATTTCTGAAACTTGCGACGGGCAAGAAACTCACCATCAACAGTCGTCTACGAAAGGCTGGTGTGAGTTTGAGTTAGAGGCAGTAGTTTACCTGCACGCACAGCCTGCTGTCCTCCGGACTGAAGCGACGATGTTGCCGGTGGTCGCCATAACACCGGAAACCTGACCGGCGTGTAAAAGAGGCGTCAGCCACAGGGGGGCGCTGTGTACCACATCTCCTCCCAAATAACTCAGGCGTTCTCCAAATCTTTTTAAGGATAATTTTACACTAAATGTTGACATCAGAACATCAATAATCAGACAATTTTACAACCATCCAACATTTTTATAGAATGTGATTAAATGTCTTGACAATGATGACAACATCTGTTCGTGTATAGATTACGGAGCATGTCTCACATATGTTTGTCAGATTTAATAAAATTGCATAAGAATAAAAATGCATGAAATCATTCAGAACATGTATAGAGACTTATTGAAAGGGTTTAGTGCATTATTAAGACGACATAATATTTTGTGTGAATGCAATGAAACTACACAAATCAAATTAAGAATCACTGTACTTTCCACCACCCAAATAAATGTTTATTCATTTACATATTTATACGATTTAACATCCAATCTTCAGGATTTCAGTCACAAACTACTCTCAGGTCTACGCTACATTCTGTGATTTGTAAGGAGATAAGAACAATACATAAATTTCTCTGTACAATATTTTTTTATATAGTCCATCAATTCTGTAATGCATTAAGAAATAAGGAGGAATTTGTAAAGTGCAAAACAACCTTCACCATCTCCTACAGTTATAAACTGTCTATACAATGCTAAGAGACAGGTTCGATCATGAGAAATTATTCTTGCACTACTGGAAGTCCAAAAGATTTCAAATAGACACCCGAATCACAAACTGTGGCTATCCTTCATACTGGTTCTGTAATAATGCATTGTATGTTATGCATGATCCCAATACCCCACTTAAATAGAACATGTAAGAATGAATTTAAATAAGATAAATGAATTTTCTTTAGCGATTAAACTCTGCCCGATCTTTCTCTGTGAATGCACGTGTGGCTATGAAGTTCAACTGAATTGTTTGTGAGTGTCCAAGAGGTAACACAGGGCAATAGAAACTGTTTATTTCTGGTTCTGCAGCAGTTCATCTATCTGGGTTTTGTACATGTTCTTCACGTCCTCAAGGTCCAGTCTCAGCTCCTCTGCCTCCTCAGCCTTCTCTCCATACATCTGCAGGATGGTGTTGTGACGCTGCTCCAGGTCCTGAAAAGCACAGCCACGCAAATTAAAAGAGCCTCTGCAAGTACAGTACCTCTCGACAGGAACTGAGGACTATGAACAATTACAGTCACGATGAATCCTCCATTTCCTCACGCAGGCTTTACCTTGAGTTGGACTTTCAACTTGGGGATCTCCTTCACCTTCTCCTCCATCTCATCATTTTGATTGGTGAGTCGGACAAGCTCTTCTGCCATCACAGAACGACTCCTCTCTAGACTGGAGATCTCAAGCTGCAACAGCAGGAGGAACGAATGAGAGTAGCATAAACCACTGGTATTCAGCTGCCTCTTAGGAAAAAAAGAGCAATTTCCTGCACTATAAAAATGTTAATTTTGCTCTTGATACATTTTTTTCACAACTGTGCAGGAATACAGAGTTAAAACAGAACAAACAGACATGCAAAAAAAGGCTGTAAAGCATCAAATGTTGATTTAGAATTTGATTATCAATGTTATGAATGAAGCTTCGTAACATTCGGTACAGCTCTATTTTTAGATTTGGCCAAATGGCGCTGACCTGTAGCAGCATCATCAACCTGACAGTGGCTTGTTCTGAATTGCTACCTGCAGCTGTGCTATCTCTCCTTCTCTGAGTTTGAGCTGAGACTGGAGGTTCTCTATGATGCTGGAGCCTCCCGACAGTCTGGCGGCCTCGTACAGGTTGGTCCCACTCATAGACATGGACATGGTCATAGTACTCAGTGAATGGTCTAAAGAATCATCCTGTGGACGAGTCAAACAAGGCATAGGACCAGTCAAGCTGCACAAACCCCAGCATGTACAAACCTATGTTCAATTCTTGGTTGTGACATGTTTCACCGCTGTGTACCTGGGAAAGAATAGAGGTGTGCAGACCAGCATTGTCTGCCCCACTGATGGAGCTGGAGCGGGACAGGGAGGGTGTGGACGAGGCTGGGGGCTCTCCCACGGAGTGGGTCATGGCCTTTCGCTCCTGATAGAGAAAGGATTCACAACTGTTAGAAAGCAAAGTGAAAACATTTGAACAACTTAAATTGAGATATTTGTCTTAAACAAAGAGACTAAGGATAAAATCAGGTGTTAATAATCTCTAAAATTCTTCTAAACCTTTTCCTTCAGTGCCTCTTGTGCTAAGTAGCATTTCTTCTTCTCTTGCTCCACCTTCATCTTCTCCATCTCTAACTGATTGGTCAGCAGCAGCTGGTGGAAGAAGCAAAAAGATGCACGTGAGGAAGCTGTTTCACAAAACAAGAGCGAGAAAAAGAATTACGGTACCTTTTCTTTCTTAGCATCTTCGAGCAACCGAATGTGTTCCCCTCGCAGATTTTCCAGCTCAACATGCTCCCTGCATTGAGAGAGCAAGAAATATGACTCAAAGCCAGTCAAATACCCCCCTGGTATGCTTAGAATTAAATGAAATCAATATAATGGTGTGAAATATAATGAAGGAGACACGTTTCCTTATGTAGGCAAGAGCTGAATACAACATCAGTTTAGATAATCACATTTATGGCATTTATTTACAGCCACATGTAGTTAAGAGACTGTAGAGACATTTTATTGTAGTAAGACAATATATTTTCTTGTTTGTCACAAAATGCCTGCACAGTGTCTCATACACACAGTTACACCTTTTAGCATGAGGCAAAAACTTTTCCCGAGCCAGCCAGGAGTCGAACCTAGAATCTTCTGATCCGTAGTCAGACGCGTTATCCATTGCGCCACTGGCCCAGCTACACTGTCAGCCCTTCTAACAAAACATCACTGTGCACACATGCATGAATGCTCCCATCAGGAGGGGGTGTCCCCCACCCTCCGCTTCACACTCTGACTCACAAATGGGTTTGTTGTGAAACAAAAACACTCCCCGGGAAGCATTAGCATTACAAGAGGAGATGTGGTGACAACAATGGTAGGTTTTATCCTACAAAGAAAAACGATGCCAACAACTTTCTGGAGGTAGCATTTAGAACATTTACTATGTTGTCCACCAGGGATTTAAAGTAAGGTTTATGGAAAGATTGACAACAATAAAACAAACTGCAGACAAGACAAAAACACTTTCAGTCTGCCATTGACTGCTTATTGATTCTCCTTCATTTTGTCATGCAGCACAGCTTCTTGATGCTCTAGTGGTAGCAATTTGAAAGCCATACCATCGTTCAAATTAAACCAACTCACTCATCAATTCATCTATCCAACCCCATACATTTTAGTCATGAAAAATACATTGAGAATAAAGAGCAAAGACAGCTGGGTGCACCGCATCACTCAACCCTGCAGGCTTAAGTTGTAATCTCTTACCTGCTGCTCTCATCCTCCAGCTTCTCTCTCTTGTTCTTCTCGGCATCCAGCTGTGCCAGGAGTCGCGCCTTCTCCTGGCGGACCAGCGAATTCTGGGACTCCAGAGAGGCCAGCTGGGACTTGATGGACAGCAGTTCTTCCGTTGCTGATCGCTCCTTCTCCACAGCAACAGCCAGTTGTGCCTGGGCATCCGCTGATGGAAAGAAAACGAGGATTAAAAGGGAGAGCAGATGTAAAGCTTTTGTTGACTTTGCACAACGCTGTGTTTTGATGAACGTTTTACACGTGCAGTTAAA
Organism: Chaetodon trifascialis; assembly: GCF_039877785.1. NCBI lineage: Eukaryota > Metazoa > Chordata > Actinopteri > Chaetodontiformes > Chaetodontidae > Chaetodon > Chaetodon trifascialis. The sequence continues at coordinate 25,374,327 of NC_092058.1, read as the reverse complement.
CTCCTGCCTCTTACCGAGCCTATCAGAGATGTTCTTCTCCAGTTTTTCCCAGGATGCTGTCTGGCCACCGAGCGAGGCCTGTAAATTCTCGATCTGGCGCAGTAGGGGCCGTGTTGCAGAAGTGACACTCTGACTGAGTTCCTGGTTCCGAGTCTCTGCCTCCTGAAGCCTCTGTGGAAGATGACAAGAAAATGCCTTCAATAAATCCCGTCCCTGTTGAAATGATGGTTATTTTTGCCTCTTGTCAAGGGGAACCAACTTTGTAGGACACCTTCGAGCCAGAACATTATGTTACCTGCTGCAGCTCACTGATCTCCTCCCTCAAATAATCTTCTTTCCTTGCTTGCTGTTGCTCAGCCCTCTGCAGAGCCAGTCTCAGGTCAGCCACCTGTACACAACATTAGAGTTAACAAAGGACGTCCTGTGAAACCTGGCAGTGATTCAACGAACATCGAGTGCTGAAAATGGTGGAATGATACATTACAAACTGGCTTACTTTCATGTATGTTTAAATTAAATGAATGTGTACACAGAAAACATTCACGTCACTGTTAAATTGACATTGTTACCTGGCTATTTCTTGTAGCATCTTTTATGTAGTATCTCCAACTAAATTAGCAAGAATATGCTGTAAAGATTCACTACATCGTCCTGCCCTGGTGATGCTTGAAAGCAGGTGCTGCTGAATAAAGTCTGATTACAGTGAAAGAATCACACAACGTCACTGCATGCCTGAGTAAGCACCCCCTGCACTGCAGAAATAAAAATATGGTGAAAATATTAGCTGCACCACTGACTCCCATTTAAAGATTGAGGTTTATTGAGGCTGCACTAAAGCCACCCACAGTGTACACTTAACATTTAAATATGAGAGGTGTGCTTCTGACTGATGAGCCTCCTACGCTTTGCTGACATGCATAGCAAACAAATTGTTCCATGGTGCTTGTTTACAGCGTGAGGCCATGTTACCTGATCAGCCAGGGCCTCCTGTTGAATCCTGGCCTCCTCCTGGGCCTTTTCAAGAGCCAGGCTCAGCTGCTCCTTGGCCTGCGTGTCCCGGTTAAGAGCCGCCTCTTCGGCCTCGCTGGCTCTGCTGGCGTTCGCCTTGTGAAGTTCTGCCAGCTCCCTGACAACAGAGATGTAGAATTAGACCATCATCACCATGAGCCTATGACAGCTGTCCCCTAAAAACTGATGGACTACATATACAAATGCTTACAGTTCCTATGCCAGTGTAGATGAAAACACCCTCAAATTAAAGATAGAGGTCAACACGTTCGCTTTTAATGCATCATTTCAAATCCAACAAACTGGAGTACCACACAATAAATATGTCACTTTCCAAACACTTAGCCTGCACTCTATACTCTGTCAAACAAAATGAAATGTGTGCTACAGTACAACAGCTGGCTCGTAGGGTTGGATTTATACAGCTCAGTAGCAGGGTGTGTCAGTGTTTACTTATAAGAGCTGTCCAGAGCAGCCTGCAGGCTCCGGTTCTTCTCCTGCAGCTCCTCGTCGTCCGTCTGCAGCCTGCTCAGTTCCTTCTCCTGCCGCTCCACCACACCGTTCAGCTTCTTGATGTTGTCCCTGTGCTGTTTCTCCACCTCCTCCTTCCCATCTAGAACCTAAACACATAAAACATGGACAGGATTGTTGTCATTATATGAAAGATAGTTATTACATTACAATCATGAAAAGTAAGGGGGGGGGAATGAAATCATGTTTTGCAAAGGTTTATGATGGAAGATGGAAGAGATAACAGTTGTGAAATGTGGTAAATCAATAACAAGGGCACGGATAAACAACATTTAATAAGGCCCCATATCATTCAGCTTCCCTGAACAATATGCCACACTGTAAGAGAACCAAGCATTTAGCTATGTTTTTGTCCTATTTCTAAAGATATGTTATTCAGACATTGTTCATATTTTATTTGTGACACAGGGCGTTCCACACCATAGACTACAGACTTGGACATGACCCAATCGATTTCACCCATCATCATGTTAAACCTGCGAGTCTACCAAAATCCTTAAGAAAACTAGCATTAGCAGCAATAATATAGCTCTGAGCTGTGCATTAACACGTCAGTTTGCAAACCATTGTTTTTATCAACCTGGTGAGATTAAATCCTGCCCTTTCAAAAGAAAAGCAAAAAAAAAAAAAAGTCAAACATAACACCAAACCCTGACTGGTGAGCCTCACTTCCTAATGCAGTCCTAATCCAATGCTGCTCACAGAAACAAGCAAATCTAAGTCTCAGTTTCAGTGAGTGACTGGAGTTAGCCTGGCTGTAAAAAGAATACCCTGAAACTGAACACTACAACCACTTCTAACAATGTCTCCATCAAAACATTGTTTATCATAGTAAGAGGATACACAAAGTGAATTTAAAATCAAGCTTGAAATTTCAGGTCAAACAACACTAAAATAATCAAAATCCAAAAAAGGCAACTGAGCTAAAATTTTGCGAAGTCCCTTTGTCGCAAAATTGATATTATGTAATACAGTGTGACCTGCTGCAGTTGCCTGAGCTCCTCCTCCTGCTCCTTGATCTTCTTCTGCTGCTTGGCGATCTTGGCGTCGCTCTCCTTCTCCTTCACACGCAGTTTCTTGATGATGTTGCTGTGCTGCAGCTGCTGCTTGGACAGCTTTTCACCTAAAAGTGACAGAAATGGACACCCGCTCAGCCGACGTAGGTACAGTTAAAAAGCACGTCTACAGCAGCATCCACGCTCGACTCCATAAAGATGGAAGTATGCATGATTTGTTGAGCCCGAATGAATCATTTGCTAGAACTCCTAAATCATGCTGACTCTTCAATCATCTCCTGATGTGCTACTTCTTAAGAAGCTGGGCAGAGGAAAAGCACCTTCATTTTAAACTGTTTCTCACCTGAAAAGCCTCTCCCAAGGGGAAGAAGAATAGTCTGCTACAATTAATATTACCTTCTTCCAGCAGGCCTCGGATCTGCTCCTCCTTCTCTCTGATGATCTCCATCGTATCACTGGAGTTAAGGCGTGTAGAAAGCTCTTCTCGCAAGCCCTTTATTTCCTGTGGCACAGAAAAATGTCATCTTTGACACTTTGGACATGTCAGATTTTGGATTTCACCATCGGAGCAGATAAATATGGGTAACGCAGTAGAGTAAATATATACTTAACAGTAGAAGTAGAGGCTCAGATCGCTAATATGTGAGTTACCTTCTTGGCGATGTCTCTTTCTTTACAGGCCAGCTGAGCCTTCCTCTCTGCATCGGCGATGCGCTGGGTGAACTCGTCCTTCAGGGACTGAACAGTGGAGCTCTCCTCCTTCAGGCTCACCACTTCACTGGAGGATGAACAGTCATTAGTGTAAGAGCTCGCTGTTTAAATCTATACAGCCTCAAAGCCAAGATGGCACAAGAAGATTATTTTACGTATTCACCAAATTCACCACCTGAGTGACTAACTGTATCTGTATCTTAATGGTGTAGTTAGAATAATAGCATACAGATATACAAAGACAGACTATTTAAAACACTTTAGCAGCCTTAGAGTCCAACTAATTTGTGGCATTCGGTAGTTTCATAGAAGCAACATAATACAGTGACACCATGTTGCCTTCTCTGACCTCGATATCAGCAAGGACAAAACAGCTTTTATCAACATTATTTACAGTGCCATCGTGACCAAGGTGTGTGTGTGCGCCATATACTCACTCTTTGAGATTGTCACACTCCTCCTCCAGTCTGGCCTTGTCTTTGCTGACTGTCAGCAGCTGAGACTCTCTCTTCTCAAGGCGGCCTGACAGCTCATCAATAACCTACAAGAAGTCCACAGCACTTTACCACAGCAGTTGTACAGGAAAGCCTAAAAACATGAAACTTACTCTTAAGGAAAGCAGTATGGTAGTGTTTACATATAGCGTTGCATTTTTCCTCAAGTGTAACAAATTCTGTCAATTACAGGGGAAATACTGATTGGTGACCAAACGTTTCTATGCATTGGCAGATATTTTAAAATACACTAGTGTTCAAAGGTCCTCAACCACATGGAAAAGTTGGCATTAAAGCTGTTAGACAGGAAAAACACAGTGCTGCTCTGGACAACGCGTGTGGAAGGTCTTGCAAGACAATATGGAAATATGACATGACAGCCTAGCTAAGCCATTTACTTCTGTTTTGCATAAAACACAGAGCTGGTTTAAACAATTTGCTGAAATGTTGTTTTGAGCGCTCAGATTAACAGCTTTACTTGTCAGAGCAGTTTGAGATTTCTGTATGGTACGATATACACAAATCATTTAGAACTAGTATCCTTATTATACTGGGTTAGGGTGTTCTGAAGCTGAACAATAAACTCTTTTGTATTCACATGATCCACGCAGTTGATTTTGACATTTTAAACACACATACACATGTGTACATGAAACAAATCTTTACAGTTGATGCTATCAGCTACACAAGATATACAAAACCAATTGCTACCTTCTGAAGCTCCAAAATCTGAACTGTTGAGAAACTTTTCATCTCTTCTGTGATTGGTGGAATGATCTGTTCTTCAGCTTTGGAGGTGAGATCGCACAGAGTGACATTAGCCTCAAAACCCTGCTCCTGTTCCATCAACTCTTCAGGCTGCTCACTATTAACAGGCGTCGCACTCCGTCCACTCTCCTCCATCTCATCCAGCGACTGCTCCCGCATTGTTTCAGTAAAGCCCTCTTCCTCCTCCTCCTCCTCCTCTTCTTCGACCTTCTCAACCACTCCATCTTCCTGCTTCTGGCACACAGCTGATGACACTGTTAAAGGAGCAGGGCCCGCAGTGACAGACGCTAGAGTCCGACTGCCAGGGATCTCATCATCTGAGTTAACCTCGCTGACGCTCCGGCTATCCAGTGACTGCACACTGAACGAATCTATGCGCTCAAACGCATCTGAGGAGGAACCGCAGCTCTCTGTGAGTTTGGAATAGTCATCCAGACGGGGGAAATCTCCACAAGTGGAGGCAGTGAGAAGCTGGAAGGAGCCCTGCATCAGGTGAAGGCCAGCCTTGCCCTCCCCGGTTTCTTGTCTGGAGCTGGCTGAGCTCTCACTCAATACAGACTCATGGTCCAGCACTTCAATGTCACTGGTGGTAGAGGTTCCTGAGGAAAAAGCGCTGACTGGAGGAGAGGGGGTATCATTTTGACGGTCCTCCACCTTTGAGTCTTTATGCTCTATGAGCACTTCCTTAGAGGCAGGGGAGGGTGAAGGATCAGAAGGGGTAGAGCTCTTGGGTTCAGAAGTGGCAGCAGAAGGTTCAGCAGAATCTGTGGTATCCTGTTCAACTTGGTGCTCTGATGGAGTGTGTGACTGCTCCGGTTTTGAGTCTACAGAAAGTGTTGAGCCAACATCTGTTTTCACAGTGCTCGTTTCGCTGTCAGGGCTACAAGGAAGATCATCGGAAGAAGCCACAGCAGGAGAAACCGGCTCCAGGAGGACAGTGTCTGCACAAGGGGCTGCCGGGGAGGACTCGGGCTCCAGGGACTGGCTCTCAGCAACTGTCTGACTCTCATGACTCGTGTCATTTTGAGTCTCCACGTCTTTTTGGACCACTGCTTCTTTGTTTTTCTTTTCCTTCTCCTGAGGCCGCCTTTTAGACTTAGTCGGGGGTACAGACACTACCTGGCTTTTGGTGACACCTTGCATGTCGCCAGAGGACAAAAAGGCACTGAAAAAGTTTTCAGATTCATCCACAACTGTGCGGGTGACAGGTGTAGTGATGGCCTCAGACGATGGAGGAGGGGTGGTCGTCTTTTCTTCAGGGGGTGCTTCCCACTGCGTCATTCCCCACCCTCCACTTAATGACAGCTTTCCAGGTAATGTAACATCTGGCAGAAAGGAAATTGTACAAGTTATAACACTTATCCGACATTTGCATGTGACAACATTAGCAAGCTGTTAGCCATCCTGTGGTACATGACTTACCATCATAGGGCATAACAGCTGTGTCACCCCATTGGCCCTCTTCTTTGATGTCGAGAACTCGATCGATTGACTTCTGAGCTGATGTTAAAGCTTGTTTAGCGAAGCTGGACAGATGAGATGCGTTGAACCAACTCATTTTGACTATTAGGCTAACTAGCTAACATCAAGTTCAGAAATTGTTGACACGGATGTTCCGCATGACGCACAGTCACTTTAACTGACGCTGCATTTGTCGTTATTAATGACAACGTGCTGCGAGCAGTTTTCGCAATTTCAAGTATTGTTCTGTCCAGGAAAGGTTTGTGGACAGCTAGCTAACACTTAGCTAGTTAGCAAAGCTATGAGTTAGCCAACGCATAACGTTAGTGTACAGGAAAAGCATCAATCCCAGATCGAGTTTACCTACAGCTCAAACTGGCTAACTGACACTCAAAATCAGTCATGTAGAAATGCAGGTATCTCTAAACCAGTATCTAGAACCCTACAGCAAGCAAAGCGAAAGCATCTCCATGGTTATTCCATGCTTTTTTCGGCTCCTTTGCTCGGCCGTCATCGTTTGTTTTGGTCGCTCTCAACTTGTAGCTCAGCTAGCGTTAGCCTCCTCGCGACTTCCTTTCCACGTAGCACCATGACGTCATGATCCGGTCTGACCGGGCTGAGAGTCGGTAACGTCGTCAGCAGAAGATCCTCCGACACACACAAGCCTGCGTTTTTAATCTTAACCTCACAGTCATAGGACTGTCGGTGTCAACACAGCTCCAGTACGCTCGTATTATTGCATCTATGTATTTTCGTTTGGGAGCCTTTGTTGTTTTAAATGATGCGTGAAAATGAACTGCTGTCTATTGATACATGTCAACAAATGGCTTCTAAAGCAAAGTGGATCAAATACACTAAGGTCTCTCAATCCTACAAAATAAAATTATTATTTCACCTTCACAAATGTACATGTAAAGAAAACAGAAACTTTATATGAAAAACATTTTATTCCAGTTCACACATCATTATCAGTGTCTGCTGATTACCACTTCAGTGGTTACTGCAACTCAAAAAAACTGTGTTGGAATAAATAAATATGCAAAACAACAAGTACATAATAATCTTTTCCATAACAAATGTTTGTCTCTTTGCACAGAGCACATTTTAGGTTGTAGTGCAGATAACATAATGCAGAAATCTTTTAGACAATGTATCACCAAAACATGATGACAGCTTTTGAAGTACGATTTGGCTCTTCAGTTGAAAACATTAACTTTAGTCAATAAGTACACTAAAACGATTAAATTAGCCACACTCATTTACACTGTGACTGAATAGACTGTAAACTGTTCCAGTTTTTAGGCCATTTTAAATATTATGTATCTGCATTAAGTGCAGAATGGTTGACCAAGAAACCAGAGTAACAACTGGTTGGGGGAGTTCCTGAGTTCATCCTATGAGGTAAAGCAGAGTCTGAACAACATGGTCTGGGGTGTGGTGACATCAGCTACAGCGAGCTCCTGCCCGTCAGCCAGCCCCAGCTCTGGAAAAAAACATGTTCATTAGTGAGTCAGCATATTCACAGTGTATTCATCTGACAAATTCAGAGTGTAGGCAGTGTCATTTCTAGTGAAAATGTTCTGTAAATAAAGCACCCCACCCTTCAGCGTTCTGGACAGATTTGGCCGTGTCCTCTGTTCAATTGAAACGACAGACTGGAAAACAAAATACCAACTGAATGTCAGCCCAAGCCAAAAATTGCACAAGTGCCTGTTTCATCAGGACACAGGCGTCACCGTGAGAGAGAAAACACAACAGTGCGCAACCAGAGGTTAATTACCTGTAAATATAATGTTTTGTTCTTTCCTTCCACCGTTGCTGTTATAGCAGGTGATTTCATTTGTCTGAAAAAACACATTATGTTTGGTTATTAAAGACAATGCGCTATTAAAAATCCAACAGCAAACAAATAACACCATATGCAGAACTTAATTATAGTGGCGTAACTACTGATGAATCAAGATCAGGCAGCTCAACCTACAGGGAGGCACTCTCAGTCAGGTAGTCCAACACCTCCTGGAGTTTAGAAGATGAAGAAAAGTGCAAGTCCAGAGGTACTTGGCTGCAGGCTGAACAGTTTTCCTGCATCGGAAGTGAACGTAAGGATGTTTTACAAAAAGGGCATTTCATCACTGTGGAAAACTAAACTGACGGTAAGCAATGACCTGGTCAATGAAATTCAGGGACAAACCTTCCGTTCTGCTTCAAAAGTGTAAGTGTACAGGCCGTCAACATCATTGAAGACCATGTAGTTACTGAGAGGTAGAGAGGCACTGCAGATGCAAATGGTCATATCATGAGAAACGGTGAAGTGCACAGATGTTCACTTTGTGTGTATGGCTGCAAAGCAGAACCTGCAAACTCACCTTGATGCTATTTTGAAAACCTCGGTTGCACAAGCAGCTGCGTCAAATGAAACAGAAAAAACTGTTATGTCCAGGTAGACAAGGCTGTTAACACAGAAGTCAATATGCTCAGTACTGCTTGGAGATAATCAGCTCTCATATGGCAGGGCATACAGTATTTCATAAAGGCGTCAGTCCAGGTCTGCGCACCTTCACATTTAGCTACTCACCAGCTATGACGGCATTTGTTGACGCTACAGCTGGAATTATCCTCTTTACAACACCTGCAACATTTACATAGGATATAGAAAATATATTTTGTTTACTTCTAAAAATGGACAAAGAAAAAAAGCAATACAAATCTGCCAATCCAAAAGAAAATATGTTAAAAAATGTAAAATAACAACAAGCAAACACCTTGGCTTGTTGTTATTTTACCATTTGTCTTGCACAAAGAGAAACAGTACTGTAGAGACACACACTAAGATACCAAACTTCCGTCCTCAGTAGGGCAGCAACAGCTCGCTATGTTTTATGTACTTTGGCTCGTCTCCCAGCAGAGCTGCAAGAAATTTAGCTGTGCTCTGGTGGTGACAGATGGATGTGCTTTGTGTGCTCACCCTGGGTTAGTCTGTATGTGACTCCTGTTATGTTGAACTCTGCTGCCCTCTCCAGAGATCTCTGGTACACCCACTGGATGTGCTCTGGGTCGTCCCCATCGAGGTCCACACCATCTAATCCACACACAAACAAGAGATTAACAATAATTTAAGTTTATTTGTTTGGAAAGGTTTGCAAGTCATTACAAATAACCCCTCAACAGAAATAATAGTAACTGCAGTGTGATTTCATACCTCCGAAGGGTGACTCTTTGGGCCACAGCAGCATCCGGACGTACTCAATGCAATGTTCAGGCAAACGAGGCATGGAGGCTATTGTGCACATGGGGAAGTTGACCTATAAAGACAGATGGATTTTAAGAACCACACGCTGACCAGGAACTGTTTCTGTAAGGCCAGTAAGTTGTGGTTGTAAACATTATTTTATTTTTTTTAAAAAGCTACCTCACCTGAGGAGGGTAAAGCTCAAGGGTGCAGTCGATGCAGGCGGTCATGCCGGGGAGAATGACTCTGACGTTGCCTTTAAAGCCTTCAGTCCCACCGTCAATTAAAGGAATGATGGAACTTGGGTCCAAGACACCATCCTCATACACCAGCAAAGACAGCTGCACAGAAAGACAGGAGTTGCGTGTGATTATGTAAAATGTTCCTTTCAGCACAACATCTTACAGCTTTGCTGTTTTTAAATGCAAGTATTTCTCAAACAAAACCAGTTGGCTGCAATACTGAGAAAGACGGACGATGACAAAGAGTGCAGTGAAGACGAATTTTAATAAATAATGAATTAATAACCTACCAGCATACCATTCATCCACCTCCTCGCAATTATAGAGTCTAGTCCACAAACAATTATATGGAACTCTAGATGAAAACAGAAAGATGGATTTATATCTCTGATAATGACACAGTCCAAGCAGTGGGCGCGTAACACACAGCCATGATGAAAAACCTAACGTGTGCATTACAGAGCAGAAAAATGGAATGTAATATGGTGTAAATGTTATCAGTGGCTAAGTGATCGGTGCTAAGTGGGAATGGAGTGCGGTGAAGTGGCATTTTAGTCATGGAACCAGTGTTTGTCAAAATAACAGGCAAGTTCCAAATGATTTTTTGGCTTGTGTTCACTGCTGGAGGGGCTTTTCAGTCTGTGTGTTTTGGTCTCAAGTCGTTTATTTCTAGTGAAAAGTATTGTGAGTGTATCAAACTGACAAGCTACACTCCTTCCAGCCTGGCATTAGGAAAATTGGGAATGAAAAAACTTACGTCTGTAGAATGTTTCATCCAAGTCTTGAATTTTCTTAAAATGTCTGCACAAAGCATTTAGGAAAAGCTGCCAGCAACATTTTTCACACTTTAATCGAGTAGACTGTGGGAATTTTAAACATTTAACTCAAGCATCTGAAATCTAGTCATTCACACCAAAGGATACGGGACTACACAGCATCCAGGTATGCGGGTGTTAATAAAGTCAGCTGCAACATCCGCTTTGGGCCGACCTACATCTTTGTGCCTGGTCAACATTACACACATTAAAAGTACGTATCGGCTTGCTCCAAGTATGACATTAACTGACTATGTGGGACAGAAATTAGGCATAAAATTCACTACAATTCTACTGACCTGAAGAGGAACTGACGATTCAGGTTCGAGACATCAATGGTGTCCATGTCAACAACATGAATGTGGCAAAAGCCTGATAGAGCCTGAGCCACAGCGTGAAAATAAATAAATAAAACAACAAAGTGTTGGCCATTCATTAAAGCACAAATTGCACCATCTAAATATTCATAATAATACTGCCCATACCAGGTCTTTCAGCAGCTCACATCCCAGTCCACCAGCACCAATGACCAGGATTTTGCAGGTTTCTAACATGAACTTCAATGACTGTGATGAGAAGTGACAAACACGCTGTTCATTGCAGCAATACATGCTGACACAGGACAGACCAAAAGCCTACATCATTCCACACCTAGTAATAGTTACCTCCGTGCTGGGTTCAAAGTCAGGATGCGTGAAGGGCCCCGATCTTTCCAGAAACTTTTTCACATGGCTCCATCGCCCCTCCCACTCACAGGTGAGTCCACTGCCTCCATCAACCACCATCCTGAAGACAACAATGAGTACATTTAGGATCAGTAGCCACTCTGCTAGTCTCTAAGTATTTCATGATGGATGGCAAACATGATACTGGATGGTTTGACATTAGATTATGCAAAAAAGCAAATAAAAAAATATCAATCAAGACCTACACTCAATACTGTGATGAACTCTCACATAGTAAGGGCTCTACTTGCAAGCCACAGCAGATCATGCGATAGTTTAAGAGGTTCAAGAAACTAAGGACTGTAACATTCACTTGTTTTTACGTCTGCCCTGTCATCGTGTGACGTGTTGTTATTTAACAACGTGAAAATGTAGTAAACCTACAAACTTCTGACAGGTGGGCGTTTCTGACCCTCTGACATTTTATGGGTCATCTCGCGCTCCCCTCCTGCCTGAACAGCTCGCGGTGCTAGGCTGCGTAAACAGCTAAAGTAGCATGTAAGCAGTGACAAGCTACAGTCAAGATCTCTGACTTTGCATAGACGTGAATGATACTTCACTTTTATGCAAAGACGTTGCAGTTTCTCACGACCAACTCGTCAGTGTTTCTCTCCGTAGCGTCTGCCTAGCTGTCCAATCAATACCAGGTTAGCTCCTTCAGCTAGCTAATGTTAACCTTCCTCCTGGCTCGTAACCTCAAAACCTTCCGACAGTTCTACCAATTCATCACTAACTTCTCAGTCAGCTCCACTACTCTCCTTCTTTTCTTCTCCCTAAAAAGAGGGATAAAATAAGGTTCATTCATGCTGTGCTCTCGTAGATTATAGAGATTTGAAAGCATCTTTCGGGCAGTTAATGACTGTGTTTCTTATTTCTTCAGCAGCTACTTACGGCTCATCCATGCCCGCCATGTTTGGCTACTTATCTGCCTTCAAATGCCAAAGTCAGCAGTCGTAAATACCATCCCTCGGGCAATATTAAAACAAAATGGCCCTTTGAACAAACATTTAGACGTGGTTTTAATCTGGGAACAATATGGGTGCTGTTTCGTTCCAGCTGCACGAAGAAGATAAAATGCATGTGAGCTAACTTGGCATTACCTATATAGTTTTAGCCGGATTGCAATATTTCCGATAGTTTGGAATGCAGCACTGTAAGCGTCAAGTACACCACAGATCCAGCAGGTGGCAGCATTTGCCCATTATTTTCTATGGCCCAGATATACTGCGTACCCACCACTGGGAATACCTACTGCGGATTATACCAAACCGTACTTCTTTTATAAATTTTAATGATCAAACAGTATATTTAGCACAGATGTCCAAGTGTTGGCACTCTTTCATGAAATATGACTTTGACTTGTCGAATACAATGCAGGAACAGTAGCTTTAACAATAGCAAGCAGAGTTAAATAATTGACTCTGCTGGTAATTACTTGGTAATCACTCTGCTCTGTGTGGTTCAGCCCTATAACTTTAGCAATTATCTATAAAAATCAGTTAACAGTCACGGAGAGACAGGAGGAGAGAAATGGCCCATTTGAGTTAAATTAATCTGTTTCAAGAACAGAAATTGGTCAAATTGTCAGCCTGCATGCAAACTGTTACTGGAAAGACAATCCAGCTTTTTATTATATAAGAGGAAATCAGAACCAAACAACTGTGCTAAACTGCCAAAAGTGTGTTGCAGATTTATTGATTTGAGTTGCTTTCATTTGGGAATTGCTGCATGAGGCACTTAGCATGAATAAGACATAAAACTGAGATCCTACTATTAAGTTTAATGACATTAAAATGAGGACATCTCCCTCACGTATCTGATTTAGTGTGTCCACATTGTACTAATGAATCTTGGTGTTCAATCTCTCATTATGGAATGATTAACGTGCCTTGGATGGACTTCTGTGCATTTTAAGAGACATGCCTGTGGGCGCCTGCGATCGGCTGGCGACCGGTCCAGGGTGTACCCCGCCTCCCGCCCATTGACAGCCGAGATAGGCTCCGGCCCCCCCGCGACCCCTTAAGGGATAAGCGGCATAGAAAATGGATGGTTGGATGGATGCCTGTGGGCGCATGAACATAATTCATGCATCTGTCTGCAAACCCTAAAGGAAATGTGGTGTAGATACCTTTTGCAGAGGTCACCAAAGATCTGCCTAATCTCTGTACTGATAGCCTGCTGCTCTCAAATTATTTGACACTGACATTGGATAGTGTGTGTGCCTATGTATTACTCACATTGTGGGACCTTACTTGTGGGTACAAAATGAAAGTCCCCATAATATAAATCACAGGTAGGTGAGGTTAGAATTAGATTGGTCTATATAATGTCCCCAAAAATCATGCAAACATGACTCTCTGTGTGTGTGCAAGCAGGCACGGGTGTGTGTATGTGTGTCACCAAGAGGGAGAGCATGCACAGCAGGACATAGAGCTTTTTTCCTCTTAGTTTCAGTGATTTGAATGGTTTGATGGAGCATCAAGATTTTTTTCTGATTTTTAATGAGATGTTCCGAATGACAGCCTCCGAAAACTGATAACTAAAAATAACTGCTGCGGCCATGTCCTTCATAGCTGACTGCCTGCCATCTCAGGCCTCCTCTCTCTCTCTCTTTCTCTGTTTGTTCTGTCTGACTGTCTTGTCCTCTTTCATTTAACCTCAGCTATGCTCTCATGTGAAACAGGGAAATGTGATGAAATTTCATGGAAAAACATGGAAGACAGAATTATATTATGAATGAGGACCATCGCTGTGGGATTCTTGCTCTTGGGCAGCTGATTATGCACAGATCTTCAGGTTGAAGCAATGTCTCCTCTTTTGGTTTTGCCTCCAGCATTTTCTTCTTCTTTTTTTTGAAGGTCTTTAAAGCACTGTTTAAATCACACTGGATCTAAAGTAGGGCAGCAGAGACCAGAAGTCAAAACATCTTCCAGTGGTGGCACATTTTTATAGATTCCATTGAAATGCCATCCGTCATTTCTCCACCTTAAGCAGTGACATTCTGAATGTCACTACTGTGCCTTTGAGGTGACCCAGCTCTCTGCTATCCATCACAGCCAACTACAGTTAACACGTCCATGCAGAGACTGAAGAGTTCAGAATTGAATGAAATACCTGATCATAACTGTCCATCACTACTCTGACACTTTCCTTGGAAAAAAACCCTCAGAGGTGCTGTCTTTCCCCATCTGGCTCTCCAGTTTTTCACAAAACAGAGAAGAAATTCCTGTCTTTCCAATGCAGATTTCCTTTACACACACTGACATGGGAATCAGGGTTTGTCAGCTTTATGGCCCCATATATCTTCATATCCATTTGCCATTTGATGGCTTTCCGTCAGGACGTCCAAAGTGGTGTTGATTGTGCTAATGATGTGTCACAGCGATGTGTCCCACGTTAGGCACGAGCGGGGCTGCCAGCCAGAGGACAAGGAGAAGCTACAGGCTGATGTTGTGTTGTGCTGTAGTAAGTGATTGATGACTCTCTCTGTTGTAGTGCTTTGATTAAGACTCCAGTGATTTATCGCCACGGCTCACAATGTAATTAGACTCTATATATACACTCAACAAAACAGTGTTGTCTTGCAGTATGATACCAATATGTGCGAATGTGTGTGCATGAGTGCACACACTCTTCTGTTATCTTAATATTTTATTACACTGTATTCTGATGTGTGCATCTAAATGCTTCCCAAGCCTGTTTGAATAGATTCCTAGGAAAAGAAACACACCCCTCTGATCACCTTTTGTGTATTAAAGCAGGAAATGTGTTGCACGTGAGGCATTTATTAAATTATTTTATATGTGATGGATGTGTTTGCCTTAATCTGAAATTGCCTGGAGTGGATATTCGCTATTGCCAATAAGCTCTATAAATAGATCTTTGCAGTGAAAATGCACCCATGCTGTGTTTGATGGTTCGGGGCTGTGGCTTTTGGTTTGTCTTGGTCTCTTTAGTTTGGCTGAAGCAGAGGAAAGACAGCAGATAGCAGGAGGACTAGCGAGTCAATGTACAATGTGTTTATTTCAAGTCAAAAACAATCACTGATAATGGGCAAAAATCAGGTTTTGTTTATTTCCTCATTGATCATTAACATCCCTTAAAGTATTTTTTTCCACATTGCTACTTGTAGTACAAGTTCTAGGTTCCACTGCCGATGTCACCATTGTGACATGTCCCTAAGTGAAGAGGCTGGACCAGATCTTACAGTACATGGGGTCGTTGCAACATCACCAAGGTGTTCAACAACACAATTCATCTTCCAAGCATGAGGGGTGTGCTGGTTTGCACTTTGTTCTTCCTGTTTCTGATGGGCAGAGCCCCACAGACGATTTGTGCTCGGCGCTTCCTGCCTGCAGGGGTGGAGGACTTGCCGTGATCTTGCTGCACATAGCTTTTTTTTCCTGCTGTTTGTTCCCTAACAATCATTTCTAAGATGGAGGAAAAAAGCTGAAGACTTGGACCAAAAAGTGTTGATTACGTGGTGACTTTGAAGCAACTGGCCCCACTACACTACATGATATGTAGCTCAAAGGCTATTGAAAGGAGCCACTGCAATAGTTAGTGTCAATCCTGCATTTAGTCTCATTTGACTTTAAGACAGAGAGATAGAGAGATAGATATGGACACATGCAGGGCAAAAAGCTGAGTAAGAAAAAACAAACTACAGTAAGATGCCAAATCACAGTGCCAACAAAGACGATGATGAAAATACACATCTGGTTTTAATTTACATCATCTGCTGTCAAGATTAAAGTAATAGTTCATTCTTTTGGGGCGTATTTCCCATTCGCTCTCTTGCCAGAAGTTAGTTGAGAAAAATTGATACCACTCTCGTGTCTGTTTGGTAAATATGAAGCTACATCCAGCAGGTAATTAGCATAGCTTAGCATAAAGACGGGAAGCAGGGGAAACAGCTGTCAGATATGATACAGTGTGTGAATTAGTGACTTTTTAGGTTGTGGTGGTGGATGTTTTAACTTTTGAACAGAGCCAGACCTGTTTCCAGTCTTTGTGCTAAGCTAAGTTAACATATTTGGCATGCAGACATGACAATGGTATAAACCTTCTGCTCTAACTCTGGCCAACAAAGAGTAGAATATCAAGCTATTCCTTTCACTTTCATTATGTGTGTTGACACCTTGAGTTCCTGCACCAATGGATTTGTTCTTGTAGCCACCAAGAACATCACAACAAGGACTGGCTACATAAACTGCTCAGGCCGGTCACATGTCAGAAAACAAACAATAGAAGGGACCCATGTCCACATTACGCTGATTTGTATCAGTATGGTGTTAATATAAGGCCTGATATATTCCGTCGATCAGATCTCATCTTTGGGACAGGCTTGCTGTCTGTGTCTTTCAAGGACAGCAGAGGAATTACTTGCAGGAGAACCTTAAGACAGTGGAACGGAAATTTCTCTCCGGCTATTTCAACAGCGTTTATTCCTGCTTGTGCTTCCTATTTCCTGTCCTCCTCAGCACGCTTCCTGCACTGCCATTCCTACTTTTCCTTCGTCACTATTGTCCCCTTCTTGCTAAAAAGAGGTATTGTGCACTGCAGAGACAACATCCAGCCTGTTAGCAGTCACCCAAGAATTTCCTCACAGGAGTGAAACACACCTAGAATTGAAGTGGCAAACAACAGATTAAAAAAGATTTGGATTTTCCATCCAAGTACGATGCAACTGTGGCAGAGAAGGTACCAATCAAAGGGGAGCTCCCTTTTTCTGAAGTTTTATTGTGTGGTGTGTTTTATCCAGGAGCTCTTTGTCAGCCCAAATACTGTCGCTCTGATGTCAGCTCAGGGCGAAAAACCATCACCCCGTGTCTATTTTTCATTCCTGCCCCTGTAACAGTCATCAAAACCTCCCATTGATTAGAGATGTACCAATACCAATACTGATATCGGCTATCAGTCCGATACGGACTCAAACAGCTGGATGGGGTATCAGTGACCATGGGCCGATCTGGTATTGGATGCCACTATTCTAATAAATAACAATTCACTATCTATGTTTCTATGTATTTATTTGCTACATTTTTGTTTTACAAAATTAAAGAAGTATGATTTTGCCTTACATGAGAAGAAGATTCCAGTCTCTTCCACACAGTGAGGCGTACAGCTTATTAATTAAACACTGGTTTCAGTATTGGGCACAGGCTGTTAGAGTCCAGGCATTAGTATCAGTGTCAGGACATAAATAGTCAGATCGGCGCATCCCTGCCAACTCACTGCTGATCTCATTTGTTCAACGTAGACACATTGTTTCAAAAATTACCTTTGACCTTTTTATTTGTGGTAGTTTGTGCTCAATCTTAATTAGGTCAGTCCCACACCTTGCCATGCCATATCAACAGCCAGGATTTCTGATAGAAAAGCTGTCTGTGCTGTTCCCACCCTAAGGTTTAAGCCCCAGGGGGTTCCTCAGGCCTGCATTTTATGTTCTCCTCTTTCCTCTGCAGAGCATGGGGCAGGGTGGAGCTTTAGGAAGTGGGGTATATCCTTCCTCTCCACTGAGAACGTGACTGGGGAGAGAGGCTGGAGGCTTGGATGGCTGGGGCTCTGAACCAGTGATAGGACTACAGATACCGCTAGCAACTTATTTCCTCTGTCAGTGGACTCAGATGTTTACGTGTCATAAGCATAATGGGAGATATGCTTATGACACGGGAGATATAGCATCTTAAAATCTTTCACTTCTCCACTAAAGTATAAACAGCAGTGCACCTGACAGCTTGGCAGCCCTTGGAGTTCAGTTGCCTGTGAGATTTGTATTGTAAAAGTGACAGCTACAAGAAAACACGCTCTTCTGTCAGAGCAGCTTGATTCCAACAGCGTGCTTTAAAATGTGTTTTAGCCTTGTTGTACTCTAGTTCTCTCTGGCAAGATTTAGCTGTCCCGTCCACTGAAACAGTAAGTCATTTTTATATGCACTCATGGCATCTCAGATCGACGATATCACATAATGAAAAGAGTGTTATTTACACTGCTTTTTCACTTTGACTTATGCAAGGTGCCAGACCATAATGATAACTGCACCAACTGTTAGCTGAAGGAACAATATGTACAATATTACTCATGTTGACATAACACACGTTAATGAAACATAAAATGATTCATTTGTGTTTTCCTCTTGACTTTTAATCTTTATGGTGACTATACATCTGCATACAGTCTGCATAAAGACTCATAATTTAATGCATGAATGCACTTTGGAATTTATCACCAGATTAAAGAACCTTAATGACGGTCTGATGTGACAGTTTGCTTGTTAACGTCTCTGAGCAGTGGAGGCAGTTGAGTCTGTTTCAGTTTCTCACTCAAATGAGCAGCATGACAAGAATATTGCAGCTCAAAGGAGAGTTTATTACAACTTTGATCTTATTTTTGTAGTTTTGGTGATCATTATTAATAATAACATGGTATCCAAGCAGTGACATGGTGAAGTCAGTACAAATACATTCTGACAGAGCCAAAAACTAAGCATCAAATGGCTTTTTTGTGAAAGGTGTTGCTCTGAGCGTCACCTGACTCTGAGCTCTATGGAGCATCTTTCACCACATTTTACTTTTGGTTCTTTGCTGTGTTGGTTCGCTGTCAACGCTCTCATCAAAACCACAGCTGTTTTCAGAAAAACACTGTGATAAATATAAATGTGCACCACCTGCCCAGCACCACATGGCAGAAGATAGGGGCCATAATGGAGCGTTTATCTGCAAAAGAGCAACATATTCTTTCTCAGGGGTTGGTGGAGACCAAAACAGAGCTACGAGGACAGTGAATATTGGACTTCACATCAGGTGGACACAACGTCAACTCCAAATGAAAGCTTATGTTGCTCCTTGTCTACTGTGTGTGTAGATAAGTAACTGGAACTTATTGCCTGCATAACAGCTGTGCTTACTTTCATATAAACCTGTCTGTCTGGGCATCTAACTACTCATGTTTTATGCCTCGCCTGACTTCTTAGCAGTTATTTTGGTGATAGAAAACATGGCCAAAACTATAGAAAGCGGAACCTAAAAAATGTTTCACCATTGATTCGTGATAGTCTGAGATGAAGCTCTGCTTGATAACAGTGGATCAACATGTGCAGATGTAAGCAACTTTGTAGCCAGTGTTGAGCTCAGTGCTCTCCCCAGCCCACTGTAATGAATTCATTAGAGCACGACTAAACTGAGATCTTGATTAAAAACAATTTGGGTGCTTATTTATTTATTAAAGTGGTAGCCAAGTGGCGTTTATCAGCTCCTATGGGCCACTCAGTGAGGTAATGGCCATCACATGACTCAATCTACTGAATGTGTAATAGAAACAAGGAGACACCCACATGTTCATAACTAACACTGTGTATGATGCACACACACCCTTTCTCAAGAAAGGATTACTCTGTTTTTCTTGCCTGAAGTGATGACTCCATCGTATGTCACTGTCTCCCAGCATCACCCTGAGTGATTGCCAGTCCTGACACCCACCTGCTTGTACCACTAACCCACCCAAATGCCCGGGAAATTAAATGCTCCACCGAGGTAATAAAGAGAGTAAATCCTGGTTGTGTTCTCTGCCGACGGCTGGGGTGCTGTGGGGGCAGGTATTACCATATTAAGCCTAGGGCAGACAGGATCACAGCCCAGCACTTCCTCATTACACCTCATCTAGTGGGGATTTACTGCTTTTCCAAAAACAGCTTGCCGACAGCTGTAGTCTTAGCCTGCGCTGTGTGGAGGTCGTGTGCCTTGTGAGCACAAATATTCATAGTCATAATTTAAGGAAATACTTTCAAACGTTTATTGTAAATTGTTGAGCATTTGGTGGTAGCCCTGTTACAACACTATACTCAGATGGCACGTTGGCTTTATTTGTATGTGTGTTCTGTGCACATGAATGGAAACTGTCCATATCAGCTATTCACATCAATAAAGCACATCTGAATTAAAATCAAAGTTCAATCAAAGAGTTAAAGAAAAATGATTCTTTGTTGTAGGATTTGATATCTTTGACTAAAAGATACACAATACAGTACAAAGTATAAAAAGCATAGATTTTTTGTTTCATATTTCCTAACAGTAATATAATTTTCATAGTCATCATACCACCCCTGGTCGATTATTAGCTAGTGAGGACGTGCAAACAGCTGCACAGTTACTGCAACACACATGATAAAATCGTTCATTTTGAACAGATTCTCCCTCCTGATATCAGCTGCAGAGGAGCAGATTAATAATGAAGTAGAAAAGGAGATTATGCTGACTCATTAAGTTTATAACTCTCTGTAGGAGCAGATGATGATTCTGCTAGTGATCCTAACTGTGCCACAGTCACCAGAATGCTTGATTATAAATGAAGGCCTTGAAATCTTTTTCCAGGGGGAGCTGGATGACTTCTTTTTTATTGGAGTGCAAAGTCAGTTTATGGGATGCCAGCAGTTGCTTGTCTCTAAAAGGGAAAGTCATAAACGGTGGGAAAAAAAAGTTGAAGAATCTGATAACTCAGTTCTACCCTTAAGATAAGACAAGAAGATCTATAATCTAGAATTTCTTATAATCACAGTTAAGCGAGTGGCTTTGATTTTTTTTGTTTCCTTTATGTCCTGTCATGTGACATTTCCACTAGTGCCACTCCATAAAATACATTTTCAGCTCACTGTGTCAAAGCATGTGAAAGTCTCGTGACAGGTGTGTACCCCACTTTAACAACAAACTGTGTGTGTGCACACTGTAGAACAAAACTGGCACTTTTTACACACACAACTGCTTTAATGATCCCTGCAGACACTTAGTAAACAGCCTTCGGCAGGCCCTCAGCAGGTTTGTTGGTGTGTATTTGCATTTAACACATTGTCTCCCTACAGTTGATCAACCTGGCTGATATCAGAGCAGAGTCATCTATCGGCACAGCAGGGGACAAATGGCAGTCATTAGCGTAAAGCTATATTTTGAATTTACCTCAAGATGGGAATTCAGTTTAGGGATTACACATCGTTAAACTATTGGGACTTTACCCTTTTTAAACACATGACAACAGTAAAATTTAAGGCAGCAGTCGAAAGTATGAAGCTCCTAGTCCAAAATATCCCATCTGCAAAATTCAGTTAATTGCTTTGGCAACAAACTGGTGGGCTGCTCTTTCATTTTAACTGTACCACATCTGTGTTGCAGTAACCACGCTGCTGTAGTTGGACTTAATAGAAACATATTATAATTCTGAACTTGCATTCTGCAAACATATGACAGCATTTGTTTATGCAAGAGGGATTTTTGGAGAACAGTTGCATTTTTACTTTGAAACCAGACCCGTCGCTGACAATTATTACACGACCCTCAAGCAAATATCTGTGAAGGGTTCAATCAGAGCTGTCAAGATGAGGATTTAGCATGTGGGGAGTTGATGGAGGATCAATACAACTCCATCATGGCTAAGCCATCGCCTCACTGCTAATAAACACAAACCATTCACCGCTTTATGATGTTCACAGGCAGACCAAATCCAACACACTCCAGGGGCTGAAGATATAAACAGAGAGGGCTGCTTCTGTTCTGCACACTCGGGATGTGATCACACATCACACTTGCCCATCTTGTGTTGTTGTTTTTTTTCTGATTTTCTCAATCTGCCCCAAAATATCACCAGCATTGGATGCCTTGCCTACAGCTGTTATCAGCTCCACATTACTGCCTTGAATTCAGTGAATGCTGAACTGATGCATCTTCTGCCACCACAAGAACCACATACTGTATGTGCCTTGATATGAATTGTGAGAAATCAAATAAGATCTGGAGTTCCCATCCTATATTTTTCATAACGTGATAATACAAAGTGTATATCTGCGAGTGCAGGCCCTTGCTGTTATACGGTGACCCTTAAGCTACTGTTTGATAAGAGTCATATATTTGTCTCGGTTATATTCGTCCCATGGTGATACTGAGGTTGAAAAATCCCACCATGTGTTACAGGGAAGCAATAACAACATGAATGGGGTAAAAAGGAAGAGATCATTGTTTATTGTGTTTTTGAAATTTCCATATTGCCTGAAAGCAGAAACATAAAGAAAGAGATATCCCTCAACATTTCCCGCGTTTGTATATGAAACAGTAAAGTCTTCTCAGGGGGTCCTGCCCATAGGTCCAGCCTCAGGTGGATCAGCACAAGACAGGCTTTGTCTCTTGATTCAAAGCCGGCAGCTCTACTCCAACCCCACAGAGAAACAGCACCTTGTCTTATCACTTCCTCAGCAAAAAGCCTTGGTGTGCAGGGAGGAAAAGGTGAGAGACAGAAAAAACTGGTGCAATTAAAAGAAGGAAAGAGGAGCAAAAGAGAACGTTGTTAACAGGAGTAAAACATAAATCAAACCTATGCATTTTTGAAAAGGAGGCAAGGGGAGGCGGAACATGAGGGGGGGCAACCATCTGTCTCTGTGGACAAAGTGGTGTTTAACTCCTGCATTTAAGCACATGCTCAACTGATTACACATACATGAGATCACTAAGCGAATGTGCTGAGGTGAGATACTGTGAAACGCTGGTGGCTCACAGGAGGTGTTGGGATTTACACCCTGTGTGGGTGACTGCTGCTCCCCTCAGCAGTGGAAGATCCACTCAGTGGGGTGTCGAGCAGATAGAGCATTGTTATAATACACTTTAAAACCTCACAGACTCTGATTAGCCCCTGAAATGAGCGTGGTTTTCTCTCACATATAATTCCAATCTATCTATTATCTTGAAGATGCTGCTCATCCTGTGATCAGTGCATTTAGTTGTATGATAGTAATGTGATTGGACAACACTAAGAGAGCATTTTCATTATTTTTATATCTTTTGTTGTCAGCCTGTCCACTGCTCAGTCCAGATTGAATAATCTCAACAACGATTGGAAATAAATTGGATGAACTGTGCTAACTTTGGTGATGCCTCAACTTTTCATCTAGCACCATGAATCACATTCCCATCAGCTGGGAACTAGGTGTACCCTGTACTAGGTGTTAAACACTAATTAGCCACTATGAGCATGCTAACATTAAACTAAGATGGCAGACATTGTAAACATCATAACCGCTTAGCTTTATGCATGTTAACACTGCCGTTGTGAGCGTGTCAGCATGTAGACATTGGTTTAGCTCAAAGCACCCTGTGCAGACTCACAGAGCCGCTAGCATAGTCGTGTTTAATTACCATTCCTCATGCTCCGACTTCTCACCACCTTATATAATTAAAAGCTCTATTTTCAATATATTGTCCACGTGATGCCAGAGGAAAATCATAGTTCTACTCCATGCAGGTTGTCATCACAATGGGAACCCCTGGGGACTGTTTAATATGAAATACAACCAACCACTTTACAGTTTTCATAGCCCAATTATGGAGATGACAGCTAAAAATATCTGCCACAGGTCTCTCACATGTAAAATTGGGATTCTGGCTGGTTGCATTTGCTGACAAAGTGTAAACTAAATGTCGGCATGATGTATTGTAGCCTGCCAAATCCCTCCACCTCTAACCCCATGCATCACAGTGATTGAATAGCTTTCGAGGTATCAACAACTTTCACCAATCGCTTGTCTGCCAGAAGTGAAAGTCAATGACATTATGTCTATTTATGTGTTTTGATTAATTGGTAGGAATTGCCTTTTCGGTGCTCGTCTCCCTGCCGCTTAGAGGAGTAGCTGTTGGCAGTCATTACCATAATCATGTTAGTGTTTGGCTTTGCCCTTGTAGTGGCTCTGTCCCATTATCATTCCACACAGTAATGGATGCACATCAGAGATGAGATTGTGACAGCCTTGTCCTCTGCAGGTGAGGATACTGGTCACAGCAGCACAAAGCAAAATTAGTTTTAGAATTTGATACTTTAAAGTTGAAAACATGCACCTTGCTGATGAACATTTCGGCTTATGTACACCCTTTAGCCTGAAGTTGCTTTAGTGTTTAGCCAAAAGTGCAAATGTGTCTGTCTCATAATTTCCGCTGTGGTCTGCTGACAGTCTCTGCGGGGAGCTCAGTGGCACTGCTGTTAGCTTGCTGCTGTCTATCTGACTGAGACATCTTCTGTTCCATCTCAGCGGCCACCTAAAGCTTCATTTCCCTGCCTGTCACTGTCCGTCCCGCTCACTGTCTGCCACAAGGACGCATGGTTTGATAAGAGCCACTCCGCCACATATTACATCTCATTTCACTGACACTAGTTGTGCAGCTACGCTGTAAGACCCAAGCACACCTCACCCCTTGACCTTACCTTATGAGAGTAATGAAAAGTGCAGCTGTGGATTCATGTAGACCACCTCCCTGCACACACACACACACACACACACACACACACACACACACACACACACACACACACACACACACACACTCTCTCACACTTCCCAAAGGCAGGTGAGGAAAATGCTGAAAGGTGTTGTTGCTAAAGGGAGCAGGGATTTGTTTAGCACAATAAGCATGTGTCCATCCTGAGGTGAACAGGAATCCAATAGTGAGGTTTGCCCCAAGGATGATATCTCCTGCTTTATTGCCTGTTTATGTCTGTGTTAGCACAAACTTTGTAATGGAGCTCATAAAATGTGCATACTGCTGGAAGGTACAGATTTTGTCACAGTGGGGACCTATTGCTGCTACAGTGGAAAGAGCACGGGTGCTTGTGCTGTATCTCTTTCATATTCATATATTCTGGAAGACACTTGACAAAATAGAATTATTTCTGATGGTGAGCCTTTCATCGCTCTACATTTTGCAATGATACAATAAAAGCATTCAAACTATTCTGCCGTGCAACATTGGCTACACAATTTATCCCAAGGTTAAATGGGTTTAGTGAGGGGTGCAGTCTACAGACACAGAGAGAGCCGGAGAGACAGTAATGATGATAATGACAGTTGTGTTTCATGACAGTCTGCTGCCTAACTCAGTTCATTGACAGCAATAGCATTTGAATACATCTACTTTGTCCAATCAGCCACATTTCATTAGCTTAGTCTGAATTGCTGCTTCTATTGTAACATGTATTTCTCAATAACAGTCAGATATTTCTTGCCACAGCTCAGTGCTATGGGTTGGATTTGGCTTCACTACAGTGGAACCAAACTCAATTGAATAAAACATGACAAAAATGAATGCTCCACATTATTTTGTCTGCCGGTCCGGCTATGACCTCAGCTGTGCTTCAGCTCCAGGTGCCGCTTAACCTCATTAGAGCAAAATGAAAAAAAAACAAAAAAAAACTAAATATGTATTTGTCTACCCATGCACAGACACACACACATAAAATATAAACAAATATTTTAACCTTTACGCACTCGATACTTAAAAAGCCACTCTCTCTGTGCAGTATATCCTTATTGCCCACTTAAGCTTAAAGTGGCTCCATCACCTGACATTTAAATCTCAGTTATTGCACTGGCGCCACAGTGCTGAATTCATAAACCAATATGACACAGCAGAGCCAAGAGCCTGCTCACAAAAACAAGTGTGGGCATTACAGACAATGGCCAGCAGGTCAATGAGGGGTGAGGAGTGAAAGTGAGTCCCAGGAGACGGAGCAGGAGGGATTTTCACTGCACCAAATAATTGACAACCCGGGCAATATCAACCTGCCAATGTGTTGCGACAACAGTAACGATTGGTTGTGGCTCATTGTATCAAAGCTGACCCTTTTGACCTCTAGGTTGCCATGGAAACACACACACACACCTCTAAAGGAGCAATAGCTGCCTATTGACATCTGACACAGTGTCGAGAATGACACCCATCACTTGGGGCAGATATTACTTATAGATAATGTAATTATAAGTGTCCTCTCCTTCTGCTGATTCCCACTGAGAGACGGATGAGGTGCTTGCACGCTGAAGGTCTCCACAGGTCAACGTCTTTTTCATTATCACCAGTTTAACCACACCGCCAGACTGTAGCAATGTTGTGACCTATGCATTGTTGTCCTGACAAATTGCATGATCAAATATACACACTGAAGCATATTCTACACTTTGGTGGTTTTGCAGCTTCCATAAGTGAAAATTGACTGTGCTGTTAGTGCTGATGTTGGTAGAAAACCCTCCAGTTTATATGTGAAGCATCCACCCCACCCGCCACGCCCTTTATCCCCCGAGGCTCGCTATGCGTGAGAATACACAAGAGCCCAGCTGAAACCACCTCAGCAAAAAATCTGACCGGAGACAGGACAGCTAGACCACTCATGTCCCTTGAGTCTGTTTCACTGTGTGTGTGTGTATGTGAGAGAGAGAGAGAGAGAGAGAGAGAGAGAGAGAGAGAGAGAGAGAGAGAGAGAGAGAGAGAGAGAGAGAGAGAGAGAGAAATAAAAGAAAGGAAAACCACAACATGAAGGAGGGTGGTACAGATAATGAAAGGGAGAAGTGAAGGAGAAAAATAGATATATAGCTTATTCAAATAAGCTTCTACATCCTGTAAAGCAGCCTCCTATAGGGTCACCTTGTCTTCACAGACGGGACATCAATGTCCAGGGAAAAATTGACCTGGAAAAGGAAAATTCACAGTGACCTGTGAAGTGAAGCTGAGCATCAACTGACACGGCGTACTTTCAGAAAGGACACAAAAATAATGTGGATATATAGAGAACAGAATTAGTCGCATGGAGTGAAGTTATATGAAATGAGATTATAATAGATTATATAATTATAACTGATAAAGTCAGGGGACATTCCTTTTTTTTGTCAAGAAATCTCATAAAAAGAACAATACCAACAATGAATGATCCTAACAAGTGTTGTCTGTGTAGCTTGATTCCTTGAGCAATAGAGCTCCACTGTACAACTGCACTGCCCTGATGCTGAACTGTTTATTAGAAAACAAAGTGTGTATTAATCAGCAGCTGAAAATAGTGCCACTTTCAAACTCCTCCTCAAACTCTTCAGTTTGAAAGTGCATGGATTGCGTACAAATGGTCAAACATCCATCCATCCATTGTCTATACCTGACTATCCCTTTCGGGGTTGCAGGGGGGCTGGAGCCTATCCCAGCTGTCATTGGGCGAAAGGCGGGGTACACCCTGAACCGGTTGCCAGTCGATCGCAGGGCAACATATACAGACAGACAACCATTAACACTCACACTCACACCTAGGGGCAATTTAGAGTCACCAATTAACCTAATGAGCATGTTTTTGGTCTGTGGGAGGAAGCCGGAGTACCCGGAGAGAACCCACGCATGCACGGGAAGAACATGCAAACTTCACACAGAAAGGCTCTGCCCGACCCGGGGATCGAACCAGCGACCTTGCGCACTACCTGCTGCACTACCGTGCCTCATGGTCAAACATGGTCTCAAGTAATCTACATTATCTACAGTGGTTGGAAAGTTGATGTACAGTACACACAAACAGCACAATGATCCAAGATGAAAGCCCAGTAGAGTTTGTTTTATTGTGGAAACCTTAATTATATTTTTACACTACTCATGAATACAAATCAAAATTTTTTTCAGTTTCCAATTTCATCTTCAAAATGAGCTCAAACCTATGATTTCACTGTCACTATGGCATGAACAGTGTGTCTCATCTGAGAGCAAAATGTACATGACCTGTGAGTTACAAGAGGTCTCATATTGTCACAAACACTACCAAGAACCTCATCTTCTTTTAATGCAATCGCTCATTTCCTGTCTGTCAGAGACCTGTCTTGATTAGAAAGGGTTTAATTATTCCAAAAGAAAGGGCTGGTGGGGACACTGAAGGGAGGCCGTGGTGCTGGCTGTTGATGTTGTTCTATCAGACAGCTCGAAGGGAGGAAGTCCTCTGTCTGAGCTGCCAGGCCTGGCTGGGGGGGTCCTGGGGATAAGAGACCGCCCTGTTATCTTTGTATAAAAGGTCACATAGGTCTGGCGGAAGAAGCAAAAGCAACAACCATCTGTGTTTTCCACACACTCTGGTGCAGCTATCTAGACAACGGAGAGCCTGGCTGAGTGAACACACACATGCATCACATCGCTCACTCTGCATGCATTGTCAGAAAAAGCTGGAAAGCCCCCGGATGTGTTTTCCTTCTTGTGATGTGTATGTTTGAGTATCACTGTTTTTGTAATGCACACAGTTTATGTGCACACTATTTCTCAGAATGACTACTACTGATTTATCAGAGGTTTGACTTATGGTTTGACTTGTGTTTTGTGCAAAATGTTGTGTGATTTTTCATTCACGTGACAAACCGTCGAGGATGACATTTCACTTTGCAACTCTAACATTTTACAAAGAAATACACGGTTTAGCTGTAAGGCACTCTAGCAAAAGACAGACATATGTAACCATTGTATGTGAGTTTAAATTACAAGGTTTCTTCTGTTTCATGTTGTTACATAAATCATACAAGGTGCTTACATCTACAGCAAGGCTTGCATGAGTGTGTGTAAAAGCTCTGCCAAAGACGTGTGTTTCAGGAGCAGGAGCATCTGCATCCTCCCAGTCTCCTTTGGCTGAGAAATGGGAAAACACACAGAAATGATCCCATTGTTTTCCATCCTTTAGTGCCGTACATAATCAAAATATAGAAAATAGCACCAACACTTTCTTTATGTTGACTTTGCACAGGACACACCTACATAAACACACACCTTACACACTCAGAGCGCATCCCATGCAGGGAATTCATGGTGTATTTCCACATGGGACCTGGAGTGCTTACGGTTGTTAAAAACAAAACATACTGCAGAGAAAACATGGAACACAGTAGAGACCCACAGAGACACAAACCACACAAACTCAAGACTCTCCTACTATCGAAGGCCTCGACAGTGCTCGTTAATCTGTGACGCCAACAGCTGCTGTAATATTTTGACTGTGCTATTGTGCTTTATTTGGAGAGGATATAAATGCTTCTTTTTTGAGAGAGAGAGAGATTTTTATTTTCGGCCAGTAAATCATTGTTTTTACAGTGTAGCTTGGAGAATTGTCTCTGCAGCAATAGAGAAAAAGAATAACAAATTCATCTGTTATCAGGGTCTGACCTACTCTCTGGGCTTCAGGCTAATTAACGGCAATGTGACAGCTATTGTGCCGTAGCCACGGCCTTCAGAGCCTGGCCTACAGAGCAATAATACTTTCTTTTTTGGGAATGGAGCGGTGCTGACATTTTATCTCACAGTAGGCTAGACTTAACACAAACAGCACTTTTGAAATTAGAAGTTAATGAGGGCAAATGAGCCACCGACACACTGCTCAATCATTATTAGGGTAAGTTATGTGTCATCTTTTAAAAAGTGCTTACATGTGGGGAAAATACCCAATGCAATGACTGCAGCACTATGACAGTAACACACCTTGAGCATTATTTAATATCATGTGTCTGTTATTCAAATGACAACAATGATACAGGCCGGTTTTATTGATTTGCTGTGGAGTTCTGAAGGCCCTGTGGGGAATTAAACCTGTATTTGCAGATTTTTGATGAAGTGCTGACTTCCATGGTCCACCTGTTTACTGGAAAGCTCTGCTGTGTGTGTGTGCATGTGTGCATGTGTGTGTGTGAGAGAGAGAGAGGGAGAGAGAGAGATAGAGATTAGAGTACACACTGCTGACATTAGGGTTTTCTTATCTCCCACAGGTTATACAAAACTATTTCATCCATAAAGACATCTGAGTTTCTTTATGTGGTTCTATTTAATAATGCATTATCTAATATGGTCCTTTGTCAATAACAACAGAACTCAGTGATCCCAAGATAATCTCTGCATCTCTGCAGTTCAATGACATTTTAATGAAGTCTGTTGTCCTGTTATATATACATATCCTCTGCTGTGAAGTCCCTTAATCAGAAGCTAAAGCTCAGGGCAAATACACAAGTCTGAGAAGAGAGCGGTGGTCCTTACTGGTTGTGCACAGCTGGGAATCAATAAAATAAGTCAATAATGATTCGATCCATTACAGCAGTCAAAAGCTTTGCCATCCAATTACAAAGGTGTTTGGGTCACTTTAAAGGGTGAAAGACCTGAGCATGATTGTACTTGATTACCACATAAATCAATACGTGAACTTCATATACCACAGGTAGTTTGCATAACGTTTGCAGAAGTGCCTTCTTTTCTTAGAAATGAAGTCTCAGGCAAAGCTGCCGCTGACATACATTAAAGAACGCACTGTGGCCAAAAACTAAAACATGCACTCTCCAGCAATCAGCTGCATTAAAGCATGATGCTGTACTCTCAGAGGGGAATAAAAACACCATTCAATCAAGCGTCCAGTCACTGGCAAAGCAGGTGTTATGGATTGTCTCAGCCCTGGGAACAAGTTGCTGACCCCTTTCCCTGATCCCTTTCCTGTTTGGCGTAGTGTGTGCAGCCGAGGTGAGGGGAGATAGCGTCAGTTTGTTCTCTGCTACTACGGAATGTTTTTAATATCTCCATTCCCCTTCTCTCTTCCAGTCAAGTCATGTTCCAGGTGGGGTGACAGAGCACAGCACGCAGCTACAGGCGGTCCAGGAAATTTGTGTCCTCCGTCCAAAAACATGTTTTGACCGTCTGTGCCACATCTGGGGGGATATTTACTCCTAAAGCCATTCTTTTGTGCAGCCACATGACACAATACTCTTGACAGATTCTATTTGCACACCCTGCAAAAGCAAAACATATTTTGCGCAAATGAACCAAAAAAAAAGGTCATATGTGGCAATTGTGAGCAGAATACTCTTGAGAGAGGTAATTTGGCACTGCCAAAAGACCAGAGTGGAGCTATCTTTAGTCTTCCAACTCAAAAACAAAAGGTTACTTTATGGCAGCTATAAATGTGCTACTACTGACACATTAAAAAGTGTCTTGGCTTGAACACTCCATAATGGCTATTACAGTATCACATTGTAACAAGGGGATGCAAAACAACTGAGTCACACTGATTCAATTGTTTTGGTGATGTTGTAGCATATTGCAAAATAGATTACTCAGCATCCTACAGACAGGAATAAACGTCTTAGTTACTGCAGCAAACACAATGGTCTCATCTTCATTGGAAATTACTGCTACATAAATTACATATTCAGTATCCTCTTTAGTGACTTGCTTAATAATTTAGAAACTGTCTCATTACACACATGAAAATATTTACTGTGTGAGATGACCGAGCAAAGATAACATAAGGTGATTATGACAAGAACACTCTCTAAGCACCTCTTTGAGTTTGACAGAGCTGTGCACCTGCAGCAGAGCTTAATCCTTCCTGCACCAAACCATCTGGAATGGGAATTTTGCTGTGTGTATAATATATGGGTCTGTATGCCGCTGCAGCAGTGAGGACCGGAGCCCTGCAGCGATACAGCATTGCTAATTCTTTTATTGTTCTTCTCTATTCTATCACTTTCCACTTCAACTCTGCAGTAAAAATCCCAGAAGTATACTCCATTGTTTGACCTTCAATGTGTGGGTGTTAAACCAGCAATGGGAGCTGTCAAATCAAAGACCCCAAGAGTCGATGATCCCAGTCTCCCCCTGTGTTGCACAAGGTGCCTCTGTCCTTGAAAGCCCACCACGGGTCCCCACACTGAAGCTGGTCAAAGTTTGTCTGCTCCTCAAACCATTGGGCTCCGCACAGCACCACTCAATCAGCTCTGTTAGAGGTTACATAAGGGGTTAACATCGCCAACCTTTCCCATCTGTTGCTAAGGAAGTGTTGCCTGTTGTGCAGGAAACAGGGAGAGCAGTTTCCTGTTATGAAGAGAGGGTTTTAAAGGGTTGCATTCATTCAATCATGCAACAGATGCCGGGCCAGGAAGCCTGGCCAATAGCAAAAGCTTTGGTGTCTGAGAGAAACTGTATTTGGAAACTGCTTTTAGGAACCTTTCTGTGCACTTCTATGGTTCAGGAAATAATCCATGAGCAAAACATGCTGGAGAAAATGCTGAGAGGAATCTACGCTTGATGGCTGACTGTCTGATTATATAGTATATTGTGTACTCCTCTCTATAGATGATGTTCTAGTCATTCCAAGCATGAAAAGTATGTCATATGTGAGCAGCTCATGTAACCACGAGGGTGTTAACTTTCCAACTGTAGTCTGTATATCAGTCAAGGGGCATGCACATTGCACCAAAACATGGGCAGATGTAATTTAAAGCTCTTCGTCGGCACAATGAAACATTGGAGATGAACATTTGTGGTCTGAATCTCTCATACTGATTGGATTTGGTCTTACCTAAGTCTAGTCTGCCCTGCTGCCTCTGGGCTATGGCACCGCTTCACACATCTGTGGAGCAGAAACAAAACATGACCAGATGTCAATATAATTGCCCACTGATGCTCAATGTGCAAAAAGTAAACTAAAGTAAGTGAGACATACTGACGTGCATTGCAGAAATGAAACATGTAAGAGTGGGTTTGGTTCGCGCTGCGTGTCCGCGCTGTGCTGTGGAGTCCAGCCTCAGGAAGCGCCAGGCAGCACCTCCCGTTTCCACACAAGAGCGCACCAGTGTACTGTAGCATCAGCAGTGGAGATGCACGCCGGTTGAAAGCTCAGCTGCGACTCTGCCAAAACAGACATCTTCCTCGATTTCACCTGCAGAAAACCAAGACAACGTGTTCTGCAGCTCTCCCCCTGCCTCTTGAGTTCCCCGCGATGTGTTTGCGTTTGGATTAAGTTTCCAAGTGGTTTCGAGGGGCACGGTCGCTGTGGGGAGACATGGGGATAACTGTCGGTTCCCGAGGATGATGGTGTCCCACAATGAACGCAGGTGGGTCGCTCGTGCTTTCGGTCGAGAGTCCAGGAACCAAACTTTAAATGTCTTACAGCAAGAGAAGTGATGTGCGGCGGCGTGACTGTGCGTTTACTTGTGTGTTTGTGTGTGAAGGATGTTGTGTTAATCAGTGCACTTGGTTCATTCTGTAGGAAAACATATTTCACCTCTCCTTTTATAGTGCAAACAAATTGATACACACTACAACTCGATGCAGCCTGTTGTAGTGCATAAAGTGAGGTAGGCATTGGTCAAATTAAAGGAATAATAATGAATATTAAAAATATCAGGGCTATAGCTTAATCATACAACTCCAAAAAATCCGGATGGGATGAATTCTACATTCAGTTTAGATCCGTAGCGCTGGATGAAGTTGTTTTGGGGGGAACTCTCCACCGTAGAAATGTTCTGTTCTAGGATTAGATTATGGGATTACAATCCATGATTGTGAAAGGAGGCAAAGCCTTTGTTCTATACAGAAGATCACCTGTTTTGCAAGTGCAGTGCCCTGTGAATTTATTGAATAAAAAAAAGTTCCAAATTGTTATCTTGCATGTGATTTCTGTATAACTTTCAAAGGAAATCTTAAGTAATAATATCCCATTCTGTTCTGTAGCCTTGTCACATTGGAGTTTAGGCAGGTTGTTGAGACTTGGTGGGTGACATTTCGTGATGAGGACACAGTCTGAAATCATATCCTGTGAGTTTGGCACAGCCAAGGTCCCAGTGTCTATCTCTTCCTTTGTTTTTCAAACATTTGTTGTAATTGAATTCTTGTTGCATAATTCATATCCTGTTGTTTGCAGTTGGGTGCTTTGTCAGACTGGGTCCCTTGTTTTCTCTTCCATCTTTATTGTTCTTTGACGCACTCAAAGGACCTTTTCAGCAAAAAAAGAAAGTGTGTGCCTATATGTGTGTGGTGGTGTGTGCGTGTGTTTCTGTGAGGCAGTGTGAGTAACTATTGTGAAAATCCAGGAAGAATGATGAGAAGGAAATCCATTTGTGTTGTGAAAATCTGTGCTCCTAGAGAGGTTCATGGTGGAGAGATGGGGGCCATGCTGTTAATGTCCTTCCCCCTGTGGACATCCTGTGTGGAGCCCTTCAAGGGTGCTCTGCACCTAAAACCTAATGAACCTGGAGTCTTAAAAGACAGAGCGTGATGACATTTATAGAGAAAAAATATGTATAAATGTGAGCAGAAGGCGATGCATGGCAATGAAGGACAGAGAAAAAATATAAATCAGACACAATGACAGAGAGAGAGAAAGAGAAAACACTCAGAGATACACTCAGAGCCAGGGTGCACACAAGGTTTAATAGGATGTGCGTCAGGGCAGGTACAAAATAACAGGAAGAGACTAGGGGTGTACACACTTTGTTGAATACGGGTGTGTTTCATGACAGTTCTAAATTTCATAAGCAGTGCTCGTGAATGACTTTACAATTTTTCACACTTAACTGCTTTACTTGGTAGCATCTGAATTTGAATGCAAGACAAAGCAAGTCATAATTAGAATGCTGATTACAGATTAAAGCTGCCTAATCATCCTCCATGCTGCCATTGTCATACAGATACAGATGTTTTGGAGTAATAAAATCATCTGAAAACCAATTATTTGTTAAAGTTGATATGAAAAATCTGCTACAAGCGTCCAACCCGCAATGTGTCACTTCCCAGACAGGGAGATGTTATTGTTCCTTCTCTAAGTACCCTGTGGCTCTGTTGTTTTTCCTGCTGATAATGTCCCCTGCAGTATTCTGCATGTCACTGACTATTGTATAGGACTTGACTTCCTTTTAGCATTCTATACCAAAACAAGACCCACATACATACCCTTATGTAACCTTTTTTGAATTAACTTTTGCTCTCTTTGCACAGATTTTCAAAATCCAATGCAAGTCCCTCAACCAAAGGTCCGCAGTCATCTGACCATCAAAGTGCAGTCCAAACTGATGTCCAGGCCGTGTCCCCCTGTCCATGGTCCAAAACCTCCTGTCGCCCCCAAGCCCAGACCCCTGTATGGTCCTCACACACACGGTGGGACCTGCCCACCACAGAGCCTGAGTAACGGGGACCTGGCTCACTCTGATGGAGAGACGGAAGATCTCCATGAAATGGCTGAGGAGACTCAGGACAAAGAGGAGAAAAGTGAGGCAGAGGACAAGTTCAATGACAATGGCATAGGACACCATAACAAAGAGGACACAGTACTAGAAATTAAGAAGGAAATAGAAAAAGAAGTAGACGTATTGGATAATGACAGTGACAGCATTGGCTCTGAGGACACAGTCAAAGCAGATGATGGTGAGACTGCTGACACTACTGAAGACGAAAACACTGACAATGACTTGAACCAGCCTGAGGGTGGCGATCACACTGATGATGAGAATACATCAGCACTCTCACTTCTTCCTGCTGACATGAAGGATGAGACAGGAGAGGAGGCAGAAAAGGAGGAACAGAGTTGCAGTGAAAAGACTGAAATACTTGCCTCTACAGGACATGCAGAGGAAGAAAACTGTGATCAAACGCAATCACTCAGTCAGACTGAACTTAATGAATTGGACAGTGGACATAGTGAGGACTGCGTTCACTGTCCAGAGGAGACCGAGCTGGAAGATGGAGGATTTGCATTTGGATTCAGCGTGCTTCCAACAGTAACTGAGGAGTATCCCTACGATGTGATTGGCCCCACAGATGATGCTAGTGATACATGTGAGTCATGTGACCCAGCTGAAACAGAGGTATGGCAACCGGAACGGGCCACCAAAGACCTCTCTGGCTGTTTTCGATTCACGTCCAGCACTGAGGATGTGTTTGGGCCTTATTCAGTCATCGAAGCCGTTCCGTCAGATATCGCTGACACTGCTGACCCAGAGTGGAGTCAGGATGACACTGATGACAAACCTTCAAATGAAACACAAACCGCAGGTGCTCCTAACCAGGAACCTTACTATGTGTCATCAGATGATGTGGACAAGCTGGAGGATAAGCAGTCCCCCTCAGGACTGGGTGAGATTGAGGAGGGCACTGAGGAGTCAAATCAGCACAAAGAAAAAGTACAGGGCAATGAGTCGGCAGATGAGTACGCAGACATTGACGACTCACTCTGCACTAAAGCAGATGACTTTGAACAGTGTGTCTCATCGGAGGATTATGTCGAGATAGGCGATGATGACGAAGAGGAAGAAACGGAAAAGAAACATATCAAAGGGAAAAGTGCGAAAGAGAGAACTGCAAAACGAGAGCAGGCTTTCCTCAGCCAGCGAGCAAGCTGCCAGCCTCGCCTCAGGTTGTGCAACATCACAGTACCAGCTGACCTCGACCTGGGCCGCACCCCAGAGCTCACCAACAGGGTGGTGTTTGCCCACACCACTGAGGCCTTTGAAGAAGACATTGAAGAGCTGGACTGCCATATTGTGCCTTACTATGAGGACACAGACTCGGACAGTGAAGAACATATATACGAAGAGGCAGGGTTTGACTCAGAAGGAGAGAACTTTGTGACACTTGATAGGAAGACTATTGTCACACGATCACGCTCTTATTCTGGGAAAGTTCCAGGTTATGTCCCAGAAACTGTACCAGAGGAGACAGGGACAGAGTACCAGACTCATGACTACTGTACAGTGGCCATAGATAAGACCACTGAACCACTTGGCCATTCACAGCAGCCCGGGACCAACTGTTTGATCCCGTCTATGAAGTCTCGCCGCTTCCTGTTATATTCCCGGTCTGCAGAAGGTCCAGAATTGTCCTTGACTACTCCCACAGAAATCAGTCAGTCTCTGAAGGATGAGATCAGAATGAAGAGGAAAGATGATACTCTTTCACTCCCCTGTGTCATAACCTCTTCTGGAAGCTTCTCTCAGCGTAGCCATCAATCATCCAGTGGTGTTTCCACACCAACCTCTCTAGTTGACATCCCACCACCATTTGAACTGGCATACATCACTAAAAGACCAGTCACCAAGAGTTCCCCATCCGTCCTGATTCAGCATGAACCCAGTGACATACCTAAGAAGAAGAAATCCTCCTTCAAGCGCTTTCTGGCTCTTAAGTTCAAGAAGAAAACAGATTCAAAGGGTTTCAGTGATGGTAGCGTCCGCTCTTCACGTTCTTCCTCCGAGTCTAGCCACCACGGCCCAGTAAGAGTCATAGAGCTTGATCGCAGAAGTACCAGTAGCTCTCCTCAGCTTCAGTCCCACCTGGTGAACTCCCATCACCGTCCTTTAGACCTGCCGTCCTCCTTTGTCCACCACCAGAGAAGAAAGTCTTACGGCAGGGGCGTCTCCAGAGTAGAGTCCTTCGAGGAGCGTTCTCGGCGCTCCATCATGCCTCTGCCTTTAACCAAACCCCGCTCCATCTCATTCCCCAGTGCGGACACCTCAGACTATGAAAATATCCCAGCCATGAGCTCAGACTATGAGAACATCCAGATCCCAGGCAGACCCACCAGATCCCACACTGTGACTGAGTTTTTTGAGGACCCAAACCGCAGTACGGTTCTCTGCAATGAGAATGATGGCTATGTGGATATGAACAGTTTCCCAGGGATTGACAGCACACTCCAGACATCAAAAGCAGACGCTGAAAGGTATAGTAAAAGCTTAATAAAGTGAAAATGGTTTTGTATCATCTCAAGCCAACCTGAAAGGGCTTTTTCACCCAACTTACAAAAAACATGTTACCTTACTTTACCTTTACTTGTTTAACCCTGCCTTTACTGATATCTAGCCGTACAGGTGCTTTTGTACTTTCCCAGGTCGGAGATCGCTCTCTGAGAAAAGACCTTCATAGACCTATACCTAAAACAATGGAGGTGAATTGAAGTTCCAGTGAATTGAAACATATTCACTCTACAATTTTCTACCAAAGAAATAGTCCCAGTGAAAACTGTTGACGGTGTTGCTGCTGATCATTTTATCAGTGCTATGAACATCCAAAATGAAATTCTATTCACCTCCATTGTATTGGGGGTGAAACAGAAATTTTCAAGGCTGATATCTCAAAATCTAGGCAAATAAAACCAAACTTCTTTACATTTTCTAGACACCAAACATTTGGGTGTACTGACTCTTTAATGTATGTATTATTCATCAACAACATCCACAACTATAATTACATTTTACACAGTTAGTCAAATGATAGATTAGGTGACTGACAGGAAATCAATTGGAACTATTTTGTTAATTGATTAATCATTTACATTTTTCCAG
This sequence comes from Chaetodon trifascialis, assembly GCF_039877785.1. Lineage (NCBI taxonomy): Eukaryota > Metazoa > Chordata > Actinopteri > Chaetodontiformes > Chaetodontidae > Chaetodon > Chaetodon trifascialis. The sequence goes on along the minus strand of NC_092058.1, from coordinate 25,336,428 downwards.
TCAAACTTTCACTGGTTCCAATTCCTCAAATGTGAATATTTGCTGGTTTTCTCAGTTATCTGTGATGGCAAATGAAACATATAGCGTTGGACTATTGGGCAGAAAAAAAACAGCTATTTGAAGACATCACTTTGGACTCTGGGAAATCAGGTTAACAATTTTGCAGTTTTTTTCCCCCACACACACATTTTCTGCCATTCCATAGACTGAACAACATCAGTAGAATGATCAGCAGATAAATCAATAATGAAAACAGTCATTAGCTGCAGCATTAGATTAGATGTCTTCAACATAATAAGCCTAAACGATTATTTATTTATGATGACAAGTTATTGCTCATCCTCTCAAACATGTCAGTGTTAAAGTGTAGAAACTAAGCGTATCCTGCATGTTCGCTTTGTAGTCTATGGAACAGGAGTCAGTGTTTATCTCTGGACTCTTGAAATGGTCAGCTGAATTGTTAGGCCTGGACTGATCTGCACAGAGGGGCAATCTTGACCCCTGAACAGCTGACAAATACTCCTACACTGTATCTCAGATGAGCAGAGGGCACCTGGCTGAGTAGAATCGGATCTCCCTCTTGTAGGAAAGTGTTCAGTGAGAGATGAGCAGCCTGCTTTTTCAGGCATCGCTGGCTTTGGAAAGATGGACAATGCTTGTGGGAGAGCTTACTCCTGTTTTTTCATTTGGTGGATTTAGAGGTCACATCTGGTGCCGCTGCTTCCTCTGCAAGTCTGATGTTATAGAACAGGTAATGGCAATTGTAGAGCTCACTGAGTGCAGCTTCTTCTCATTAGAGAAAGTCATCATGGGCTGCAATTAAAAGTGGGAAAAGTGTGGGGGAGTTTCTTTCACACGAGGAAGTTGAGAAGGATGAAGGAAAAGATGAGAGAACGAGGGGAGGGATGTGTTAATAGAAGGCGCAGAAGAGCAGGAAAACAAAGAGTGTAGAGATAAAGTGATATAAAGGAGGGGGAGGGGCAAGTGAGAACAGGAGAAAGGGAGCAAGAGCAGTTCTGGTGTAATTGCTCTCCTGTACCTGACACTTATGGTTAAGTTTAGGAGGGCTTTTATTAAAGTAGCTCTCTCCCAAGTGTTTCTCTTTCATTGGACCCTTGAGGGGCAACAGGATTTACTGCAGCGTGTGACACAGTGAGGAATCACTGTGGTCAAACTGTACCAAATTACACCGGCCTGTGCCACAGCTTCAGCCACTGCGGGCCACAGTCTTTCCCCAGTCTTAATAAAATAGTTGTGTTTGATGACCTGTGTGTGGTCTAAGAGACAGGCCATTACCAAGAGCTTCTTAAAAGGCTTAAGATAATCTCAGGGCAAAATGCTTCTTGCTGCGCCCTTTGTTTTATAATTCATGTGCAGTTACTGTCTTCCGTAACTATTGTGCAGATGTAGAAAAGGGTCCAATACGCAGTTTGTCTTATTTATACCTTTTCACAGACATAAAGCTCATAGTAACCTCTCCTCCAGACAATCTGTGCAGCAGTAGACATTATATTTCCAGTGCACTTTAAACTCTGTACATAGTATCTCAACATTTGAAACCAGTCCATTTCCCAGACAGTGGTCCCTCAGTGAGGGCTCTTTCTGTCCCAATGATGTTATCGATGTGGCTCATTGTGTGGTGGAGGTCTCACACCACTCTCAATGATGCAAATAACCTATCTCTCCTGTCACCTCGCCTTTGCTGCATTCCCCCTGGTGATCGCTCTGTTGCCAGGGCCACTCTTTGGTGTGTCTATACAGAACTGGTTTATGTTTATTTGAGTGTGTGTACATATATGTGTGTAAGTGCATGCCCACAGTTTATGCTATGTGCAGCCAGTGTAGGTGTTTGTCCCTTCCTTTGTGTGTACATCTTACATTAAACTCTGTTCAAAGCGTGACATTGTAGCCGTCCCATGGCTGCCTAGCTGATGATGGCAGTGATTTATTGAGACACATTCAACAGTCGACGTTGTTTTGGACCCACAGAGGAAAAAGTGGATTTTTGTGGTGAGGTAAATGACAGAATGGCCCCAAAGCAGTGTATACAAAAGGACTGTGTCTACAGTAGCAGACACGCATTTTAAGGAGTACTCACAAAGCTGCTGTGCCTCAGGCTTGGCTTGTTTCCACTTGTGTGATTAATGTATAGCACTGGTCAAACACTACTTCAGCACAAGCAGTCAGGCTAAGCTAAGAGACGTGTTCATTAGCAAGCTACCGTAGTGTACAATGGAAAAAGAAAAGGCACACTAATGATTCATTGCAAACCTAACCAAGGTGTGTTTGTGTGTGTGTACATATATGTGCATGCACACTAAGTTACAACTCAGCGCTGCTTTATCAAACATGAGGCTCCTGCTGAGAATGCAGTGTCAGCAGAAATGTCCGTGCCAAGTTGCGGTGTAGCAACAAATGAGTGTTGAAAAAGGCGTTTTAGCAAAAAAAAAAAATGCCCAGGATCTGTGATTGTGCTCAACTTAACGCCCATTAAGTCTTCTTTATGTCAGCTTTAAATAGTTCCAGGTTGACTTACAGCACGACACTAATTCAGATGTGCTGTCCCTATGCACACAGTAAACAGAGCTATAGTGGTATGTTCTGTAAGATACTGCCAATGTATGCAAAACTGTACATCTCTAGCATACCCTTTGGCATTATTTTCACTTCAAACAGTTCAAAATGAAGCTCTTCAGAGTGATGACATAGCCCTGCCGTGCCCTCTAAAACAGCTCCTCCACCCACTGTTATGTTACTGTTAGTAGTGATGAGGGAGCCATCTTAACTACATTGTTGTACTGGGTGGTGGCTGTGTGCTGTGTGGCGAGGTGGTGGACAGGGTGTGTCATTTGGCTCGCCAGGTCTGGTGCCAGGCGCTCTGAGGTCATTGCCAGGTCATCCCCGGGGAGGAAGTGTCCAGCCTAGGAGCTTCCCACCAGCCTGTTTACAGGAAATGCAGGACGAGGGCGGTTCTCTGGCAGGAGGCGGGGAGATGGAGACAGGAGAGGACAGATAGGATGACGGGAGGAGAAGGGGGTCACCGTGGTGGGGTGGAGGTTCCCAGACTCTCCCTTGAACAACAAGATGAGGTGTGGTCCCATCAGGAATGCCAGGTCTGCTGTTATTGTTGCTCCAGTTTGTCAGGAATGCCTCCAGCCTCCCACTGCATACATCCCGAAGTGCTTTTGTGGATAAATCAAGTGAAAACAAGTGAGCAGAGGTTATAACAGCACTGCATCTGTGACCCTGAATCACAGCCTGTCACGTGATGTAGGATTAATATCATCCAAAGCCATCGTTCATCTCATCACAGGTGACACAGCAGCAGACAGAGTGCCAGAGTCTTCACACATCACTTCGTCACACACTGTCACAACAGCAGGAGCACAACAGCCACAGGCAACATGTAATCATCATCACTAAAAGCAGCACATGAGCTAAAACTGCTCCCTCCTCTTAATCTCCCCCATCAGTATCAACATCTTCTATAGTTAGCTGGCTAATGAACCTATTCAGCTGCTGCTATTTCCTATAATAGCGCCATTACAAATGGAAAAGGCCCTTGCGGATTGCATCTAATATATATTTTAATACTCTGTGTTTGGCTCAATTGAATTATATATTACAAGCATCATCAAATTCACAGGTGATTGGTGGAATACACGTCCTTTCACAGAGACTCATTGTGTCCTCCTCTGATTTTGCCTTGCCGTGTTATAAAAGACATTGCGTTGAGCTGACATAATAGCATTGGCTTAATGGTCTTGTTACAGATCTTCATGTGTTACCATATTATAATACCACAAATGTGCAGGTTTAAATATAGGATCATATAAGAAGCTAATTGGAGCTAATTTAGCATTGGCTACATTGGTACAGAAAAAATTAGAACATGAAGAAAGAGCATGCAAATGTTTTCTGTCCCAAAAAACATGAGATGCAATTTAAAGAAGAAGTTGTTCAAGTGTAAGTAATTATAGTAATTTTATAGGATTTTTCTGTCATTATAAACATTCCATTACAGCACAGACGATGTGCTGTTGATGGTGGAGGGTGAAAAGGTGAAGGTGAGAATGCAGAGTGTGTTTCTCTTATGAAGGACATGTGGAAGAATTCCCCTCACTCTCACCAGAATAAATCAGAGCTCAAGAATGAGTTTAAAGAAGATCCATCCCTACAGTCCCTTTCCATCAGAACATCACCCAGGTGCCCACAGCAGCCTGACCCGTCTACTCTGAGGTCAACCATGAGTAATGGCCTGTGGGTGCTTTCTTCAGCCCACCCAACAGGGCTAATGCATGTGTGTGTGTGGTTTCATATGAACCTCATGAAGCATGAGTATGTCTGAATGGAGATGAAGTCCTGCGGGTAACTCTGTTAACCTTTGGTCTTCTAACAGCCATCTACTCTCTGCACACACAGGGGACTGTTTAAGACATTAGGGCCAACATTCATTATTTCTGTGAAATGATGGAAAAATAGATAAAAATTACAAGTTCCTAAAGCCCAGTGTGACATCTTCAGATGCTTGTGGATAGTTCCCGATTATTATAATGTTGATCAATTAATCAATTAATCAATTAATCAATTAATCGGATAGGAACATCTGTAACGTTGTTCAACATCACACTTCAAGACAAAATACTTTTTAGTGCATTTTTGATGCAGTTTTGCTGTTTTCTTCATAATCCTGTTGTTTTGTTGTTGTTGTTGTTGTTGTTGTTGTTGTTGTTGTTGTTGTTGTTGTTGTTGTTTTGTTTTGTTTTTTTTTTGTGTGTGTGTTTTGTTTTGTTTTGTTTTCTTTGTTTTGTTTTGTTTTTATGGAATATATCAATCAGTCCCTCAGAATCAAAGAGGAAGAATTGTTCTAACATGAATGACCTTGCACAGATTGGGTAGATCTTTGTCATAGAAAGGAAGTCAATGGCTTCCACTAAAGAAACACTCTCAATACTTACTATAGCAGAACTTAATGGTTACTGGAAGTGTCCTGTTCATTTCTGTTCTACACTTCACATCTCATTGTTAGTCTGTCCTGTTTATGTCCCATGTTATGTGACATTCTGCATAAAGATTCAGCTTTTATATCAAAACAAGGATGAACTTTATATATATCAGGTATGCCATGAAGCTGCCCATTATTTTTGAAACCTGCCAACAGTCTCAGTGGATAACGAGCTTTCTTATATGACGGCTATAGGACAAGCTGTCCTACAGCCGTCATATAGCTGCTTTGAGAATTCTTGTTATCCAGTTATCACCCTGGCAATGTGAATTTGGTCAAACACACTATATGGGTCTTAATGGGCCAGTGGACATTAATAATTACCACAGGTAGCATTTAAAAGGATTACATGTGAAGTGACCTAAAGTGTGCCCCCCTCAGGCACAGCAGCACACAAAAGGATTACCAGTGTGCGGACACAGCCGTGCCATCTGTGAGGAGAGCGAATCATGAAAGGGATTAGAGTGTGCCACTGGAGGACTTAATGTGAGGAGTGGAAATGTTCAGAGACTCACACAGGAAAAGGAAAGACATACATTTACAGGGGACTTAGAGTATTGCTCTGTGTTTTGAGAATATGTTGCTGCAAAGATTTTTACTGTAGATGTGCTGTCTGGGATATGTGTCCTTAATGTGTCCTTGCATTTCCTATTGAAAATATTTAGTGTCTTTATTTCTATTGAACTCATGCTGTAGTATTGATACTGGTTATATTAATTATTCATATTTCACTCCCAGTGCAGTTTTGCTGTATTCATTCTGTCTTGTTTTTCCTTTGGCAGCGCCTACACAGAGCCTTTCCCAATGAACCCTGTCTCTGGTGGGCTGTCAGCAGATGAGGACCACGGGCGTACCTCAGAGGAGGAAGAGGGGGTGGCGGAGCAAAGTTATGACCGGCAGGTGAGATGGGATCCAGAGACGAGTGGAGGCGTGGTGGAAGATGGTTCATTCATTCCTCTCAGCTACCAACTGGTCCAGCAAATCAACATGATGAGCAGATGATGCTGCAAGGGTCCCACAGAATGGTTTATTGTATTAATAGGCCTTTTTAGACATGCACCTGGCACATTTGAATAAAAATGACATCATACCATGAAATAATAGGGCCGAATCAAATGTTCTGTGGGACCAGAGTAATCCATCTGGGACTTAATGTATAGATGTTACAGATTCACCGCTGTACTAGTTGAAATGTATCACCTCAAACTTCCCAGACTTCTGTACAGTAAAAAGCAGCCATTTTACAGTAGTATCAGAGATGGATCCCACCCTTCCTGCTGCTACCACAATAATATGAGACCACTGCTCCCATCGTGTTGCACACATTTCCTTGTTTTCTTCTTCAAAGAAAAGAAATACAATAAATTGAAGGAAAAACAGAGAGGAAGTGGACCTGAGACACTTGAGTTGGCCCCAGGAACAGCTTCAACTAATGGGAGTGTGTTTTGGTTTTATTTCGAGGAAATGAGGATCAGTTATGCCTTTAATGCAGTATTTGTGAAATGCCCCACATAGGAAAAAATAACACTGATAAAGCACAGGAGCTATGCCGGTAAACCCCTAAATGGCTTCAATGTTATGTTTTGGCTGGGATGTTTTGAGACCCTGTGATTAGCCTCTAAATCAATGGGCAGCGTTGTTGTCACCACACACGCAGCCTCTCATACATAATGCATCCGAATTTAAAAGTCCCGTATTTGAGAAGGCTTTCATGTCTATGCTGCACTGTAATGAAATAATCTGTCTTATTTTGACAGCAGAAATCTAACCAAAAAGGGGGGAAAAAAGTGAATTTGCTTTTTCCCCACTCTCCCTGGCTCCTGTTCTTATTAATGCCTGAGTGGAATAAGCGGCCATTAGCTGTGTTCATTCATCTCCCACTGTTCTCCCTGCCTGTCACCCAGATTGATGGAAGATCCCGAGCCTTCTACGTCGCCAAAGAGCTCGTCGACTCAGAGAGACAGTGAGCATCTGCCCTCGTGGATTTCCCCGTTTGCACTCTTATCCCACATGTCATCACACACAAACACGCTGCATCCAAATTGCTTGTTTTTGTGGCCCTCTCCTATTCCTTCCAACTGCATCACTCCTGCTCCTTCGCCAATTCATCGAGCTGCATGCAGAGAAACTGACAGCCAATTACACGAGTGTCTTGTGTAACATATTAAACACACTGGCCTTGCCATTGCCTTGCTACACAATTAAACATTCCACTAATGTACTTCTCCCATCATGCATAATAATATAATTGAAGAAGTCTTGTAGAAAAAGTAACATAGTTGGGAGTAAAGTTGTAAATTCCACAGTTTAATTCAATCTTATGTTTCTCTCTCCTTGTTTTTCAGACATGTCAGCACCCTTAAGTACCTTCAAGAGGTAAGAAAACCTTCGCTGCCACGCCATTAGCATGTCACATCAGCGTTGAATGTCTCCTGCTTCAAGGTCTTTTTTGAAAACCTACTGATAACATCATATCCTGTGTGTCTGCTCCCCAGTCTCTGTCTCCCTCTTCTCCTCCCCCTTGCTGTAAGGCTCTGCTCAGGTTTATCAGTGTTGTTGCAGCAAGATCTACTTCCTGGTCTTGACAAAGTTGACATGTTGTCCTCTGGCGTGGTCAGTTGTAAGATGACGCAGCATGCGTCCACCAGGCACTCTTACTGATGCTGTGCTTGTATCCGTACTCAACTGATATGTGTACTCTGATACTCAAAGAGCTCAGCCGGCAATCTGCCACCTAAAGGTCACACAAAGGCTCTTGCTGGTATTTTATACTGGTCATACTGGATGCACAGTGTTAGCTCCTTATGACGAGGTTGGCCATGAAATGGAGAATTTTCTTCTCAGTGAACGAAAGGTTGTCGTTAATGCAGGACAGGGGATTTAAAGGTGAGCTGTGGTAAGCCTCTCGAGGTCGGCCATGCATCACAGCTAACTGTTGTCTTCCATTTCCATCATTTCTCATCCACTGTCTGTCAAAACAAGACCACAACCCCGCAGTTAGGAGCAAAGAAGAATGTTTACCAAAAATAACACATAAATGACACTCAGACAGCTAAAACAGTTATTTCATTTTAATCAGAAAGGAAAGTCATGAAGGAGAGGTCATACCTTTTAAAGAATGGTGCAGGAGAGTTGCTATTAAGGTGATGGTTGCCAGTACAGATGTGACAGGTAGAGTCATTGAACCCAGAGAGGGCCATCAGTCAGCCTGTACCTTATAACCTTGAATAAGGTCATAACCTGAATTTCTTATATATGCCCCCTCACCACGACTTATGAAAGCCTGCTGTGAGTACAAAAGCAGCACAGTTGTGTAATGTGTTTGATGCCATCAAACAGCAACGAATGCAAATATTATACAATGGACCCTCTAATAACGATGCATCTGCAGTGTCATCATGACACTCAGTCATACTGATTAGCTGCATGCCACGGAACAGACAGAAACATATGCTGCATTTCAATATGGGCATGAATGCCTCAGAAGTGGCACTGTGACAGTGATGAACTATTAAATCTGTTTATGAATGATTTCTTTACAAATTCTCTATTGAAAAGACAGAGAGTAACCTAGCTTGTGCTCCTCCTTGGAGTTGCCCTAGGCAAACCCCTTAATTGAATCGTTCTGACACCTTTCAGAGGTGACATTGAGGCCTTTTTCATTGTGCTGTTGCATAATGCATAGGTCGTGTTATAGGGCCTTGTTATTCTTCAAACTTCAAACTGCAATATGCCGAGATATTAGTCACTGCTTGATGCAGACTGATGCAATTAGCACGAAAATGAGTGATTCAACTGGGAAACACTCCAGCAGCACAACATGCACAAACACACAGTTTGGGGGGGAAAAAAACAGGAGCAGCGTTAAGTGAGAGGCACACATGAGCTATTGTTCCATTGTTTGATAAGGAATAACAAGAATACAAAGAATTTCCAGACCCTGTCTCCACAAAGGAAGGGGGGCCGTGCTCCTCTTCTGAAGGACTTTCCCTATAACAGCTTCGACATGTCAGGCTCAGACTTATTCTTTTCTTGCGTGACCTCTGAGCAGATTTTCTGTGTTGAGTTATGACCGAGCATGACTGGTCACTCAACCTACTGCTTAACGCTGCTTCTTGACCTGCCTAACATGAGGAAAATAGGGATAAGGTGGAGAGTGGACTGGGAAAACGGAGAGTAAAGCTCTCATTCACGGAGCTGAGTGTGTGTGTGTGTGTGTGTGTGTGTGTGTGTGTGTGTGTGTGTGTGTGTGTGTGTGTGTGTGTGTGTGTGTGCGTGTGTGTGTAACCTGGGAGACTAAGTCAACCAGAGCCGTTAAAGTAGCCGTTCTTCTCCCCAGCAGACGTGATGAATGTTAACTCATACGCGATCGATTGTGCATGATGAACGGCGTGCTCTGAAGCGCCCGGTGTCACCACATTATCTCACGCCAACTGGGACAACTCTATTTGTTTTATGTCTGCGCTTTACTCAGAACTGGAATAGATGGGCTCCAGACACTTATCCCTTACAGACACGCAGAGGCTTTATGTACTGTATGACGTTAGTTTGCCAGACAGCTTTGCCCACAGAGAAAACTGAGGTTTTTTAAAGCATGTTGACACCTCCTAATGTTTCCCCTACTTTCATCTATTTTTTGTCTTCATTTGCTGAGTAGATAAATAACCTCTCCCCTGCTTTTTCACTCCCATGTGCCATAACTCCTTATATTAGTCCTCTTAGTCACTGACACTGCAGCTATTAATGCCTGTTGCTTATGTTTTATGTGTGCTGAATGGACTTCAATGCACCCCAGTTCATTGTATATCAGGGAATTTTTAGGTTCTTGTCGACCAAGACATGAAAAGTGGGGACTATATACAAAAAAGCATTGTGTCATTGAGTGCCAAGGTCATTATGCAACAACACCTGGTGTGTAACTCTTGTGCAAGCAGCGCCGCCTTTCCTGAATGCCTGGACAGAGCCCAAAGTGGCGGGAAGGCGCTGAGGTGATTTGAAGGGAGGGTAGCAGGAAGGATGTTTAGGAGGATCTGACCTTCCTTCCTTCCATTTTTCTCCCCCACTTCATTCCTCATTCCTCTATACCTTCCAGTTCTCCTGCTCTCCCTCCCTTCCTCCTTTCATCCGAATTACCATTTCCTTCATTCCTCTCTCTTTTACGCTCCTTTTCTGCCACGCATTGAAAATCTTTGCTAAGCCTGTTTTCTCCTCTCTCGTGCAGGACTTCAGGTCAGCAGTGGCAGAGGGTGAGGAAGGGGAGCCCGTGCTGGAGGAGCAGAGGTTAGGAGAGATCCTGGGAGTGCTCCCACAGGTCTACACCCTCCACAGCAGCATCCTTACCGAGCTGGAGCAGCGCATCAACCAGTGGTAAAAAAACACTGTGGATGTTTCCGTTTGCTTGTGCTGTGGCTGTTGTTGTACACTGCAGTTAAATCTCTGTTTTCATCAACAGACTTCTGCAGTGTGGATGTAGAGTAAAGAGACTTCCACTATAGTCATAATTCATTCTCCGCTGAGGTCACAATAATTACTGTACTCGATTCTAACCCTGATTTAAAATTCATATGATAATTTGAGAGGTCATTCTTCAACCAAGAGGCCTTGCATGGCAACAAGCGCCACCAAACTGAAGTGCTTTTTCACCACTTTTTAATGTTCTTTAATATTCAGCTTTGTCCTTGAAAAATCCACCCTAAAGCATTTGTGAGGGACTTTTCTCGGGGTTAATTTGGTGCTACTTGTTTTTGTATTTTTTTTTAAGGGATAGACGTTTTGGAACTTGAGCACTCTCGCATCTGTACATTAGATATCAGGCAGTTGAATAGCTTAGCGTAGCTTAATTTAGCTTAGCTTAGCTTAGCATAAAATGGAAGCAGGAGGAACTGCAAGCCTGGCTCTGATCAAAGGTAAAAAGTCTGCCTACCAGCACTTCTGAAGCATGCTTGGTAATGCTTTTTGGGTTAACTTCTTGCACAACCTAACAATTGTAAGCAAAATGTTTACATCATTGTTTGTATAAGGTTGTCAAACATTATTATGGAAAATGTAGGAATTCAGTAACTGGAGGACCAGCAGGCTTGAGGAAAAGTGGTTGCAACAAAAAATAAATAAATTACAATAACATATAAACTCTTGAAGACTCTTGAAATGCCCACGTCATAAAATTTGGATTTTTGTCTAAAATATAAACCTTCGCTGTAACTGAAATGATGACAGAGAATGTGCTTAATCTCTCTCTTCCTTTCTGTGCAGGGAGGAGAGCCAAAGGGTAGTAGATGTGATCCTGTCACGTCGGCAGGACTTTGGGGTGTTTGACACCTACATCTCAGAGTATGATCGCAGCATGTCCTTACTGGAGGAGAGCTGCAGGAACAACCTGGCCTTCGCCAGCATCGTCAAGAAGTTTGAGGTAAACCACTGAGCAGACAGACTAGAACCTGAACAGATAAAATTGGCTTTTAATTGTGTCTCCTGCCAACAGTTAGTCTTCTTCTCTATTCCCATTCCCATCCCAAAGGATCCTCTGCAAAAGCAAACAGGTGTTTTGACTGTCACGTATTCAGATTTCGAGTTCAGTTTCCATGTTTATAAAGTGAAAGTGAAGCCTTGTGGGTTTTTCCAAGGAGCAGAGATCAAACCTGGTATTTCCCCTGGCACCCATTCACCACTCTCAACTTAGATTTTGTCACCCAGCTTCCACGGGGAGAAAATGGCCTTTCTAAACTCTCACTGTTCCGCCGCTCTTCACGGGACTGACCTTTCCACTGTCATGCTCGCATATTCTACATCCACTCAACACCAAATATTCATTTTTTGTCTGGCATGGATCTCTTCATCCCTGATCCTCCCTGGAGAGCGGGGAAGTGGGATTTGGGTGACGGGATCAAATTCTGAAAGAAAAAAAAAAACAAAACACTCTTAAACCATCACAGATTGTGTGCCTGGTCTACTTAATCAATGCTTTATCCTGATGTTGAATAGGAGTGGGTTTAGTCCCAGCTGGTAACAGTACAACTGACTGTTTTTAACTAAAAGACAGGGTATTAAGAGAGCCTATAGTTCAGCCCACAGAGATACAGCAATAGATTACTCATTTCCATGCAGCCGTGTCCTGGTCCATAAAATTGATTCACAGTTTACAGAGTTAAAACCACTGTGTTTCAGCACGCAGGGCTCCCTGAATAAGAGGACAGAGAAATGAAAAGGATTTCTTATCACTCAGCTGTTGTTTAGTAATTAGAAAGAGTTTGTGTCCAGTTTTAGTGCTTCAATTTGTGTCAGACATCCATAAAAAACTATTTCCCGGGCTTCTGTTTATGTTGAAGTTTAGATAGATACCTACTCAACTCAGCACCTCTCTCCCCAAATATACGCATTACCAGTTCCATGCTGTGCTCTGGTTCACTGTGAGTGGTTCCAGGCGTTTCCAGTTTGATAAGAAAAGCGAACAGACAAGGCACCAACTGTCTCTGCTCATGAATATTCAGCAGCAGCTGCCCCTTCCCAGAAAAACTTTGGCTCTGCCAGACTTTAGTGGAGTTAATGTTAATAGAAGGGAGTGGAGGTGAGAGATGAAGACCGCGAACAATGACCTCTACTATGTTACAGCGTGTTTTCACACTTGGTTTATGCCACACAGTAATTTAGCCCTTGATAACCTTGATCAAAGTCAACAATGTGCCACCTCATTTTAGCCCCATGAAGTTGATATCAGTCCCCTTTCTCACATCATAAACTGCTAATAGCTTTCTGGAGTGCCCATTAATGACTGATTGGCAAAGAAGGATAAATGTGAGAAAGAATATCATCTGATCAAAGGTCACAAGCACATTTTTCTCCATACAAAGGTTGGTCAGAATAAAGGTTTTTTCCTACTCCTCGCTTGTGTCCATGTGAAAGCTTTGCTTCATCTTACACCTCTAAAATGAACTCCCAGAGGCATATCCACAGGCAGACTCACCACACCTGCACCGCATATACACACAGCATATTGTATTTACGTTTCCCATATTACATGTAAGCCTGTAATATGGGGGCTGTCCTCCCACCCTCCCACAGCAGGGCATTGTGTGTATATGATGGATGCTGTGTTGAATCAGAGCACTGCCATGGGAATTGCAGGATGTGTGTGACCCCACTGTAATGAGGGGGAAGCAGGGCCGAGGGAGAGCAGCGAGGAGGGTACGGGTCACGGGATACACTATACCTACTACCGAGAGGGACGGCGGTCATTTATCTGTTGTCTGTGTGACACTTCACAAGTCATTACACTTCAAAGGAACGGAGATGCCGATTTGAATGTTTCATTTACTCCCATTTTTGCCAATTTCGAAAAAGCTGCTGACTCAACAGCTGCTTTTTTATTTTCTTTCTCCATGTCGACACTTAAACCCTTACCTCCCTCAACGCATTTCTTTTTTCCCACCCTCCTGCTCCTCCATCTTTATGGCTACAAGCCAAAGTCCAGCAGTATAAGTGGTAGTAATTTCATTGTGGATGTGGTGATGACAGTGATGAAGTAGCCACAGACCCTGATCAGATCAGAGCTAGACCCTTACAGGATTAAAGCCTCCTCTCCACAGCCACTTTCTTGTTTACCACACCATCTATAAACATTGGCTGACACAGTGGGGTGTGAGTGTGTGTGTGCATGTTTGTGCCCCCCCCCCCCCCCCCCCCATCTTTGTGAGAGTCTTTGCGCCTCTGTGTGTTTGTGTCTGATTGTTTTGCAGGGGCATGTCCGTACACAAATTGAGTGGATCATGCGAAACTGGTTTTTATGAAATCTTTTTCCAAAGTGCTCCAGCTTGGATTTATATTCATGTCATAGCCTGCGTTTGTGTAAAGCCCGGGTGTTTTCTCTTGTGCCAGAAGCCCAGGAGAAGAGGAGGAGGCTGTACAGCAGGTGGACAGAGAGCGATAGAGGGAGAGAGCGATGGAGTGAATTCCTTGTAAAGGCAGCTGGGCAATGAGGCAGACAGAAGCTAATTAGAGAAGCAGCCTCCTTTACAACTCCCAATTAGATCAGTGTGTGTGTGTGTGTGTGTGTGTGTGTGTGTGTGTGTGTGTGTGTGTGTGTGTGTGTGTGTGTGTGTGTGTGCAGGCAGCAAATCAGCTGGCCGTGACAGAGTCTGAAAGGTGTGTTTGTTTGTCCGTGTATGTGTGTCTATGTGTTTGTCTCCCAGCACGGCATCACACACACTCCCTCCTCTCTCCTCCATTTGGCTCCCTCACCCAAACAAACCACACGCTAATTACCATCTCTGGAAAGCCACTTCTTCCGAACAAGTGTCAATTGGATGACAATTTGCAAGCGACACTTGAGGAGAGCGGATGTTCTGAAGCTGAGCGGGCTGAATAATGGAGGGCTGGTTATTATTGTACTCAGTGCATCAGGATCAGGAGAGAGGAGGTGGGGGGAGGGTTGTTGTGGAGGACCAAAGTTGAGGAGAAGAAAGAGAAATGGAAACAAAAAGAGAAAGTGAGCGCTTGTAAAGGCCTGCTCATTAAAGGAGGCATCAGCTCTGTTTTACTTTTTGACTCCTGCACTCCAGATTGTGATAATGAAGACAAAGAGTGGTGTGTTTAACATGCATCTCATCCCTCCTCTTTACAGGCCTAATCAGTGTTATCTCATCACCAGCCCAGTGTCGATGTGTGTGTTTGTGTCTGCTTGTGTGTAGAGGGTTGCATTAATAATATATCATATGTGTTTGTGAATGAGTCTGATATGAGTTCCGTGTGTGTCTGCGTGGGTTCCCGTTTGTGTGTGCAGTGTGTGTGTGTGTGTGTTTGTGTGTGAGAGTGTGCAGTGTAAATAAGATGAAGATGCCGTTTCCCGCAGGGTGCTATCTGTGCCTCTCTAATGGAGGATAGGACTTCATTAGATTAGAAAAGAGTGTGTGTGTGTGTGTGTGTGTGTGTGTGTGTGTGTGTGTGTGTGTGTGTGTGTGTGTGTGTGTGTGTGTGTGTGTGTGTGTGTGTGTGCGTGCGCGCGCACCCAGTCCCCCGTTGCTCCTCTACCTCTCAGGGCATAAATACCTGTCAGAGACAATTAGATCCTGATTGATTTTCTAAAGCTTTCTTTGATTGTGCCAATTTCTGTCCCCTTTCACCTACAAATGACTACTCTGAGAAGAAGAATGGCACTTGTTCAGGTTTTTTGTGCGCTGCAAAGACGTGTGAAGGTCAGCCAGTCCGACAGTGTTCCTTTGGTCACCTGTGACCTTGACTTGCAGCATCGTATTATGGAGGTTGCCCTCATTTAGAAGACAGAGTTGTGGTTTTGTGGGTGCAGTTCAAGGAAGCTCAGGGGTCCATTGTTGGCAACGCACATTGATGAAGATAATAATTAATTAATTAATTAATTAATAATAATAATATTCAGCAGAAATGATCTGGTGTCAGTAACCCCTGTAAAGCTGTGATATCTGCATATAGCTTTAATTGTCTAATTGGTGTCTGTGTGTCTTTGTGTTTGCAGACAAGAAGCCCAGAAGAAGCTGAAGTCCCACTGAAACACCAGCTGCTGCAGGTTATAGTGAGAGTACTTCAATATCGAATGCTACTCACAGGTAAACACACAAACACACATGTGCATAGTAATCTTTAAAGCAAGCCTGGTGCATTTTTTGCTGAATAGAGGCCATTGTGGCCATTAGTAGCAATTATGAGTTGATAATAAGCGTAATAGTAGCAAACAGAGAGGAGTCAGCAAACTGACCTTGTTATATGAATTATACCGCAATATCTAAGGTTTGTTAACATTAGCAGTAGCCACCGTTAGCCAGTGTTCATACAGCTTACTGAAGGCTACCAACTAAGGATGTCATAGCAAGTGTATATAAGTGAGCAAGGATGTGTTTTATCACTTGTATGAATGTGTTATGTCTCCTTTTAGAAGTAACTTACTCTTGCTTTTAAATTCACACTGTTTAAGACATTAGTATCAGTATTAGTATTAGTATTAGTTGAGTATTAGCATAATGTCATGGATTAGCATGCATTGAGCAAGCTGCACTTCACACTTAAAAAAATGTCACAAATGTTCCTTTTCTGCGTTTTCTGCAGATTACCTGAACAACCTCTCTCCCGATTCTAAAGAATACGAAGACACGCAAGGTAAACCTACAGAATGGAGCTCTGTGATATGCATAACCAGAACCATAACAGTGGTGTCTTTTCAGGACTCACAGACATACTGACACACAGACAGTGCAGCTGCTGGACATGTATCAGGCCCTAGTTGTTGAGTCACAGTCACTGAGTGTGTCTTTATTGAATGCCGTTGCGCATAAATCTCTCTCTTTCTCTCTCTGTTTGTGTTGCAGCTGCCTTGGTGATCGTGTCCGAGGTGGCAGACCAGGCCAATGACAATCTGAAACAGGGGGTGAGTTTACTGCGGGTGCACTCCATGTGTTTATAACAATCAGACTGTTTAGCTCCTATTGAGTTTGACATATTCATAGCCCAGCATGCTGTCATTGAGACACATCTTTATATTCCGCCTGGCAGTGAAAGAGCAATTTTGGGATGGAGATGAGGCGTGAAGAAGTTAGACAGCTGAGGTTTTTCTGTGTATGAATCCCTCTTCTAAATGAAATGAGTGAAGGAGAGGTCTATCCCTCTTTGGCTCTGGCCTCCGCAGCCCGTTGATGAACGCAAGTTGCAAGGAAAGCTGATGTCATCAGAAAGTCCCAGGTGTATCATTACAAAGGGAGCAGTGTAAGGGTGGACATCACTCCCCCTCAAACATGAGCAGTGTATGGAGATAATTCACCCTCCCCCCACTGGCTTCTTGCCTCTGTCCAGATCCCCTGTGCCTCGCTTTGGCTTGCCTCCTCTGTTTATCACACTTGCTTTCTTCCCTCTTCTATGCACATGCACTGACACACACACACACAGGCTGACAGACAGTGGAAACACAGGCTCCTTCTATCTCTGCCCCCCCCCATTCAGTGTTCAGTATCACATCCTTTTCCGCCTCCCTCCCTTTCATTCACGAACAAACAGGGACAGTTTCATTCTCAGTCTTCTCTTCTGTCCATCACTGGATAATCTCCCTCCATCTCCACGCTCCCTTTGCTCCCTCAGGAGAACCTGCTGCGCCTGGTCCACATAGAGTACAGCGTGAAGAGCAAGAGGGACCTCCTGAAACCCGGAAGGGTGAGCACCACGTAGCTGCTTCTGGCTAGTGTTACTATTTCACTATGAAAACACAGCAACACATTGTTCTGCAATGACATCTGAAGAAAAGTATTTGAAGGCTTTCACACGGTCTAAAACACAGTTGATGTAAGCAGTAATTTGACAGCCTAAAATGCCTTTCTTATGCTTTTTCTGTGTGTGTGTTGTTTCTTTTGACAGATGTTTGTGAAAGAGGGCACACTCATGAAAGTCTCGAAGAAAAGCAGGCAGCCCCGACACCTGTTTCTGGTAATATTTTATTGTTTATTATACATTGCTTCCATGTAACTCTACGTGTGGAGCTACTATTTGAGCCTTTAAAACACTGCTTTTTGTTCCCTTCTGTAGTTTCAGAGTAATAATACAAAGTTTCGGGTAATATGCTTATTAGCGTTCTTGCTGAGAGTTAGATGAGATGATCCATACAACTCCCATATCTGTCTGCTAATGACAGCCAACAGGTGACCATATATTGTGCAGAAAGATGCAGAGCATGACTCTCAGTAACCTCTCCTGGTAGAGTTTGTACCACGTACCCACCTTTCTCCAGCTGTCACTATCATAATAACGCAAAAATGCCAAATATATATATAAATCCCCCACCAGAACTTCTAAAGGTCACTAATTAACACCTTATATATCACGTGTTAAAAAAAAAAGACAATTTGTGGTTTTACGAGGTTCCTGTGTGTCAGGCAGTTTCTTAGCTGGGCTCAGTGACTTCTGTGGTTTTCCAGCAATGTCGCATGATGTTGTTTTTGCATGGATTAATCAAACAAGATATAACATGTTAATGAGGTAGCTTCAGAGGTGCCATTCGGTGTATTTCCATCTTTTGGATAGAGCTCCACAGAGATTTGTCACCCCCTGTCTTCAGCAGGAGAAAACACCTGCGATATGATTGAAGCGGTAGCAAAAACAAAGCTAGCGTGGTCTGCGGAAACATGGGGGAATGTTGGGCGGCGGTCGGTCTGCAAGGTAGGTGAGGTTAAGAGGAGGGGGAGGAGGCACGAGGCCAAGGCTGTGAGACCTCCACTTGGCACCACACCCATCAAGAAAGGGCCTCCCTCTCCGCTCTTCTCCTCTCCTCCCCTCTCAGTGCTTGTTTTCCAGGGCCCCACTTCCTTACAGGATGTTTGGTGTGGGTCAGTGGATGCTGGCTTCCTGTGTACTGGGAGGGGACTGACAGCAAAGTGAAGGCCAGACACCCTGTAGAATGCAGGGAGGGGGAGGTGGTGGTGGAGGAGGGTGGCGGTGCTACACAAACACATAACGTGAAATAGTGAAGCCCGCTCTATTGTTCCATGTGCAATCAGTGCTGTCTCATGTTGTGAGTTATGCTTGAGCTACATATCCGCAGGAGCAGCATTTCTGATTTTGGCTTACACTGTTTGATCTGAATAGTGTAGTGTAGTATAACATGAAGATATGGATTTTATTTATTTATTTATTTTTTTCTCTATTCCATCATTCTCCCAGTCCGCCCGAACAGAATTGCAGTTGAGCGATAGCTGAAAGGGGTCGGTGGTTGATGCTTGTAGGCTATTAGGGATATATAGCCATTCTCTCCCTTGAAGTGGACAGCTTCAGTGGGTCAGCTGTTATTTATGGGCTTTTAAAGAAAGAGAATCCAAACAACAGTGAAGATGAAAGCCATCACTCACCTCAGCAACACGGAGAAGCTACAGCCATGTCACAAAGCTGGGCTCTAAAGAAGAAAGAGAGGCTGAATGAACGAGTGAGGGAAGGAATTAGAGGGAGGATGGAGGTGCAGAAAGCTGCCAGAGGGAGGAGAGTGTGAGTGAAAGAGGCAGGTGAAGGAGGTCAGTGGATGAGATGAAATGCCACTGTTGAAAGTAAATGTCTTAGGTGCCAAGGGGTCAAGAAGGTGCATGCTGTGTCTCATCTGGGAAAGTCATTAACTTGAAACTTGCTTGGATTACTGTGGAAGGAATCTTTGGGTAAGCGAGCGGCGCAGGGTGGAGCAGACGAACTGCGGTGGCTGCAGCCCAGAGGTCGCAGGCAGGGCTCGGGCTTGGCTATCATGCACTGTTTTGTCTCCAGCCAGTGAACCCGTAACTGCGACTGTTTGTGTTGTTGTTGTTGTGGTGAAGGTGGCCGGTTCCACCCAGTCCTGGTTCTCAGCGTAGCCTGAGAAGGCTGGGAGGGTGAGGAGAGGCCTGGAGCCCAGAGCAGGGTGGAGAATTCCTGGATGCTGCCTTTACGGCCCCAGCGGATGTTTAGAGCACACATTAGGTGTGACCAATGATGTCATCTCTTTTGTCTGGGAAAAAATGAAATACCTCTCATAACACAATGGACTCTCAGCGTGTTCGGGGATCACAATACTTTTGGTCTGACAAGCAAATAAACACTTTTAATGCCTTATTTTGTTGTGTGCATACATGGGAAGTTTGTGCTGGGCGGTTGCACAGACATGTGTGAATGCTGTGAGAGGAAACATAGTCTAAGTAACTGAGCCCATAAAGTTGCTTTCAAGAAAGAAAGAATAAAGAGAGGTGTGTGCAGCAATTTAAATATTTCCCTCAATGTTACATCGCCACCTTGTGGTAATCAGAGGGTATTATATTCTGAAAAACTGGGAATGGAAGCTTTGGCAACCCAAAACAAAGAGTCTCATTTATCTACTCTTTCATTCTTTTGAAGAGCATGATTAAAAAAAAAAAACAATTTAATCCAACACAATGTCTCTTTTCCTGTTGTTTACCAGATGAACGATATAATGCTGTACACCTACCCTCAGCAGGATGGAAAATACAGGCTAAAGAACACACTGTCTCTGTCTGGGATGAAGGTACGTGAACTTTTCCCTTCTCCTTTTTTAGATTTTCAATTCAATTTTCAAATTTGAGCTCATATCCAACTTGATCTCTTGGCTGAACTCAGATGTGTTTTTGCTCCTCTCACACACACACACACACACACACACACAGGTGAGCAAACCTGGCCTCGACAACGTGCTGAACTGCCTTAGGATCGAGGTGTCTGACATCACTATTACTCTGTCGGCCAGGTGAGCGTCTGACCACTACATCTTGAAATGAACAGTGTGCAGGCACAAGACTCCCTTTCTCCTGTTAGACCTGTTAGTCTTTGAGGAGTGTCGGGTGTGATTGCCTGTTTCCTTCTTCAGTTCAGTTGGAGAGAGGGAGGACTGGTTCCACACGCTGAGTCGAGCCATAGCAGACCATGCTGCAGGACTCTGTACGTTTGGTGGACCCTGCAGTGAGGTAAGAAAGGTTAAAAGAAGCGATGATAATAATACTTCTTTAATTCTGCCAGCATCCATCTCACCTTGTCCGATGTGCTGTGTGTGTCCACAGGCCCGTGAGAAGTTATGGATGGCTCTGGGTGAGGCGGCTCCTGTGCTGGTGCCAGTTTCTCATGTGATGATGTGCATGAACTGTACCTCCGACTTCAGCCTCACGCTGAGACGACACCACTGCAACGCCTGTGGCAAGGTCAGACACACAGACCTCGTTTGTGATTAGCCTTGCCTCCAGTTTGGTTTCACTGTACAGGATGCAGGTTTTTGATTGCTGACCTATGAAGTACTAATGGAAGAGAGAAGTGCCATGTATCAAAGAAATTCATTATTGTGGGTTAATCGTTTCATCTATTGAATTAAAGAGTTACAGTGTCTGTCACCAAACAAGCAATGTGCTTTAAATAGACCTTTAATGTGGTGCTCCTGCTTGATTTTTCAGAGTATTTATTTGTTGTTTCTCCTTTTGGCTCAAATGTCTGAAAGTCAGAGATAGCCCCCTGAAACCAGATGCTGTCTATCTGTGGCTCGTACATTTCTTTGCATTCTGTGGCTCTGAGCAGGTGGTGTGCCGAGCTTGTTCCAGGAACAGATACCCACTGAAGTACCTCAAAGACAGGGTGGCCAAAGTGTGTGACCACTGCTATGCTGAGCTCAGGAAAAGAGGTGAATCTCAGCTTTCTATGTACTAGTGCCTCACTGCTGAGGGAATGCAGTGGAAAGGAAAATATCTTGCTGTGCCTCTACCTCTTTGATATGGTATTACTTATGTGTGTGTACGTGTGTGTCTGTAGGAGGCAGCGTGTCGGGGGCCTGTGGTAACTCCAGCCCTCGGACTCACAGGGCCAGCCGTCCCCTCTCTGCGGTCTTCCAGAGCCTGCAGCCCCCGAGTTTGTGGAAGAGCAGGAAGAGCACCTCCCCTCTCAACCAGGTGGACTAGGCTTCCCATTTGTCATCTGTGCCACTGTTTCATCTCAAACAAACATCTCCTACAGGCTCAGTTTTCATCACAATGCATCACACCTAATCTCACTGATTCAATTTCAGCTTGTCATTGTAAATATGGTCATAAAGGTTAGAGACGTTTGATTTGATAGAAATTAGTCTTTTGTTTAAATGAAAACATGCTCATTTTTAGCACATAATTGCCTACTGTATACTGTATGTAATCGGCTGAAAATCAAAAGTCTATTATTTGTGTGTAGTGCAAAACAGCTGCCAGTAGGTTTCACTATGTACATTTCGAATGGTCTTCCTGTCTTCACGGGTTGGACAGAATAACAGAAATGTAACGCTGGTCATATGTTTTGGTTGTGCTGGGTTATATTGTTGCGAACAGTTCCAGTTTTATTGTCCAGTCCCTCCATCTGTTAATGTAGATTTATGTTCATCTAATGTGTCTACCAGGTAGCACTTGCCGTGGAGGGCTCCACCATAAGCGGCAGCCTGCAGCGCCGGAAGAAAAGCAAGCGGAAGTGGAAGCGGCTGTGGTTCCTCCTCAAAGACAAGGTGCTCTACACCTTCACAGCCCGTGAGGTGAGGGGGCACAGAGTCTCCCACACCAGCCCCAAAACTCTCACACACTTTCATGACCATAGAGGCATTTTCCCACAGCCTTTGTCTATACATTTTCTTCTTCACGTCTGGCTAATAATGTATAACTCACATTTCCTCTGTTCAGCCTTTCCTCCTGAGCACAACACTCGATGTGACTAATGAAGGGATTCTCTGTGCTCTCTCTGTTCCTTTTTGACAAGCATGCATCTGAGCGTTGCACCGCTTTGTTCTTCTTGAAGCATGAAATTCTTGCAATGCGCATATCGCTGCTGACAGTAAGATTGCAGTTCGTAACTTGTATGCCTGTATTTGATGTCTTCCGTCTGGTTTCTTCAGGATAAAGTGGCTTCAGAGAGTCTACCTCTGCAGGGCTTCACCGTCAAGCTGACAGAGAGGCCAGAGGGAGAGGAGAGCAGCAACGTGTTCCATCTGTACCACAAGAAAACCCTGTACTACACCTTCAGGGCTGATGACCATCACACTGCACGCAGGTCAGAAGTGACAGGTTTCTGCATTGGAACTCAAGTTTCAAAAGCATGTTCCCTGACCGGGAATCGAACCCGGGCCGCGGCGGTGAGAGCGCCGAATCCTAACCACTAGACCACCAGGGAGCTGTGTGTGTGTTTGTGTGGGTGTGTGTGTGGACATGTGTGGAATGTGTGACAGCAGGCAGGCGGGATAAACTGCCTCTACATTCCAGCATGACCTGTATGTCTCATGCAGGACTGCTGTCCATATGGGTTATTTATACCTTTAGTTTATTGTCTAGCGTGAGCCTTTTTTCAGGACTGAAATACTATTTTTATCTCTAATTTTAGAAATGTTTCAAAATTAGTAATTAACATTCTCATATCTGCTTTTGTATTATGTTTTACTGGGATATCCGTACGTGACTTTTAATGCCGAAATGTTTTGGTAATGATCTGACAGCATTAAAGTTGGTATTTGTGTGAGAGGTTTAGGCACTGCACTCTTTTAATGAATATGTGGATATTCTTACACTACTGGTAACTAAGCAAGGTGACAGAACATGTTTATCAAAGGGCATTAGACTTAGACTTAAACTGCTTCTTTATTGATCCCAATTTGGGAAATTATTTTGTGCAGTAGCAATTAAAAATACAGACAGAACACAGAATGCATACAGCTTTGTTTAACTTAATCTGACCTGTATAAAAGGCATCAATTATCATAATGCTTGTGGACATTTTCTTTGGATCAACTTGTTACTCACTGTGAGGTTCATTATCTTAGGACTTTCTTTGTAAAAGGGGTACTAAAGAGTTTCAGTGCACGTTCTTAAACATGTGCACAGTGGCAAAAGAGTGTTATTTACAGGAGAGCTTGACAAGAAAGACTGGGTTTGATGAAGTGCAGAAACATTCTTCATTACATAATTTGTCCACCAGAGAGCACTGAAAACTAGATTTTTTTCAGCTGTCAGACAGCATGTATCTTGGTCATAATTGTTTTTTGTTTTGTTTTGTTTTTTAAGAAAAGTCTTAATTCATCCATATCAAGACTGCTTACAATCACTTGACATATAATTTTAATTTTTTTAACTCCCATATATTGATATCAGTACTGGGCTCAGAATCCAGTATCAGTCGGGCTATAATTTACTGTAAATACTGTAGAGGAGCAATAAAAGAGCAAAAAAGGAAATAAAAGAAACATCATGAAAAATGTAATGATTTGTTGGTGCAAAAAAAGAAAAGCAAAAACAACTCCATGTACAGTAAATGTACATTCCACCACTGCCAATCCCCAAAAACACTGGATCCTTCATTTCCCATAATGAAACCAATAGTATCTGTCTGTGAGACACGGTAAAAGCCCACCTCTTTCTCCCACCCCTTGCTGAAAGTGTGTAGTGTTCACGCCAATGCTGGACAAAGAGGACATTATGCAACTGTTTTCTTTGGCCATAGAGTCCTTTCCGTGACTAGCAAAGTGTCTTTTTCATGTAAAATCAGAGGAGTTCCCCTTTAAGAGTTTCATGAACCACTGTGTTCAAAGGTCTCATGTTCCTCTTTCTTGTCTTTCAGATGGGTCAATGCCATGGAGGAGGCTACTGTTTTATAGCACCTGCCCAGTTAAATAAACGTGCCCAACTGTCCGTGACTGCTACACCTCCTCTGTGGAACACAACATAGCTACCTGCCGCATCTGAGCTCACTCCATCAGTCAGCATTCATCACGTCTGACCTGTTGTGGAATATCATGTGACAGTTTAATCAGCAGGGGGAATCTGAAACAAGGCTGCCACCCAATGGTAGGGAGGTAAAAGCAGGGCAGTCAGAGGGTTGCTACTATGTTGGAAAGAGAAGTGGAAAACTCTTGTCGGAGTATTTTCCAAAGCATGAAGGTTCCCAATGTGCAGATCCAGCCGGGTTCATGGGAGTCCTCAGTTTTTAGGAGCAGCTTGGCTACATCAAATGTTTCATCTAACAGAACATTTTACTCCCTATGTTTCCCCTTTTCACGAGAACCATCCTACAAAAGACTGATGTCCAAGCCAACTTTTCTAACTGTGCTGTACTTTGGTGTCTTTTTTTCTGAAGTTCCACTGGATTATTAAACCACTCTTTTGGTTCTGCAGAACGTCACTTACCTTTTTATACATTTTATACAGCCTGTGTTCTGCAATCACGTTGCAAAAACATCGAAAACAAACTTTCCTCCACAGTAGTATTCGCTAGTAGAAGGGAAAATATTGGTAACCGTTTAAGAGAGATATTTGGTATTCTGACTATATATGTGAAGTATACACTGCAGATAGTGAAGTGAATTACATGACTTGTTTGTATAGAAATGGTGTTACATGTTCTGAGTAAGAGGTCATTTTAACCATCATGTTGTGTGTACATTATATTTCTTGTGGAGTGTTACACTTGTATTGAGTCTACAAAACTATGGAATGACCCTCAGCATGACAGCCACTCAACAGAATTTCTAGAAGGATGAACACTTTCAAAGACACTTTGTATTTGAGTCCGTAGGTTTTTGACAAATCTGTCATACAGTTCTGAAGTGCCAATTGATTTCTTCCAGTTGAATGCAGTGCAATTTGTAAGTGATGATGAATGTGCCTGAAATGAAATTGTACTCTTTGTTCGTCTTTTGTTATCACAGTACTGTACTACTGTCATGCCTCCAGAAGAGACCTTGATAACATTTGCTTTTTATCTACTCTTATATACTTTAATCTTCTCGTATTTTCAGTTACAATCCAGTAACATAAGAATATAATATTGTGCCACTTTTATTAATGGATTTTTCATGCTGTATATACACTGCTGGATAAAATCACACTTAACCCGCTTGGACTTAATGGAAAGTGCTGAACAAAAGTCATTGTCATACTACCTTTAAACTGTCAGTGTTAGAGTCATCTGAGCTGCTCATGTCTTCAGCAGTAGGGAGGACACTGGACCTTTGCTCTTCTTACATAATCACACATGCATAGTTTCTAAAATAAAACCTGCCTAAATGCATTGTCTGCTCCATTCACAGCGCAGCTGTACTACTTGTTATCTTTCACCAGGTCAAACTACATTCATTCTAAAGCACACATTTGTTCATCAGACAAGTACTGTTCAGCTTTTCTACCTGTTTCCTATGTGCCATAACTATAGTGTTATTATGGATTGTACCTCTTGCATATAGTGCATTGTAAATGTTTATGTATATAG
This sequence comes from Chaetodon trifascialis, assembly GCF_039877785.1. Lineage (NCBI taxonomy): Eukaryota > Metazoa > Chordata > Actinopteri > Chaetodontiformes > Chaetodontidae > Chaetodon > Chaetodon trifascialis. The sequence goes on along the minus strand of NC_092058.1, from coordinate 25,310,699 downwards.
ATACATATAAAAATAAACTCCTTTAAAAAGTTTGCTTAATGTCTTTTCACAATGCAGCGCTGTGTTGTTCTTACACACACACACATATATATATATATCATCGATCATCATATATATATATATATATATATATATATATATATATATATATATATATATATATATATATATATATATATATATATATATATATATATATATATATATATATATATATATATATATATATATATATATATATATATATCATCAATATATCATCGATCATTCTGTCTCCTCATATGTAGATATAGGGGGGTTTAGTAGAAAGAAAAAATGTATAGATATGTGTGTGTGTGTGTGTGTGTGTGTGTGTGTGTGTGTGTGTGTGTGTGTGTGTGTGTGTATAGATATATGTGTGTGTGTGTGTGTGTGTGTGTGTGTGTGTGTGTGTGTGTGTGTGTGTGTGTGTGTGTGTGTGTGTGTGTATGTATATATATATAGGTATGTACATAAATGCATTTAACATGTCATATTTTGTCTTTCTACTAAACCCGCCTATATCTACATATGAGGAGACAGAATGGTCTTGATACATTAGAATATTATAGAATTTAGCTCAAAAAGACTGCACACTGAAAATGGTCATATTCAATAGTTAAATCAACTATCACACATTCCTAACAATACTGAAGGTATATTAAGGATATTAAGGTGTTTTTGTTATGCTTTTAACGTGTCTGCACAGTGTTGATGTTGTGCTTTTGCCCTGTAAGTGATGATCCTGTGATAGGTATGTCGTGTGTGTGGCTCCACTGTTTGTGGCACTGGCAAAGACAGTTTAGTTAAACATCTGTTTCATCCAGCAGGGGGCAGCAGTGCATCATTCCAACTACACATCATTTGAGACCTACTGATCACTGAAGACTTCAGGGTTCCTCCTGCACAGGTCTTTTTGTCCAGCAGTTTCTACTTAGTGTGGGGGTGTTTGAGTTGACAGAGTTTAAAGATTAATAATATACAATTATAGACATTTAATCTTCCCTTGCAGAGCAAATATACTGCAGCATGCCTTGCACTTAAAGTTCAAGCAGTTCTTTTTCAATTATTAATAGAAACTTGATGTATCGGTCTTGTATCAATAACATGTACTGTGTTAGGCAGGAGACAAGAACGGGAGAGTGAGAGAAGGAACGAGTAAATGTAAAGTGAAGACTGCAGATTATGAAGCTGCAGGTGCACTGAGTGTCTTGACTGTGATTGTGTGTGTGTATTGGTGTGGTATATGATGGAAAAGCCAGGTAAGAGAACATGACAGATACATACAATAAGACAGTCCTGATTTACATCCTGCAACAGTCAGTGTTATGTCCATTAACAGCCTCTTGCCCTTTGTGTAAGCTGTTAATTAAGACTCTTCACTGCTGTCCTGTTTGTCAAACCATTTAACGTATGTGGGTGATGCTAGATCAGAATTTAACTGTACTGCATTCCATCCATTTTCACTACACTGATTGACCCAAGAGAGGGGCTCTAATTTTAGGTCAAATTAAGCCAGGGGGATTACACATCATTACTGTTAACTGAAGTGTTTTTGCAGATGTAATTTGGCCAAATTAAAAAACACACATTTCCATCCACAGCCAGGAGAGACCGTAATCAGCCCTCCTTCTCTCCAGGCTTTTTACTTCCCAGCCACAGGCAGACTGCTGGGTAATGCGAGCCGTCTCACATAAGTTAATTAGTTATACCAAAGAGTTCCACACAGCTAAAACAACCAAGTCAGACAGCGGTTGACCGCAACCAAGAAAGCAGTGGCTAGCATGAATATTTAAAGACAAAGAAACAGCACAAAACATTTTGGCCTATTTATTTTTCAACATCTGCAATATTAATGATTCTAAGTTAATCAGACCCAATATGAGAGCTTACTAAAGGAGGGGAAAAGGATGTGGCTTTAATTTATCAGCAAGTACAGATGCTTTGATCATTCAAACTGGCATTTGACTTGCTCATTAATAATTTTGCAAGCCCATCTATACAGATAATAAGGAAGGGAACAGAGGAGAGTGTTTGCTGAGGACACTGTTACTGGATACAGAGGTCAAGACCAGAAGATCATTTCCAATTAGACAAGTGAAGATGGAGCGATTGCATGTCATTCAGAAAGTAGGCAGAACAGAAAATAGGAAGATTGGGGTTGCTCTAGATACATGATCCCAGGAGCGTCAATGACCCAATACTTAGTTGAAGTAACAAGAGAGAGAGTGAGAAAGACATTGGAAGCATGGGAAAGTTGTTCTTTTCCTTCAAGCATCTGAAAGTTAAAGACACCTTGTTCTGCCTATAGCATGATCTCAGTGCCATGGGCTCTAATGCAAACGCATTCACAAACCCTTTTACTTAGCCGCCATGGAACCAGAGCTGCATGTTCGAATCAATAACCTTCAATTTCTGCAGTCTCAGCAAGTGGTAAGAAAAGAAACTCTAAAAATAGAAAAAGGACAGCTTCACCCTGTACACATTCAAAAAGATTCAAATCCACATCCAGGAGGCCAATAATAAGTCAGACATTTGATAGAGCGTTATCTTAAACAACCCTGGGTTCAGAATACTATGAGAATCTGGCTTCAGTGCTGCATCAAACCCTGTTTCCACCAGGCCCAAATAGACCCAGCATTTAAAGTGTGGTTCAGAATCATTTTTATAAAGACCTCTTTGTAAATAGCTCATTTATTTCATGCATTTGATGCCTTAAAAATTACAACATTTCTCTGTATAATTTTTTTAGATACTTATCAGCTCAATGCTATGCCATTAAAAATTAGATAACATTTCCTGCCTTTTAGAGAGCTGCTTTAGGCCTGACACAAAGCTTAAAGGTCGTATTCCAAGAGTCTATGATGCAGTTTAACACAACACTGACCAACAACCAGACCTAAAGGTGACTCTTCCCAATATTGTTATTAGTCATATTCACTCAAAGTTGCTCATCAGGTCAGATTCACTCATCATCTGTACTTTACTCGAGCTTTGCCGTCAAAAATGTTCTCAGCCTCTGATGCCGGCTGTCCTTGGTGTCACCAGTCGCCAGCAACGGTGGGTCATAAGTCCTGGTCATGCAACTCATTAAACAACTTCTGGACTTCATTTGAAATGCACTCATATATCTGCAACAAAGCAATAGGTTCAAATGCCTCTATGGTGACATTTGGTGTACCCTCTGCAGAACATAGCATCATCATCAGTCGAATGCATTATATTTGCTAGCGGAGTAACACACTGGTATGTGACTGTTATCGTTCCGGTATTAAAATGTTCACATGGACTTTATTCTTATGTCTTCCCTGACTGGGGAGCCTACAAGACACCAGTCATAGCGTGCTTACATGCTGACATTCTCAGAATCCTTTTCCAACACCAGTACAGCTGGTATGCATGGGTTTTTTGAAGAGGAAGTGTTCCTTCTGATTTTTGTTCTTGTCTAATGCTCCTATTCACAAGAGCATTAACATACACTACGTAGCACAATAGAGGATAAGTATGAATGACAGCGTAAAATTAGCAGCTGAGTACAATTTTCCTGCTGACATTCCTGTCGTTTGTGTCGTCTGCTGTGCTGGCTGGCACAACATTTCAAACCAGAGACAACACAAACACTTGGATGTGTGTTTGCCATTTTTATCACCGCTTGAGAGGAAATTCACGTTGACAGTATCTAAAAGAGGAATGTGAGGTTATGCTGCTTTTACAGATAACCCACACCCTGGCCCAATGCTTTACCAGCAACATGTTGCCATGTATGGGCTAAACGTCTGTCTTAAAAACTGGTCTGGTTTACCTCATGGCCACTTGAAAGAACCTGTTGAATGTCTCTTTGCCTACAAACATGCAGTTCTCAGCCTTGAGACATGAAAAAGGCGCAGAGGAAGGCTGAGGGGACGAGAGATTGTGAAACGCAAAGGACTGAAAAAAGCTAAAGAGAGGGGAGACGGAAACGAGGACAGATAGAGAAAGGCAGATTTAGTCTGTGGCGTGTCTCTTGATGAAAGGACCGTTTCTCTCCTTATTTAGGGATTGTTTTTTCATCCCTCGCTCCCTCCCTCCGTCTGTCTGCTCCTCTCATTACTCACTCTGATGTTTGCCCTGGCACTGCCGGGATGGCAGAAATGGCCATCACAACAGGGACCATCTCGGTCGCCTGCCCAGATCCAAATCTAATTCACACAGAAAAATATGAAACCAGTAGTTTCATACGTTATATGCTGTCATGTCATACAGTAGTGCTGGTGTTCTCACAATGAATGTGTAGTAACCTACAGAGACTCAACAACAGGCAGCTTTATTCCTTTCAAAGTGAACTGACTTCTTTCAGCAGATAACGATGCCTCTCATTTAAACTTTAAAGCTGCAAGGGGTCATTTTTTCCTCCTGCAGTCACAGGTCTTCACGAGAAATGAACCATATTAGCATCGCATAACTTGTGAAATCAGAAAACTATGCCCCCCTCCGTCCTACTTTTCTTCCCTCAGCGGGTGGTGATGATGAGAAAATCTTGTTTGCTCTGCTTGTGTTGAGGAGAAAATCTTGCTTCTCCAATTCGATGTGGTTCCTGTTGAGCCAGAATGCTTGGGCGGGACAAAACACAGGAAGGGGTCAATCAAGTGCAAATCCACTGGCTATCACTTGGCAAACCAGAAGAGGGTTTATTGTGATGGGAGGGGCAGGCAGTGATGACAAATCAAAAGTCTGTGATAACTTTACTGGGTGGAATTTTATTTACAGCTACTGGTGCAGCATGAGGTCACTGGTTAAGACATTTTCCAGGAAGTGAAAGTGATGGAAAAAGTCACACTTTCCTGTCATGGGACTTTGTAAGCTTTTTATGCTTGTTGGTCAGTGTGTTAAATACTGCACACCTGGCTGACAGGGTGAATCTTTGGAAATAGTGGGGTTGTAATACAACTCTTTGTTCCAACCACATACGAATCTGTAGTTTTGAGCGATCCTGAAATGATCACATTGAAATATATGCTTGACTACAAAGTTGTGTCCAGTTGGCAAAGTTTTCTGTGTGGTGGACAGATTTTTGTGTTAAAATCTTTTGTCCTGTTGAATTGCTGTCCCATGCTCCAAATGTTTGTGGTGGTGATGAGGTGATGAGTAACTCCAAAGTCTTACTCAGTAACCTCTACCAGCATTCAACCCTGGTCACCTATTCCATATGTCATTGTTATGCCCTTTTTAGAGCTATAAATAGCCCTTTAGGAACAGACACTGGCAGTCTAAATTTACCGGTCCCTTCTGTCTTATAGTCATGCAGTTTTGGTGGGTGGGGGCTGATGACTCAGCACCATGTGGACTTCTGTGCTTTGTGCAGGAGTGGGAATGCGGAGGTGCTGTGGGCAGGGCCAACATGGAAATGCATGGCTTTGTTTGGATCAGCCCACAAACTGTATTCACTGTAAACCTGTGTTTGTGTAACTAGACAAGTTGAGTATTAGAACAAATACACTGATTTCCTGGTTCCCCTGCCAAATTCACATTTTTTACTGGAGGGAAAAATGGTTGGGGGACATTAATGCTCAGTGTGCAAGCACAGAGCTTCACATTCACATTCTTGGTTTGCTTTTCAAAACCATATTATGTCTGAAACTGTGTGAGGTTCAGAGCAAGATGCAGTAAGATAAAACAGATCAAGGAAGACAGTGTTACTGAGCATTACTCATGATACTGTGGCTAAGAGAGGCCAGCTTCCAAATATCAGGTTTCCAGTGTTGTCAGTCCAGTCCTGCCAGTGTAGGAAAAACAATTAAGTCAATGCAGAGTCTTAAACAATAATCCTCTATTCTAAGGCAGCGGTGGAGGAAATATTCAGATCCTAATGCCACTGTAAACATACTCCGTTACAAGTAAAAGTCCTGCATTAAAAATGTGACTTCAGTAAAAAAAAATGCTAGTATAGTCAGGAAAATGCACTTTAAAGAATTAAAAGTTGTTTAAAAGTATGAAAAGAAAAACAGTTGATGTGACTTATAATACTATATATTATGTTATTAGATTATTATTACTCATACATGATTGTAAAAGCAGGATTTTACTTGAACTATGTTGTATGGGACTGCAACTGATGATCATTTTCATTAAAGATTCATCTGCTGACTATTTTCTCAACAGTACGCTTTGTAAACTATTTTAAAGTGGTGAGAAATTCCATCATAATTACACATTCACAATTTTTTTTGCTCAAAATGATCAAAAATACATTAAAATGATTAAAATAAGAAGAAAATCCTCACATTTGTGAAGCAGTAACCATGAAATGTTTTTGCATGAAAAAGGACTTATGACAATATTATTTGACTGTTCATTTCAGCTGCATTTGTAGATATTCATATATTCATATGAGCAAAATGTTCATTTGTAAAGTACCTGAGGCTGCCAGATAATTGCAGTGAGGTAAAAAGCCCAATATTTGCCTCTGAAATGTAGTGGAGCAGAAGTGTAAAGTGACATTAAAAAGACACAGGTACACGAGTAAATGTAGACTACCTAGTTCCATCCCACCACAGTATTATGACTTTATGGCTTGTGTGTGAACTGAATAACTACGGAGTCTCACTTCTGCGTGTGTTGGTGTGTGTGCGCGCGCGCGCGACTTTGGGAATTCACCTGGTTGACGTCACACTTTAACTCCTCTGCACCGCGCGCTGCCACAGAGCCGCAGCACAGCGCCAGGCACAGGCACACAGAGAGCGAGCTCCACTTAACAGCAGCCGACTTCAACGCTTCCTTTTAAACACCGCTGAATTTTTTTCTCGACCCTTGGAGAAAGCCTTGGTTCAGAGACCAAACCCGGCATAAACTCGCGACCAACAACACACTTTCCAGTTCGGCGGAAGCGGTAAGTCACAGCTCGACGTGAAGCGGTTAAACTTGTTGGAAAAACTTGAGCTCGGTGTTGTTAGACAGTTGGGACTACAGCGCCTTTTTGCCGGCTTGTTGTAGCTTACTGGGTGTCAAGAGTCTCCCGTCTTTGCTCTGAGTCGGTTTCGGTTGGTGTTGTGTCTCTCAGGGAGGCGAAGCTCGACAGCAAACCTCGGCTGACATCAGTAGTAGTTGTGGTCAGACTTCTCTGGGAATGAGACGACTTACTGTCGCGGAATGTCTCCCTCTCTTGTTGTGTCACAGTTGACGTTACGTAACTTAAGCCATGTTTCAGTGCTTGCAGGTCCGGTTAATGAACAAAACAAACTCTGGGGGACAACCTTCATCACCAGGAAGGCGGTTTTTCTGCTTCATAAAGTGCTCTAGCTAAGTGTTGTATCCAATGGCAACAGAGGAGTCTGTTTCAATGATGTAGCTAGCTAGCTAATGTTAATGGAAAATTAATGTGGGGTAAAGGGTGGTGTTCATCATGCTGACGACCACCACGATGAACTCAAAAAAGAAATGTGACCCTTTAACTTGAGCTAACTCTTTCCTTTGATAGCATACCCGTTCAAACACCTTAATGTCAAACGTCAAATGTCCTTGACTGGGGTGGTTCAAATATAGTGGTCAAACCCCTTAATAATTCATGTGGGCAAGCTGACAAACATACTACATTTTTGCTCATGGATGCTCAAATTCATCCTTCACAGTAACTTAATCCAGGGTGTTTGAACGTATGCAAGTAAGGGGTCCTCTTAGTGATCCTACAGATGGACACAAATGGAGCACTGACAATAGTATCTCTCTGTTGACTCCCAAAGACTGTAACAATGTGTAACTACTGAGTTTTACATGTAATTCACATCGTGATTATTCACCGTACATGCAGTCGCAAAATGTGTATATGAGCCGAATTTCTTGAAGTACAAATGTAGATAAATGGAGTTCTAATTTACCTTACTTGCATTAAATCCCAGGTTTCATCCTTTGGTTTCTGGTATGTGTCATGGTCATTACAAAGACAAAACAGATGATGAACAACAGCACTTAGCACATTGCGGTCTAACTTGTACTGGAGCCGGTTTGCATTGTTCAGCTGAGACTAAAGTCCATGAGCCTTAGATGTCAAAGGTTCTTTTGCACTCAGGTTTAGCAAGTGGAATTACCACCATATAACTCCCTCCCACCCATCATAGTCTTTTCTGGTCAGCCAGTCAGTTTTTGTGTCAAAGAAAAAAGTTATATCTGTCAGTAGGATGACAAAATTCATGTGTGAAGATTACTCTGCCTTCTCGTGGTTGTGAACAACTCAGCCCTCTGACACGGCTTGTCAGCTCCCTAGGTACACCAAACACATTATCCTGTTATGAAATATTCCCTCCATTGCTTATGAAAGTCTTGTGTCACACACTACAACACAGCTCTGCGTTTGTGGCCAGACACTATCCCGTTGCTATCTTCTGGAGGCAATGCAGCATTGTGATCGCAGGTAATACTATCTGCCTGCAGTTAGGGATGTGTCAATATTGGCCTGTGACTCCATGTGCTGCTTGGAGGACACAGTTGACTCTGCTCAGTGAGGAGTTGCCCATGCAGCTCTGATCTCTTGATAGTACAGCACACAAATAAACACATTACTGACTCGTATGTTTCAAACGGTGTTTGGACTGATATTAGAAAGATTTGTGTGTATGAATAATTGATCATTTAATTTGAGACAGGATGGCAGAGTCGAGTCAGCCTCAGTAGGTACAGCAAATGAAAAGTCAAAAACCATCACATCAGTAATTAGTCTACTTTATGATTTTAAAGGGATATTTACAGATTTACATAATGATTTTTATTAATTTTGTACTTAATCAGGCAAAGGTGTACTGCTGTTTGTCATGAGACAATATTAAACACCAATGCAGTTCAGAAATTTGATTTATTTCATTAAGTAAAAAAGTGTTTACTTGAGTGTGTTTGTAATGAGCTAATTGTGGCATTGACAAAAAAGTATCACACACACACACACACACACACACACACACACGCTTTGTTTTAGATGCAGATATTATAAAAGTACAGTATCTATCTTATAAATAATTCCACACACACAGGTAGAAGAACACACAAACAGGCGTTTGGCATGGATTTTCTAAATCAGCACTGGGTGATGATAAGCCCTTTACCCGCCTTGGCTTCTTGTCACTACCTCTCTCTCTCTGTCTCTGTCTGTGTCTGTCTGTCCCTTTCTCTCTCACTCTCCCCTACACTCACACACCTGCACCTGCTTGGCACTTCATGCTCAGATGCTATTTTGTCTGTGTTAACCAAGGCTTTGTGAACTGTGAGCGTGGCAGAAATGGACACCGCACTTAATGCATGTGGAGAGAAGACGTGCACACACACACACACACACACACACACACACACACACACACACACACACACACACGTACACACACAATGGCAGGATTCATTCCGTGCTGGTATGGCAGGTTTGACACCGAGCCAAACAGTTCAGTGATACTCAGGGGGAGGGAGAGAAAATCAGAAAAAGGTTAGCACTCCACAAGAGTGACAATGTACTGTCAGTCTGAACATCAGTTATTAACAACTTGCATTGATTTGGCCTTGCGTCATTCAAGGCACATCCTGAAATTATAGCACTCAGTAACACTGGAATAAATGTCATCACAACAACAGCCATTCATCTGGCTCTGACCTTGAACCAGCAACTTCTGCTCAGGTCTCATTCGTTTTCAAATTTCACCCACTTCTCTTTTCTGTCCTTCTTTGAGCTGATTGCTGTTTGCGTGTGTGCGTGCATGTATGCGATAGTGTGTCAGAGAAAGACGGGCAGACTGAGAATTTAACATCACAGAAGGGCAGTAAAATTTATTTCGTACCTGCAGGTGTTGGTGTCTCCCCAGAAAACATCTGTAACATATAGTCTGTTAACAAAACCTGTGTGTGTGTGTGTGTGTGTGTGTGTGTGTGTGTGTGTGTGTGTGTGTGTGTGTGTGTGTGTGTGTGTGTGTGTGTGTGTGTGTGTGTGTGTGTTTGAGGAGGAGGGGGGTGCTTATGAAGCGGTGTGTTAGACATTAACCTTGGTTACTGAAAGAAAGGAAGGCTTTGATTCCTTCAAGCCAGTCTCCGCTGAAATTCATTAAAGGCTGCTTTGTTCAAGGTTATTAGTGTGCATGCACAAGTGCAGTTATGTGCTTTTGAGGCGGTGTTAATGCAAGAATAATAAATGCCACCTTGCCTCAGTGAAAGACTTGTGGAAAAGTTTTGTAAGAACTAGGTTTTGTGCATGAATTTGTGTCAAAACTGGGCATGAAAAAGAAAATCAAATGATTGATTGGTCTCAAAAGTTACCTATCATTCATGTTATTACCTCCACCAAGGAGATTTTGTTTTTGGTTGTACTCAGTGTGTCACTTTACATTTACATTTACAAACCACTCCCATTCACACCATCACAAATTTTCAGCCATTTGAAACTCAGCAAAACTCCGGTTAACCAGTTCTCCTACAAGTTTTAGCTAGTTTTAACCTCAGAGAGAGTTCTTCAATAGTTTTTTTTTAATATTCCATACCATTTTTCTGTAACTGGTAAGCCAAATTCTTGGAGGCATGAACAATTTAACATACAGTTCTGATTTCAGAAAGTTTGGATGCTGTGTAAAACATAAATAAAAACTGAAAATGATCATTTGCAAATGAACTATGTTTACTGACAACACTTTACAAAGTGCTTCCCAGCACACACTCCTGTCCTTTCCAGGATGCTCCTTTCATACCCAATAATGGTGCTATGGCCTTTTAGCAGTTAACATGTTTACCTGTGGAATTTGCCAAACAGGTGTTTTTTCAGCATTCCACAACTTCTTATGGTCTCTAGGTGCTCCTGTCCCAACAATGTGTTGTTGGTATCAAATTCAGAATAAGCAGATATTTACAGCATATATTAAGCTGATGAGGTCAAACATTAAATACATTATTTTTGTACTGTTTCAGTCGAGTATTGGTCAAAAAGGATTGGCAAGTGATCACATTCTGTTTATGTTTTACACAGCGTCCCAACTTTTTGGGAATCAGGGGTTTGAATTGCCATAATTCTTGAAGGCTTGTGTGCAACATGTCCAAATGTCATCAAAACTCAGTGGTCTTTATTGTGACTCATTTTTTACACAGTCCATCTGTGCAAAGCCCTGATAGTCACAGGATTTGGGTATTCTCCAAAAATCTTGGCGATTGATGATGATTTCTTTTCACCATGTGTATCTGAGTGCAGATCCAGATAAAGACAGATAACTGTGAAAATGATTCAAATGGTAAATGTAGAGGATTGCCAGAGGTACAGTATGTACTCTCTTGAGTGCTTTCTAGTTTGTGTATGTGAAGCTAGGAAAACAATATCCCAGCAGATGCCTACGATCAGCAGTGCTGTCACGGTTAGAAACAGCCGCTTTCAGTGATCACTATTTAACTTCCAGTGAGGATGGATTTTTTTTTTTTTTTTTTTTTTTTTTGTTCTTGTGCTATCATAAAGAGCGGTTTCACAATGCAATAGATGTTTACACACACAACAACACAGCTTATTAGGTTGAGGCGTGAGTGTTGCCTGGCTGAGTGTGACCACGCTCGCTCAGGTTCATTATAATCATGTGGCGCATGTTTGTTCAGCTCTAATTTGCCAGTCCACCCACCGGCTCACCGTCATCCAGCCAGGCTGTTGTGGGTCTGTTGTAGACCTTTGTGTCTTTCACTCCGCCTCGCTCTCTCCCTCTTTTGCTCTGTCATTTTGTGTAGACAGCACAGTCTCCTGAAGTAACTGGGAAAGGAGCAGAAAGTGGGAGAACAGAGACTCCAGAGTTTGTCTAACCGTTTAATGAAAGGTGTTTTGATCATGTTTCTTCATTATCCTCTGTCACATTTCTCTCTATATTTCTGAGTACCAAATACATCACACTATATAGTATACCAATGTGTTAAACAATTTCTAGCTTTGGTTGACAGCACCAACAGGTCACCATCCAGTGAGTCAGAAAGCACCTAACCTGACTTGCTCACAGTGGTTTGTATGATATGAACTGACAGCTCTATTTTAGTCATGTTAGGTAACTTTGATTTTGCTGTGACAAGCTTTGCTCGATGGAAATTTTCAGAACAGGTTGATCTGTTACCTGTGTCCTACTTATCATCTTCGAGCTGCTTTTAGCATCCTGTAAGGCCGGTTTTCATCGCTGAAGGTTTTCTTCTGTCACTGAGGCAGTCATAATTTCCAGCTTTTTCAAAGCCCTCTGACGGCCCCATTGCTCCCTCTCTTAATAGACAAACACCAGCTAACATATTTGTATTGAAAACATCTGTGAGGATAATCAGTCAGGTCAAAAGATATCAACATGCTGAGTCAACATAGATTTTGTCAGTTCTACTGAAATGCCTTTTTCACAGCAGACATTTTGACTTTACCAGGACCCTGAAACTGAGGAAGCTGAATGGAATTCAGCCATCATTCTTTTTTTTCTTGTTTTGTCATGGTCAGATATCGTCCATGAGAAAGCCCTGTTGGTTTAGAAACAGCAGAATTACAACCCGAGCATTTAAATCAACTTTAAATCGACCCTTTTCCACTGCAGACATGTTGACATATCACAATAGGAAAAGCACAGGTGTAATTAACAACAGTAATAATTGCTGCATTCCATTTAGGTGAGACAGTTTCAAGGTCGTGTAACTGAGCCATCCTTATTGCTATTAGTTTCCCGCTATGACAACTCAAAATGTCTGCTACGAAAAAGATCTGTTATCCATGTTTTCGTTTTAAACGAATGACACACACATCCTGGTTGTGTTTGCCTTGTACTCCAGCTCGCTGAATTTGAAATCAAACAAAGACTGTCTGGCCAAAGTGCACCCTCAGCCATAATTTGAGGGTGTTTACATTCACATCACATGAACAATGCAGGATCTGTAGCCCTTCTAATGCATAGACTCCCAACTTAAGCTTAATGTAAAGTCATCATGTTTGATATTTGCCTCCCTTTGCAGTATGTGACAGTCTGATGTCTACAACCCATAGACACCAGCAAGCACTTTGTGTCTTTGCTGGTGATGCTCTAACAGGCCTGTAGCCATATTCACTTCCTGCTTTTTTCAGGGGATTTATGCCTTGAGTCTGGCAAGTGAAACACATACTTAGCTGGACTGAGGTCAGGTAACTGACTTCACTGTTCAGAGGACAAGAACATTCCACTGTCTGCCCATGAAGAAATAATTGGTTGCCTTGAGATTGCTATCCTGCTGAACTGTCCTAAAATTGAGGGGTAATGTATTGCGCAAAAAGTCTTCAAGTTCTACTCTGTAGGATGTAAACACCCATACTCCTGTAAATAAACAAACCTTCCTTGCATTTGTGTAGCAAAAGGGTGGCCTTGTTCAAGTAAGGCTTAACTGTTCAGGAATGCTGTGCTGTCAAACATTCAATTCAATTCAATTTTCAGTTCAGTTTTATTTGTATAGCACCAAATCACCACAAAAGTTGTCTCAGGACACTTTCCATATAGAGCTGGTACAGGCCAAGCTGTTTTATCTACAGAGGCCCAACAGTTCCCTCACGAGCGAGCACTTGGCAACAGAGGCAAAGAAAAACTTCTTTTCAACAGGCAGAAACCTCAGGCAGAACCAGGCTCTGGGTGGGTGGCCATCTGCCTCGACAAGTTGATTCTACATTCACAATTTAGAATCAATATATCTTTGATCAAGACTGAATCCCTTTGAGATGTTCTGCAGGCTGCTCTATGGCTGACAAATAAGAAGAATTTTCCTAAAGGGATTAATAATCTATAATCTGATCATCTCTGATCATAGTTTAACTCTGCTAGTAGCACAATTCAAGTTGCTGTCCTTAATGGCACAAAAAGTTCATGTTACACAACGATTCTTGTTTAATATGTGAAGGAAACTCCGTTGTTGTTGCTGTCTGTCTAATTGCACCTGTCTTTGTTCAGACCTGCCAATGAAAGGTTGACAGACAGAAGCTCCCCAGCCTGTCAGACCTGTTTGATCACTCCATCCCCTAAATGAAAGGTCCATTAATTCAGTACATACCAAACCTCTGACTTGTTTGTGGTGGAGTATGACTTTGATGATAACCTATCGTAGACAAACACGCACCTCTGGCCTCATTATTGTGATCTCTTTATATTGTTGGAGAGATTGGTTACACATCATTCAAACTAAAGGACATTTTCATTGCCGTATACTAACCTAAATATTAGCTACTTGCGGGTTCTGTTGTCCTGTTCATCGCAGGATTAACTGCTTCATGAATCTGTTTTTATATAGTTGCTGAATTGTGCTCAAAGCATATACTGCACTGTAGTTATGGGAAAAGGAGCACTTAAACTTCCTCCAAGCTGATAAGATGGACAACAGCAATTTTCATGTCAAGTCAAGTCTCATTTAATGACATGTTCTAGTTACTTACATCTTGCTGTTGTCATGTTTTCCGCATACTGGGCCATCTTTCCAGCAAGTGTATAATTTATTAATTCTTTTCTGTTGTACAGAGTTAACACGGGCAGGTAGTGCAGTTTTACAGTTACTGGCACTTGCCAGTCATTTCAGTTTAGGACAAAAGCTAATGACTTACTTCAGGGTAACTAAATAGCTACTTGAGGCCACACACACACGCACATGGACAATATCCATCTCCTAAGTTAACCTCATTGTGGCTGGATCCAGTGAAGACAGATCTGGTACTATCATTGAGTCTGATTTCTCTGTAATGTATGTCCACTGGCCTGCCTTCCAGTTTGTTCTCAGCCTTTTTTCTTTCCCTCTCTCTTGCTCTTCTCCTCTACCCACCCCTTCCCCAATTGCATGCACTCATTTTTTCCACTCTCTCTGGGGAAACAAGGCTTTCTTTTCTATGTACCAATGCCTCTGTGTATGTACATAGTGTGTGTGTGTGTGTGTGTGTGTGTGTGTGTGTGTGTGTGTGTGTGTGTGTGTGTGTGCGTGCGTGTGTGCGTGCGTGCGTGTGTGTGTGTGTGTGTGTGTGTGTGTGTGTGTGTGTGTGTGTGTATAAAGTGGAGACAAAACTGAAACTGAAAAACTATGTCTTTGTGTGTATTTTACTTCTCACAAACTCCATAACTTTGATTATTACTTTTTCTGTGTGTGTCTGTCCGTATGTATGCATGCGTGGGCAGTACCATGAGAGCTTTAACAGTTTCTCAACCCTCCTGACCTCACTCAGAAACAGTCGCTTGTTTAAGAGTTTCTAGATCCCCAAGCAGTCTTACAGGGTCAGTCAGAGCCTTCAGCAGCAACAACAGAGATGTGTCATTCTCAGCCCAGTGGAGATACAGCTGAGGAGGACGGCACAATGCACAATTTAAATAGAATTTGCTAAAGATTTAAACATGTAGCTAACACAGTGTATTACTGTAGCTTTTTCCCAATGCAACACATCAACATTTTGAACTCT
The DNA here is from genome assembly GCF_039877785.1 of Chaetodon trifascialis. Lineage (NCBI taxonomy): Eukaryota > Metazoa > Chordata > Actinopteri > Chaetodontiformes > Chaetodontidae > Chaetodon > Chaetodon trifascialis. Next base: position 25,295,299 of record NC_092058.1, on the reverse strand, counting down.
ATATGTTGTAAATTCATGTCTGTGTATCATTTCACATATAAATTATCAATATACACATTTATTGTGCATATATTTGTCATCTTCTGACATTTCTGTTATTTTATTTGTTGTATTGCTTTGTTTTTTAGACTCTTTTCATGTGATAACATGTCCTTGCTTCAGCTTAATGGTAACATGGTCCTCCTCGGTGCCCTTCCATCTTGACGCATTTAAACCTGGACAGGGATTTGTGACTTCAGAGCTATGGTTTGACTGGCTGACTGCTTTTTGTGTGGACATGTCAGAGCATGGACTGTGAGGGTTTCCTCCAGGTGCTTCAGTTTCCTCCAAACTTATTAAATTTGGAAATTGCTTGTCTGTCTGTCTGTCTGTCTGTCTGTCTGTCTGTCTGTCTGTCTGTCTGTCTGTCTGTCTGTCTGTCTGTCTGTATGTCAGCCTTGTGATGCACTGGTGACCTGTCTAGAGTGCAACTCTGCAAAGGAAAAATGAGGATTAGGGCTGCAACTAACAATTATTTTCATCATTGTTTAGGCAGCAAATCCCTTCACTTAAGAAGCTGGAACCAGCAAATGTTTAACATTTTTGCTTGAAAAATGAGTGAAACTATTAATTGATTATCAAAATAGTTGACAATTAATATTCATTGCGGCTCTTGTTGCGATAGAAATTGGATCATCTAGTAGAACATATGCAATACATCTAACTCTATGGCATTTGTAGGGTGATTATTATTAGATTTTCTCACTCTGAAATTGGCTTTGATTTACTAACCTACATTTGAAAATGCATGCTGTGTTTCTTAGCCACAGCCAGCAGTCACTCAGTCACTGTCAGTCACTGTCAGTCATTCCCAGTCAAAGACTTTGTTCATGTGCCATTTTAAATTAGACCTTCACCCATGTGCTGTTTAACTTTTGACATTTGGAGGGCTTGGGGCGTAAAAAGTGTATTCAAAGGGCACCTTCGTGATGGCTACTGAGATGCCAGTGTTAATCATTCACTTCCCCATCCAGACTGTTGGAATGTCAAACCAACAACCTCCAGAACACAAGACTGCCTCTGTAGGTCCCGCTGCCTCCTAAACCCTACAGATCCTGAGGGAGGCAATGTATCAAGAATCATGTTCACCTACACGCATTAATAGCATTGCACAGGTTTACATCTGAGACCTGTTCAGTGCAGACACAGTAACATCTTGTACTGCTAAGCAGCTCCACATAGCGATTAGAGAAAGCAGCAGAGAATTAGAGACAGGGTTTCCTCGTTCCACGAAATCAGCTGCAGTAAGAGAATTGTTAAGAACCTAAAGACCTCTTTTCTCTAAAACTCCAGAGCTCAAAAGCCACGTGAAAAGCAACATGAACATAAACAAAGCTTGTCTCCTTATGAATGTTTCATTATTTAAGCAGAAATAGGGAGAGCTACAGTGCGTTCCTGTGCAGGAGTTTAATTTCCTTGTTCATGCTCACTCACTGAAGGATGTATCTCTATGAATTGTGCGTTTAGAAATCACTGTACAGAATTATTATTTAAATAAGCAGCTATACATCCTTGTGTGGTTAGAGTAAGATGGTGTTTGCCTCAAATCACAGGTGTTTCATGTCTCTGAAATGACTATTAAGCCAAGATTATGTTAATGGAGCAAGAGACTAAAGCTACATGAGTTCAAGTTAAGGAACTTAGAAGCTCACAGAAAGTGTTGTGTGGAGGAATTTGGTGGGACTTTATTGCCGCTTTGGGAATTAGGATGTGGGCAAATATACCCTCCAGGTCCTGTGAGAGTGTGACATAGCATAGCAGCTTTGATAACATGAAAGTATCTGTTAGCACAGTTTCCTTACACAACATGAGGCTTGACTGGCTGGCCCCCAAGTTTAGAAAATTTCACCCTTTGGATTCTATTAAAACAAGGCCCCTTGAGGGGAAGCAATTCTAGTTTCAGTTATTGTTTTCAAGTTGAGACAGTTTAGTATTAAAGAACACTGATTTCCTGAACACTGTATCCTACAACCGAAAACACTGGACAAGTGTCACCTTATGATTAGCTCTGTGGTGTCATACTGATATTTACTGATATTGCAGGATCATTAAATACACACACACACACACACACACACACACACACACACACACACAGTATATAAAACTTCTGATAACTTGGCCTATAGTTATTATGTAATGATTTATTGAACGGACCAAGATAAAGAATGACTCCTGAAAGACTGCATTCAAACTCGACAAGAAACATTTTAAGAGGAAGTGTACGAAACACATGCAAAGTAGCGATTAACACATCAGTCAGTGGTGTAATTCAGCTTGAATGAAGCAAGCAGGTAATACTTAAGGAAGTTGTATTTTCTGTTTCAGTTTTCTACTTTATCTTTACAAGTGACTTTAAGTGTTTGTTTTTTTCTTTGTCTGCATAATAGATCTAACATTCCAGTTTTCAGATCTCTGCTTTAGATGCTTGATGCTAGTTTAGATTGACTTATATAGAAAATCAGCAAGACCGGTGCTAGTGTAACAATTCTCTATGATGTAGTGCTCCACAAATCCCTAAAAGAATGGCCGCAAATGCAGCGAACCAGAATTACAGACCATAAAATGTGCTGTAAAAAAATCCCACAAAATCAATGTGAAAACAGGAAAGTAGAAAAGGGGACTTGGACTTCACAGCTTAACTTTTAACTTTGTCCCCACCCCCACCCCAAACACTGGGTGTCTCTATTTGTCTTGGAAATGTAATCCTATTGATTTTCTGTTTCTATCTCTCATTCCCTCATCTGTGCACATCATGTGCACAGTTTGGGATTACTACTCTTGTTTCTTTCCTCATTACTAACAGGTAGTTTCCAAAGTTGTGTCTTGAGTTGGAAACTTCTACTTCCTCTATAGTTCCCATCTGAGGACACTGTTAACCACCAGCTCTGTTCCTTCTTGTTTTAAGTGCAGAACTTAAGCAATCCAAGTACAAGATATATATGTGTGTGTGTGTGTGTGTGTGTGTGTGTGTGTGTGTGTGTGTGTGCGCGCGTGTGTGTGTGTGTGTGTGTGTGTGTGTGTGTGTGTGTGTGTGTGTGTGTGTGTGTGTGTGTGTGTGTGTGTGTGTGTGTGTGTGTGTGCGTGTGGGTGTGTATGTGAGATGTTCTAACTGTGAGACCATATTTGTTCCAGGAGGCTTAGGTGAGCAGTCACCATGGCACCCTTCCTGCGCATTGCCTTCAATGCTTATGACGTGGGCGCACTGCCTCCTCCAGCTCAACCTCCCATCTGTGCCGTCAAGATGAAGGAGTCTGTCAACACAGGTATGTGCAGATGGACACACAAGTATGCAGTTGTCATTTTATCTAGACAGTGGAGTGGCACAGTGAATGTAGAGACCAGACATCCTGAACTTAATTGCCTTAACAGCCACCGTCTGCTGACCTCAAAAATCCATAAGCAAACTGACTCTATACTCACTCCAGGGACATCATGCTGTCACAAACAGGAAAAGTAAGACAAACATTTTGTTCCCAATGATGATTCCAATCTTCTTTCACAGAGCGAGGAAAGACCTTGGTCCAGAGGAAGCCCACCATGTATCCAGCCTGGAAGTCCACTTTTGATGCTCATATCTATGAAGGGCGAGTCCTAGAAGTGGTCCTCATGCAGAGCAATGAGGAGCCATTGGCCAAGGCCACGATGGGCATGAATGTGTTAGCAGAACGCTGTAAGAAGTCCAAGACCAACGGCCGTGTTGAGTTCTGGGTGGACCTTCATCCTTCAGGGAAGGTCCAGATAGCTCTACAGTTCTTCCTGGAGGACACTGATACAGGTAGAACTACTACATCTTAAAGCCCCTGGAAACCTGGTTTCAAACCTTCAGTGTTTTTCTGTAACATTTGATGTGCAGGACTAAATATCAACAAGTTAAAGTTCAAGAGAAAAACACATTCCTAGATATTATTTTAGATCTGCCAGTAGTCTATCAAGCAGCCTCAAATATGTGACATCACATTGCCTTTTTCTAACCCGGCCAAACTTAGTTCAAATGAACAGTTTAGACAGGAATCTTTCATATCAAATAACCAAAAGTATTCCAACTTTGGCAATTATGTTGTTCCTGTAGGACCTGATAATTTAGAAAATATGTTTCACACTGCCTTTAAAACATCATTCCCTGACTGGGAATCGAACCCGGGCCGCGGCGGTGAGAGCGCCGAATCCTAACCACTAGACCACCAGGGAGGTTGGCTATGGTATTTGGGGAAAATCCCCTGTCCCCTTCCTCTTACCCGTCCACTTGGCCACTACTCTCAAATAGACCCACAAAAAATCTTTCTCTGTCAGTGTTGATACATAAATGCCCTCTACAGGCAGAAAGAATGTTCATTCCCTGCACTTCCCACTCACAACCACAGCTTAACATGTTAGGTTGTTATAGTGTGGAGTCCTCATTGCTCTGGGCCAACTGCCCCGCCATAAATTGTCTACCTCAAGCTGTCAGGGTTTAATCTGCATGCAGGTGACATGTCTCACTGAGCTTGTCAGCTGACTACAGGTGTGGCCATGTAGCCAGTAACAGTCCTTCAAGGTCATGTAGGAATTTGGCCTCAGGCTTGGCTGTGCTTTGAATAAATAGCCAAGATACTGACCACAGTAACAGTGTATATGTATACTGTATGGCTTCTCATACATAATGAGAAGTGTTAATGCCTATTCTTCTTGATACAGTGTACTAATGTAGGGATATGGTTTAACAAACACACTGCAGTATATAAGGCCTACATTGGTATTTTTTTTTTTTTGATTTTTTTAAATTTTAAGCATTTGTATTACGTTTTTCATCAAGAGTTTTATATCACTATGGTCTATCCTGTCAAGAATGAAAGGAAAATATTGAATCATTGGGATATTTTGGTATAATTCAGCCACTTAAACATATTGAATAGCAGCACAAATGTTCCACCATTGGCAGTTTGAGTTCAAAATCATATTATGATCATTATCTGCTATCAAAAACCTATTTTAGTTTCACTTCAGCTGTTAGAAGCAGAAGTGAAGGAAAGCAGTTGCGGCTGAGAGTGTTGTATTTATCTGCCAGCTCACCACCCCAGACAGGGAACCCAGTTTGTGGTCGTCACTGCAATCGAGTGAGACTTATAAACCAGTTCCATTTAGAGGGAGTTTCTGTGTGGGAGGAGCACAGTCGGGGGTTCGCTGTTCAGGGTTGGAGAGGGTCATGGGAGGGGAGTGTGTCTACTGTTATGAAAGAGCTCTATACTCCATCAGCTCCCTCCTACACACTCCACAGGTTTCCTGAAAAGCAGCCTGGGGTATTTTTAGGCATGTGTGAACAGCCCTCAATGCTGTCTGCCTCCTCTGTCTGTCTTATTTCTCTTGCCCTTTCTCTCACTCCCACTTTCTTGGCTCAGCTCACTGAAGCGCTGTTCAAACATAAACATCTGTCACTAGAATGGCAGAGGAAATTAGTTTATCTCCCTCACCTCATCACTCTTCCCATTTTTCCCTGTCTATCAATTGTCTCTTTAGGCGCTACTCCTTTTTTGAATCATGCGTCCCTTTCTCCCATCCATCCATCCACCCACCCACCCTCCCCATCTCTTCCCAAGTTTCTGCCTTCTTTGTTTACTTCTCTCACGCTGCTGTCACTGTCTTCTCTGGGTGGCTTTTGACCCCACCCCATTGACTTGCGTCAGCAGGAGCCACTTATCCAAGATGGCATTTTTCTGTGTTTACCCTCTGTTTAGCAGCAGTGACTGTGGCTTCCTTCTTTAGCTAATAGGGCTTTTTGACTAAATACCCCAAGGTGGTTATATTTAATAATTTACGATAATGTCCAATGTGACGTCATTTAGGGAACATCAATCAATGTTATCAGCTTGAATGTTTAAAAAAAAATTGGTTATTAGATAAATAATTAACATGACTGTTAACTCACTGCATCCTTGATATCATGTTTAATTGTCTTTGCAAATCAATGAAGTGTATTTGGACAATGACTCACTATACAGCAACGACATCTGTTTTGAATAGACAATAAATACAGCACTTTGATTTGTAAATTGATCTCTCTCCACAGTGGCTAGTCAGCCATCAATTAATGTTGCTCCTGAGGATGGAGTCACAACCCTCAACAGGAGGAGAGGAGCTTTCAAGCAGCCCAAGGTTCACATGATCAAGAACCACGAGTTTACAGCCACCTTCTTCGGCCAGCCCACCTTCTGCTCTGTCTGCAGAGAGTTCTTGTGGTGAGATGCCAAGTCCTGCCTTTGTTACATTATGTCACTATTATGTTTGAGTACTTGAGCCTGCATATCAGATACTTCTTTGACTTTGACCCTCACTACGTCTTGAGTATCATCTGAATTCCAGGGAGAGGTACTTATTAGGGTATTTATTTCCTATGCTGCTCTGTCTGTGCAGGACTTATGCAGAAGCAGCTAACTTTGCCTCTTGTTTTTCTCTGCATTATTATTACAATCAGTGTTGTGTTTTTGTCAAAATACCACTGGCACAACTTTGATAATTCCAGACCATTTGTGCTGTCACTGACTATGTTTTCTGGGTAACAAATGAGACAAAATAAGTTGTCCAATAAGAAAAGTCCAGCCCCCCCAAGGGTGTTTCTCAAAAGACCAATTAGTAGCATTTCTAGTTTCTTAAATGGGGCAGTCCTTGGGGGCTGGGGGGTTAGTAGTGGAAGGAACAACAGCAGGACTGCTATTGTGAGCATGAGTCTCTGTCTTGGGAAATCCCACATGGCTGTCATGTTGTTTTCCAACGATGTCAGCAGCATTAACCTGTGAGCCAAGCTCTTCCCATATCTGCTAAACTAGAGTATTATTTATCCCCTTCAGGGACAGACTTGAAGAAATCTAATGCTTGCTTTACTATGTGCGTGACACTGTGGCTACTTATCATCTGAGCATATTTGTATTTTTATACATTGTTTCAATCTCATGATGTGAAAGAAACAGTATCTTCTGGTATGTAGCAAATGAGTCATTGTTGTGTCAACTTTAGTAGCAAGTTGCTTTTCCCATGTTTTCTTTGTATTTGCATAATATTTTGGAGAAAGGTTTGCAGACAGTACAGATGGAGTTTGGTAGCTGTTGCATAAAGGAGATATTAAAGTTGTTCATTAAGGCTTCTACTTATCTGCATGCTAGCTACAGCACATCACTGTCATAACCACAATCCCAGAAATGAAAACCATCCTGGTTATATTACTGTAGTATCAGCTGCCATATTTTTTCTCAATTAGGGCAAAGGAAAATCTTTTTCTTTTTTTTTGCTTCATGTCACCCACTGCAAGAGTTTAATCATATTCCTTTTCTCCCATACAGGGGGCTCAACAAGCAAGGTTACAAGTGCAGACGTGAGTGTTGCATGAACAGCAGTCTGCCTTCTTATCATATTTTATCCTTTTGAATTCTTCACAGTTAATGCAATTTTTGTTTCACTTATTTCACTCAGAATGCAACGCAGCAATCCACAAGAAATGCACCGAAATAATCATCGGCAGGTGCACCGGAACAGCAGCCAACAGTCGTGACACGGTGGTGAGCAAAGTTAATGTTCTCAGACATTAATGCACAGCCTCACGTCAGATCTGACACTGACAATCAACTGCATGTTGTTTTGCACTATTAGCTTTTATTACTGATTCGATACTGACTTTATATTCTCTCCAGCTTTATTGTATGACTTTAGTTCATTCATCACTGAGTCAAGGATCAAATTCTTCAGTACAACCAAATTTTACAAACAGTAACTATATTAGAGTGAATATGTAAATCATTGGAGACGTGTTCAAGGATTGGCTGTGGAATTTCACTTTGACTTTTACTTGCCACTCAAAAGCAACTTAACTGGCAACACATATAGTCCCACTTGTCTACTTTAATGATCAGATATTAGCTTTCAGTGGGTTCAATGAATTTCTGTGTGCTCGTAGTTTCAGAAAGAGCGCTTCAAGATTGATTTGCCGCATCGCTTCAAGTACTATAACTACAAGAGCCCCACATTCTGCGACCACTGTGGCAGTCTGCTGTGGGGTCTCTACAGGCAGGGCCTTAAATGTGAAGGTGAGTCTAATGTGCTCATTTTTTCTTTTGTTTTTCTTTTACTTTGTCTCAGATGTTATGTTTGCCTTCTAATTTTGACATGTTTCTCTTTTATTGTATTTCCTTTCTCTTATTGGCTGACCAGACTGTGGCATGAACGTACATAGTTACTGTCAGAAGAAAGTCGCCAATCTGTGTGGAATCAACCAGAAACTACTGGCAGAGGCTCTGTCTCAAGTCTCTCAGGTTTGCACAGTAACAGACTGTTTATTTCAGTTTGTGTGGCCTATGTGTTTATTTTATGCCGGCCAGTGTTAAACAAAAATAAGAACAAAGGATTGATGTCAGTGCACAATGTCAAAAATGTTTCAGCAAACATTTCTCATCCCTAGAAATCTATGAAGAAGTCTGACGACTCCAATGCAGCAGACATTGGGGTCTACCAAGACATCCGTAATGCAACAGCAGACCCTAGTGGTAAGATATGTTCATTGTAGTGCACAGCACAAAGTTGCTTGATTTAAATCTTTAAAGACTATCAGTGACAATATTAGACCTATTTTAGTGTGATATTGTCACTGACAGTGACAAGTAGTCGTAGTAGTCGGTGATAGTCTGTTTAACTTAATTTACATTCTCAAAACCTTGTTAATAAGTCTGCATGCATTTTTGCATTCAGGTTTGCATACGTATTTACTCTGTGCTTGCAAATGTGTATTTACAGCAGATGGCAATGGCAAGGCCCATGAGGGCTTGAGCCCAGCTCCCGCCACACCTACCGTTCCCCGGGTACGCCTCACCATGAACCACCTGACATTCCACAAGGTGCTGGGAAAAGGCAGCTTTGGCAAGGTAGGCCCCACAGTCCCCATCTGTAAATCCTTTCCTGAATTTAACATGAAATCATTGTGTGACACAAGATTGGAAGACACTGTTAACTTGTTATGCCCATGGTGTTACACATGCTGTATGGTAAAATAAAACCCATTCATCCAGAAAGTATGTGAATGTTCCACATGAAAAGTTTGTTGCTTTGTAGATGAAAACTACCAAAACAAATGTTACCATGAAAATGGCAGTAAAAGAGAGAAGAGAAATAGTCCATATCTTTATGTTTCATGTAGTTTGGAGTCAGCAAAAGTGGCATTGTTGAGAAAAAGAAATATGTGAAGATGTTTGAAATGATGAAACAAAGGTGAATTCTAATACAAACTGAAGGGCACACATCTACAAGAGACAGACTCTTATCATGTTACTGTGTCTTTGTGTATTCTGTCTCTTTTCACTGTCCTTCCTCAAGGCTTCTTTTATTTTTTTATTTAATTTATAATTTATGAATAATTAATTTATTAACTAATTACCACCTTAGATGTAGTTGACCTAATTTTTGTTTGACTAGGTTTTCTAGAGCAATAAAGCTCCCCACTGGCTGTTAAATGACACTGAGGTTGGAGTGGGAGACTGTGTTTCGATAACAAAAGAGCTTAGTTACCATCCATCACTATAGATGCCAGGTGACGTTTGACAGAAACATCCAGCCTCTGAAGGTTGACCTATTTGAGGAAAACAGAGAAGCAGAGGGAAGAAGGTTCACTTATATCCAGGCCCAGTGTAGTGCAGTGGCAGTGCATCAAACATCCAGTGTCCTCATTCAGGTACATTGAGATTGAGCATGCAAGTACACCAAAAAGAGGAGGATGTATAAATAACCTCCTCGTGTAATTGTCATTTGCTGTGATTGTACTTTATGAAACTGGTGTGATCACACTGATGTAGTACTTACTCTAAGTGGCTGTGACACCTCAGGTGCTGCTGGCGGAGCTGAAGGGGCAGGGGCAGTACTTTGCTGTGAAGGTTCTGAAGAAGGACGTTGTCCTCATGGATGATGATGTTGAGTGTACCATGGTTGAGAAGAGAGTCCTGGCCCTCGCCTGGGAGAACCCCTTCCTCACACATCTCTACTCCACATTCCAGTCTAAAGTAAGCACACACACACTGAACATCTCAACTAGTGAAAAAGCATGTTCCCTGATAGGTAATCAACCAGGGCGGTAAGAGCGATAAAGACCTGTACTCTAGCCCCTCTTATCTGAATCCCTTCTCTCTCACGGACTCTTCATGTCTCATTTGTCTGCGACAGTGAGCTGACAGTAATGTGTTGTTTGCACAGGAGCACCTCTTCTTTGTAATGGAGTACCTGAATGGAGGCGACTTGATGTTCCACATCCAAGACAAAGGTCGCTTCGATCTCAACAGAGCCACGTAAGTACACTGGGATACTGTATACAGCAACTGTTAAGAGCTAACATAACTTGAGCTCTCACAAAACCATGTTTAATGGTTGTTTTGCACATTTCAACCTTCAGGTTCTATGGTGCTGAGATTATTGTGGGACTGCAGTTCCTCCACTCAAAAGGAATTATCTACAGGTAAGACCCTACAGCTACTACACACTGGTATCTACAGTCTTTACATTCAGCCTGTTACTGCTACTCCTACAGGAGTAGGCTGGAACTGAATCTCTTTCTGGATTTCTGACTGCAGCACTTCAAACAGAATATATTGTAGCATAACTGGTTGTACTTTGTTTTATATCTATTTCTGTGTCTTTCCTCAGAGATCTGAAGCTGGACAATGTGATGCTGGACAGGGACGGACACATAAAGATAGCAGACTTCGGCATGTGCAAGGAGAATGTGTTTGGAGAGGCCAGAGCCACCACATTTTGTGGGACACCGGACTATATCGCTCCAGAGGTTAGCTTCAGGGCTGGCTGACACATTTTCTACCACTACTTTTCTATCAAACATACTTATTCTGCAATTTAGGATTTTTTTTTTTTTTTTGACACCCATTGAACACCCATTCTCAGTGTCATGCCTCCCCTTGTCCATTCACAGTCTGTGTGCCCCCTATGGGTCATTAGGAGGCATGGCAGTGTCTGCACATGTCCCTAAACAAGAGACATTCACTTTGCTGCTGCAGTACTGGTGAACAACAGCAGAGTGCTTCCATCCAGGCAGTGTGTGTCCTTGTTGACTAACTTCTGATGTTTTGTGAATCTGTCTTTCATCTCAGATACTACTGGGACAGAAGTACACCTTCTCAGTAGACTGGTGGTCTTTCGGTGTGCTGGTGTACGAGATGCTGATTGGCCAGTCACCTTTCCAAGGCGACGATGAGGATGAGCTGTTTGAGTCCATCAGGTCGGACACACCTCACTACCCTCGCTGGATCACCAAGGAGGCCAAGAGCCTGCTTGAGCTGGTAACTATTAGGACAGCTATACAGTGTTATTAGGGACGCTTTGCTCCACATAGGCAAGCACTGTGTTCACACCATACACATGAATGGGGTTCAGTGAATACATTATATCAACATGGTAGCACATGGACTTTTTTGTGTTGTTTCTGTAATCAAAATGCCCGTTCTCTTTCCCTCCATCATCATTCCAGTTGTTTGAGAGAGATCCCAGTCGCAGGTTGGGGGTGGTAGGAGACATCCGTTTACACCCATTCTTCAAGACCGTCAACTGGCCAGCACTGGAGAAGAGAGGAGTGGAGCCTCCTTTTAAGCCCAAAGTGGTATGAGCCGATGATTTTGTGTCTGAACAAACTATATCTTTCCTAAAATGCATTTGTGTAAATATGACTCAATGCATTCAGGTTACTGATTACGTGATGCTTTGTTGCATTAACCTGACTGAAATCACTGACCTTCCACCCACAGAAATCCCCCAGCGACTGCAGCAACTTTGACCGAGAGTTCCTGAGCGAGAAGCCACGGCTCTCCCATGCAGACAAGAACCTCATCGACTCCATGGACCAGCGAGCATTTGCTGGCTTTTCCTTTGTCAACCCCAGACTGGAACACATGATAAGCAAATGAAAAACCAAAATGGCTCCCCTGTGGGCACGTTCTTGGCCCTGCACTTCGAAATAGATTCTTGTCCTATTCCCTTTATCTTCATATGGTCTAAGTTCAACTGGATGAATAACAAGGAATTCAAAGAATTTGGGCTCAACTATACTTTTATGAGAAATGAAATAAAAATGAAACAAGGATGTTTGCTGACATGTAAAGCAATAATCCTGTCTCAGCTGTCAAACTGTATAGGTGTATAAAACAGTATAAAGCTCTATGAAATTAAGGGAGATTTTGAAGAAACCAGTGCTACAGTAATCAATGCAGGGGGAATAGTCAATGAAGTGTTCTGTCTTTTCTTACTTTTCTGTCATTTTTCCTTGTGATCCCACTTTGAATCTGTACGAATCATCTCATGTACTGTATTTGAAAGTATTTTATTCACAGGCACATGCCTGACACCCTTATTGAGTTTTTAGAAATATATACTTCCAGCATTGCATGTGCAAGTTAAGAGAGTTCAGTGGTACTCGCCCTGTATGCTTTGCCTATTGTATGCCACCTATTACACTCCACCTGTGTATAATTGTGTGTTACAACATGCACACAAGTGTGTGGGTATGTTTTTCTTTTTAAGGTACAGTTGCTGGCACTGTAGTCGGTAACATTGTCTGCTGTTGAATGATCCCCTGATTCTGTGATGCCGATGTCTGGCAGATATATGGGCATCATAAAAAGACTTGTGCTACAAAGTCGGGGGAAGTTGAATTCCTCTGAATTGAAATAATGTTATTGCAGAAGCGAATAGTTCCCTCCCTCACTGACTGCGTATGTCTTGAGAAACTGGAGGTGCTCTAAGCACACCCCAGAGGCTCACATACCCTCACAAGAAGTAATCTGTTTTTTTGTTGTTGTCGTTGTTGTTGTTTTTAAGTTTAGCAAAGGATTTTTGCATGGGAGGCTTCTAGTCTTTTTGTGCCATTGGTGTCCAACCTCTTGAACGTGAAACTGGAGCAGAGTGCAAACAATCATTCCATACAAAATATTAATTTTCTGGGCTGTCATCAGACTTACTGGAAAGTTGCAGTAATGGCACATCTAGATGTATTGAAGGATGTGTCATTTTGTGTGGGAGGGATGGGCTTTTCACTGTAAGCATAGGGTCTTATATGTGTTATATTACTTGAATGTAGGAATTTGAATGTGAAAATAATAGTGCTGTATATGGAAAATGAATATGTATATTATTATGAGCTGTCTGTGAGTAACGGGTGTACTTTTTATACTCCTCATCTTTTACATCTGATTATAAATAAATACATTGTTAACTCTAAATCCCTGCCAGCCACTGTTGTTTGGATTCTTTCTTAAATGCATTAACATGTGTTGTAAACTTGTATGTCTCAAGGCTTCATATGCAGAAGCTCTTACAAAAACAGAAATCCTTTTGTAAAGATTCACACACCTTAGAAATTCCAGCACTAATCACTGCATTCCTGCTGCTATGGTGTGGTCCTCTGGTCACTGCTGGCTCCCAGTGATTGTTTGCTATATTTTAGGCCTATATTGCCTATATGCCTACATTGGTCCGTGTGACATCTGCAGTACCCCACCTCAGACAACGTGAGATCCTGTTGGAGGGCACCAAAACATGTCCAGGTACCGCAGGGATTTTTAGAAAAACCTATCGGGGTCGACTGCCATCTAGCGGTCAGGTGCTATAATTGCACCTCCTCGTGTAACGTGTGAACGAGAGACGATGAGACATTCCTGCAGTGCGCACGGCTCATGACCTGTCCTCGTCCTCTGTCCCCAGCAGTAATCCGCTGCCTGCTGCAGGATGTGGACATGGAGCAAACACCAGACATGAAGCAAAAATAAAGAAATAAATAAAGAAATGCGGCGACATGCAGTGAGCAGTAAACCTGCTCCAAGTAGTTGAGAAATTTGCCTTTATGTAAACAGCCAAACCAACGCAGCATTAAAGTTGTACACCTTTGAAAATAAAACGAGCACTCACAATTGTCAGATTAAAACGCATAATCCAAAAAGCGAAGTAACGAAATCAATTTTTTGCCTCTATGTGTTTATTTAATAACCCCAATTTCCTTATATTAGTTGCCTGGTGCTCTGTTTGAAAGCTTACAGAGAGAGCAGCTCTGCACTTTAATAAAATGACTGAACGAATTTGGGAGTAAATGCCTGCCCCCTTTTGATTTATTCATGGCTCTCCGATTGTTTCGACTGTTCAGGCAAGATCCGACTGCTTCTCTGTAGCCCGCATTTATTGTACTGTTTCCACCTCAACGCCTGCAAAACGCGGATATTTTTTTCTTTTGTTATAATAGACATCCGATGGGTTGGTCTATTATGGAGGATGATCTGAGCCAGTATCCTATATGTGGTCCAAATGAGCGGCAAAACCTGTTTCGGGCTACAGATTAGGTTTGAAGGCTCCCAGAAACGCCTTCCGAAACGACTAATACGCTCATTTAATAAAGAAAGCACATTTGTAGTGGGGAATAGATGGACTTTGAGCATTGCACTCACAGTGTCAAGGCATATTTCCAGCAGTTTCTCCCTCCCTCTCCTCAAAAAAACCCGACTTGAGATCCTCGTGCAGCAGAAGTACCGTACCAGGAGTGACATGTACAGTTTTATGCAGCCATCACGACAGGGCGTTATTGTGGTTTATTTTAAAAAGTAACTGCTCATTCAGCCTTTAATTGCGCATTTTTGTTTAGTTAACAAATATCATATTGAGAGGAAATTAAGCAACTCGAGGTCATCTTCAATAACACAATCTATAGGCTACTTCATTATAAATGGTATTATTTTTTGGAGCAAAAAACACGGCACTTATCGAAAGTGGGTCGATTACATGTGCAATTAATTCCAGCTCAACCAGTAACTAAGTGTTGATTCCGCTGGGGATAAAACCCTTGAACGACTGTTCACGTGAACCATCGCGTTCGTATAAGCATGAATGCTAATGAAAGCCGTTCTGCTTTTTTTCTTTTCTTTTGTGCGTAATATAGATTTTGGTCTAGATTCTGGTTGTGTGATATTTTATTGTGTGTGTGAAGATGGAAGTCAGTGTGATGTAGCCGGGCTCAGAGGCATATAGGCGGCAGAACATGCGCAGTGGCCATTTGTGCCATATTGGAATGAGGTCGTGAACGAGAACTGCGTCAAGCTAGCGGGACGCTGCTCGAGCGACGCCGGAAGTCTCGCGATTTAACCCTCAACGCGGAAAGTCTCGCTGTTGCTCGAGCGACGGTTGCGACTCCCGCCTCGCTGAGCCCTTTATTTTGAAACGGTCGACCGGGGTACCGCGCCTCCTTCACGTGAGCTTGACGTTGCTGCGAGCGAGCAGGCGGAGAGGAACGGCATCTAAAAACCGACTTGGAAAAACTACTTAGCGGTAAGGGGCGAATTTTGCGACTAAATATTCACATACTCTGTGTTGTTTGTTACAAATCCCTAACGGTGTTTTGCATTGTGGTGGCGCGTTCGTCTTTTTTCCCGTCTCTCAAAAAGATGAGTCGGGTTCGGTCGAGTGTAAGCGCCCTTATTGCTCGTCAGCCTGCTCTTATTGCTCAAGCTGTGACGTTCAGTAACTTGACTCGGACACAGGCGATTTTACCATGTGTCTACCGAGTCCCACACGGTCGTTCTGCATTGAGGCCGGCATGTGTATTTATTAGCCAGCGATTTGTTCATCTTCTCGATCGGTATTTGTCATGTTCTCCTCGGAGTGAAAGTTAGACCGTCGGCGCTGTAGTCTCTCTCTCTCTCTGCAAAGCCGTTGCGTTAATGGCCCATCTCTGAATGCTGCGGTTCGTCCGTATACAAGCAGTGCAACCTTAAGCTAGTTTCAGTTCGGGCATTGTGTGGAAATTTCCAGCGATTTGGCCTTGAGTAACTACGTATATTTCTAATGTCGAAGACTTACATAATGAAGGTTGCACGACCTCAGTCGATGTGTGTTTCTGTGTAGCTCCGAACAAACAGCTAAATCAACTCATCGGCTTATGGACGCGGCTCGCTGTGGTCTGCCTGTACCCGATGGACGGGATGATGCCCTGTAGGTTGTCACATTCCGCGTTGACTTATTGCAACCGATTTTTCTCCTGCCTCTTAACTTCCCCATTGTGCAACTTGAGTGATCGCCTGGCAGCGCTGCTATGCGATGGCAGCGAGCAGCATTAACGCCGGTGGATGAAACGGCGGCGTTATTTGTGCGGAGGAAATGTGGATTTGCGTTTTCAGCTCCCCGTTTGGGCTGAAGTTAGAGCAGGTCGACCAGTTGACAGAACTAGTTTGACGGAGCCCGAGGATCCTCTGAAGCAGCAGGCCGACTCCCATGGCTGGGCTTCAGTGCAGCCCTTTGTTGGCAACCGTAATGTCCATATTAATGACGTTTGGGGGAGTTAAAGTTATTTAGATCGCCTTGGCAGGTGGAAGTCATCCCAGGAACCTGATGGGACCCTCCACTGGGCGGCACAGTCATTGGTTTGTCAAGATTATTAGAAGTATTATGAGGAATGCCATGAAATGTCAACCTACCTCCACTTTGTTAGCCTTTTTAAAGAGGTCATTAAATTCCAGAATAAAAGAAAGAAAACCCCCCATATTTTCTCACTAACCTACTGTACAGTGCTATTGACTCATCAGCCAGATGGTTTGGGTTTTACGGTGCCAAGTCTTCAGGCATCAGTCAGTGAAATTTTTGCAGCCGCCCCGATGCAAGCGAATCCACAGACATCTCTGTGGTCAGGTTTCATTGGCACTGCTGAAGATGTAGTTGTGATGAAAACTGTCCACAGTGAGTGTTGGTCAATGGGAGTTTGGTGGACTTTGCACACAGCTGCTGGATTTCAGTACTGATATGTCAGAAACCTGCCACCATGAACCCAAAACTAAACTAAACTTGATTGAACTAGACCTACAGTTTTTTAACGAAGCAGATTTGTAACACACAGTGAGATAAAACCATTGCAAATAATATGAAAAACAGCAAATCAGGATTATTTATGCTCCAGTGTGGACGCGAACAGGAGGACATACTAATTGCCTTATTTTCCACTACATTACTGCTTATAATGTAATGTCATCTACTGGTGATCAGCAGATGCCGTTAAATAGTGTTTGGGGAAATGTTTCAGAAGCTAATTTAATTTCATTGAAAGTGGAGTATGATTTTATTTCCAGGAGAAGCCGTACTGTGTGCGAATGTGCATTTTGTCAGATTGCATTTCCCGCCCAGGGACCTCAGAGGTTCAGGAAAGTGTGCATAGAAATACTCAATTGCATGCTAAGTGCTGATGAGAATATGATTCAGTAAGTGCTTGTAAAGAGGATGTAGTATGGATCTCAGTTGTCTGCGAGTGCCTGTTTGTATGTGTGTGTTTGTGTGGGTGTGTGCACTCCCTTTCTCTTTCAGGTTCAGTCAGTCAGAGTCTCGGGTGGTGCAGAGAGATTCAGGCACATTGCTGCTAGCTGTGGTCCACACAGACCACTTACCGCGTATGAGACAGGGGAAGTTGCATTTCTTCCTGTCTGCCCGTGCAGGCAGAGGCCGTGCCGCTCCGCCAAGTTAAGCGTTGTAGAAACCAGCAGGGAGCAAATGTTGAAAGCTTGTCTTTAGAAATTTCAGATGATACTTCTCAGAAGTGGTGCAATCAATGTACCTCTTAGAGGTGGAATATAGGCACTGCGTTATTTTTTTGAGAATGATTCAGTTTTGTCTTGTTGAAATTGCATCAAAAACAAAAAGTCCTGAAATTGATTGTGAGTTTGTAGGTAAATACTTAAAATCCCGCCACGAATTCATAAAAGATCAAATATCTGAGCTCAGCATCAGGTGTGAGAATACAGCTTCTTAACTTTAGGGCTGTGTTTCCACTCCTGTCTCCACTGCTCTTTTTTTTTCCACTCTTATGTTTGGAGCATGACCCCAGAGACAATAAGGCCCTCTGGTGTGTGTGTATGTCGGGGGGGGAGGCAGAGGGAGTCTGGGGCAAGGTCGCGGGTGAAAGGTGGCGCTGATCCCAGCGGAGCACGGGGGTCGCAGTGGCAGTCCGGTCGCTGGGAGGGGGTGGTTTCTGGTGGTGGCCCTGGTTTTAATTGAGACGTCAGACGTGACAAAGACGGGCCTGACAGGCCGGCTGAATGGAGCTGCCGTGACGGAGCAGCTATCCTCGGTGTCCCATACACCGCTCTCCCCGCTGCCGTCACGCCCCGCGCTCCCTTCTTTCTCATTCATGCCATCTCTCTTGTTGCATTAACTTATTTCATCTGCTTGTCACAATACTGCAGGTCAGTTTGATGTGTCAGAGCTTGATGTGCGTGTCCACATTCACGTCAGGGCGCTGTTTGAAATGTTCACACCGGGGCAGGAAAAGGCATACGATCGCGCCTTTGTCGAGAGATGAGCCCGAATGAGTTTCACAAGCAGAGGTGGAGCTGGATGAGATTAGCATAGTTTAATGTTTTGCCCGCCGATCACGTACCATCTGGTGTGATACGTAGGTGGTAGCCTGTGCCACCTCCAATGAATGGCAAATATGCAGCATGTAGTTTGTGGTTTTGTTCGCCACTTCTCGTGTTTCGTTCTGATTGAGCGTAACAGTGGATTTGGTATCTGAACAACTCTATTGTCAAGGCCGAGGAGTCCTTGATTTCAGAGTGGCTGGAGGAAAATCCAAACAAATGCAAATTCATTTAATGTTGGCCCTGAAGCAGGGCTTATAAATGAAGGCTGTTCAATTTATGTCTTTCTTGAGTCTGCAGCTTGACTCTAAAGTTGGAGGCTGCTTTGCCGGCTAATTAGTGCCACAGTTGCCGGTGCGTTAATGTGTTTGACTGTTGACTGATAATATTTTTATTCTCTGCGGCTGCGGGCTGGTAGATGTCATCTGTCCTAGCTGGTGGAGCAACTCCTGATCTTCATTTCTTCTTTGTGTAACTTCCTGGTGATTCGGTTTGGCCTGTGAACTGCTGAGTGGGCTGTTACAAGCCAGCGGTATCACCTGTCTCATTAATCTTGTTGAAAACAGTATCGAGTTCAGAGATTATTGAATAACGTTGAGATCTACTGAGGGTGATTTGATTCAGCGCAGGCACACCGTATTGTGCTGCGGATCACTACGAGGAAGGCGGCTCGGTTAGGCGCTTGCTTGTCTATGTTTTGGACCAGCGCTCATTCATTTACTCTCGTTGGATAATGATCCACCTCCTCTGTTCCTCCTCAGAGCTCCTAGTCTTGGCCTTGAGGGGGCACCAGCATGAGTCAGGAGTCACTGGAGTCTGGTAAGAACTACTCTGTGAACAGCTGCGTGAAATCAGCGAGATAATATGTTTTGGAAAGCAGGTTTGGAAAGAGAAATGTGTTGCGTGTTCCAGATGGAGACTCAGCTCAGGATGTGTGTGACTTCAGCTGGGATGACTACCTGGAGGAGACCGGAGCCGTGTCTGTGCCCCATCACGCCTTCAAACATGTGGGTGCTGACAGCCTTCACAGCTAACACACAGCAGCTATTCATAATCTGTTACTAAACATCTGTGTAAAGTCCTTATTAAGTTTCAGGTAACTGCTGGTTGGTTTCAAACTATGTATTAAGTCTGAAAGCATGACTCAAATGTATGGAATGAGTCAGCTAGTAAAGCCGTTAGTTAGGTGAACAGCTAGAAAAGCACCCAGTCATAAAGGGGAAACACAGAAGTCACTGTAACGTCACCAGCTGTGACAAGGCTTCTTTAGATAACCACGAGACAACACATGATGAGTAGCTGCAAACTAGCAGCTTGGTGTAACTGGAGTAAGAGCCAATAACGGCATAAAATAACAGTCAGGTCAGTTGTATTTGAATAGCACACTTCACACAGAGGTGAACTCCACATGCTTTCCAGGAAAACAGAGAAAACATTAAACAAATGAGGTAGAAAACATATAAGTCGTCTTTTCTTTGTGCACTTTTGTAAGTTTTTTTTTGTCTAACAAGCTGCAGAACTTAAATCAAAATGTAGTGTGTGAGCAGGTCAGTGATTCCAGGCATCTCCATTCTGCAGGTGGACCAGGGCCTGCAGACCGGACTGACCCCAGGCATGAAGCTGGAGGTGTGTGTGCGCTCGGAGGCCGACAGTCCGTACTGGGTGGCCAACATCATCACCACATGCGGCCAGCTGCTGCTGCTGCGCTACGAGGGCTACCAGGACGACCGGCGTGCCGACTTCTGGTGTGACATCTTGACGGCAGACCTCCACCCGCTGGGCTGGAGCCGCCAGCACGGAAAGACCATGAGGGCCCCTGAGGGTGAGGCGTGGCTGCTGTTGGCATGGTGGATGCCGGAAAAGTTGCAGGCGTCTGTTTTTCCTGCACGCTGATCGTATAAAACATGGCTGACGTGCGGAGGGTCACGAACACAAGCCATGAAAAGTCGGCCCGGTGCCAAACATAAATCATTTTATTTTGTAAATGAAATCCACGGTTAACTCACAGTTATCTTAACGATGAATTGCAGATGTAGTGTGTTTTAAATGTAGTGCAAATATAGCGCTTCCACTTTAAGATTTTTTTTTCTTTTTGTGTGAGTGCTTCAGGGACAGGCGAGCTGTGGATGAACACGCTCTGCAGTGGAGAGTGCGCTCGGTTTCTTGTACCATGTATCTGTTCCCAAAATGCTATTTAATGGTGGAGCTCAACTAAGTAATTGCACTTTTCATCAGCATAGCAAGGAATAATGAACAGTGTTCTCTCGGTACACTGCTGCCACTGTGGTCTCTTCTAGTTTCGTGAGAAATACTTTTGCCTGGAAAATGGCCAAGAACTTTGCAGTTTATCTTTTTTTTTTTTAATTAATGCAATATAATTAGCCCTTGACACCTAGACATGTCAGCTTGTTAAAACAAAGAAATATTAGGAAACAAAATACAAGAAAAATACTTGATTGGGCTGTTCAGGATGCAGTTGCTGCATGATACAGTTGACACAGATGGAAGTTGTTGACAGCGTTACAAAAAAGTCTGATTAGATGTATTCATCTTTCAGTTAACTGCAGTAGTAATTCTTATTTTTGTGGCTTATGCAGGGATTCAGGGTGACAAGGGGAGAGCAGGCTGAGGAGTGCGTGTGTGATCTTGAGCCCGGTTGGTGGTTTGGTTACTAAAATCAACACTGTGTGTATGATCCAACTCAGGTGTGCGTGAGAAGCACCAAGACTGGGAGGCTCTGCTGGAAAAGGCCTTGGCAGAGGAGTGCAGCGCGCCTGCCAGCCTGCTGGAATTGGTAAGGCAGGAGAACGGAGCAGCTGTCTTCTTACAAACTCCTCACACCCAGGGCGGGGCGCTCGTGTCCGTTGGTGCCAAGAACAATCTCCTCTATCAGCACTGATTTGATTCATTTGACCACTTTAAAACATTTAATGCGGTTAGAAAAACTGTTGAGGTTGTCATCATGAAGTTGGACCTGCCCCGTTATTGTTCAAGTGGCGAGGCAAGTTGGCTAAATACAACTGACATTAGAAAAACAGCAAGTCGACAGTTTATACCCTCAGGTGATCAGAATTGTCAACAGTGACTCTGCAGTGTTCGCTCTCACGCACGCACGCAAACATGTTTGCTGCTTGTATTTATTGTCTTAGAGTGGATTTAAATCTCCAAGTGCTCTGTGTTTGTTACGCCCATTTTGAAATGGCAAAAAGGCAGTTCGCACTTAAAATGCCTTAAAAGGCTGTGAGCTTGTGTTTACGGCACCGAGGCTGTGCTGCTGAAAACAAATTTGCTGTAGGAACAGCCTGTGAAATTCTTTGGAGCCATTAGTTAGCTTTCAGTGACTGTGCTTCAGTTCTGCCACTTAGTCATGCAGCGCATTCTCTCCCAGTACAAATTCCTCTCCTTGCCTAGGCGTGTGTTCGTTTGTTGGTGTTCGTGTGTGTGCTATCAGCTTCTCATTTACCATCCCTCATCCACACCCCCCCCCCCCCCCTGCAGCCCCAGCGTGGAAGAGACCCAGTGGAGCTCCTGTGTGCAGGCTGCTACGTGGAGCTGCAGGACAGCGTTGACCTGGGGCTGGCCTGGGCTGCCGAGGTAGAGGAGAACGTCGGAGGAAGGCTAAAGCTGCGCCTGGTAGGCACAGAGGGCCTCCCAGACACACCCGCAACCCTCTGGCTCTTTTACCTCCACCCACGCCTCCACCCACCCGGCTGGGCCAAAGAGCACGGCTGCACCCTCAGGCCTCCCTCAGGTCAGTGCTGCTGACCTCAGGTCGGATTTTTATATTTAGAAACATAAGAAAGAAAGGGAAAATGATTTCTAGATCTCAAGGTTTACAGCCAAAGCAGACATGACTGATATTCTCGGATGGAAAAACACGTGAAGAATTCACAAGGCAGTCTTGGACCGGATGCATGCCTGATTATGTATCTGATGTTTTCTTACTGGTTACTAGAGAAATCACATCTCATGTTTATTCCTACCCGCTCAATCAGATCGGCCATTACTCCTCATTTGTCACGTTATGTGAGTTATATTTACATTTTCCAATACTTGGTGCATGCTGGTGGAATGCAAGCAACCAGTATTCAGAATGTGATGGTGTCCCAGCAGACCTTGAAATTGATTTTCCGTGCAGGTTTAGATAGATCATTGTTTTCAGGGCCACGATCTGCTAATGCCCTTCAAGTGAATAAAGTTTGTTAATATGCAAGATGTATGAAGCACCGCAGGCGATATCTCTCTCCTGACACAGCTGATCTACCTTCTGGTACCACCACTGCTAAAGGCTTATTGATATTTAATGCCAGGCTTTTATTGCTAAAATCTTATGTGTGTGTGTGTGTGTGTGTGTGTGTGTGCTCGCGCACCTTGTTTTTGCAAGTTAATAACAGAATGTAGTGAGCGGTGGTGGTGCATTAAACTGATCATAATTACAGCCTTTTGTATTGCTTGTATTTTAGTTTCATGAAAGAAAAAGGAAGAAGCAATGCTTTTCTATGTGCAATGAAAGCTATCAGCTGAAGTTCAGCCTTATTAATTCCGCACATCATCTTGTTTATAAGGCCTCCTGGAACATGGCACCCCTCAGAAGTTAATGTGTTGTTGTTTTGTTTGCTTGTTTCATTAATTGTGGTGACCGACAGCCCCATTCCAAAAGATGGGACGCTATAAAACATAAACAGGATTGTGATAATTTGCTAATCCTTTTTGACATTTACTCAATTAAAAACAGTACAAACACAATATATTTGATGTTTTACCTCATCAACTTGTTATATTGGAGGTTTAGAACAATACACACACTTTGTGTTAGTCCAGTTCAGCCATCTAGGTGTCATTATTCCCAGAAAGGAGTACGTTGGTTAAAGTCAGATGTGCATCCTACCTTTTCATGAAACATTTCTTTGATAATCAGACTATACAGCAGTCATCAGGGCGTCACATTTAGCTCTTCAGCAGCTGATTTGCATGGATTTGTTTCAGACCTGTTGGCCCTGCGGACAGAGAAGGAGTGGGAGGAGGTGAGGCAGAGGATCAGCGACCTGCCTCAGGATGAAGCTCTGACTGCAGAGTTCAGTAAGGTACTGCCAGCCGCGCTCTTATTTGTTCTTGCTGTTTGTCTGCTAGTCAAGATCTGATCATTATGCCATAAGCAAAGAGTTGCAAAATTTCCCTCCAAACTGGGTGTGAAGAGCTGAGCTTTTGGAAATGACTGAACGCGCACGTGTGTGTGTTGTGTGTCTCAGGATCAGCCTGCCATCGCTGCTCATTGTTTCAAGGAAGGAATGAAACTGGAGGCTGTTGACCCCACCGCTCCTATTTCCATCAGGCCTGCCTCTGTCACCAAGGTAACAGACTTTCCTATCAAATCTGTCTCTCCTATGCTGCAATGCCTCTCTCCTGTTTGCAGTTTATTGGACTTAGTTGGTTGTGTTCATCACCACACAGTGTATTTTGTTAATTCTGTAGCTAAAAATGATCTGAAATGTCTTTTTCAACCCAAGATGTTGCTGTTCAATGACAGTGTTGCAGACGTAGTTCTTTACTTTACTTTAGTGTGACTCAGTGAGGGGAAAGCGGTTGGTTAAAACTTTACAGCTGTCAATTAAGAATGTCCCAAAATGACCTCCTCTCCGCCTCAGGTGTTCAGCGAACAGTACTTCCTCGTGACGATGGACGACCTTTGTGGGATTGAGGAGTCAGAGGGTGCCGGGAGGTCCTTTCTGTGTCACAGAGACAGTCCAGGCATCTTCCCTGCTCAGTGGAGCCTCAAAAATGGACTCCCTCTCAGTCCCCCACCAGGTCAGCTCTGCCAAATGTTGTCCCTAGCATGTTGTTTTATCAGCTGTTAGTGATGTCAAGACTTAAGGAATAGCGGTGATTAGATCACTGATGCTTTCTTTCCCTCTGTCCCTGATTTCATTTGCCTCTCTCTTTCTGTCCATTCTGTCTTTATTTGATCATGTGCAGGATACCAGGGTCCAGACTTTGACTGGGCAGATTACCTGAAACAGTGTGAGGCCGAGGCAGCTCCACAGCATTGCTTCTCAGCTGTAAGTTAACCTCCATTTTACCAGTTCACACCGGTCAGGCCGCTGTGTAAACGACTGTCTAACGTCCACGACACGTGAAAAATCCACCACCAAGGGCCGGTCAGACCCACACTTTCAACAAAGGTCACTTAGAGAGCCAAATATGAGATGAGCGATGAACCAGCTCCCAGCGTGTGCTGTCCCTCGGTCATTGTCGAAATGACAATTAAATATGACATTTGTTTTAGATTAATATTATTATATTACTGTCGTAAGAAGGCTGCATGAGGTCTGTGCTGTGATGCAGTGTGCCTGCATGAATGAATAAGAATTTATTCAACCATTAGCAAGCTGTCAGAGCCAAAGCCTCCTTCCTATTACTTGGCTTGCATTATTCAAGCAGCAGATCAGACTGCTGAGATCTTTTTTACTGAAATAAAATGAACGTTTTACTGTATTCAGGTTTAGTTTGTGTGTGATTTAACGCCATCAATAGGATTAGGTCCAGATTTATTTTAAGAAAGAGAGACTGACAGTTTTCCTCTGAAAGGAATATACTGTAGCATCCTGTAAAGTGTGACACCTTCTGTATGTCATGGCCACCTCTTATCATCTCTGCAGCAGGCATGTAAGCAAATTCCGCTCTGTTTGCAGCCTTGTTGCCATTATTTTTTGATAGATTTTATAGTTGACTGTCGTAACATCTTCTGGTCATGTGACAGAATGTAGGAAATGAGATTTAACCCATTTGACTGACATTTTAATCAAATGTGATGATGCCATGTGTCCACGGTGTGATGAGCTGTTAACAGCAGACTCACTGTGACCGTGTGGCAAATATTTGTATTTCTATATGGGTTTTCATGATGGGCACAACTATCCTTTGCTGTGAAATAGCACTCACATGAGTTTTTTCCCCTCTCTGTTTACTTGCCAGGAGCAGTGCGACCACAGCTTCAAAGAGGCCATGAAACTGGAGGCCGTCAACCCGCTGTCACCTGAGAACATTCACGTGGCAACTGTGACCAGGGTGAAAGGGCAGTACGTTTGGCTCAGCCTGGAAGGTGAGACGGGGTACTTAAAGTGAGCTTACAACAAAATGAACACGTCTAATCTCTGCGCAGTCCTGCACCACATGAACGGCCATGTCATGTGAAGCATGTGGAGCTGATCTCAGTTTCCTGGCTCCCTGGTTGAGTAGCTGCCTTTTTATTTTCTATGGAGAACACCAGAATGTTTATGTCACATCAGTTTGTACACAAGATCGCAGCCTTAGAGATTATACCGTCTCCTAGAGAGGCAGAAATTGTTGCAGGGTTGCACAGTTCAGACAGCATCTTAAAATTCAGCTGTTTTCGAGCACCTGAAGCTCTTTAAAAGAGGTAGTAAGAGTCGCCCTCCGACACCTGATCAGATTTGATTGATGGTGGTGTCTCCCTGCTACACCTATCTCCTACAGTAAGAAGATGATTAAGAGCAGAAGCTTTCGGGGCTTTTTAAGGTTGATGTCTGTTCATTTTGATGTCTGCACACTGCCAACACAACACTGTCATTTATTATATCGTTGACGTGTGTGTGTGTGTGTGTGTGTGTGTGTGTGTGTGTGTGTGTGTGTGTGTGTGTGTGTGTGTGTGTGTGTGTGTGTGTGTGTGTGTGTGTGTGTGTGTGTGTGTGTGTGTGTGTGTGTGTGTGTAAACTTGGATTCATGTGAACAAGAGATGAAGAACCTAAAAGGTTTACTGTTGCGTGACATTTGTTTGATTAGAATTGTAGCTGAAACATTACATAATATTAAGGTAGAAGGAGTGATGTGTGTCACTGAGTTTCACATCCACAATCACTGTTGTGATTTTCTAATGTGTGTGTGTGTGTGTGTGTGTGTGTGTGTGTGTGTGTGTGTGTGTGTGTGTGTGTGTGTGTGTGTGTGTGTGTGTGTGTGTGTGTGTGTGTGTGTGTGTGTGTGTGTGTGTGTGTGTGTGTGTGTGTGTGTGTGTGTGTGTGTGTGTGTGTGTGTGTGTGCGTGTGTGCGCAGGACTGAAACAGCCCATGCCAGAGGTGATAGTTCATGTGGACTCCCTCGACATCTTCCCTGTCAGCTGGTGTGAGACAAATGGCTATTCACTCGTCTACCCCATCAAACCCTCAGGTATACATCACAAGTCATCATGTGGACTCTCATGCTCTTTGCATGTCTGCCTTAACAAGACTGTTACTGACGCCTTGACAACATAATGTAATCTATTGTTTTTTCTTACCCTGATCTCCAAATGAATGGCATAATGTCGTAGTGTGACTGGACTCGCAATAGTCTGTGCTTTGTTTTCCAGTTGAAAAAGAGAGGAAGATTGCTGTGGTGCAGCCTGAGAAACAGTGAGTATAACAGGAAGGGCAGGGCGTTGACTGAATCCAATCACCTTTCAACATCTGACTAAATCTTCATCACTTTACAGCCGAACTCCACCTAAGTCAGCGTCACCTGATGCTGTCAAGCAGCAGATGGCCAACCAGTCAGAGACAGGTGAGCGGTATGTCTGAGGTCTCACTGAATGAGTCCGCAGTGTGATGTGTGCTCTCCTCTGACTCTCTCTGTGCCTGTTTGATCGTTTGTATCTCAATTTGTGTCCACGTGCAGGACAGGGGAACGGGAAATACTGCTGTCCCAAGATCTACTTCAACCACCGCTGTTTCTCTGGGCCTTACCTTAACAAGGGACGCATTGCAGAGCTGCCTCAGTTCATCGGCCCTGGAAACTGTGTCCTCGTGCTCAAAGAGGTGAGAAGGGCTAGTCCAGCTGTAAACTGTATGAATACCACCAAAAGACAGATGTCATCTCTCAGTCCCGAAACACAGGCAGGAAGGTTCAAAGTCAAAAGTTTCATTTGTCCAGTTTTAGTTTCCGAACAAATAGCTGCACAACTAATGCTGCTAAGCATGTCCATACATCCATCTATTATCTATACCGCCTATCCCTTTCGGGGTTGCGGGGGGCTAGAGCCTATCCCAGCTACAATGGGCGAGAGCTGCTAAGCATGTTAGCATGCTAAAGTTAGCATTTAGCTCAAAGCACTGGTGTGCCAAAGTCAGACAGCTGCTTACATGGCTGTAGACTCTTTGTCTTGTAATTGTTCAATTAGTTTTTCATTCCTTTTATATATACTTGAGTCATTTTGGAGATGCCTGATAGCCACTATCTCACACCATGGTGTGGAGACTACATTTCCCATAAGCCTCACTGCATCGGCAGGAAGAGGAAGACTACTTGCTCCTCCTGCTCCTCGTCCTCCTTGCTCCTTCCCCTCTTCTCAGTGAAGTGATCCGCTGCCTGTCTTTTGCTCATTCTACCATGTGACATATCAAGAAACACAGATTTAGTTTCATTCACACTGAAAGAGGAGGCCCCTCCTTCTACTCTGTGTGGTAAAGCACTGACATTTCTACCATATAGCAGTCTAACTACTTGATAACCAGTGGCACACAACGTAGTGGTTGGTATAGGCTGCTAATCTACCACCTACCAACTGTCACGCAGTAATGAACGTCACAAAATGACGACGCTATGTGATGTTAAAATGCTACACAGAGCGCCGTAAATAAAATAAAAGACATAACCTTCAACCAGCAGATAACCTGTGGATGTTGCAATTCTCTGCTTGTCTTGTATCCAGGTATTGACTCTGCTGATCAACTCTGCATACAAGCCCAGCCGTGTGCTGAGAGAGCTGCAGCTGGACCAGGAGAGCCGCTGGCAAGGCCATGGAGAGACACTCAAAGCCAAGTGAGGAGAAACACCATTAAATCCTCAGCTCGAAATCCTCTGCTCTGTGGAAAACCTGCAGGAATAGCAGGAGTGTTCACAGCTGGCCTATTTTAGGACGCGTGCTGGATTAAACATGTACTTGAATGCACGAGTGGAAATAAATATCTGCGCACCGGAACCCTGCACATGCTCCTGATACTTCAGTGATCTAGCCGACAGCATTTCAGTCACTTTCTTAAGAGAGAACATGCGGCTGTAGCAACTGTGTGAGATCAAACATGAACATAACAGGAGCTGTAGTGAGCGAGAAGAGTCAGATGCATTTTGCCCTTTGTTTTTTCAACCTAATACTGTGTGGAAATATGAGAGATTTATCACTATTCATTTACCGTTCAACCTTGCTTTTCCCTACAGGTACAAGGGGAAGAGTTACCGTGCCACTGTGGAAATCGTCCGCACTGCAGACCGCGTGGCAGACTTCTGCAGGAAAACCTGCATCAAGCTTGAGTGCTGCCCAAACCTGTTCGGACCTCGCATGGTTCTGGACCGCTGCTCTGAGAACTGCTCTGTCCTCACCAAGACCAAGTACAGTAGGTGTTTTTCAGAACTAGAGAACAGTGATTGTCGAGACTTCAGATGATTTGTCGAGTGATCTGGGGTGGCTCTTTCTCATCAAAGGAGATGATGAACATGGCCTCCAATTGCTGTGATTAAATTTGTAATGGCTCAGAAATTTGCAAGCTTGCTTGTCAGTTGTGACCTTAATTCTGAACACCATTCAAACGTGCTCTCATTTAACACAAAGCTCATTCATTCCTCCTTTCCCAGAAACCCTCACTTCTTTTCATTTGCGTTGCTCTTGAATAGAAATCATCAATGGCTACATAAATGCTCCCTTAATGAATACAGACATTTTGTGGAGCAGAGGGATGCAGTTTGGGATTTAGAAACTGCAATAACCTTCCAGAGGCAATGAATGTGCAGGTACAGTTTGCTGAAAATGCGTCAGAATTGGCCTCTTTCATGAATGAACCGAAGATCACACATTTGTTGATATGTTTACTTGCTGCTGCTTTGCGGTGATAATGCGATCATTCGTCTGTTGCTTTCTCATTTGTCTCTTACGTTTTCATCTCACTTCAGACAGCGCATATCCTCCACAGACATGCTTTTCCTGTAGAGGATACATGTATTAAAATCTCTTAGATCAGTTCATTTCCATAAATAGATTAAGATGTGTCAAATGCAACATTACACAATCAGCCTGCTGTCTCGTCATCAGCATACTACTACGGAAAGAAGAAGAGTAAACGTGTTGGCCGTCCACCCGGGGGCCACTCCAACCTGGAGGGAGGCGTGAAGAGAAGAGGGAGGAGGAGGAAGAGGAGGAAGCAGCTCTTTGTCCATAAGAAGAGACGCTCCTCAGCCTCGGTAGACAACACACCTGCTGGGTCTCCACAGGTAACAGGTTTTCTTCATTAAGCATTATATGAAAGGATGCATCAGTTGTCTCACTGTCAAACCAACACTGTTCACTTCTGTTCCTCCTCACACTTGAATCTAACGTCTTTGGCTCACAGGGCAGTGGAGAGGAAGAAGATCTGGATGAAGATGACTCCCTGAGTGAAGACTCTGGCTCTGAGCTACAGGACGACCTGCAGGATGATTCTGAACAATCATTTGGGAAGTCTCAGCCAACCACACCGTCCCCCTCCCCACCGGCAACACCCAGGCCCACGCGCCGGCGCCGGAAACCCCGTTCACCCTCCTTCTCTGACGATGAGAACCGCCCTCCCTCACCAAAGGTAGTGAAAGCCACAAGGAGTTTGAAATAGTTTGAAAATATTTATCATCTGGAATTTTCATATCAAGTTTACCTTCAAGACAGTGTATCTTTTATGAATACTGTATTGCAGGGCTGCCCAAAGAGGGGCCTGCAGGTCAAAGTTGGTCCAGCAGATGTTTCTACTGGGAAAAAAAGATTTTCAGAATTTGAGCACAGCAGGCAGAGTGACACATGACACAGGAAGTCAGTCAATTAAAGGAACTTGAGAGTACCACTGTGCGTTTTAACGATACAGCGCAGTCGGTGTTTGCTTTCGTCCGTGCATGGGAAAAGGTTTAGGCAGGTTTAGTACCACTTAGTGTAAAATAAAAGTTCTCTCTGCACAGTCCATTCCTCTGCCCCACACAACTGCTTTCCTCTGCCTAGCTAACCCATTTCAAAAACATTTTGAAAGATGTTTTCACCGTGACCTGAACTTGCTCTGAACAGCTCACGGGGAAATCGGCAAGATTGAAACATCCAGAGTTTGTTCTGTGAAATGTTCAGGTCTGATACCCTTTCTTCTCAGCATCAGTTATAAGGGTTAAAATGAGCTGTGAGCCTTTCCACCTCAGCTGGGAAATCCCTCTGAGTCTCATGCTGACTCACCCTGTCTGTGTTTATAGACCTCAAAGACTGAGACTCCTCAGAAGTTGTGTTTGGACACCAGCCCGCTGGAGTGGAGCGTTACCGATGTGGTTCGTTTCATTAGGACAACTGACTGTGCACCTCTTGCACGGATTTTCCTGGATCAGGTAAGAAAATACTCAAACTTTTTGTTCATTTATTTGTTTTTTTTGACAGGATATTTATTCGGTTTCACTTTAACAAGGTCTACACCGTTTAAATAACTGCACACTTGAAGTTCTGTCATTTGTCCTCCCTTCATTGACTTTGAATCAAACTCATTGTGTTTTTGGCCTTAATTACAGCACCACCATCCAACTGGCCTCATATTTCTCAGGAAGCACTTACAGAGTATTTCCTGTTATGGGTCCAAGTTTCATGTTTTTAGCTTATTGCAGTTTACTCCTATTGCAGCTGATGCACCAGAAAATTACAATAATAATAATAATAATAATAATAATAATAATAAAACAGGCACGAATACAGTAGGGTTGTGCCCGTTGGTCTGTTTTTAAATCAAAAATATAGTTACACAAAGTCAAACGGCACTCTCGGCCAGCCTTTAACTGTTGGTACTTTTTCATGAATCCACTGCAATACAGTGTTCTTCTTCACAGCAGAAGTAAGAATACAGAACAATGTCTTGTTGTTGTGATTGTGACAGATAGTTCCCTCTCCCATGGGCCTTTAAGCACCTATAAAGTAACAAGTCAGTTTAGCAATACTAAAACAGCAATAAGTACTTTATACTCTTGTTTTGTATTCACAGTCACAAATACAGAATAACACTTTACTAGAAGGTTGAGACATAACTAATTTTAGAAAAACATCTCATATGAATTCATGCTTTTACAGGAGATTGACGGACAGGCGCTGCTGCTGCTGAACCTCCCAACAGTGCAAGAGTGTATGGACCTGAAACTGGGACCAGCCATCAAGCTGTGCCACCACATTGAGAGGGTCAAGTTGGCATTTTATCAACAGTTTGCCACGTAGCTGACGGGGAATGAACATGGACATGACTACATCCTGTTCTGTGTATTAATCCTGTGAAAAACACTGTATTTCCCCATTTTGACTTTTCTAACACTGGACATCCTTTAGAATCCTGCATAGACCTCATGGTGTCAGACAAACACGGACATGAGATCGACAAAAGCCACACTTTCCAATCACTATAAAAAGAACAAAGAAGAAGAGCTACGTAAGGTCTAAGACAGTTCAGGTGCTCTTTAGGAAGGCACAGGTGAGGAGTGAAAGACAAGAATTCAAGGCACTTTAATGTCATAAATAAGTGCAATAGCCTTTATTCCAGCATGTTTTGGGAAAAAAAAAAAAAAAAAAGCAAGCCATTATGAAGGACTTGCTTTCAAGTTCAAACAGGTTTGAGTTCTAGTTATGTTTTAATAAAGGCTTCGAAACTTGTGTCTGTCTTCAGAGTGCCTTGGATTCTTCTTTTATTTCCTCTCACCTTTAAGAGGAAGAGTGACCGAGTCCCAGTTCTATAATACCATTGGTCCTTTGTGTCCATTCATGATTCAAAGCTTGCCCTGCTGTCTCTAAAAGGGACCACGACTGAATCGCAGCTTTTACTTGTCATACCAAGTCTACAATATTTGGTATCTCTTTGTCAGCATTTGTCATCTGCTGAAGTCAGACATGAGGTGGCAGAACCTCCTAATCCAGTGATTTTTTACACTGAAGTCTAATTTCACTCAAGTATTTTCAGTGCCGATGAGGGTATGCATTATATATGACTGCCCGCTTACATTGCAGCACTTAAAACATTGTTTTTTCACATAATCATCTCACTGCAAAAGCTTGAAGATGTATCCTGGTGTATCAGCAGATTGGGAGCTTTTGAATTATGCTTTGTTTGTTGGAGACACACTAAATATTCTCAAGGAGATCATTTGGCCCGCTGATGAAGCAATGACACATAGTTGTTGGCACACAGAGAAAACTTGAAAGCAAGCAGTCATGTTGAAGTAGATATACTGATAATAGTAGAGTTGAAAGTCATAGTGAGCCGTCGCAAGACGAGGAATTAAATTTGAGTGTGAACACCAGACATGCACACTGTGCTAACACAATTTGCAAATGTTATCCAGCTGAATTAAGATCCGATCTGCTCAGCAACAGATGTAAGAGGGCCTTCTTTTCAAAAGATCAAATTACTTTCTTCTTTGAGCTTCTACAGTATGTAAGAGCAGTTTACAGTGCAAGGATTCTGTTATGGAAGCACAAGCAAAACCATGTACTGTGCAGTGGTATGCAAATATGACAGTGCATGTTTGTATATAGTGTATATAATCAGATATCTTCTAGTGCAACAGGGTGAAAAAAAATCTATTGATCCACTAACTTTCTGCATAAGCAATGTGTAAAGCCCTAAATATACAGTATATTTGCACAAAATAGGCCTAAACTTTCTCATATGGGATATATGGTCAAAACAAATTCAGCTACAGGTGATAGTTTGAGCCATTTCATATCCCTGAATAGTCGTTATTTTTAACAACTAACTCAATGATAAAATGGGCAGTTTTAAAGCAAGAAGATATTCTCAAAAAGGCTTTTGTAAATCAGTTTTTCCTCTTTTTACCAGCTCCTGTAGTGTGATTTCCTGTAACGTGCTTCATTTTGTGAGTAAAACCTCTGTGTGTTCTTTGTTTACTCATTTTCTTGTACTTTTCACTGTACTCGAAGCAATGGAACAGCTTTTTATTTCATGTTTGAAGATTGTTAACTGCTATTTAATGAGACGACGACAATTAAAACGGTAAACAACGAATTTTCGACGGTTACTGACGTTTCTCATACATTTCCCAGCATGCATTCCCTGCCATGCAGGTCACGTGATACAACGTCTGTCAACATGAGTGGGCACTGCTGGGCAGGGAAGCAGCTGGATGAACGCAAGCCGTGACCTGCAATAATTCTTAATTTTTTTTCCATACATACCTGCTGTTTTTACGGGCGTGAAAGTCACGAGGAACCGGTGCACGCGCCGTTTTCAGCGCCTGAGAGAAAATTTAAGTTTGCTAGCATAGCGTTAGCTTAATGGAGCGGAGTAGTTAGCTTGAGGGCTAGCAAGGTAGGTAATGGTAGCATCTTGGCTGCTGCATCTCCTTTTTACTCTGGACGTTTGACTGTCGGCAAAATTATACTTGCCAGTGGTTGACCTGCGCTTTACAGCACATTTACAATACGTTATTAACAGCGGCATTGTCCGTTTCATTAAATACCTGCTGGTGGTGTCTGTTATTAATGTTAGCTCGCATATTCGGGCGAAGATTCCAGGTCGAGGCAGGAGAGGTTTGCACTGCTGCACAGACCTTCTAAACCAGCTATTGATATTTAATGCTGCACCTCTGTTTTTAAAGTGTGTGGACGAGTCAGCCCCAGCTACGTTGTACCTAACTGCAACTTGTAGTGACCTTTCTGATCGACGGCTTTACTTCTCATATGACAAAAAGCAGCTATGGCTCTATGGATGCCTGAGGGAGAATGAGTGTGCGCCTGGAGGGTAGAGGATGCCAGCATCTTTCGCCGAAGCCTGTCCAGCAGAACATATCGATTAGCTGACCAACAACTGCTGGAGAGGACCGGGAAGCAAGCAGTGTGTGTGAAAAGCCACTGCTCTCGACTTTAATTATTCTCGTGCAGCGCCTCTGTCCCATGGATGCTGTTAGTGGTGTCAACATGCTGTCCCAGCTCGGAGACGTGGCACTGGCAGGTCCAGGTGGAGCAGGGCTGCCCGCTGTGTCCTTTACCAATACGTCGGTGTCCTCCAGCCCGACGCCGGCTACTGATAACCGGGGTTGTGAGAATGGCGCTTTGATGGACTCGTTTGGGATTTTTCTGCAAGGACTTCTCGCCGTGGTGGCTTTCAGCACGCTGATGTGTGAGTATGACCAGAGCTCGGCTGTGTGTCTGATATGTGACTCCAGCTGCTGATGGAACTGGACAATTATCCAATAGCATCACTCGGTTAATCAAATGCGATATTGATTTCAGCTGGAATGCCTTAGACTACAACAGGGAAACAACAATAGTAAGATAGCATGGCTTTCTGGCTCTTGTGAAGATAAATGCAGGCATTTCAGTTCAATAATACCACAGCTGGTGACTTCTTGTTTTGTTGAAGTTGTCGCTGTCGTCGTAGTAAAGACTGCGAACTCTTTAGACTTCCTGTCACATGTTTGATCCTCCCTGCCACAAAATATCGGCTTCCCCCTCTCAGGTTAAGACTTAGTCATGAAAACTCCAAATTGGAAACCGGTGTGGTTTTCAGAAAAGGTTATTATTTTGCAGATGGCATTCAGACCTTGTAAAATAATAATGATAAAACATGAAGTTAAGGCAGCAGTGACAGGGGAATAAGCTGTTACATGCCTTGATTATGTGTGTTGAAGGTTCCCTCAAACTGCAGTGAGCGCCTGCAGCTCCAGTTCTTTTGTGTCGCTGATTTGCAGACAAAAATGGTCCCAATGTATGTAGAAAAAGTTGTCCTCAATAAGGTTCATCACCTTAAAGAACTCTGTGTACTCTACAGCTGCTTCATAGTAATGGTCATAATCATTTCTCTTCACTGAGAGTGTTTTGTAGAAACTTGTACATTTCAAAATCATACTTAATAGCACAGACTGATTTTTCACAGCTGCTATTCTTTTAAAAATTCTCTGTGACTCATCAGCACAGTTTGCTCCACCTCTAGCTAAGGTGGCTTTTTATTGGACAGTAGAACTTTCTATTTAGATAGACAGGGAAACATTGGCATTGAAAAATCTCACTGAGGGTTAAGTAATGGTTCCATTCGGTCAGCGTCTGGCACAGCGCTGACAGCTGCATGACCTAATAAGAGAAGTCTCACTTCTGTGTGTCCCAGCAGCGTCAAAGCACTGAGGAATGATCAGCATTTTACTGCTTTTCTTTGCTCGAGGCAGAAGGAGTAGGCCTCCGCCTGTGTTCACATCACACCCAGCTGCACACAGGGTGTGTTTAGTCTGAAGTCACCATTTGCTTGGAGCAGAAACTGAGGTCGCAGCTCGCACTGTAACTTCCCCGCACGAAAATACTAAAAGCCTTGAGTTCGATGTTTGGGTGATATTACAATATTTAGTGCAAGCTTTGACAAGTGAGATTGGTTAATGTGTTCTCTGTGAGGCCAATGGGCTTGTGTACAAGTTAATAGTTCAGCTGAGGTATCACAGCTTTGTGCAAAGCATCTAGGGTCTGTGTCTGATGGTATGAAAGTAAATAAGCGATATCATAATGTGCTAAGGCTGCCCCCTCCTGCAGCTCATAGGACTTTAAAGAAGAGTGTAATGGGAGTGTCATGGAAAACAAGTCACTATTGTGAAGAACAGCAAGAGCTTTATGTGTGTTGAACATGTCACTGCTTTCAGCAATGAGCCGTCTTTCATAAAAACCCAATGACTCTTTTCCACAGGGAGAATATTTACAGCGAGGACTTCTAAAAAAGCCCATTACTTAGACACCCCAGAGCAAAAATGGAAAGTCAGCTCTCACTTCCAAACGATAAATGTGTCAATGCAAGCTTTTCAGTTAAACACACAACCTATAAAACCATTAAAATGCTCGTTGGAACTTTGACTGCTCGCAGGAGGATTGTAACGCGGCTAAATGAAAAGAAAAAAGATTCTGTTTGATTGAAACTGCGTTTTTTTTTTCTGTGTTTCCATGAGTGAAATGCAGTAAAGTCCCGCTATCTTTGTGGCACACTTTCTTTCACAGTGAAGCGCTTCAGGGAGCCAAAACATGAGAGGAGACCCTGGAAAATCTGGTAAGGCAGCTGAGCCAGCTTAAATTAATTTCTCTGCAAAGGCATCAAATGCAACCCTCTGGAGTGCCTGGGAAACATATCAACTGTCCTGTCTCCCTGCAGGTTCCTGGACACCTCAAAACAGGCTATTGGGATGCTGTTTATCCACTTTGCCAATGTGTACTTGTCAGACCTCACAGAAGAGGATCCCTGCTCACTGTGAGTCAGTTCTGTGTTTGGCTGTCCTCCTCTGAGCTCCCTGATTCTGCATGTTACTGATAGATTTTCAAGAAACTGCGTTAAAATGAATAAAGCTCCAACTGCAGTTTTAAGTTACATTCACTCCTCTATCTCTGCCAGATACCTCATTAACTTCCTGTTGGATGCCTCTCTGGGCATGTTGCTCATCTATGCTGGGGTGAGAGTCGTCAGTGCCATTGTAGAGTGGAGGCAGTGGGATTCTCTGCGTTTTGGAGAATACGGTGAGGACCCTGTGTGTGAGTGGTATAGTGGGAGCTCCAGCACATTCCTTAAATGCCTGTAATGCCCAATGGAGGGCAGTAGCTACCCTCCGTGCTGCAGTACTGCAATGTCATTTCTTACATTTCCCAGTGTCTTCTTTTGTTCCCAGAACAGTTTGTGTGACTCTGAAGCGGTGAAATCTAATAATGATCTGTGCTACATATCTGAATACCTAAGCAGATTTTTTTCACAGTGATCTGTCTCTCCTTCCCTGTGTGTGTGTGTGCGTGCGTGCGTGCTGCGTGCGTGCGTGCGTGCGTGCGTGTGTGTAGGTGAGCCAGTGCAGTGCACAGCGTGGTTGGGCCAGTGTATCCTCTACATCCTCATCATGATGTTTGAGAAAGTCCTCATCATGCTGGTCCTCCTCATCCCCCAGTGGAAAAAGGTCAGTAAAGATCATTATCAGTTCCCATTAATGCCATAATCATCTTTTTAATCCAAGATAGTGTAGCGGCACTCTTCAGGGCCATTATTAACATTTTTTGATGAAATAATAACACAACCTTCATCTTATGCATGCTCATTGAGATGATGAGGAGAAATGGTGGGAGTGATCTCATAAATACAGGGCCTAGGGCTGCACAATATAACGTTTCAACTTGAAATTATGATGTGCACATGTGCGATATTCACAGTGCAGGAGGCACCATGTCAAGTAAGACAGATTAACTAAAACACGTGACGCTGCAACATTTTTTGCTGCTTCACAAGGTTCTCATTATCCATGACAAATTTAAAAGAAAAGTCTGATATCACATAATTTAGCCAGTTTAATGGTTCTTGGACACATGGAGCTTGATGAGTTCCCAATGTGCTCTGCTAAAGCATGCTTTCATGGATTTATCGAACAACCAAAGCAGGCCCCACTGGTGGCCTACGATAACCTGACAACCCTTCACCAGAGCACAGAGCAAACTGGTAGCTCTGCATGTAGAGAGTGTGTTTACGTTATCAGAGCAGCATCATCCTGGTGGTGGTTAAGTTACATGGCCGGTCTGTGCACTAATGTAAAAACACACACTCAACTTGCAGTATCCAGATCTATATGTAACATTACATACATTTTGCCAGCATGTACTGTAGATTAATCTTTTATTTGAGTTTGAGAGTTTTACCATCCTCAGCTATATCGGGAGGCCTGTGTGTATCTGCCACCCCGCAGATTAATCTTACGTTTGAACATTGCTAAAATGGTAGATTACATTTAACGCAACTGTGACACACAAGTCCATCTCTCCACTTCCATTCTTCCATTCTGGCCTCAGAGACGCATACCTGAAACTGAAAGTGGAGGAGTTCAAGCTGACTTCAAGAGGGGTAACAAAGGGCTGAACCAAATGTGGTTGAAGTAGGAGGGAGGGATTTTTTGATCGAAAAGGACATACATTTAAGTGTACACAAGTGATCAATTTCTGAAAATTCTGATTGTATATCTGTACACGAATAACACACTGTACAATGACTGCTTACTCAAACACTTGATGATCACATCAAAATGTTTTAAAGCTTTACACCAGGGGTGGGCAAATTCACTCCACAAAGGGCCGTGTGGCTAACCTGCAGCGGCACACCAGACTTGACTCATTTAATCAACTGATCTCAGTCTTCAGACAGCTCATTGGTCAAACTGTGTGCTCTTGGTTGGTTGGAACAAAAACCTGCAGCCACACGGCCTTTGTGGAATGAATTTGCCCACCCCTGCTTTACACAGTAAGCTGGGTTCATGGATGCATTTAGACATGCTCCTTGAAGTCAAAGATATGTATGTCAGTCTACATGACATAATACCTAAGAGTTATAAAAGAATGTTCCCTGACCGGGAATCGAACCCGGGCCGCGGCGGTGAGAGCGCCGAATCCTAACCACTAGACCACCAGGGACATCTGTGACAGACAGGTTCCCTGTTCACAGGCAGCCTGCAGCTGTTCACGTGTGCATGTAGCAGTGAAGACGTCAAGTCTAATCTTCCACATCATATACTAAACATGCACATCAAGTGACAGGGGATTGAGTCAGGGCCGCAGCAATGAGAGTGCCAAATCCTAACCGTTAGACCACCGGTGATGTCTGTTAGTGTCAGGGAGGCATGCTCTCTGGAGGCTTTGCTGTACTTTGCTGTTACTTCCACCTCACCAAGTTTTGTCAATACTGGGATCCTGCAGGAATAGTAAACTGAATTTTTGCTCACGTACAAAAGATGAGGTGGTTCTTTATTATGCTTTAATCCACAACCTGAATAATAATTTAAAAAAAACCCAGTGTGGTGGATCTCTAGTTACAAAAACATCTTTCTTTGTGGGACCTGAAAGCCAGGATTAAGGACAAAACTACCCAGCAAATCCACTTATCCACCTTCATAACACATGCCCTTGATTGCTGATAGTCATCAGAAATCACTGTGCACAAGTACAAATGTGTCTCTGTAAAGGTGCCCTCTGAATCTTTTAAGTTATAGTTATATTTACATTCAGTGTTACCCACAGAAACGCATGATCTTGAGTTCTAACAAAGTGTTGAATGCATTTCTGTCATCATGCAACATTTTGTGCATTTGAGTCCTGTATTGTTACATCCATGACTTGCTGGCAGTCTTCTTCACTGCATTAGTGAGTTGCCTTAACTGGTAAACCAGTGTGAAATCATTGCCAGGAATGTGTATAGAGTATATTGTACTGTATAGCATAAGAACTCGTTCCCTGACCGGGAATCGAACCCGGGCCGCGGCGGTGAGAGCGCCGAATCCTAACCACTAGACCACCAGGGATGTCTCTGATGCAGGTTCTCTGTTCACAGAGTGCATGTGATAGTGGTCTGTAGACCACTAGGAGGAACATTATATTATAAATGTGATATCACAGTAGTTATGCTGACCTTGATAGTAAGTCCTGCCACTTAACATGAATAACAAGGAAAGGCAAAGGGCTCCAAGTCCAATGTTATGTAGAGGTAAGACATTCTCCCACAGAGACATTTTCACCTTTTGTCACGCAGCTTTTCTCTAATGATTTAATAGCTTGTTTATGTTCATCAGAGTCAAAAGAATTGTTTACACTGTCTTTTCAGCATGTTATCACATGTGCTAAAACAGTTGTGTGTGTTCCCTCTTCCATTTAAATAGATCCAGACCATCATTGCCCCAACTGATCTTACTGCTTCTACTTCTGATGTCTAACACAAGGTCTACTGTCTGTGTTGCTGTGTGTGCGCTTATGTCTGTGCTTGCGTGTGCGTCGTATATGATTGTGCACATGTCGCAGCTGGCTCTCCTCAATCCCATAGAGAATCCTGACCTGGAACTGGCCATCGTCATGCTCATCGTTCCGTTCTTCATCAACGTAAGTCTAATGTTACCCCATGTTTTTCTTTGTATACAACACCAGTCCTACAACTGTGCAGTGAGATTCTGTCATTGGTTACCTGAATCATGCCTGTTTTTTCATACCAGGGCCATTGTCTTGTGTGTGTATGAATGTAAAAAAAACTCTTCTCGATTTTGTTGAATAACAAAAAAATCACTTATTTTTTTGTGTTCCTTTAGGCCCTCATGTTTTGGGTGGTAGATAATTTCCTAATGAAGAAACACAGGACAAAAGCAAAGTTAGAAGAGAGAGAGGAGGACTCACGGGGGAACAGCAAGGTGCGCTACAGACGAGCTCTGTCCCATGATGACTCGGAGTCAGAGGTGAGTCTCACTGCAGCAGTACAGCTGTAGCGCACACCACAGAAAAGACATCTCACGAGCGAATACAACATATATGTAGTTGAGGTTGAGTTAAGACTTACAAGTCTTTGAGGGAGACTGAGTGAATGCCCATTGGCACTGAAGCTGCACACCTCTCCTGCTTTCCTCCAAAAGCCCTCTTCTGAGCTTCTGAACCCCTGTCTCAGCATGACATACTCTTTTGCCTGTCAGCTTTTCCTGGTCTCCAGCACTGACTGCCAACCTGGTGTGGACAAAAGTACTTGGTACTAATTCAGCACACCCTCAGTGTGAAGAGGAACGTGCCCGAGACCTGTTATGGTTGTCTGGATCATGGTTCCCAGTTGTTTTATAAGCTTGTAAAGTAGATGAGCCCAACGCAGAGCTCTGCTCCATACAGTGTTCACCCACACCCATAATGCATGAAGTCATAGCAACAGTCTGGAATAAGCACATTTTCAAGAGCAAACTCACATCAAGGGTCAGGCCCTTGATTTCTCTCAATAATCTGGTCTCTTGTTTACATGTATAAATGCAGTGTGAAAAGCTACCACACTGTTTCTAATTCAGTATTCTTGACACATAAAAAAAGTATTTCCTCACTGGGATCCAAACCCTGGGCACAGCAGTGAGAGCACAAAATCCTAACTACTAGACCACCAGGGACTTCAGCCTGTGCTGTCAAGGCATGTAGTCGGGACTCTAAATCCTTAACAGTGGTTGAGCTTCAATATACGGTCTCTAGAGGTGGTGGTGGTGGTGCACAGAAGCACTTTCAGTGTTCTCTGAAACTGTGATATCACAGTTGTCATTAAGAACTTGACAGCAGGAGGAGTGCAGCACCTACAAGGCACTTCTACTGTAGAAATGCTTTCTGTTTGATTCAACGACCAGAGGCAAAGGTGGTAGGACACCATCACACTGATGTAAATTTCACCTTTTCAGACCCTGCTCCCTGACCGGGAATTGAACCTAGGTCACAAATCTTAAACAGGTGACCATCAGACATGTCTGTGACACTAGGTTCCCAGTTCACAACTAACCCTAACTAATCACTAGAGACCAACAAATCCACCTTGCCTGGGTCCAGATCTTTGAATCTGCTCACTCCACTGAGTTGACAGTTCTGTCTGATATCAGGCAATCATTGCCCTCAAAGCAGAGTGCTGTTTGGACATCAAGTAATTGGTGCTTTTAATCGATTTAGATCAAACCCCCATGGCAACGTCTATCTTATCTTACATCTTCCACATTGGTGTTGTTACTCCTCCTTTGTTCTGGCGTACAGCTTGACAATGCTCCGCAATGAAGTTAGTCCCATCCGAGGGTCTGATTGGCTAAATGTTTGACCCCCCCTAGCAGTGCTCATTGTATCAAGCATTTTTTCACCCAAGGAACAGCTGTTTCATGTCATGAAGGCAGACAAGTCAGTCAAATTGGTGATGTTGAGTCAGAGGCTCCAAGTCAAATGTTATGTAGCCTCCTAGGTTTGTAGCACTGTGCTCTAGTGCTTGTTAGTTGAATAGTTTTAGTTCTGACCATATTGAGTTCCTGCAGTTAATTCATTTTTTCCTCATGCATTATTCA
This sequence comes from Chaetodon trifascialis, assembly GCF_039877785.1. Taxonomy (NCBI): domain Eukaryota; kingdom Metazoa; phylum Chordata; class Actinopteri; order Chaetodontiformes; family Chaetodontidae; genus Chaetodon; species Chaetodon trifascialis. The sequence goes on along the minus strand of NC_092058.1, from coordinate 25,253,027 downwards.
AGGAAATAATTGTGTTTTACACAAGAAACTCACTATAAATGTTTAGTATGCTTTCTTATCATTGCAATGAAGGAAGCCATTGATTTCACACAGTAACAGTTTCATTTGTATTGTAGTACAAGTGAAGTGAGAAAATGTAATGTCATATTAAATACTAAGCACAAATATAAAGTATATTTTCCCTGACCGGGAATCGAACCCGGGCCGCGGTGGTGAGAGCGCCGAATCCTAACCACTAGACCACCAGGGACATGTGTGATGACATTTTCTCTAAGTACGTGGAGGCAGTTGTTATAGCATGTGCCCCAGCTGATTCAGATTGGTGTAAAAGATAAGACTTCTTGATGAACACTGGGGAAATTCAGTCGTTACAGCCAGCAACTAAGCAAATATACAACTTAGAAACTCAACCAGATGAAATGGATAATGTGCCCTTATTTAATTTTAATTTGAGAAGGTGAGATTCAAGGCTATATGTGAAACACTGACTTAAATTTCAAGCACACTTATAATTAATTAATAACAGTTGAGCAGTCTAATGTGTCTAAGCAACACACTGAGTAGTTTTACTGTTACACTGCTTCACCAAATCTGTGAAAATTGATTCCTGGATTCCTAATCAGACAATTAGCTTCAGCCAGGCCTTTTCTCATATCAGTTTTAGCTTATTTATGTCTGTAAGAAGAGCTGGCAGCTTTAATGAAATCAAAGCTCAGGCTGCCAACTCTCAACTCTCAGGAGGGCTCATTTAACTTCATGTATACTGTATTCTCATGCTTTTATTGAGTGATTGAAGTGAAAACTGTATGCATTCAGGAGAAGAGGAGATAAGATAAATGACTACAAAAATTAAATTTGAATGGCTTAAAAGTCCCTCTTATTGAAGATCAAACCAAGGGGGAAAATCCCCAAAATGTGATATCCTAACTTATTCACTTGCTTAGTTAATAAAAAGGTTAAAAAAAATATGGATACATAAAGAGACAGACATCACCTACTGGTTACATCTGGTAGCAGCTGATAATGAATTGTCTCCTCATTTGTTAAATGTGATGTTGATTTATAACTGAAGCATGCTTCACTTCCCTTTTAACTGCTGTTGAACAAGCTGTTCAACATGTGATATTGTTCTTCCTGTGGTCAAATAATGAGGCAGAGATGAGAAGTATAGGTCAAGCAGAAGTCAAGAGGAAGTAATCAGGTATGCAGGTTTGGGTCTTAGTTGCTGATCTCTGTTCTGTGAGGATGGTACAACACAGTGGGCCAGTGGCACAATGGATAACCATGAATTAGAAGCTCCTTGGTTTGATTACATTACCGACATGGTGCATCATGTCATGCACAATGGCTTTTTCCTGCTCCAAACTGTCCTTATCATATCAGTCTTTAACAATCCAGCTTCAGTCAACCTCTAGTGGAAACCCAAGTTTCATTTTGCTCAGAGACAACAAAAAGCATAACTGCTTCATTCTGTCATTGGGCCACATGTTTGGAAGGTTTTAGATCACCAAAAGAAACATCATACTACTTTTCAAGTCATTTTAACCTTTGAATGGGCCAAGCAGTGAGGACAAAAGCCAGCGCCTCGGTTTGTTTCACGTGGTGCTCGTGTGCTGCAGCTGGCGTCACAGAGCACGCTTTCAGCACAGTGCTGAGCTGTGGGGGAGGGGTGAGCCGTGCTGAGGCACATTTATTCACTTGGGTTGCAGTAGCAGTACTCAGCGGGCCAGTGGCGCAATGGATAACGCGTCTGACTACGGATCAGAAGATTCTAGGTTCGACTCCTGGCTGGCTCGGCTCTCTTTTTCTTGGTGAACTGTTTTCTGTAGGCTCAAATGCAGCATCAGCTCGTGCTCTGTCAGGTTTTGGTAAGAGGAAACAGTCTAACAGTCTAAGGAAGGTAGCTTGTTGTGTTATCTTAATTACTAAAGGGACATCATATGCAAAGACACAGAACAAGAGATACTGTGGACATTAACATACATATTTACAAATTTAATGTAGACTGTATTCTCACGCTGTACTTTTTTTTTTCTGGTTCTTCTTCTTTCATTACACCCTGCAATGTTTCAAACTGATATGCTCTCAAAAATAGCAGTTGTCTTGTTTGTAGACTAATTTTTGATAAACAATAGCAGTAAGTGCAAAGCTCACTAATAAGACATTGCATTTCCTGTGCCTACTTCAAAATACAAGTCAACTTGTGTTTTGCCAGTGAAATGCTTTTCATATCAAGCTGCACAAAAGGAAATGTTTTGTTTGCATTTCTCTTAATGCAGAAATATTGTGTATTGTGTGCGCAGTGAGGACAAAAGCCAGCGTCTTGGTTTGTTTCACGTCGTGCTCGTGTGCTGCAGCTGGCGTCACAGAGCACGCTTTCAGCACAGTGCTGAGCTGTGGGGGAGGGGTGAGCTGTGCTGAGCCACATGTGTTGGCCCGCTGCATAGAAAATATTCAGTGGGCCAGTGGCGCAATGGATAACGCGTCTGACTACGGATCAGAAGATTCTAGGTTCGACTCCTGGCTGGCTCGTCTGCTTTTTTCTTGGCTTACCATTTTTTACTGGCTTAGCAGTAGCTAATGTTGAAGGACTCCTCTCCTCCTCCTCTCCACTACTTAGGATACATATGTTGTTTAGGTGTGTCTCTCCGCCTCGTGTAAAATAGAAATTTAAATGCCTTTTTTAACTCCACCCCTGGACTTTCTTTGATGGGATGAAATCTCAACAGCCCCAAAAGTTTTCCCCAAAGTTACACCCTTGCTAGTAGACAACAAGAAACATGACTGCTTCATTCTGTCATTGGGCCACATGTTTGGAAGGTTTTAGATCACCAAAAGAAACATCATACTACTTTTCAAGTCATTTTAACCTTTGAATGGGCCAAGCAGTGAGGACAAAAGCCAGCGTCTTGGTTTGTTTCACGTCGTGATTGTGTGCTGCAGCTGGCATCACAGAGCATGCTTTCAGCACAGTGCTGAGCTGTGGGGGAGGGGTGAGCCGTGCTGAGGCACATGTATTCACTCGGGTTGCAATAAAGTACTCAGCGGGCCAGTGGCGCAATGGATAACGCGTCTGACTACGGATCAGAAGATTCTAGGTTCGACTCCTGGCTGGCTCGTGTTTATTTTTTCGTGGTGTACTGTTTGTAGGCTTTAGGCTCAGGTGCAACATCAGCAGATATCAAAATAAAATAACATGTCAGGTTTTTCTGAGAGGAAACAGCATTTGATTTTGCATTTAGCATTTGTAATAGAATATTACTGAATTATTATTGAGTATCTGAAGCTAAAGTGCCAAAGGAATTTGTATGTCACTAGTTCATCCTCACTGGTTAGATTAATACATGGTTATCAAAGGTTTGTACATGCAAGGATTGTTCTCCACTGCACTTTAATTTACTTGTAAAGATTAGCTTTACAGGTAAACTTAGATTTTTGAGAAATGTCACAGTTTTGTTGTGGATCCTGTGGTTCCTATAGTTCAGGGGTGGGGAACATTTTTCCTTTCACGTGCCGTTTGGACCTTTATTGCATTCTTTGAGGGCTGTAGTCGGCGGTGCTACCAGAAGTGATCGTCACCTGAGAGGCTTTGTATGCATTTGCAGGGGAGGAAGATACTCAGCAGCAGCAGTAGCAGTAGTAGTATTCTGTTATTCTTTTATTCTTAATCTTGGTACTTGATGCAGACTGTTGCATAACAGTTATATTTCTACATAGCCGCTGATATTTATTGGTGCATATTGCACATAGTTACATATTGTTTACCATTTAAGTGTGATTTATATTGTTGTATAGTGTATTTTTCTTCTTTATTTTTTACGTTCTCTTAGACACTCTTATTTCCTATTTTTATTACTGTTGGAGCAACTGCAACTCAACCTGTTTCTCTGCTGCTCAGTGATTTCATGTTGTGGGTTGTCAGGTCATCAGCTGATTCATCATTAAACGTTGTAACAAATTAAACCTCTCAGCTAACGCCTGAAGGCGTTTTTACACTCAGCAGCATGTTCAGATGTCATAGCAGGCTTTTGTTCTGGCAGAGTAGGAAAAAGCACAGCATTTGGAGCTTGAGCTGGAGCTCTGAGAGGTTCTTGGTTAATGTCCACCACGAAGGCCAAATCACACAGACACATGCTGACTCTGAGTTTCCACATCAGGCTTTCTTTCATTTTTGAATTATTTCTGACAAACAGACACTTTGAAACTGTTTTACTTTTTCAGTGCTAACAAGGCACTCCTTCACAAATTCTCCTTCTGAATGAGGTTTCAGCTTCTTTGCTATTATCCCGCTCACAGTAAAACTTGTCTGCATAACACTGGAACAGAGAGCATTCATTTTATTCAAGTGCATCTGTCCTCGCAGCTCATCCAGTTTCACATGTTTCAAACTGTAGTGACTCTTCAGATTCGCCCTTTTCATCACTGCCGACTCTCTCTCTCATTCCTGTTGTTTAGATCCTTTTCTCAGCAGACGATGAAATGGATGAGTCGGACGAGGATGACATTCGTCGCCTCACCGGCCTGAAGACGGTGAAGAAGAAGAAGCTTCGCATGGGGATCCCTGTGTGACCTGCGTGCCTAGCTAAACTGCTCCGATTTCTTCTGGAAGCCGTTCGCCTCACAGGCCAATACCTCCTCAGAATCTGTATCAGCTTTAGGAGCTGACACAATCCTTTCAAACATAGGACGCCCTTCAATGACAGAAGAATATACTGTAATAGACTTCCTTGTACTCTTGACTCCTGGAGGACTTCTGCATAAATTGTGTCTAACCTGGGATTTGATGTAACACACTGGGAGATATTTCAGCATGTACCAGGTACTTCCAAACACTGTTACATTTCGACATGGCACTCCTGGGGTGAGCCTTGTGTTTTAAGACACTGTTTAGGAAAAAATAATCTCACCATAAACAAACGTGATGTTAAATCCTTTATGCACGTCTAACAGGAAGACATTAACAGTGGTGTAATAATGCTTGGACGTCAGCGACAGTGTGTGTGGGTGCAGTTATCCAGGATCACTGGTTGGGCGAATCTAAACAGCCACAACAGAACCAAACGTCATGCAAACAGAACTGTTCAATGAGTTGGTTTAATTTAATAGTCTAACAAGAAGTCCTCTTAAGTGATTGTATTACTGATGTAGATTCCATGTAAACTTTGTCTTTTGTCTTCTCATGTAGCCGTACCACCATGGCCTGTGGTGTGATGTGTGTGTGGGTGTGGGTGTGTGTGTGTGAGGGGGAGGGTGTGTACAGTTGGACACACCTCAAACCTAGAGGAGGATTGCATCAGAGTGTTTGAATCACTGTATTGATGCAACTTCTAACACTTTCCAGCACAGTGACACACTTTACTACTGCATATCTTCTGTGTAATGTTACTCGTGTCAAAAGGAGCACATAAATGCTTGCAGCAACCTTCCATTTTAATCTTCTGACAGAGTCCTTTCAACTGTTACACCTGCAGGACTACAAGCACCACACTGCAACATCCCTCAGCTCAGTCAGTGTTGTCTGTCTGTGGACACAAGACTGTTTGTGATGGTTAGCTGCTGTGGTCTGACTGCGTTTGGTTTGTCTTTGAATGTCTTTTGTCTAACTTTACGTTGTGGGTTTTTTAATGTAAGTTTTGTGTGTTATATTCGGGCCAAAAAGGTGACTATGCTTGTTCCAAAAGTGTTCTTTATTCCTTCACTCCAGTGTGGAGACTAGATATGGGAACCATTTCTTGCACAATTTCCCATTTATCACTACTTTAATACCTTTTCTGTTTGTGTGATTTGATTTTTTTTTTTTTTTTTTTAACAATAATGTGCCTGAGTGAAATTACCAGCAGGTGTTTTGTTTGTTTTTTGTTTGATTGATTTAATTTTTTTGGACTGTTTTATCCAGAGCTCCAGATCTTCAGGCATGAAGCAGCATTCAGCAGGCTCTGATGTTAAGAATGTGACATGCTAAGACCTCTAAACTGTTAAGTGACTGTGGACCAGACAGTCGAGTCAAGAGAAAATGTGTGTGTGTGTGTGTGTGTGTGTGTGTGTGTGTGTGTGTGTGTGTGTGTGTGTGTGTGTGTGTGTGTGTGTGTGTGTGTGTGTGTGTGTGTGTGTGTGTGTGTGTGTGTGTGTGTGTGTGTTCGAGTGTGCATGACTGCTGGTCCTCTAAAGTAAATGGAGAGTGACACTGTAAACTGTGACTGGTGATTACGGTAATGGTGATGATTTCATTATGATGTTTTTGGCATGGTGGCAAGGAATAAATTACTGAACATTTTAAAGGAGGAAAGTACAGCATCTCGCAGCAGCTACGGTAACTCTCAGCTGAACAGGATAAAGAGGGCTTTGAGTATTTTGCAAAGTGAAACTACTAGATGATTACAAAGGCACTGATGGAGGTAATTTATCGTTAGAAATGCTTTTCCAATAAAGGATGTGATACACTTTTTCGATTGCTGGTTCTTTTTGTGCTGAATTTGTATTATAATTTCGGTAAGATGTATGGAAGAAAGAAAAATCAACGTTCCCTGACCGGGAATCGAACCCGGGCCGCGGCGGTGAGAGCGCCGAATCCTAACCACTAGACCACCAGGGAAGGTGATAGTAAGTGCGGAAGTTTAAAACATGAACATAATGAACACCGCAGCTCTGGGGAGAGGCGCGGTTGCCGTTCGTGATTGTGTGTACAAAAATAGATACGGCACCACAAATACTTAAGCAACGACCCTCGTTTAGCGTCACGGGTCGTGACCATCCTTCACAAGCGCTTAAGAAAAGTAATATACAGCTCATCAGCCTCAGTTAACACAAACGTCAATTTCCCGCGTATTGCTTTGACTGCATGCCGTGATTTCACCCCTCCCTGAAACTAACATATAATTTCTTCTTTACTGGAATATAATTTCTTATGCTTGTTGTTTTTCTCCTCCAGCCACAGTAACACCATGTATCATGATTTTAAAGGCCAGTTGTGGAGCTCCAAGTACAGGTTGTAATACCATAGGCCTGGTCTGAGTTGTTAGAGGAGGTTGACAGAGATATTTAACTGGTCAGAACACCACATACACATGCACAGAGATGCTCATTACTTTCAGTGTTGTTCTTGGAAAGACCTAATAAGCACCAGCACAAACATGTTTATTATCTTAAGTAGATGCCTAATGTAGAAGTTTTGACAGGATTCAACATTGCACAGCCTACACATGAGCAGTGAGACTGTGTCCTTGGCTTTTCCACACCTCTCAGTTTATAACTCTTAAAATCAGAACAGATGCTGTCTCACACTGTAAGATTATCATGCCACTGTGTTGTGACTGAATGAGTGAAACCAACCTTCAGATTCTCTCTGCATCACTGAGTTTGTCATTTTAAAACAGTGAGTCACTTTGTCCATCATCACGTCCTCTATTTCAAATTATGATGCCAAGTCCTGTGACTACTATTGCCTTGACTGGTTGCTGACTTCTTACAGCCTAAACTATGTCTTCATCATCAAGAGAATCCAATAAATGAAACAAAAGTGAGCAAAAGAAGATCTGAAATGGGGTCTCATGTGCATTATATGTGTAGAAAATGATATGATATTATACAGTAATCAAAATTAAATTAAACACACTAGATAAGTTGCCAGTTCTGAAATTTAGGATGGATTTCAGAGCATAAGTAGCATATTATTTGTGTCCAGCAACTAATCATTGTACCAATGACAGAGGATCTGTTGGGGTTGATAATGTGTGGGACCACATTTGGCCCCTCTTGAATGCTTGATGCCTGTGACTCACATCAGAAAAGCATCAATGGCTTCACTGTAATTTAAAAGTTCAGCCCTCATTTTGTTGCCTCATGTGGTAACAGTCTGGAAATGCATTTATACAAGACCCAAGAAGACATTCCCTCGGGCTTAAATCAAGTTGTAGCAATGGCCAGGCCAAAGTGGAGCAGCAGTGAGATGTTGCTGGGTAGTGAACACTTTATACCTTTTTTAGTCCCAAGTCCCACACCAGCATTTGAAAAAGAGGGTACCCTGCCAGGGTCTGCAGGGGAGGAGGGGGCAGGCAGCCTCTTGTGTTGTGTCCAGAATTATCAGCTGTTGGCCTGTAAGCTTATCGTAAAAGATGGGGGACCCATTCCAGCTGTACCATCCCTCACGTCACACCTAATTATACACACTGACAACAGGCAGAGTGGGACAGAAGGAAGGGGGTCTGACTGACTCACTGGGTCTGGACCAGGACTATATATATTGTCAGGCTTGCCGGGGGACAGAGACACACACAAGAAAAACAACAAGCAAATTGATCACACTGGAACGAGGTGTTTGTGGACTCTACACCGACTTCAATCACCATGTCACAAGTAAGTCATTACAAGTCAAATATGCTGTATTGATTATTTCCAGAAATTGGACGTATAGTAGTTCTTTAGATGTGAGAGCAGAGCGTTAACACCCTTTACTTTCCTTCTTTTCACCCTGGACATTCATAATCTCCCCTTCTCTCTGTACTATACTCCAGTCAGGCGAGGTGAAGAAGAAGAAGCGTCCCCCGATGAAGGAGGAGGACCTGAAAGGAGCCCGCAGTAAACTGGGACTGAAGGGCGAGGTGAAGAGTAAGACCTATGAGGTCATGGTTGAGTGCGGTGAGTAAAGCCTTTTATTAATGTTGTTTCCTTTTACACTGAAACACAAGACATGAGGTCACATCAGATGTTAAAGATCTCATTCTAAAGACATTTTGCCTTTCTATCCTTACAACTGGGATCTTTCTCCACTGTGAATTAAATATCATGCCTCCTGGCAGTTTGGTGTACGGTAACTTAACTGTCCAACTTAGCAATTTCAATAGAAGAGGCTTTAAGTAATGCTGGGCAATGTGATACGATGGATATTTTGCTATTTCACACAGTGCTGTGGTCTTTGGTCTCTTTCACAGAGGGTCAAAAATTCCACATTCATCAATAGATAAATGAACACACATAAATGAATAAAACATTTTACAGATGAAATTAACTTACAAATTAACAGATATTTGAATTAACAAATGAAATGGAAATAAATAAATTGAAACCAAAATAAATACATGATACAATAATGTTTACAAAAGCAGAACTGTGGAAAGACAGAAATTAAATGTATAAATAAATTCATTACACTTATGTCCCAGTCCATTATTGTATCCATTGTGATATTTATTTCTATACATTTTTGATATTTAATCATATCAAATGTATATTTTTATGTGTAATGATGTTTAATTATTCAATATCTGTTGATTTATTTTTGAATTTGTCCGCCTGCTGAAGCACACCTGGTCTGCTTTTTTACTTAAAGGCGGTTTTCACCATTAATTTATGCACTAACACATGTTCGTTTAAGATGTACGCATTATATTATACCACAGTTATAAATAAATGTTCCCTGACCGGGAATCGAACCCGGGCCGCGGCGGTGAGAGCGCCGAATCCTAACCACTAGACCACCAGGGACTGATGCGTATTGAAGAGTCATAATTTTTCAAGAAGGTACATAGTTCGACTTTTGGCCATTAAATTGGGTTAATGGAGTCTGTGGAAGTGAAATATCCTGATTGTTTTTCAGATTCGCGCACTGGTAGCCTCGTTTTCCTGTGTATAGAGCTGCAGGATGGCTTGCCATAGCACAGAGCCTCACAGCCTCACAGCACTGCTGGCTAGCTAATGTTATACACGTGGAATTTAACGTCAGTCACCTGAGACGTCACGCGTTCGGTATCACGTTCAGCTGCGACGGTAAAAGCTTACTTTTACTAATGTAAACACTCTATTTCAGTACAGTTATGGGCTACAATCAGGGCCATCTTATTACTTTTATTACATATTGGTACATGAAATAGTTGAAATGAAATTAAAACCATTCTGTCAGGTATAATAATGTTACTACTACATGACCAAGTCAAGTACAATGTACAGTACAGCATTGTATACAGCTTACTTGTATTTGTACTCACAGTACATATTCCACTTTCTGCTTTTAAGGCCGATTAGATATCTATCAGCCTCTTATTTTATGATTATTATACCAGGTGGGATTTAATGCTGCTGTGTTAATGCTCTAATGCCTGCGGTGGGTTTTGCTGAATTAAGACAAATTCAGCTGGAAACACAGCAAGAATTTTTGCAGCTAATTCCCAACACAGTCCAAATACCATTCAGGAGCAGACTTCAAGTTCATTCTTGCCTGTATTATAATATTTCATCATTTTTTAATTAACTTCTTGCTCGCTGCTCAAATGCTGAGTAATCTGCAGATGCCTTTAAAACTGTGCTCTTGCCAACACCATCCACCTGCTGCACTTGCATAACTCCCACCCGCTGTTTGACAGCAGAAACAGTCTGGCCTCAGGTTTGCTTTGTACCCTTTCAGCTTCTCCCACCCACACTAATGTTGTCTCACTTATCTTAAGTCTATATTTGTGTGTGTGTGGGACGAGTCAAAACAAAATGACGTTCATTATCTGCAGCTCAGTAAATCAAAAGTGCTCTCCGAATACCACTCGAGAGAACTTTATTTTACATGTTTGCGTGTGTATGCTTTTTCCAATTTTACAGATAATTCACATGATTTAGAAATATCACTTGGATGATTCCAAGGCATCATGTGAGCTGGGATGGAGAGGCAGTGTTTACTGTAAATACATGAAAATCCCAATTCTTCAACTGGGAATCAGACAAGAACCAGCTGGCAAGAGTGCTGCATCCCAAACACGAGGCCGGCAGGAAGATGCGATGAAACAGAGGGGATTGCTGCAGACGTTTCTGTTCTCACATGCTTCCTTCAAAGACACCTGAGTGGAGTTGTTGTTACCTGCTGAGGATGAGCAGTCACCTGTGTTTTCCTGACCTTGTGTGTCTCTGTGTTTAGAACGTATGGGCAAAGTTGCTCCATCTGTGTTCAGCGCTGTGAGGACGGGGACAGAGACGGCCATGGACAAGCCTGCTGCCACCAAGGCTCCTGGAGCCAGTGTGTTCAGCAAGTAGACATCATTCAGGGCAAAGCAATAGCAGAGAGACAACACACTGATGTCTCTCTGTTTCTGAGTCAATGGTGATCCTGCCTAATATGGAGTGCAAAAAATAATAATTTTTAAATGAAGCTGAATTGAAGAAAGATAAATGGACTAACTGTGTGCCAGCTGTGTGTTGACATCACTGCTATGTAAGCAGTTATTGCACTTTGCAGTTTGCAGAGTGCATCAGACTTGGCTTAGGTTTGGATTCATGTGGCTGATACGCTGTAAATAAGTTATTTATCAGTGCTGACAAAGACTGTTTTGTTCATTTTTTAACTTACCTTTTTCCTAAATAAACTATTTTCCCCTGTATTGAATTTCTTCATTTTCTAGTATTTGTAGGCAGTGAATCACAAAAGAGGGTAAATTTCTATGTCATATATTTCAGACTTGAAAAGCAGGGAAACTGTAATTGTGCCATTTAATCTCATCAAGTAATATTTAAGACCTCTACTTCAACATCACAATGTTAATGACCTAACATAAAGTGCTAAGTAATGCTTGCAAACCCAATACGTCAGCACTGATATACACATGCATGCGAATGGGTTGAGTGAAGGTGAATATAAATAGCAGCCGTGTGATGATTCGTTTTATTATTAATGTAGCTACATTTTAATTTCAGTGTTTAAACTGCTGTGTATGGACAAAGTCAGCACCTCTAAATTATTTACATTTTGGTGAGGTTTTGGATGCTTTGCCAAGGAGGAAGTGTTGGGGAAAAAAAGCTGCTTTAAAGCTGCTATAATCAATACTTTTATACCAGCAATGGATCACATGACTATGTTTATGTGAAAAGGGTTACTGATAGTGACAAACCCACAGAAAATGATCACTGGACTCTGAGCACCAAACAGCTGACAGAAAAAGCTGACAACAAGCAGAATGAACCTAACGTAGTATTTAGATGAAGTGCCAGCTCGTCCATAAATGGGCAAAGAGGTGGAGCGTGGGTGCAGCTGAATGAAGCCTTCTCACTGGAACCTAAAGGCTAGCTGCCACTCAAGGATGCCATGCACATAATTAATTGAACATTTCAATATATGGGTCTATGGGAATCGAATTGATTTTGGAGCCAGCCTCAAGTGGCCATTGGAGGAACTGCAGTTTTTTGGCAATTTCAGGCATTGGCTTTGTTTTTTGGCCCTGGAGATTGCTGCTTTTTTTAATGAATCGTAAATCATAAACACAAGGAGATGAGAGGGAAAAGGAAAGACTGGAGGGAAATAACTTACTAACTGAGTTGTGAGTTCACTCAGAGGCTAAGATGATCACAAACACACAAGCACCGTTCTTCAGATGTGGGTGTTGCATCGCTGCTTGTTTGGGGTGAGTGAACATAAATGGTCCAGCGGCCATATTCATGCAAAAGATGCAAGGTGAAAATTTGCTTTGCTTTTTCTATGAAAGCAACCTGTTTAAAAACAAATCCCCAAATAACCTCTGCTGAATATAGTCCCTGAATCTATCACTAAGACTATGTCCTGACATCCATCCAAGTTAAAAACTTAGGTACAGAATGTGTGGGTCATCGTTGTCCAGCACTTGTCTCATTACCCGTTCGACCTGGTGTGCCAAACACAGCGCCACATGATGAAGATGGAAGCAGATTACAGTCTTTTCCAAGTAGGAAAATAATATTGTTTGTTCACAAGGTTCAGAGTGGCAGAACTGCAATCTGCTGCCAAAAGTTTATTTGCCTCAGTATCACATCAGAAAGGTCTGATTCATGTACATACACTATGCCTGCAGGCCACTAATCAGTTTTTTTTTTTTTTTAATAATTTAACTTAAAAAAAAAACAGTCAAAAAGAGTCTTTCTAATTTTCTTACAGTGCTCTACTGTTTGCTTGTCAGCCAGTGGGAAATGACATAAACACACATCAGGTAAAGCAGTGCAGGCTGCTGAGTGGGGAAGTCCAGCAAAAGAGGAGAAAAGCACTAAGTGAAGCAAACAAATAAATAAACAAGTTAGCAGTTTTATTTTCATATCTGGTGATTATTCAGACAGCAAAAGGCGTTCTGATACGTGCATGCACTTCATTAACTGACAGGTTTATTTTAGTGCAGATGATGAGGAGCAGCACACACATCCAGCTGCATTATGAACCAACGGCTGTGACATAATGTACCATGTTTGTATGGGCAAATTTCTCCTGCACTAAATAGCATTTTTGCCATCACTAATTGGTGCTTTTGAGATATTTTGCACTGGACCGACATTCTGGGTGTAAAGCTTGTCATGTTGCCAAACATCTGGTTAAGTGTAACTTCAGTCTCAGTCCTACCAACATACACACACATCCAGCCTGAGCACAGATATTTTCTTTGAGCTTTACAAGCACCAACATTTTGTACCTCAGGGCCTCCTGCACATTGAGCTCAGGTCTGTTGGTCAATACTCCAGGACAACACACACACACACACACACACACACACACACACACACACACACACACACACACACTCTTTTTGCCCCTCCTCCTGGGCAGAGAGCTTGTTTCTCAGCAGTGAAATCAGTCACTGTTCAGTGGAAGTTTGGTCATGTCTGGACTGCAGGGTGTTCGCCTGCTGCTGCTGTGGGGCAGCGCCTGCCTCTGGCTGCCTGGCCAGGCCCGGGGGGCTCTGGTCATCTCCGGGGCCTATGAAGCTCTCCAGGTAACTTCACACACTGACCTTTTTGTACTCATCGTTTTATACGGTAGGTGAAGTTTCATTTCGACAGCGGTCATTTTATGTGGCGGTTCCTGATTTAGCCATTATTCTGTCTTCTTATGAATAATCTCTGTTCCTTCAGTGCTGCTTTAATCCTCCTTCTCCTCTCTGTATGCATAGGTGTGACACAGAAAGTCAAGTTTTTCTTTCGGCCTGGTTCACGTTATGCCAGTGTTTTTTGTTTTGTTTTTTTTCTTCTAATATCTTGGCACCATGTTGGCTCACCCTGCTGTATTTGAATTTCAGGAGACAAGTGGAGCTGCCAGATCACTGCAGGTATTTGGCAGAAACTAATCAGTCATATTCTGGTGAAATATTGTTTAGAATAAGTTGTATCTTCCTGCTTGTACATTATTCACCAAGTACTTGTTGATAAATGACCTCATGAATAATGATTACAAAACTTAATCCTTAAAATGAAATAAATCTGGGTATTTTAAAAGAGATAAATGCAGCCCTGATTCCCAAAAAGTTTTGAGGTTGTGTGAAACATAAATCAGACAGAATGTGATAATTAGCTCACCCTTTCATGCAACTGAAAACAGTACAAACACAATGTATTTGATGTTTCCCTTCATCAGCATGATTGATTTTTGTAAATATAGTTTAGTTTACTCTGAACATATTTTAAGCAAGTTGGGACAGGAGCAACAAAAGGCTGGGAAATTTATGGAACGCTCCAAAAACAGCTGTTTGGAACATTCCACAGGTAAACAGGCTCATTGGTAACAGGTCAAAGTGTCATGATTGATCAGTCGTTCACAAGCGAGGATGGAGAGAGGTTCGACACTTTGTGAGCACATGATTGGATGAAGGAGAACGCTACATGGGCTCAGGAACACTTCGTAAAACAAAACTTTGTGTTTGTCAATGACTGCATTCTGCTTTTATTCACATTTTACACAGCGTCCCAAATTCTTTGCAGTCAGGGTTGTTTAATTCACACCATTAAGTGGCAGTGAAATTGCCAGCTTTGCTCAATCTTTCATTTCCACATGTTCAAACAATATCTTCTCCCTTTTCTATGTTCTTGTTTCAGAAAAGAAGTACAAATGACGCCATGGTAAGAAAATAATCATTTTCTTCCTCTATTGATGACAATGATGAAGATATATATTCAGTTCAACTCAATACAAGCTTTATTTTTCCTGCAAGGGCATCCATATACATGAGCACACCACCCAGATCAACACATACACACCATGGACAGAAGAAGACACACACAAAAAAACATTATTAATAACCAAATAAATAAGAAAGCTTGAAGCTTTAACAGTTAAAGCAGTTAAGTTTGGAAATGGTAATTAACGCTTGGGTAAATACATGCAAATCTCTGAGAAAATAACTTAGAAACTATGAAGGCTGCTCAAAAGTATATGTAGAGCATGGAGAAGACAGACAGCAGAGGGAATGAACGGATGTTAGCTTCAATATGCGCATTGATTTCCTGATGATTTGCTGCTGCTCACAAGCAGAACTCTAATGCCACTGTTTGACTTCAGTGATCTTTGAGCAGATTTCAACAACAATGTTCAGGCTGTCTTTCACCGACCAACAAAAACACGACAACATCAACAGACTTCCAACAAAAGATTGATTCAAAGAATTGATTGAGAAAAACTGAACTGACTCAGCAAGAGTTTAGTTTTCAACAGTCACACACTGTCCCCGCTCAGAGCGTGCAGCACCCGGGTTGACTCACCCAGTCTGTCTCATCACAGCACGCCCAAAGTGGAATCAGTGACATTATGTCTTTTAAACATTTTCTCAAGCTGTTACAATTTTCTTTGGCACCGGCCGGGGCAGCATGCTGGACCTGACCCAGCCACAAAAAAACGATTCTGCATGAAAAGGCAGAAAAATAGCAGATCTTACGGTCATTCACTGTATGTACTTATGACCATATCCATTACTGTGGAAATCTTCCACCTTTGTGTCTCAGGTGGAGGTGTACAGTGTGACAGTGGATTGCACTGTGACGTCTCGCTTCGCCCACACCGTCATGACCTCCAAGGCTCTGAACAAAGCAAACACCTCCAAGGAAATCTTCTTTGAAATGGAGCTGCCCAAGACCGCCTTCATCAGCAACTTCAGCATGTCAGTCTGTCCACACTCTGATTTCCACTTTGTCCACGTTCCTACATGCATTATGACCATTTGTGTGTAGCAGCATTTATCCATGCTCTAAAACTGATTTTTCTAAATAATAATCCAGTTTCCTTAAGCTGCACTATGTCATTCTCCATCTTTGTACCTCACAGGGAAATTGAGGGTCAGGTCTATGTTGGGGAGGTGAAGGAGAAAGAGAAAGCCAAGAAGCAGTATGAGAAGGCTGTTTCCTCTGGACAGACTGCTGGACTGGTCAAGTGAGTCAGTCAAGATAAGAAGTTCATAAACACACATTCAAAGAAACATACAGCATCTGTATTTCCATATGCTCCCATTAGAGGCTGTCAGTTACATCTTTGTTTTATGTCAGGGCTTCTGGGAGAAAGATGGAGAAGTTTTCAGTGTCTGTCAACATCGCAGCCAAAAGTAACGTGACTTTCATTCTGACCTACGAGGAGCTGCTTCAGAGGAAACTGGGCCAGTATGAGATTCTGACCCGAGTTAAACCCAAACAGCCGGTGCAGGAGTTTAAGGTGAACCCAGGTTTATGTTCAGGTTCAGGTTTATGTTCCTGGGAGATTTCACATATTCTGAATGAGTTGTTTACCTCACAAATTATCTGTGTGTGTGTGTGTGTGTGTGTGTGTGTGTGTGTGTGTGTGTGTGTGTGTGTGTGTGTGGAGACAGATTGTGGCAAACATCTATGAGCCTCAAGGCATTTCTTTTGCTGATGCCCATGCAACCTTCCTCTCCAATGAACTGCTCCCTCTGGTGGAGAAAACTGTCACAGACAAAAAGGTACACGATGCAACAAGCCTGCTCACCAGTTTACCACTCATACAGTTCCTGAATCTCAACTCTTTTTCGCCGTTCAATATGACCTTTTGTTGCACATTCAATAAAATTACTGACCAAAGAATTAAGAGAAACCAAAACTGATTTTATTGTATCCCACTGTCAGGCACACATCTCTTTCTCACCAACTATGGAGCAGCAGAGGAAATGTCCAGGTTGTGATGGAAGTCTCATTGACGGAGATTTTATCATCAACTATGATGTGAACCGAGCAAAGAGCCTCGGAGACATTCAGGTCAACTCTGAACAAATCCTCACTCAGTATCTGCTCAATGTTCATTTAAGTCACGTGCAAGATTTACTTTAATGCTGAGCTCTATAGATGAAAATGATCAGCCATATTTCAGAGAAAATTCTGTCATTTTCCTTTGTCATTTTTACTGTTCTTTATGATTCTCTGCCCTTCAGATTGTGAACGGATATTTTGTGCACTTCTTTGCTCCACCTGACCTGCCCAGAGTGCCAAAGAATGTGGTGTTTGTGATCGACAGGAGCGGATCAATGAGTGGAAGAAAGATGCAACAGGTGAGAGGCTGTTCAGATCGTCCATCTGGTTCTGATATAATGATGGCCACGTTTTCACCTCTGACCTTGTAACTCTTTGTAGACACGAGAGGCAATGCTGGCCATCCTCAAAGACCTCCATGAGGACGACCACTTTGCCGTCATTCAGTTCGATAACACAATCCTTTCCTGGAAGGACTCACTCACCAAAGCAACCCAGGAAAATGTGGCCCAGGCCATGGCTTACGTCAAAAATATAAGAGATGATGGAGGTTAACAGACATTAGCTTTAATCCTAAATGTCATCTTCACTTCTTAGATGATAGAAATACACTCTCATACTCATCAACTTTACAATTTGTTGTGTGTTTTCCTTCCAGGAACCAATATAAATGATGCAGTGTTGAAAGGCGTGGAGATGCTGGTCAGAGACAGGCAGGAGAAGAGGCTCCCAGAGAGGAGCATCGATATGATCATTTTACTGACCGATGGAATGCCAAATTCTGGTGAGCATGCATTGTGTGCACAGACTGTGGGCCGTACTGTACACATTTGATCGTGTGCTTTATATTGAGCATTTAATTTCTGCATATTCTATGTGTGCGTTTGAAGGAGAGTCTCGCCTCCCGAACATCCAGAGAAATGTGCAGTCTGCTATTGGAGGAAACATGTCTTTGTTCTGTCTTGGATTTGGGAATGATGTGGATTACTCCTTCCTGGACGTGATGAGCAGACAAAACAAAGGACTGGCCCGCAGAATCTTTGAGGGTTCAGATGCATCACTTCAGCTTCAGGTGGAGGCTCTAAGCTTTGCATTTTGATTTTTGTTCAAAGCGATGTCATTAGTATTTTGTACAAATACGCGTAACACAATGTGTGTATGCATTTATTCCAGGGTTTCTATGAGGAGGTGTCCAGTCCTCTGCTTTCAGAGGTGGACCTGCGTTACCCTGACAATGCAGTGGACTTCCTGACCACCAACCACTTCGACCAGTTGTTTAACGGCTCAGAGATCGTAGTGGCCGGTCGGCTGATGGACAATGACCTGGATAACTTCATGGTGGAAGTGTTCGGGCAGGGGGTGAGGAGAAGGAAATGGCAGAAATGTAGAAACAGTGCTGAGGTGGAGAGAAGACATGTTTCTTACTGGTTTTTAGACATAATTTCCTCGAATTTTTCCTCCCCCCTAGTTTGAGGACGACTTCAATGTGCAGGGCCAGGCCACCGCTATAGAGTGGGATGTGATTTATCCAGATGAGGAATACATCTTTGGGGATTTCACAGAACGTCTGTGGGCCTATCTCACTATCCAGCAGCTCCTGGAGAAGAGGTCAGTTTAAGGAATTTCACTCGAGCTGAGACCTGAATGGTTTTACCTTGGAAATCTCGGAGACTGGTCTCACAAAAGTCTTTGTTAATGAAACTTTTTGTTCATGGTCTGAGAGCCCATGATGAATCTTGGAATATTAATTTATTGGTTCCATGGCGGTTTTCTGAATCGCAGTGTCATATATGGTCAGTACATTTTCTTTCTTGCAGCAAGAGTGGTGGCACAGACGAGAAAGCAAACGCCACAGCTAAGGCACTGGACATGTCCCTGCAGTACAGTTTTGTCACCCCCCTCACCTCCATGGTGGTCACCAAGCCTGAAACTGAGGATGGTCCAGACAGCCCGCTCATTGCTGACAAGCTAACCGAGGGTAAGGGAGCAAAGAAAGGATTTAAAAGGTGACACTGGGTAGCGTTTTCTGAATGTGGCTGCAGTCAAGCTTGTTTCCTGCAAAATAAAAGCTTACAGTAATACATTTACAAGCAGCAGACTGGAGCTTCAGTCTGAACTATGGAATTTCTGAAATTGTTTTGTCCATCTGTTTTTGACAGAGCAAAGACAACAAGCAGAAAGAATGGGTAAGAGTGTTTTTTTTTTTTTTTTAAATAAAAACATATAAACTTTTGGGATTAAGTCAATTCACTCCATTGATTTTAACATGAATTTTATTGATCCCGTATGTAGCATATCGATATGCACCTCCAGTACACACGCATTCCTATGCGCAATCACCCACATATTTTGGTAAGTACATTTTTAGCAATGCTAGCTGCATGGCAATGTCACTCTGTCTGTCAGTTTGTTTTTCAGTCAGTCAACACAGCTATTGTATAAATTGCTCAGAATTTTTGTACAGACAGTCATGATCCTCAGGGGATGGCCGCCAGTAGCTCAAGATCTTTACCTATGCAGTGGAATATTTCAAGATCTATTGTAACAATATGGCATCTTTTCATAATGGCATCTTGTTTTTGAGTGAAATGTTCCTACAACACATTGATGTCCTCCTCAGGATGAATTGTAATCCTTAACTTTTCATCTAACGCCATCATCGAGGCAAATTCCCATAAATGTCAGCTATAGCGCACTTGGTCTTTAGCATTGACTGTGCATGCTAACATGCTAAAATAAATCATTGAATGGGATACACATTTCACCTGCTAAACATTAGTAGATTAACATTGTCATGGTGAGCATGTTAGCATGCTGACATTAGTGTTTAGCTCAAAGCACGCCTGTGCCTCACAGAGCCGCTCTCATGGCTGTAGACTCTCAGTGTTGTTTGAATGTTGCCATCAGCATGTTGAGCTAGTATCATCCATTTTATTTATTACTGTCATCATACTTTTGGGTCACCTGCAGTGGACGGAGATCCTCATTTCATGATCGAGCTTCCAGACAGAGACGACGCTCTGTGCTTCAACATCAATGACAAACCAGGAACCATTTTCAACCTGGTCAGAGATCCAGTACCAGGTCAGCCCAGAGTCCTGATTATCAGCATGATTTTCTTAACCTTTGTATAAAATGCAGCGCCCTTTTAACTTTTTTTTTTTTTTTTACTTCACGTGTATATTCCTTGTAGACCAAGAATTTTGACACTGCTTGTAAATCATACCCTGCAAGTGAGTGATTGAATCCCAAATTGGTTCCTCAGGTATTTTGGTCAACGGCCAGGTCATTGGTGACAAGGAGATTCCCCCTGATGGTAAGATTAACACCTACTTCTGCCGTTTTGGCATCGTCCACCAGACTCTGGGGGTGAGGTTGGAGGTGAGCACTGAGGTCATCTCAGTGTTCCAGGACGGCAAATGGGTCAAGCTGCTGTGGTCTGATACAGCTTCCCTCAAAGGACCCAAGTGAGTGGCTGCACCATAATATTGATATCATCTTCGGTGAAAGTGGGCTCTTTCTCTACACGAGTACTATGAAACATAAAATCCAGCTCAGGATGAATAACTAGCATCTTTTCCTCCAGTCTGGATCTCCTCCTGACCAAGGATCGCAGTCTAACAGTCACTCTAAAAGATTCAGTCAAGTTTGTCATCCTGCTACACAAAGTGTGGAAGAAGCACCCGTACCACCGGGACTACTTGGGTTTCTACACCCTGGACAGCCACCTCCTGTCCCCATCTGTTCACGGCTTGCTAGGTACAACATGACACATGTCAAAGAGTAGATAGCATGGTTTGAGGTGTAATAGCAGGTCAAAAGAAAGGATCTTCATTTCAGAATCTTCTTTGGAGAAGAAAATGATAAAATAAAAAATTCCTAACAAGTTAATCAGTCCACAGATCAATATTTGCCTAAAGGAGAACTGGTCCAATTTGATATCATACACAAGGCAAATGATAATCATTAAAAGTTAAAGGTTGCATATTGCCAGCCAGAATATCATTTCATCCTGCAAACACTCAGGAAAAAGTATTGCCAGATGAAATCAGTGAAAGACCTCAAAGCAGCTATAATCAATATTTTTTATAATAATGAATTACATGACAACATAAAAAGGGTCGCTCATCGTGTTGAACCTACTGAAAAATTATGAGCTTTATAGAGTTTTTATACTGAGTTTAAGGACTTAGTTTAGCTGTCTGGCCCACAACTGTACTGTTATGGTTCACTCACCGTTTTCATAGTACAGTTTTCAGATGTAGCAGGCAGCTGTTTTCAGTGCAGGCAGACAGAGTTAACGACTAGCTAGTAATGAACACGGAGTATTTAGCAGCTAAAGAGCCGATGTGGATACGTGTAGGAGAGCTGATGGCCAGGGAGGCTGGTGCTCAGGACAGGATGGAAACAGGATGGCTTGGCTGGATGAGAAATTGGGGCAGACAGGTGCCGAACAGCCTCTGTGCTAAGGCCAGCATGGGAGCTACTGAAGTCTGAAGTCTTCTTCACATTATCAGTCCCATTTAACTGTTCTGCCATGCTTTCAACTCTGAAAACCCAGGACCAGGGTTGACAGTTCTTTCCATAGAGGTTGTGGCCCTCAGCTTAAGGTCCATAGTAATATAAGATAAGATAAGATAAGATAAGATAAGATAAGATAAGATAAGATAAGATAAGATAAGATATACCTTTATTAGTCCCACAGTGGAGAAATCCCATAACACAAAGAAGAAACATAAATTACCAAACGAATAGCAATCCGGTCGAACAAGAGGACAAACACAGACAACTTGACAGCTGAAACAGGAAAAACACACTGACTAAATACACAAGAGAGGGAAGATTAATGAGGGACAGGTGAAAGTAATCCACAGTCACAAAGGCGGGAAACAGACACAAGCAGCAAGTAAATCAAAACAAAACAGACGTAACGCGACCGTAAAATAGATTTAATAAAACTCAATTGAATTTATTGCATTTCGCAATCGTCATGAGTGCAGAATGATTATATTTTAAATAACGTTAACTTCAAACTTGGATCACCCTCCAGGTCAGTTCTACCACGGGATTGAATACGAGGTGACAGACCTGCGTCCGGGTGAGGTGCCGGAGAAACCGGACGCCACCATGTTTGTGAAAGGACAGGAGCTCAATGTGACCAGGTAGCTGCACGACACGGCTCGGATAAGAGTGTGCATGTAATGTGACTGTAAATGAATATCAGCACTTGAAATATGATTTGGTAATGTCTGTCTCTGTCCACAGAGGCTGGCAGAGAGACTTCAGGAGGGATGTGAAGAACGGAGAAAATGTTCCCTGCTGGTTTATTCACAACAATGGAACAGGCCTCCTCGATGGAGATGCAGCAGACTATGTTGTGTCGGGCCTTTTTAAAACTGCTTAAAAACACATTATGCATCACTGTCTACTACAGAAATCAAATCAAAGTCATTCAATAAAAAATCAATTCTGCCTGTACTTACACCATGAATATTCTAACACCTTGTACCAAACAGGCTTCATTCACAGCATTGTATGGACAATTTTACAGTTTTTCTCAGTGTATTGCTGGAATTATAGGAATGAAACATCCCAGAATAGTAAGAAGTGCTGGAAGACAGCCCCAGCAATCAGTTGTTTGGAAATAAATGGGGTACAATTCGGAAAGATTGACTCGAGCTGGATTTACTGATTTAGTTTGCTTAATGATTTCCAGGTCTTTGCTTTGACTGCTCCTCCTTTTTCTCTAAAGTTGATGTTGAGAATGTCGACTAGCTCGCTAACCTTTGCATGATGACACTGATACGCCATGCTAGTCAAAGTGTTTTCTATTGTCACTAGGAGCTACTCTGATGAAAAGGTCTGTTACAGTTCATGTGGAACCTACTGTGGGACTCCTGAACCGCATGACAACAAATAAATGTTAAAGGGCGGTGACACTTGGTGAAACTCTTTTTCATGGTCAAATAGTCCCAAAGGAAAAGTCCCCTGAGATCTTTGATTATTGTTTTACCACAGGAAATATCAACACTTAACAGTAATTAATGTTGCTTTAATTGGTGGTTTACAGTTTGTGAGGATATAATCAACCCCGTTCACATCTCTGCATGTGGAGAGGAAATAAATGCATTCATGGAAGGGAAAATCCCACGATCTATATATCCTTAATACCTGCACTCACAACTGCATCCAGTAAACACACGTCCAACTACACCCTGAAATCAAGCCCTAGATAGGCAAGTCAGGACTAGATGAATATAACTTGATCAAATCTTCTATACACTCTTAATCCCCCGCCCCTCTGCACACACATACCACTTTACGGGAAACCACGCATACTGACTCGCACAAAAACATCGCACAAGAATTACAGAGGTTCCCTCCTCCTGCAGCACACAGTGTGGGCGGAGTGTAACTCTGATGGGAAGACTTGATCCCCACATGCCTCAAATTCCCTCCACACTTGTTTTCAGCCATGCTAGAGGAGAAACTCTTCTGTTTCCCAGGCATGCCAGCGGTGAGGAGAATCATGCTGCTGTGGGTGTGTGTCTGCATCTGGCTTCCAGCTCAGGCCCGGGGAGCTCTGGTGGTTTCCCGCAGAGATGTTCTGACACAGGTATTTAGAACCAATCAATCAATTAAGTTTATTTGTCATATGTAATCACTCAAGGTGCAATCACAGTGAAATGTCATCTGACCAGTTGCTTCAATTTGTGCATTATAAAGAATTTAAATAGAGTAGGAAAAGTGATAAATAAATGTAAATGAGTGACCTCATTTAGAATCCAGCTGACCTGAGGGAAGACGCTCCTCCTGAGCCCCTCAGTGCTGGCTTGAGTATCTGGTAGACTCTTCCAGATCACAGCAGGGAGAAGAGGCTATTATCCCGGTGGTTGGGATCCTTAATGATTCCTAGCCTTATTCTTGCAGCATCTGGTGTAAATATCCTTCGGGCAGGGTAGAGCACTGCCTACCATATGAATCACTTTTTGCAAGGCCTTGAGTCCTCCAGTCTTCCTTGTCAGGACGCTCTCGATGGCGCAGGTGTAAAAATTCCTCACTAATTTAGGGGTACCTGCAATTTCCTTAAGCATCTGAGGTGAAACAATCGGTTGTTGTTGTTCCTCTATGTAGACCTTTTCATTATTATTTGCAATCAGGCCCATCAAATATGCTAGATGTGCAGCATTTGCATGTAAACAAATGTCTGTTTTGTTATTTTCTATCAAAGTCAACAGTTTATAAAGATTGGCGTAAGTTTTAAGAGGTGAACTTTCCCATGAAAAAAATCTCCAGGCACGCAGGATGTGATGTGGTTTGCATGTCTGTAAGCAGCAACAGTATTTTTCCCTGAAAAGGGAATAAAAGAAGATCTGTTTTGAGGGGTAAATGCCAAAGCTGTGCAGAAAAACAGAAAAGCTCCATAGAAAATGAAATGGCAAAGCGGTGGTGACCTGGTCCAGGAACACCAAAGCTGAGAGGGAATATCTTTTAAAACTGTTTAAAAAACAGCTAAATAGTTCCATGGCTTGCATTTTTCATCCAATCTTGTTGTTTGGGAGTCTAGTGTGATTTTTATTAGAAATAACTGGTTAAAAAGATACTTTTAGGCGCATTGGGTTTCATAGAGAAAGATTCTCTGCAGATTAAAGCATCAGGTGTATGTTAGGATGAGAGCTGTTTTAAGTCAGTTGTTGCACGTGAAACCGCAAGTCTGTTGATGCAGGCCTCCAAAGTCCAGGCAAGTCTCCAGTCAAAATTCAAGTCTTTTATGTCTCAGCATGCTGACCATTAAAAAGGCCTTCAAACCTTTTACTTTCAGAGGAGTGTCAGTGATCTTAACATGGCTCAGAGCAAGTCCTGATAATTCAAGGTGTGCAGCTGCCTCCCATTTCTTCACTGAACCTTTTTAAATTTATTGACTTGTTGAGGGCGGCACAGTGGCGCAGCAGGTGGTGTGCATGCCTCAAAGCAAGAAGGTCACCGGTTTGATCCCTGGGTGGGGTTTGCATGTTCTTCCCGTGCATGCGTGGGTTCTCTCCGGGCACTCTGGCTTCCTCCCACAGACCAAAAACATGCTCATTAGGTTAAATGGTGACTTAGGTTAAAACATTAGGTTAAAATTGCCCTTAGGTGTGAGTGTGAGCGTGAATGGTTGTTTGACAACTATGATAGGCTCCAGCCCCCCCCTGCAACCCCGAAAGGGATAGGCTGTATAGAAAATGGGTGGATGGATGGACTTTTGTTGACTAGTTTTTATAAGAAACAATAAAAAGACTTTCAGTGCCCAGTAAGATAGGTGCCTCCCAGCGTGTAAGTCTCAGTCAACTCTTAAACCTCATTTCTCACATTGTACAAGAAAAGTCTCATGAAATCTTAACCTCTGTCAGACTGTAAGCCATTGATCTTTGTGTGCAATGAATTCCTCAAAGTAGCGCAAAAAAAAAAAAATGCATCAAAAGAAGCACATCATTATCTCCATTCATCCATTTGTGCCATTTTTATTGTGTCATTAAAATTTTTTTCATTTTTTTTTTTTTTAACTGGTGGCGCTGTCACAGGACTGTTTTAGGTCGACAAAGCTCAAAATCATTTGTTGCTGGAGGCGTTTCACGATGAGATCTCATACCACCATTCTTGGTTGACGACTTAAGACTGGAATTTTGTCTTGGATAGGCCAGAATGGCTTCAGGCCTTTAGGCCTGACACAAGTCCAAGTCTCAAGTCTCCAGCTCTGTGTGTCTCAGAAACAGAAAGTCGTAAGTCAGAGACACCCGCTTGCCTCTGCCTGTTCCTCCTGTCCTCTTGCAGTCTCTGTTCCACCCACTCATCAGTTTGTTTACCTGTGGTCTGTCATTTCAGACCTTGGTATGACTCACCCCTCCTGTTGCCCCCATCTCCATTTTGTTGCCGGATTGTCTATCTTGCCTATCCTGTCTGCCTCCTGCTGCTTTTTGTTCCTGCCACCTTGTTTGTTCTGTGACCGTTACATCCGAGCCTCGTTTCCCATGCCTGTCTGAAGTCCTCTGTCTGGTTCTGGGTCACACCTCGCTTTCAGGACGTGTCGCTGCAATGCCTCCTTGATGTTCTTGAAAGACTTGCTCTGAAAGACATTTTGGAAAACAAATTGAAATCAAAATGAGTATCAACAGAATCGAAAATGAAAGAAGCGAAATATGTACAAAAAATGGTACAAAATTGTTTGAAAATCTGGGGTTTTCATGCAAGGCTGTAACAACTGAGGGAAACCTCAAGTTTAGTGATGGCAAGTCTCTTTCCTACCGTAATAACAGTGCAATCTTACTATGGTGTCTTGCAGGAGACCAAAGAAGCTATGGGCACCAGGTCAATAAAGGTACTTGGTTCAAAATACTTTTAAAATAATAATTTTTGGCTTCACCCTCTACAAAAATAAATGCATATTTTTGTCTTTTTCTTTTGCAGAAAAGAAGCACAAACTCTGGGAGCGTAAGTGTTGATCTTGATATAAAATTCTGATCTCATGACCTTTCCCAGCAACGAAGTCTTTTTGCATCAATGTGTCATTGGCAAACTAACAGTGAAACCTGGATGTGATAACTCAATACACTGACACCATTGGTCAAGAGGACTGGTTGCGTCTAGCTCACAGTAGTGGCATTGTTTTTGTTGCACAATGAAGTCCACATTTTCTTTAAAACCTCATTGCTTCCAGATGGCACTCACTTCACTCTTCCCTTCCTGGTGTCCACAGGCATGTATTTATTTTCTCTTTGCTGTACAGTAAACAGGAAGTGGAGACAGGAAGTGATTTGTCCATCTATGTTTCATTCCTTTCTGCGTTTGCCAGAATGACAGCCGCAAAAAGTCTAATCTTACATTGTGTTTACAGAACAGTGACCTCTGTGTTTTGTGACATGAATCATTTAGGGACATTCTTCATGACATCTGATCCAGATTTCAGCCACAGGCAGCGGGTCCCCCCTGCCACCGGTCTTGCTTGTTTGCTGTAATATGACACAGTGTTTTAGAATTTGCGTGCATGATTTATTGATGTTGAAGCCCTAAAGAAAGCCTTTTACTCCACAAGCTCAACAAATTCGTCCCTGTCCATCCTTTGTGTCTCAGGTGGAGGTGTACAGCGTGACAGTGGATTGCACTGTGACGTCTCGCTTCGCCCACACCGTCATGACCTCCAAGGCTCTGAACAAAGCAAACACCTCCCAGGAAATCTTCTTTGAAATGGAGCTGCCCAAGACCGCCTTCATCAGCAACTTCAGCATGTCAGTCAAAACTGAGTACTTGTGACAGTGTGAGTGCATAGACCTTCTCTTACTCCACGCTTGACGAATGTCCTTGTGCCTCACAGGGAAATTGATGGTCAGGTGTATGCTGGGAAGGTGAAGGAGAAAGAGAAAGCCAAGAAAGAGTATGAGAAGGCTGTTTCCTCCGGACAGACTGCTGGACTGGTCAAGTACGTTGGACTGAGGGATGCAGTGTTGGTTTGAATGTGTGGTGGTGGTGTGCACATCAGATTAAAGTAATACATGTCCATCATGTCAGGGCTTCTGGGAGAAAGATGGAGAAGTTTTCAGTGTCTGTCAACATCGCAGCCAAAAGCAGCGTGACTTTCATTCTGACCTACGAGGAGCTGCTTCAGAGGAAACTGGGCCAGTATGAGATTCTGATCCGAGTGAAACCCAAGCAGCCGGTGCAGGAGTTTAAGGTTGAGCACACTCTCCTCTTTTATTTTTCTTAATAATGACATACTGGTCAGGAGCAGAAATACAGCTCGATTCTCCAGTGTGAGGAGTACAAATTGTGAGGAATTTGTGTCAACATTAATGAGACTTTATGTTGCAATGTTTCCACTGTTGATCTGCCTCAGTGATTATGTCTGTGTGTGTGTGTGTGTGTGTGTGTGCGTGCGTGCGTGCGTGCGTGCGTGCGTGCGTGTGGAGACAGATTGTGGCAAACATCTACGAGCCCCAAGGCATTTCTTTTGTTGATGCCAGTGCAACATTCCTGACCAATGACCTGCTCTCCCTGGTGGAGAAAACCGTCTCAAACACAAAGGTAAAAGATTTCTATCATTCTGTTCAAAGACCCATTAGAACATTACGATGATTTTTTTCCAGCATAAATGCTGTGTCCACTAATGTGACTTGATATGAATGTGTTTGTCTCAGGCACACATCTCTTTCTCACCAACACTGGAGCAGCAGAGGAAATGTCAGAGTTGTGAAGGCACCATAATTGACGGAGATTTCATCATCAAGTATGATGTGAAGCGAGAAGACAGCCTGGGGGACGTTCAGGTCAGTGGGCAGTAAAGACTTTGTACTAGTACATAAGGCTCAGTTCGATTAACTGAAGCACAGTATTATGAGCACTGCACTACTCTTTTCACATGAACTCCTGCTTTAATGGAATAAACTTAAACAGGATCTTTGAAATACAGTCCTGTTGAATACTTCTGATCTTAGCTGTTTGAGGGTCTGCATAGCTGTGCCCTTAATCAAGTGCTGTGTTTCCCTTCAGATCGTGAACGGATACTTTGTGCACTTCTTTGCTCCACCTGACCTGCCCAGGGTCCCGAAGAATGTGGTGTTTGTGATTGACAGGAGCGGATCAATGAGTGGAAGAAAGATTGAACAGGTAAACAGAACAGCTAACTTTGTGCGCAGGTAAGCCGCATACTGTGTGCACCACTGTATGTGCATTTACATTTTTGAATTTGGGAACTTTTGCAGACTCGGGATGCATTGGAAGCCATTCTGAGAGACCTCCACAAGGAGGACCACTTTGCTCTCATCCTGTTTGATAGTGACATCGCCACCTGGAAGGACTCTCTTACCAAAGCTACAGAGGAGAATGTGTCTGACGCCATTGTCTATATCAGGAAACTAACAGACAGAGGAGGTGAGAGGAAAACAAGTTATCCCAACTTTAGTGGCAAAAGTTTTGTACCCTTTCTTATTCAGACGCTGAGAAATCCAGTTTATATATATGCATTTTAGAATTTGTCCAACTAGAGTCGAGAGAATCAGACGACTTAGTTTAGCTTAAAGATGTCTTGTCATCAGTGTGAGCTTGTTAGGAAGCACACAGTGACTCCAGGAAGTCCGGAGATGACCACACTCATAACCCCACAAGAAAAAAAGTGGATTTTTTACTTTTGGACAGAGTCAAGAATTTCCCCCCTGCTTTCAGTCTTTGAAAGCAGGTAACCGCCCACTGGCTGTATCTTCTTTAGTGGACTGAAATGAGAGTGGTAGGAGTCTCCTCACAAAGAAAGTGTTTTCCCCAAATCGCTGACCCGTTGCTCTAAAGAACATATTGAAGAATTGTTACTTGATTTTCTCTGTGATAATGCTGTCTCAAGAAATGCTCGTGTTTATCTGCTCTTTGTGTCGTTGCCTTTCAGCCACCAATATTAACGATGCTGTGCTGAGGGCGGTGAGCATGCTGGTGAATGAGAGAGAATCTCATAACCTTCCAGAGAGGAGTGCAGATATGATTATTTTACTGACTGATGGGATGCCAAACCATGGTGAGCTGCCTTCATTTGGAAGAATGTAATAGGTCAGAGGTTACTCTCTAGACCATGTACAGCAATTCCTACACTTGATTTGTTTTTTAAAATACATGTGTGTGTATGTGCGTTTGAAGGAGAGTCTAACCTCTCCAACATCCAGAAGAATGTGCAGTCTGCCATCGGCGGGAAGATGTCTATGTTCTGTCTTGGATTTGGGAATGATGTGGATTACTCCTTCCTGGATGTGATGTGCAGACAAAACAAAGGACTGGCCCGCAGAATCTTTCAGGGTTCAGATGCAACGCTTCAGCTTCAGGTGGAGTAAAAAAAAAAATATATTCAAGCAGAGATACAGTCCATGGAGGTTTGGCATTTGATATTTGTTTGCACCTCCAAGGACATTTGGGAAACAGATACTGCATAATTTGAAGTGTCTTTGTTGCAGGGTTTCTATGAGGAGGTGTCCAGTCCTCTGCTCTTAGAAGTGGATCTGCGTTACCCTGTCAACGCAGTGGCCTTCCTGACAAAAAACAGCTACAGCCAGTTGTTTAACGGCTCAGAGATCGTGGTGTCCGGACAGCTGACCAACAATGACCCTGATAACTTCTTGGTGGAAGTCTTCGCCAAGGGGGTGAGAATAGACAGTGATATGTCAATTAAAACACGAATAAGACACTATGCTGGAGAAAAGACAATTCTATGCTTGCTCTCATATGAAACATTTCTTGTGATTGAATATTTAATTCTAAGAGTGATATAATGACTGAATTGAACTCTGTATTCTCTGCCTCGTTATCAAATCACTAACATCATGATGCTCCTATTTTACTCTTCATTTTTCTTTGAGGATGGTTGGTCCACCACTTTGGACCAGAAATAAAAATCTAAACAGCTATTTGATTGGCTTGGCATGAAATTTTGTACATAAGTCAGTTATTAGTGCAAAATAAGGTCACTAAAACAGCGACATCGTGACAGTGGCACCAGCACCATGGGCTGCACAACAGATCAGATTAGTAAGACTGCAAGTGTGCAGCTGAGAGGATGTTGCACTCTCTCACATATCTACTACTTAGTATTGGCAGTCATACACTGAAAAAGACATATTTTAACCACCTGAACTGTCTACAGGGCTGCACGGTGGTGCAGCAGGTAGTGCGCATGCCTCACAGCCCGGTTCAATTCCCGGGTCGGGCCTTTCTGTGTGAAGTTTGCATGTTCTTCCTGTGCATGTGTGGGTTCTCCCTGGGTACTCCAGATTCCTCCCACAGACCAAAAACATGCTCATTAGGTTGATTGGTGACTCTAAATTGCCCCTAGGTGTGAGTGTGAGTGTGAATGGTTGTGTGTTTGCGCCCTGCGATCGGCTGGCAACCGGTCCAGGGTGTACCACGCCTCCCGCCCGTCGACAGCCGAGATAGGGCCCCCCCGCGACCCCGAAAGGGATAGGCGGCATAGAAAATGGATGGATGGATGAACTGTCTACAAGGGAAACAGTATGCAGTGTGCTTCAGCCAGGGTCTGTTTAGGTACCACAAACTGGCAAAACTGTGTGTTTATCCACACTGTTGGTCATCTGGAATTAGGCTTGGGACTGCTAACAGGTACACAACTGCCAGTCCTGAGGTAGCTGTTGGAGGTGTACACCTACTAGCATTTAGCTCAAAGCACCAGCCTCCCAGAGGTGCTGGCCTGGCTGTAGACTCTATTATAAAAATTATAATTTTAATTTCCTCTGTTAGTAATGTCCTATCATTTCATCTCTTTCTCTAGCCTGAACAGGACTTCTTGGTGCAGGGAAAGGCCCGTGTGGTAGACTTAGATGTGATCTACACAGAACAGGAGTACATCTTTGGGGATTTCTCAGAGCGCCTGTGGGCCTACCTCACCATCCAGCAGCTACTGGAGAACAGGTTCAATCATCTGAACTGTGTCTGTCAGCTCTATCTCAAACTGCAGCAGGATTTCCAGCAGCTTTCTTCGTGAACTGGGACAGTTTACTCAAAGAAACTCAAATTATTGATGATGCCTTTTTATTTCATTGCACATCATGCGTCATATATCATTATCAGAGAAGCAGCCAACTGACTCCTCTTTCTTTTTCCATCTGCCAGTGATGTTGGTACTCAGCAGGAGAAAGACAGTAAGACAGCCAAGGCCCTGGAAATGTCCTTGAGATACAGTTTTGTCACTCCTGTCACCTCCATGGTGGTCACCAAGCCTGAAACTGAGGACAGACCAGGCGGCTCTCTCATCGCAGATAAACTGACTGAGGGTGAGGGAAATGCAACCGGCCATGTTTGAATAGGATTACAGTTAACGATCTGCTTAACTGACAAGAAAAACAACAATATTTGTTCTTTTCAACATTGTGTGTCATTGTTACATTATTAGAAAGCTGCTGAATCAGTATGTGTGAGTAGAACATGCTAATGACATGCAACAAAATGATGCTCTGTTTTACAGACCAGCGACAGGAAGCCGAGAGACATGGTGGTAGGACAACCTCGCTTTAATTAATTATATGATGTACTTTATAATTAGGCTTAGGCTGAACATCTTGAGCTGAACCCCTTTACAGATGCACGCTTTTATTGTCTTTGATAACAGGTTCCCGGAGCGGTGCTTCTGGATCCCATCGCCAACCAACTCGTGAGCTTTTTCATCCAGCATTCGTTTAACTATGATATCATTTTATAAACATGCATCCGGTCATGTTTAATTAGTTAGCAGCTTATTTCTTTTGTATTATTTAGAACAATACAAAAAAGTGATCCTTTAAACTGACTGGTAACCACCATAACGTGTCAAAGACGTCTGAATAACTGTTGTTCTGTTTCACAGAGCAGCGACACAAAGCACACGGACACAAAGGTACGACAGTCTCTTTTTACTTCATTATATGACATATTTTATTCATCTCGTTTTGAGCTTGAACAGCTTTACCAATGTATGCTTTTATTATTTCTGATATCAGGTTCCTGGATCAGAGTGCCCGCTTCCCGCAGCCAATCAAATGGTAAGCTTTGCCATCCAGCATTAGCTCAACCACTGCATAAATTTGATCATATTTATGCTTTCACTGTTCCTGTAACTTTTACTTAAATGTTAAAGTGAAATTATTAAAGAAACTGGGTCAAGGAGAGCCCGTCTGCCCTGATGGAACGTTTGCAGCTGGATACACGATGGACTCCTGTGGAGGATCGTGTGCTTGTCGGTCCTTTCCATTGAGGATGTTGAATACATCTGCATAATTGGAATTATGATAACAGGCATTCTGCTGTTTGGAGTTAGCAGCTTCCTGATTTATCGCAAAGTTCAGAAGATGTTGGCAGCACTTTTGGCAATCGAGAAGCTGTCCGTCATGACTGAGGGAATGTGCAGGGCTGTCAACACTCAGACTCTAGCGACACGTGAGCTCGGTCGCAAGCAGGATGCGATTCTTGATCAAAATCTCAGGCTGGATGCGATTCCTGAACTCCTTCGCAGGGTGGATACCAACTTGGAGAAGTTGTCAGCTCGGCTCGGTTGAAACTGGCCACCGAATTTGGATATATTTAAAGCACAGCCACCGGGAGACTCAGAGAGACTCAAAGGTAGACGAAAATTGCAGTGTTGGCCTAACGCAAACAATTGTTATCTTCATTGGCTCCCCGAGATAACCGGCCTTTGCAAGGTCGGTATCTGTCCACTCTCCTGGATGTTATGCAGACAAGATGCTCCGGCCCTACCCCCCCCCAACACCCCCTACTCCTGTGAACTATGTGTCTGGATCAGAACTCTCCGAGGTCGTCGCTACAGCTGTGTCTTTGTCATCAGTCATCAGAAGGAAGAGACAATGGGTTGGGACTGGGTGGAGATGAAGTACACGGGCTAACACATACACATACACACACACACACACACACACACACACACACACACACACACACACACACACACACGAAGACACACACGAAGACACATATAACACGCACACCCCCTCCAACTCAACACCTTCGTGGCTCCCACCCCCCTCCTTCCTTTGTCGCAGTGTAGCACGGAGGGTTGTTGCGAGGCGCCCAAATGTGGCTGCGTGCATGCCACCCTCCCCCAGTGTCTGTGCTGCGACACCTCCTGTATCTTGCATTTAACACTGAAGAGATCAGGGTAGTCTCTGCACTGCTGTATGTGGCCAAACTGTGCTGCTGTCACTGCAGATTGGGATTAAACAACATACTGTAACAATGTGCCTGTTTTGCTGGAGTTTGATTTTTTTATATGTAATGATCCTTGTGCAGCGGATGGAGATCCTCATTTCATGATAGAGCTGCCGGAGAGAGACGATGCTCTGTGCTTCAACATCAATGACAAACCGGGAACCATTCTCAACCTGGTCAGAGACCCAAAATCAGGTCAGGCCTCAGTCATACTCAGAGAACACGTGTCTCTTTCTTCGTCTGATATATGAGAAGGGACAGCAAACTGAAACATGTCATTATTTTTAGGTTTTGTGGTGAATGGCCAGATTATTGGCAAGAAGAAAGTTGTTCCGGATGGTCACCCCAACACTTACTTTGGCCGTCTTGGTATCATCCATCAGAAGCTGGGGGTGAAGCTGGAGGTGAGCACTGAGGACATCTCAGTCATCCATGATGGGAAACAGGTGAAGCTGCTGTGGTCTGATGCAGCTTCTATCAAGGAAACCAAGTGAGTAATGCTGCTTAGAACATTTTATCTAAAATTGAAATAGGTATTTTGATCAGGTTAAAGATGCTTTTAAAAATGAATGTAAAGACATTTTTTAGTTAGACTAAAAATCTTCACTTGCTGTCAGCCATTGGTCACAACTTATTTTTGCCTCTCCTCCAGTATGGACCTCAGCCTGACTAAGAACTGCAGCCTGACAGTGACACTGAGGCACTCTGTTAAATTTACAGTCATTAGGCACACAAAGGTTTGGAAGAGACGCCGGGACCATCAAGACTACCTGGGTTTCTACACCCTGGACAGTCACCACATGTCTGCTTCAGTTCACGGTCTGCTAGGTAGAGAGCTCCATGTCATCATGCATTGATTCTGAAGCTATTTTGTGTTTGCCAATTAGTAATACAGAATAAATCAAAAGATATGAAGTAAGCTGTTTTCCTCCAGGTCAGTTCTACCGTGGGGTTCAGTTTGAGGTGGCAGACCTGCATGCAGGAGAGGTCCAGGAGAGCTTGCACGCAACCATGTATGTGAAGGGACAAATGCTCAACGTGACCAGGTGCTCATAAAGTTTAAACACACATAATGTATGCAAGGTGCAAAGAGCAAGTCTTTATGCATACACACATCATTATCGATTCTTCTTGAACTTTTCCACAGACACTGGCAGAAGGACTTCAGCAGCCATGTGAAGAATGGGGAAAGTATTCCCTGCTGGTTTGTTAACAACGATGGAACGGGCCTGATCGATGGGAGAGCTTCAGACTACATTGTGTCAGGGCTTTTTAAGACCACTTTTTGAACCGTGAAAATTTAAAATCTCAATTGCACTGGGGCTACATCATTACGTGAGAGCGTTATGTGGCGAGAGATGGCAGATTATAATAAGTCATAGTGTGTCTTCATTCAAAAATTAACCACACACAGGAACAAACATCATAAGAACCAGGGTAGTAACATTTTAATATAATGGCAATACAAAGCAGAGGTTTTTGATTCCAACTGGCTGCCACGTGTTATTTTTAGCTAACTGCGCGCTTCTTGTGAAAGTCAGAAGTAGAATACGAGGTAAAGTGTGTGTGTTTATAGACGACTTAAATAATGTGGTGAGTAAAGCTTTCCGGTACTGGGCTGTCACAGCATTACTTAAATCTACATACTTATTTGCTTCCTGTTAGTGCAGGAATGACACTGGATGAACTTTAAGCGCTAAACCTGGTGGTGTGTCATGGCGCAGCATGCCACTGTGCTGGAAATCAGAGCTGTGCTTGCTGTGAATGTTCAGTTGGACCTATGCTTAATGTGCTTCACAGCACAACATATATTGGCAATAGAAAATCCTAACTGCTTTTGCAGTCACTAACTTAACAGAGAAACAAATTATCTGTAGATTTGCTCATTAATTGTGTCAAGAACTGTGGGGGTTTTTTTTGTCCGATTAATATGACAAACATCAACCGTCTCATATTCATGTTTTGCACTTCATAAGATATCCTTTAATCATATAAAAGCAACTTCACACAGGATGTATATGATTGTCCTTGGTCTTCTTCTCTGTGCATGTGATTGTATTTTTGCAGATGTTTTAACTTGTCTTAGCAGGAAAGGCCTAGATGTAACTAGTAATGTCTCAATACAAAGTGTGTTTAATGTCTTTGGCCTGTTCTGCATGCGTGTCCTGATTCAACGGCTCTCTAATAATGTAACAAATTTGAAAGAATATTGTAATCAGTCTTAAGGCTCTGCACTGGTTCACTTCAAGGTAACATGGGTGTGAACATTACCCAGGAAAGAACAATAACATGTGTTTTGCCTCACACTGTGAACTGTGCTTTGTGATCTGCACCTTGATTCATAAAAATACTGGTGGACAATAACTAGCTGGCGTATATGGACTGTGTGACTGTGGTTGAAGTCAGAGTGGTGCTTCATTAAGCATAGTGTGTTGGCTTGCT
Organism: Chaetodon trifascialis; assembly: GCF_039877785.1. Lineage (NCBI taxonomy): Eukaryota > Metazoa > Chordata > Actinopteri > Chaetodontiformes > Chaetodontidae > Chaetodon > Chaetodon trifascialis. Next base: position 25,216,922 of record NC_092058.1, on the reverse strand, counting down.
TGAGGCTCAGTGGCTCGTGACCCACTGAAGCAGTCTTGAGAGCGGGAGGCACAGAGCCCAAACACACAGTCTTGCTTCTCTTGATGGATACCAGTCTCTCTCAGACATCATGGAAGTTGCCACATGTCTCTTCTTGGAGCTGAGGAGTAGCAGAGGCACTGAGCGATGGCGAGGCTGGGTTTGGAGCTGCTCCACTGTGGAAAACAGCCAGTGGGGACGTCATTGTCACTGCGGGGATGTTGGAATGATACAAATACAGGTGGCACTTCATTTCCTCAACATCATCATCACCATTAACAAGAGCACAGTGAGTGCCTGTACTTTGAGGGCAAGGAATGGAGCTTATGTTTAGTGTATGTACATTTACTTTGAAATATTTTAAATGCAGTGCTTTACCTGTAATCAAAATATATTTATTTTGCTGGGTATGTTTACTTTTACCATTTGATTAATTATTGGGAAGACAGGTGTAGAGGAACGTTTTCATGGTTTGTGGCCACAGGGGGGCAGCAGTGAGCGCATTATAGCGTATGCTTCGCCAACTGTACGCAAAGAAGATGTACTCCCAAACAGAATAAAAGAAGCGACACAAAGTTGAGATTTGTGGCTTATTAGACATATTTTCAAACAGTTTAATTATATTTTTTTTAACAAACGAGGACACTACAAGGATACTAACCGATGAGTCTGGCACATGTCCGCCAGGTAAACCTCGTCACCTGCGATGAAGAACAGCGCAAAGCCGCGAACATGACTGAAAGGTATCCGTACAAGCTAACGTTAAGATGGCTAACGTTTTAACTTATACAACAAGGCGCTCCCGAAATTTAAAATAAGATAACCATAAATTGAGTTTGTTTGACTCACTATAATTGGGACCTCATACTCGGTGTGTGTGCAGTCCTACATCCGCCTCTTAATGGTCTGTGAACTGATTACTTGGCAGGTTATCGTTGACTGACCGGCAGCTGCTCCTCACATGAAGATAAGACCAGAAACAGGTGACATGAAACTGACACACAAACCATTCAATGACCACTTTCTACGAGCGAAAGTGGTCCAGTGTTCACCAGGAGCTCATTAACCTGTACAGCACAGTTTACTGTAATACCGTGTAATATCTATCTATCTATCTATCTATCTATCTATCTATCTATCTATCTATCTATCTATCTATCTATCTATCTATCTGTAATTCTCTGCATACTTCTAATCAGCCAGACTAAATTAATTGATAATGCAATCATTAACTCCATCAAACGATGCAGCTTTACTGTAATTGTTGAAATTTTATGATAGCTTTCACTGTGTTTGTCTTTATTTCGTTTGAAATCCATGAATGCCATTAGTTTATGTAGTTTTTTTCATAGTGCAAAACTTCATCATTTCGTGGATTCATTTTCAGTATGGGACAAAATTTCAGGAAATTTAGGAACTCTCCTCTCCTCCTGAGTCATCATGTTCATTCTGTACTATATTCACACTGATGGTGGAGAAGAGACTGGTGTGTCTTCAACTTTATATCAACGTCTCAGAACACACATTTTCTCTGTCTCTGCCTCCCGTTAACACTCCTCATTTGAATGTGTGTGTTTTTGCATGCATGGTTAGTTGTGTGCTATACTTGCCCCCATGCAGTGAGTCAAAAGTGTGTGTGTGTGTGTGTGTGTGTGTGTGTGTGTGTGTGTGTGTGTGTGTGTGTGTGTGTGTGTGTGTGAGAGAGAGAGAGAGAGAGAGAGAGGGGAGAGTGAGAACTTCTTGTACTGTAACAACTCACCAGCTCTTATTACATGGCTGTGGTGTGTGCACTAATAGATCCAGGGCAAGTGTGTTGACCCCAGTCATGTCGGAAGTTCAGGAGTTGAGAGGGATTTTCTTAAGGGGTCTTTGCAGAAGTGTTTGCCTATGTGTGCCTGTCTCTTTGTATGTGTGTGTATATGTGTGTTTGTGTAAGCTGTGCTGATTAACACCAGATGTGCAGGGCTCAGGGTGTCGGCAATAGCTTGAGAGGGCCCCACTGTACTCCATTTAGCCCTGGTTGCACAAAATGCTCAAACGACTTCTTCACACATGGCTGACATTAATATCTTTGCTGTTCATCCCCCAGATCCCCACAAGGTTAGAAACAACAGGTCAGACTGAGCTGAAGGAAGTTTTAATAAGGAGGTGAAGCAAAGGCAGCGAGTCGGTGTAGGTCTCCTGTTGCTCCACCAGAGGGCGGGAGAGAGCTGTGAAACATCTGTAGTGTCCCTAAACTCTAAACTCAGGTCCTATAGTCAGCTTTGACTGCTTTGGCTTAATCCTTTTTTCCAAGGATCGCAGCCCTTTTTCAGCTCATATAAAGCGCAGGAACATTGTGTTTTTGTGTTGTTACTGTGTTCATTTTAAAGATGAATAGTTTACTTGGAAAGTTCTACACAGAAACAACTGCAGTATTTTAAGGCAGTGACTGAATCAAAGTTGTGATTAGTGCTGCAGCTACAGGTTATTTCCAGTGTTGATTAATCTCTTAATTTTTTGAAATACTCTATATATTATTTAATGCACAAAGTGTCAGAAAATAGTTTAAAACATCCTTCATGAGTTCTCAGAGCCCTAAGTGACATTGTGGAACTGATTTTTATTTGGTCAACAACCAAAGACAATTAATGTACAATCATGCAAAAGAGAGAAGAGCAGCAAATCTTCATGTCTGAGAAGCTAGAAATTTTCCTTTATATATGACTTAAGTGATCACTCGATTTCTGAAATATATCTGTTGATTGTGTGATTGCAAAGCAGATTAATTGTTTAAACTCTAGTTATGATTTTTGCAGTACAACAGATGAAAGAAAAGCAGTTTTAAAATCAGTGTCATCATCCTCACTACAGAATATTTTGACAGATTTCTTTGTAGAAAGTCTCAAAAGTAATGTTGCACTTTGAAACAGCTGTCTCACAACTTCTTTTTTGTTGTATGCAGGACTTCAAAGTGTAAAAATGGCCGCTCTCTCAATGACAGATTTGCCTGATCGCTCAAGTTTGTCACAAGTTATTATTTCATATCACTTCTGCCATTTCAACTCCCCTCCTTGAACCCTTTCCTCCGTCCTCACCTCCCAGGTCTCCCGCCCTCCCCCGCCAGTCTCTCTACCTTTTGTCCCTATGTGAATATTTCACATTGCTGCTGCCGCTGGTGCGTGATGCGGGGGACTGAGCGCTCATTGTGTGTACGCAGTGTGGGTGCTGCGGTATGTGGCTGCCCGGCGTGTGGTGTGTCGTGACAGGCGTGTGGCCGCTGACGCCAGCCGGCCGCCTGCCTGTCTGTCTGTCTGTCTGTTCAGTTACACCTGACTGCCGCTGACATCGCCATACCCACACACACACACACACACACACACACACACACACACAGAGAAACATGCACACACACACTCTCATATACATGGCTCTACTACACATGGTGCCCAAAAGTCAAACTAAGGGTCATCAGCTCTCAGCTGCTGTCGTCTGCCTGCTCGTCCCTTCAGTACAGGAGGTTAACCTGGAGCTTCAGTGTCGCCTTTGATGTTCTGCTGACTTTCTGAGTGAAAGGATGTCACCAAAATCAAATCAAAATGTTTGCCTGATCAAAAGAATGTAACCTGATTGATTTAACTCGAATTGAACTACATCTGTTGCATATCTGCTGCAGATTCATATTATTGCTCTTCCAGCGTGTCTTATCCTGCAACAGACATTTTGTTGTGGCATTTATTTTATATTAAAAATGCATTATTGAATTGTGGTTTGGGAACGTGCTGTGTAGATCTGCGCTGAAATGCAGCGAAGGCCAGGCGATATTGCGGCACACTGTGGTGTAATCCTTGGTATTTAGTGTGTTCTCTCAGGCTGCCGAGGTGAAAAGTTGAACCTGGTGTTGACCTTCTCTTGAGAGAGGGCTTAGCTCCGAAGTCAGGCACAGGCCAAACGCACAGGGAGGATATTCTCAAGTTCCTCTTTCCCTCCCCTCACGTGCACCGCTCCCCTCCACGGCCACGCTCCCCTCCCACACGGAAACAATTAGCATCTGTGATAAGATGTCGTACATGTTTCCATCATTTTATCTCGTCCGTTTTGTTTGTTTGTTTTTCCATCATGACTAAAGTCTTGTGTCCTCTTGTCACGGCGCTGTTAATCACAATTACATCTCATCTAGGTGCAAGGAGTTGGAGAGAGAGAGAGAGAGAAGGAGAAAGAGACTGAGAGGGGCCGTATGTTTATCACTGCAGGGAGTTGAATTCCAGATGGAGAGATAATGAAGAAAACAAGCAAACAATTACGCAAAAATAGACAAAGTGGGGAAAAAAGCGAGAGCAGACTGACAGACGACAGGAATGATGTTTGGGACAAACTGGACAAGTTTTTATTTGCACTCCCAAGCAGCTGATTCAGGACAGGTCTGTCTGTCGCCACAGAGCAAGAGAGTATAAGAGTAAAGCTTTGTATTCGACTGATACATAAAAGGATTATCTCCAGTAATCACAAGCCCTCATAACCACAATGATTACTTAGAAAATGTTTTTTCTCCTGATAAAACTTGGTGTTGTGTGTATCGTTTTATGCTTTTAGGCCGAGGGGGTGAGTCAGCTTGTTTGTGATAATATTCTTATTCTCTTCAGTACAATTATCATGAATGCACAGAGAGAGGCGTTTGAGCGCTGTCTGTGTGTGGCCTTTATTTAGACTCTTCTCTTGTTTTTGTGCCGCATTCGTCCCTGTGAGGGACAGAGAGCTCGCTGCGTAAAATTTATGTGTCTTATCATGTGTTGTATCATATGCCTCTGACTTGCTGATCCACACTGTATTTGGTTAAAGCAACATGACCCAGAATTCAAAACTAAGTCTGACATTCTTCCAGTCCAGCGGAGCAGGAGAATACACGGCCCAAAGATATGAGTCCGACAGTAGATGTTGAGTCGTGCCGCACTCTGTTCTCCATCTGTTTTAGTTTTCGCGTGGTTGTGATAACCTCGGCCTGACCCCTGATTGGGCTAATCTCGCCCTCATCTTCTCTCGCTGGTCAGCTGACAGAACGCTGCTCTGCAATTGGCGGGCGCGCCACCGAGGAAGAGGAATTTGTTTAGCATTGTGTTGGGGTAACAGTTAGCCAGTGAGAAGTTTAGTCTACTGTCTAAACCATAGCAAAGCTTCAAAACACAGAAACAGAAGGAATGTTTAGGGTGAGAGCCGAACGAGCCAAACATGTTGGCTTTCCCAGGCCGCAGCCAATGAAACGCTGTTCCCTCAAAGTGTGCGCACAAGCACAACTGGATGTCAGTGAATATAAACTCATGTGTGCCGCACAGTGCTTACAGTAATAGCTGTAACATCTGTAAATGCGCTGAACATGCTCTGTGTCTCCGGTCTTTAGACGTCAGCTCTTGTGTCCGTTTCAAAGCAGAGAATATTGCGGCTAACCCTCCAAGCGTTCAGTGCATCAATGTAAACGAGTTTCGTTCCATGTTTTCCTGTTCGCTCACGATGGAGAGATCCTATAAAACGAAGTTATTGCAGTTACAGTACTTCTAAATTGCTGTAAGGGAGCGGACGAGTGGCAGTGCAGTGCAGTAGCAGCTCCAGGCAGTCTGTTTAGAGGGCTTTAGTCCAGCCAGATTAGATCAGAGGACCACTCTGTTTGTTTGGGAGGGGCAAGACTCCTGAGGGATACCCTCCCACCCCCGTTCTCTCTCTCAGCCACCACTCTGCTATCCCTCCCCAGGATTCACCCTCAGGGCACAGTCTACTGGAGCCCCGCTGACCTCTCTGTCACCCCTTCCTAACCCCCGTTAGCCAAGGCATCCTGGGAACAAAAAAGAAAACCAAGGAAGACTCTGCTGTGTCTTTACGGCCACAGAACCAAATCACAACCAGACCTGTTCATCTGGGGGTGTAGGCAGTGCCACCCAGGCAGACCTGGTCAGCTTTAGAAGAAGTTCACCGCAGCGGGTTGACCTCTCTTTCATCTGCTCTGAGGTGTTCTGTCACATGTAGCACTGCCGCAAGGGCAACGTATTAGCTCAGCAAAGAGGGTGGCTGCTGCTGCTGCTGCTGCTGCAGTCTTTGTGTGTGTTAAAAACATGACATTAAATTTACTTAGCTTTATATTTGGGGGGGGGGGGGGGGGGGGCACTTTGGATGGAGTCCAAGTTTGATTCTGTGAATGGGAATCTGTCACTGGCTTGAATATAAATTTATCCTGTCGCCGATGTGGTGCCCTTTCCACATGATTCTTGTGCGACTGTTCGTGCTGCGCTGTAGTCTTCTGGGTCTCATGACTGCAATACGCTCGTCTCTCTTTCCACCTATTCCCGTGTCTTTCCGTTGACACACTTTTCCCATTTCTCTGCCTTTCCGTGCATCTGTCTGTCCAGGCTCGATGGCAAGGCAAGGGCACACACCTTCACATGTACACACACAGACACACAGGCGCACGCACCTCCCCCCACCTCTGCTGACCTCTTCTTCATCTCCCACAAGGCCTTGGGGTGAGGCAGCCTGGCACCAGACAGTTATTCAAACCCTCAGGCAGCTTCACAACAGGTCAGAGAGAGAGAGAGAGAGAGAGAGAGAGAGAGAGAGAGAGAGAGAGAGAGAGAGAGAGAGAGAAATGGATTCTCAGCTGATAATTCACTGATTAACGGGACTTTTTCTTTTGAATAGAATAGAAGAGTTTGTGAAGTCTTTTTAAAATAATATTCAATGAATGTTGGGCATTGTTTGCCGGATTTACATCAAAATTTCCTTTAGAAATACATAAATACAAAATAAAATTTAAAGTCTCAGAAACTAATTGGCTTCTTTGACTTTAATTATTGCCTTTGTAGATTCCCTCTCAGTCTTTAAACCCATCGTTTTAAAACAGAAAACTGTTATTCAGCCATAAATTAATTTTGTTTTGTTTTTTTATATTATGTTTCATTTAATTTTAATCCCATAAAACAGGAAATAAAAGCAGGGGGATGCTGTGATTGGATTAAAAGTAGTCTTCGTAAACACTGTGACCCATGTCTTTGACACACCTCCTTTCTCCTCTTGAAGAAAGTCTCTTCATAACAGGAGCGCCGAGAGATGAAGGTCTCTTTTTAAAAGAGGGACATGGGATGGGGAGGCAGACTTTGGAGTCTTTGTTAGGCACGTGGGCCTGTGTTTTGTGTCGGGTTTTGTTCTTCTAAATCCTCTTCGGTTTGTTTGTCTCCGAGCTCTGCTTTGAGCGATTAGGCAGCGAGTTTGAACAGCTCGGTTAAATGAAGACATAATTTCAGCCCTTTATTGTAGCTTTGAATAGTCTCTCTTTATATCAATAAATGACACTGGCTAGAATAATAGCTATATTGAAGGTTTATTCTTGAAAGAGAAATAGCCCAAAGTGTTTGCAGAATGTTACTGTTGCATTAGAGTTGGGGCTGGTTTGCTCTTTATGGGATGAGAGTGTATTGTATTGGACAAGTGATGTCAGTAAACCATGCCACCAGAGATGAGCCATATCACGAGAGGCATCGCTAGAAATCTGAGTTGTGCCATTAGACAGAGAGAAAGGCAGTATCTTGAGAGTGAGGGAGAGAGAGAAAAAGGGGAGAGACACAGAATGGATTGTTCCACAACAGACTGACGGACCTTTTAGCCTTATCTTCCTGAGCTACTCTTACAGAAAACCAAGGAGAGAAGGGAAAAGAATGCCCTGCTCTTTCTCTCCCTCCCATTTCCCATTCTCTCATTTCTCCTGTCTGCCTCTCCCTTCCTTCTTCATTTCTTCTTCTTCTTTGTCCATCAGTCTTTACCCGCCGTTTCTTAAAAATCCTCTTAACCCTTGCACTCCTTCCTTTGTCCCCTTCCCTCAATATCTTACCTTGATGTTTTAATATCTTGTTTCTATCCTCGCCCGCTTCTATCTTATCCGTCTTTGGGGCACTCTTAGAGCTCATTGCTCCTACAGATTGCTAAAAGGTAGATTTGGAAGCCGCCGCGGAGTCTCAGCAGCAGTTGGCTGTTAGCGTTGCTCTCCCAGATCCCTCTCTCCATCTCAGGCTCACACTACATGCATGACAGCTTTTTGGGAGGGGTGCCATACAAACATGAGCCCGGTTGCCTTTGCAAGAACATCTTATTTGCATTTGTTTACATGTGCCACTCACCGCACGTCTGGATTTGCCGCATGTCATGATGTTTCGGTGCAGCCCCTTGCCCAGATCCTGATACACACACTCGCAACAGTATTTGGTCGTGATGACACCACGAGTCGTCCCTCTCCTCCCTCTCTGACAGAATGAAATGGATGGATAATTAGATATCAAAGGGAGGCAGGCAGGGTGTGGCGAGGCGCGCGGGCCCCTACGATGGTAAAGCACTTATTAATGAGATAGGCCTTATCTGCTCTCCTCCCAGGAATTCTGCCTTTGATCGGCCCCGACTCTGGACTTAATACATTTTTGATTGATAGACCGAGATGACAGAGAGAGGCGGCGTGGTTGGGGTAGGTGGGTGGAGGGGAGCGTGCATGTGCGTACGGAAGAGACGGGGCGGGGGCGAGCCTCGGATGCAACTGTAACAATGCCCTTCACATGATTAAATAACTTGTGACAATAGTGTTTGAAATTATGGGATAGGATACATTAAGATGAGCAGACACACAGCTTGTTTACATGGTAAATAATAGTGTATGAGTGCACATGCATGCACCTTCAGATTCCTCTGCCCACACAGGCATAAATTCACCAAGACAAGCCAAACAGACAGGCCTATTCAGTCACCTTAACCCCGACTATAACTCACACACCGGGGCACCAGAAAATCTTTTCACTAAGACAGAGCAGGCGACGGGCAGGCCTGTGGAGGGGGACCGAGATAAGGCCCTATCCCCGTCTGGAGATGAGTTATAGCCCACCCAGGAGGACGTGGCTAGCAACGACCCACCCGGACACGCTGCTCAGCTGGCTGGGATTGGTAGGGATGGTGCGCTGCTGTTAGTGAGGCAGCGGGCGACCTCGTGGACAGAGATAACAGCCCCGCTCTCAATAACACCTTGACCAGAGGGAGGAGAGGCAGCATCGAATCATTCAGCCTCTGCACGCACTCGAGCCCGGTGCCACACAAACCTAAAAATCCACACACATCATACGCCTCGCCTCCACCCCCCCCCGCCCAACAAAGAGGTGACTGAGCGTAACCATTACAGCACCGTGTCACCTTGTTATGAGTCTCTGTCAGTGTGAGGCGTCAGGTAAATTAAAGAAGCCATAACTGCTGCTCCGTCAACTGCCCGTCATCCCCCATTTATTACCATGCCAACGGCGGGAGGGATAAACCCCCCCCCCCGTCAAGTGGACAGATCGATCAATGTGACAGGCACATTTCAGGCTTCCAAATCAATCACACTAACAAAGGCAGGTGAAAAAGGAGGTGGTTGTTGATTTTTTTTTTTTTTTTTTTTTTTGAGGACTGCTGTTTCTGGATGAGTCAGGAGAAAAGGCCGAAACGTACCCCAAACACTCAAACTTCATCTGACTTTCAGTACTGTGGGTCAGTGCGTCGATCTCTTTCCCGTTATTTGACTTGATTTATTTATCCTCTGTTATTCCGACTAGTGTTGTTGCTCGATGGCACGGTTGGTTTGGAGTTTTAATTCAGATTGGCGCTCGCAGCTGCGGAAGGTGCTGCGTCAGTGGTCAAAGAAGGGCCATTGGCAGAACGAAGCCTCGCACATCAAAGTGTGTATTTAACGTACAGGCCAGGCTCTGACGCTGGACACAGCATGAGAATGCGACTCCATGAGAAACAGGATGAAACGGGGGAGCGCTGAACAGAGATGGGGTGGGAAGCGAGACAGCGCAAGGAGGGGGTTAGATGATAAGAGTGGGAAGAACTGATAGAGAGGAAGAAATCGTGTAGAGAAAGAAAATGATTAAAAACAGCAATCACCCTCGGAGACTGATAAACCAACCAGTCGTTAATTGGAAGCGTGCAACTCGTGGGGATACAGTTGGATTAGGTTCACTTCTTCCCTTTGCTCTCCGTCTCTTCCTCCCCTGCTGTCTTTCTTCTCCGTCCTCCTCCATGGACTTAAACGTCTGCAAGACGCAATTCATTATCAACAGTTCAAATTACTACAGTTAACATAATATTTATTTTTGGCAACCAGTGGAGAGAAATTAAATGGCTGCTTTCATGAGGTTCTTCCTCTTTCCACTGTACATCTGAAACAAACTCGGGGAGACAAAATGCCGTTTGTTAGCGAAGAAAATGAAAAAGGAAGAGAGTCAGAGATGGAGAGACAAAGAGCGGTGAGGAAGTGGCTGTTTTTGAATGATCTAGGCTTTTGGGGAATATAGGAGATGGGAGATGGGTGGTGGTCCATAAACAAAGGGCTGACAGCCAACCCATCACCCCGGCAGGTCTGGCTTGTGCTGCTTAGATAAAGCAGGGCTGCTGCCTCCTGTATCAACACCATCCATCATCCATCTTCGCCTGCTCGCCCGCTCATTTGCCCTCACTTCAGGCCTCTCACTCCCTACACCTGCCGCTCTGCCAGCTGTGTGTGCGCCTGTACCCATGACGGCTCTCACAAAACTTTCAATACAGCAGCCACGACTTCTGGTTTTCATTAGAAAACTCTTTAGAAATCGACCTAGTTTGTAAACATTTCCTGTTAACTTGAACCTCTGGTGAGCGTAATTGCTTCTGGCGCAACTGTCCACCCGAGCTGTAGCTCCTGAGAGCGTCCGCTGTTTGTCCACTCTTCATGAGCCCGGGGGGGGGGGGGGGTTGTGGTCTTTGGTGAATTATGCATCTCAAGCTCAACTTTGAAAGGATGAGCATTAATCACTGATGTGTCCACCATCCTCTGTGCCCTTATCTGTTGCTGCTCATTTTTGGCTCGCAGCAAAGTCAAAGAATACTGACAAGTGAAATGAAAGCCATTGTTTTCTTTTCATTTCTCCTCAGATTATGTGAGAACTATTCAGGTTTGATGTATTTTGCTCGTCAAATCGCACAAAGCGGGGGTCTGACTGAGCTTTGGCAAAATAGCATTTTCCCAAACTAGCCTGACAAAGTTTTAAAGTATGATTTAGGAAATTGTAGCCCCCTGAAAATGACCCTTCAGGCCACCATTGTTCCTCCGTCAATTTGGTTTTTGTATGAGCATCTCCTTCCTTTCTTTGTTGTTCATGGGGAAATGGAAATTATGCAAATGGAGATGGGCACTCTGAAGAAGAAATGTTGACATCTCCCATCCTCACTGCCCCCTAAATACACACACATCATGCACACACCATTCAGTGAGCTCTCTTTTGGCCCAGTTTGGTGGGTCTGTCTCTTTTGGCTGTCTCTCAAGCACACTTTAACAATTGCAGCCATACTGCCTGCGCCCCATCCTTTCTTCTGTCCATTCTGGCCCATTTGAGTCACACTGGACAGGTGCTGAGACAGGAAGACAGAACGCTGTCAGCAATTGTAACAAACCGTATTGGGTTATCTAACTTTGGAAGAGAACAGTGGAAGTCGAGGTTGTCTTGTGTTTGAGGATGAATGTGCTCTGATGAGCTGCCACTTCTCCACATGTTCACATGTTAAACACAGGGAAGAGAAGTAACAACGCAGGATGAATTAGGAGTTTGGACAGTGAAATTTAGTGACGCTTGGGTGCAGAGGAAACTTTGCAGATGCAGTATTTATTTCTTCAGTGTTTCATTCAGTTCCACCAATCAGAGGGGAATTAAGAGATAGAGACCTGGAGACTGAACAGAGCAGGACGGCTGGGGAAATGGCTCAACTAGAGGATGAATTAAAATGAATAAAAGCCAAGAAATGGGAAAATGGGCTATCACTTGTGCAGCATAATGAACAAAGTGCAGATATCACTGTCTTTCTGCGCCCGGGGGGCTCGAGGCTCTATGTTCTCACACTACTAGAACAAATGAGAGTGAACGGAGCCAGAAAGCATAATGATTGTCCATTAGTCTGTCCCTAAACTTGCTTCCTGTCGTAGCTTAAGGGAAGCAGAGTTTCTGAGCTGTGGGAACCCATCACGTGGTCTCAGTGCACCCTTTGAATACTCCCAGGCTGCCCTACTGCGCCGAGACACATGCTCCCTGTGTAACGGCTGTGAGTTGAGCACTGAGCTGGGGTTCACGCGGAGGTTTAAAGGCTCTGTGTGAGTCTGGAAACAGACCGCGGCTCAAAATGAACGAATCTGGAAGAAATATGGCACTTTGATGTATGCAGTCACCGGCTTCCAGGTTTAGTCGTATACTTTAGATGTATACTGTGCGTTTAAGTGGTAAAATACAATATAACAATGATGTAATGTAATGTAACTGAATAGTGTCATTTCTAGCAGTGCAGTAGAAAAATGTATTAAATACATTTGCGGTAAGAAAGATCAGAACTGTCTTCTGTTAAATTGTTCTCTAGGTCAGGTCACTTATTCTTAAATTACTTTAGCTTGACTTATTAATTTCATTTTATCCCTGCTATGTATTTTTTCTGCCCTGATCTATGTTTTTCTGTTAAGCACTTTGGCAACTTGTTTCCAAATAACTTAATAGGTGCACTGCCACAAATAAAAATGTCCATTATAATTTCCAGGAGCCACACGACTTATTGAAATGTCTTGTTTTGTCTGAACAACTGTCCAAAGATAATCAGTTTATAATAATGTGAAACAGAACAAATCCTCCGTTGCAGAAGCTGCAGGCAGAGCATGTTTGTCTGAACAATGACTGAAGAATTGATCGATTATCAGAATAGTTGCTAATTCATCTTCTGTAGGTTGACTAATTGATCAATCACAAGTTACAGCTGTATATCACACTCTGTGGAATACAAAATGTAATGTACCAAAGTAGAAGATTTAATCTGTATTGTCCATCCCTTCATCTTTTGACAGTAAACTACCAGATTTCTTAGCGTACACAAGAAACTGATCATCTTAAGAAGCCAAAGAAAACAGTGCTGCCTATGAATGTGTCTGAAAGGTTGTGTATTTCACAACCTTTCGGACTCTTCTCTGGAGTTGATGAGTTATTCCCCCTCATAGACATGACAGATGAGCACCATCATCTCTTTGGGATGAGCTCATCACTGCATACCCACAGCTCTAATGATGATGATCTTCAGTCACGCGTGGCCACAAAAAGGGCACGTTGCGTTTAAGACCCCTGCACTCGCCACCGTCTCCATTAACCCCCATGACTCAGCTATTGACACTGACCCCACCCCAGTGTAACGTTCGCACATCAGAGGGCCACGATGGACGCTCTCCGTCTATGTGGTCAGACTGACACGATTGCATGTGACATCAGCGGCCCTGAGTCGGCAAGTGTGTGCGGGGAGACGGAGAGAGAGAAAGGAAAAGAGCTTCGTGATATTAGGGCTGAGGAATGTGATCTGTTGGAGGTCATGTGAAACCCTGCTGGCACTCTGAATAACCTTCAGGAAGGCTATCACGACATGACCCGGAAGTAGTGAGGTCATGTGTCAGGGCAGAAGGCTCGTCTCTGTTGACAGCACCCTTTCCAATCTATACACAACTCTCACTCCTCAACCTCCTGGGAACCAAACTCCCCGGCTGCTCGGTGTAAAGGGCTCTGTCCACACAGGAAAAGACATGTTGACGTGACTGACCAAAGCATAGGGAGCCATTGTTGGCAGTTAGAATATCAAGGAGGCATTTTCTAGGGGCGTGAGCTGAGAGGAAAACTTCCCCCAGGAAGTGCTGTGGCGCTCTAATCGAAACCACATCTTGATGTATCTCAGTGGTCAAACCCCTCGTGGTTTACAGCTTTAATCCCAGACAGGGAAAGGTGTCCCTGTCTTGAACCACGTGGACCACTGATCAATGTCTGAGGGTCTAAGAATAGAGAGGGATGGAGACGGGGTGGAGGGAGGGTTGACGTAAAAGTCACAGAGTTCAAGTTGCATGTTAAACAAACAACTCGGCCTTTTGAATGGCTGGAGCCCGAGGTTTGCGTAAGTTAAGTAAATTAGTGTAAATTTGCAGAAGTAACCTAATTTTCTGAGAAAACAAATGGCGGAATTTTAACTGAGCACTGAGCGGTCAACTCACCAGGCGGAGTGAGGGAAATGAAGCGAGACTGATGTAAAGACTAATGGTTTGTGTAGGCTGCTGGCACAGCAATTATCACTGCCCTCTGCTTTGTCCAAGAGGGCACAGCGAACTCCGTCAAATGGCCCTGAGATCATAAGGAAGAGTGCAGGGATGTTGTGTCATCTCGGTTAAGTGTCTAAAAATAGAGTGATATAGTAAATAAAATGCAGAATGAGTAACGACGGGCTGTCTTCACCTACAGACTGTCTCTGTTCTTTGCCATGGAGGAGTTAAATGGCATACGTTTTTTGGAATGTATGTAATCATGATTTCACCGAGATGATTCATCAGTCAGTCAAACAAGACGAGATTAGTCCAGAGCTGTTCTCAAAACCAATTCATCACATACTGTAGGTCAGGCTAACTTTATCAACACAAAGGAAACGTGAAAACATCACTGTGGGACTTACAAACATGTTTTTTGTCTTTGCACAAAACAGTATGTTTGGATCTTTTTTGTTTTGCAATCCTCACTAGACTGTTAAACACAGAAGTAACACATAAATCCTCATTATTATTCAGCTAATAACACTTAATTTGCTCTTTTATTTTGTCATTGAGAGGACTTTATGTCATACCTACATTATAACGGTAGTGAAATTGTTATTCTTTGTAGAATAAATGAGCAAACCGGCTAGTTTGAAACCATTAAATTGTTCGGATGAAAGCTTAATAAATCATGTTATAAATGTCTGTGTCGTGTTATTAAGCTGTAGCTAAACAACTTAAATGTTAAAATGTTCAAGTGTGTGTGTGTGTGTGTGCGTGCGTGCGTGCGTGCGTGCGTGCGTGCGTGCGTGCGTGCGTGCGTGCGTGCGTGCGTGCGTGTGTGGTGCGCTCTTTTTTTCCTTTTTCTCGATATCATGAAAGGAAAATCCTTATTTAAACAAACCTACTGCACGTCAGTTGCACAGCTTTTTACCAAGGTCAGAACAGCTCAACTTGTCAGTGTTTGCACATTTGTGTGCAGCATTGGTGTGTGTGTGCACGCACTCTAATGTGTGTTTTAATGTTTTAACATATGCAACCCCTTATAAACAGTGTTTTATGCAAACAGTGGCGGGGCTCCCATCAGATAAGGCTCCAGAACAGGAGAAGGAGACTGCATTGTGAGGGAGAGCAGGCTGGAGGAGACGCAGAATGAGTGAGGGGTGAAAGCGGAGGCAGCGAGAGAAATGAGCTCCAAACATCGTCGCGACAAAACGTCTCTTTTGAACAATTTCAGGCAGCTAAATAAATAGGAAGGAGGAACTTTTTTGGCTTTTTATTTGACCGTTGACAATTTCTGTGTCCTTGTTTCTGCATTTTGGCAACAACTGATATCTACTTCAGCAACTACTTTCCAAAATCCAAAGTTTTCAAAGAATTAATTAACACAATGTGGTCGCTCTGCGGAGAAAAAAAAACCATGTAGCTTTAGCTCTTCACACTAGGTTTTTATTTTGTTAAAATCAGACCACCAACCTTTCAGTGCGGACTCGTGGAGGTGATATCAGCTGTCCACCGCAGTCCAGAGTGTATCTGGGTTTTTGGTGTTTTTCGGTGTAATCCGCTGTGTTGTGTGTGTGTGTGTGCGTGTATCTGATTGTAAGACACGGCATGGCATTGGTCACTTTATCATTGCTAATGTAATCTGCTCCGCGCTCCTTCCTCTACCAACGCCACATAAAAGACCGCTGCCCGATAGAGCAAAATATAACAGCACAACTTGGCCCGGTCGCTCGAGCCCTCTATCTCTCTATCTTCTATCTCCCTTTCTTTCTGTTGGAGAGAAGAATGTCTCCCGTCCTCTGAGTTCTGATGTGCGTCTTGCCTTCATTTTAACTTTCTCAGCATTTCTTCTCCCTGTATTCTGATTTTCCTGTGTTTTTGAAGATTGAGGAAGCACTGCGGTGTTGACTGAGCTACTACTTTGCCCTAGATCAGCTAAATCTCTCATTTTGAACACCCCCCGCCAATTTCTGTCACTCCGGGAGACAAATGTGCATCTCGAGTTCATTCCCCCCTCTCCCCGTGCCCACTGGCTCCCTGAAACTCAGTTCCTTGCGCCTTTGAAGTGCTGCGTGCAGAATGGAGATTCTTTGCATGGTAAATTTGCCCAGTTGCCCGCAGCGTATCCATTACACAAGTTTAAAGAATGCTTCGGAGTCGTTTTGGAAGGGCCCTTTTTTCTCACTTCACAACCAATTTCTCTGTGTTTTGAACTTCGCTAGTCATGAGCCATGTAATCTGTAAATTGGGCCCTTTCTTCCAAGCTTGCACTCCACCATCGAGCAGCGTTTGATGTGCAATTATTTTGCTCATTACAAGTTAATTTTATTGTTATAGTTTGCAAATGTTTCTCGGGGTCATGATGTTAAAAGTTTCTGAAGAAGTAAGAAAGGGGGAGAATTAGCGAGTGGAGCGTACATCACGGCGGCGCAGAGAGCTCATTTGAGATGCCAGCGCTGGCTATCTCTAGGCTCACTTTCAAGCCTTTTAGAAACAACCTGCTGGGTGGTTTGAATAGCTAAGGAGAAGTTGATCTGGGATTTAGTGTGGAAAAGGGATCCAAGGCCCTTTATCTGCTGTAAAAGGTTGGGAAAATGGAGATTTGTCGTGTTTGTTAGAATGGAACCATAATCTCCTCCACGGAGAAATCTTAGCAGTATGGGAATCATATGTCCCGTTTATTTAGCCTTTTGTGCCCATTCTCTCCCCACACACATCTCCGGCATGCTGGTGTGATTACGTATGTTTGCCGACACACTGTTGATATGAGAAAGGAGGGATGGTGAAGAAGAAAATCTGCCTTTTTTTTTTCCAGAAATACCGGATTTGAGTGGTTTGCTAATTTCACATAGAAGAGGATCAACACATTAATTACGTCTGGCTCATGAACAAAGCTGTTTTTTGGAGCCGCTAAATGTCATTGTTCGGGCTTGGCAGCACAGCTCTGAACATCATATAACCATGCCGCTAAGCATTAAATTCATGTCACTGAATTATGCTGTCAAGATTTTTTTTTCAATAGCTGCTAAATCCATTGATGGAAATGAGATTGGATTTTACAGCGACATTTTACTTTTGTGCTATTTCATTTTCTGATACCCTAAATCATTTGGCAAAATACCGTTATTGTTTTGCCTTTCTTGGCTTAAATAAAGACAGCTGATTTAGGCCTATTGCTGTTTTATGTTTGATCCAGTCACCCTAAGTCAAACACATGTAAATTTCCCTTTAGCTGTGGGACAGAATAAGCAGCGCGCACGTGCACAGAGTGTTTGTAGACTCTCCTTTTCATCTGGGGATGAGATAGCGCTCTGTGCTCTTTCTTTTACCTCTCTTTCATTGCTCCCCGTCTCATGGCAAAGGCAAATTCTGTCGGACTGTGTTCTTTAATACCATCAACGCTAAATAAACTTTGTTGACAACAATAGCTTCTGGCAAAGCGCCTGCACAAACAAAGGAGAGCCAACAGGTTCAAAGGCAATGCATCACTCTGCCTCTGACTCGTCATTATTCATCCCTCTGTCTTTACCTCTCATCCCCCATTCTTTTCTCTGCATGCGTGTGTGTGTGTGTTTTCTTTGTGGCTCTTTGTCTGTTAAACTGCTACATGGTGTGGATACTGAGGCTTATTAGCTGTTCAGTTTAATTAAAAAAGGCCATTCATATGAAAATGTGAGTCCGATAGCGATTGCTGTCCCCAGCAGCTTCCTCCTGTTACTTTTAATTAGACACCCACTTGATTGACATCAAGCCTACTGGCTGGCTAAAGCTGAGTGTGTATTTGTGTGTGTGCGAGAGAGAGAGCGTGTGTGCTTATGTAGTGTCTGCGTGTGTGTGATGCGAGTGTGTGCAGGCATTTTCTACACAAACATATACACAGACGTGCACAAATACCGGCTCTAAGGTCATTAAAGCATTACAGCGGCGAGACTGTACATCAAAGTTCATTTTGTCGTCATGAGGTAATTATCCGCACAGTAGCACAGAGCCCGACTGCCCACCTTGTCACTCATGTCCGCCGGGTCACGTCGAACAATGAACAGTAACCTTGTGCTTATGAACAGGGTGCGCAGTGTTACTGTGTTCAGTCACACCAGCGCCACCCGCCACGCTGATGGAGAAGGCGATGAGCTGCTTTTCTCTCTCTATTTGTCCTCCTCTCTCCTCATTCGCTCTCCTTCTGTCTCTGTTTCTGGAGAGAAGTGGCTCTCTTCATCTGTTTTCAGCGCACGCTCCGGCTCTCGCTACCTTATTATTATACTGTCAGCGGCACGTGCCTGGCTGATAGATGTTCCTCTCAACTGTTTACTACAAGCAGATGATTTAACTAAGGCTCTCTGTTCAACTTGACCTCTCCTCTTTCCTTCTTCTAAAACAAGATGACTTCATCTGTTGTTTACGACGACTCCATTTTATGGGAGCAGGCACGAGGAATAAGCTCAGCTATATGGTTGATGGTTGTGTTGTAAGATAGCGTGTGTGTGTGTTTAAGTGGAAATTGAGGAGGTCCATGTATGTGTGCATTTTTTCCCCTCACATCTCCGTTATCGGAGGCCAGGCAGATTGCGTGCAGCGTAGAGTCCTTTTTGTGTCACTTTTATTTCCAAACACAACAACAGCTTGTGTGTGTTGGGGTAACAGTGCACCGGTACGTTTGCTGAGTGTAGCCCAGAGTAGCAGCCTGTTTCACGTTAAGGGCTAAGTAAGGCCCACCTCCGCGCAGACTGGAGTCTCCAGCAGAAATGGCCCATCAGAAGTCACTGCTCTGTAAAGTTGTGTTCCTTTCCCCACGTTTTGTTTTGATTTGCCGGACGTTTGGGAATGATTTGGGAGAAGGGCCTGATGGCGGCATGGTTACCAGAGCAAGACGTGCACAGTGGACCTGAAATGTTGTTCCAATTACTGCCTTCATTATGGGTTTGTCATCCGCTGTTTAGACGCACAGCGGCCCGCATTTCATGCTGTGGCAGGAGAGGCCGCTTGTTGTTTTTTCATGTAGTCTGATATCCGCTGGAGGCGAATGCAGCTCAGAGTGTGGAGACAGCCACCGACAGGGGCCACTCTCATTGAAAATGTGAATGAAGTAGAGAGCGAAAAAAATGACATGATTTTCATCGTCAGGGCGGGTTTGGTTTGTTTTTTTGTTTTTTCATTTTCAATGTTAGACCTTAATTATCATCATGTTTTAAATTGCGTGGGCTTTAGCCTTTCACTTCATCTGTTAAATAGAAAATACTCGTTAGATAGAAGTTAAGATAGAAGTTAGTTCTGCCTCAGAAGAGCTCCATTTAAAGGTCCACGGGCCCCTCTGTATTGTGACTCTGTTACACAGTGTTCCCTCCTTCCTCTCAGACAGATTAAATCACTTGTGTTACTCGGAAATGCTCCAAGCAATAAGGCAGGATGGAGCACGTACAAAAGAGCCTAACATGGTTTGAAAGAGCAAGACAGAGAGTGAGACGGAGGGGAGTGTGTTGATGTAACATATCATTGTGGCGACTCTGCTGAGTTAACACCATTAGCCAACCAGCGCGAGAGTCCAGCTGTCTCTCTGAGCCGCCAAGGTGAGTTACCTGGGCTGACTTACCTGTCCTCCCAATGCCCCCCAGGATACAGTGTTTCAGCCAGGCCCCGTGTCCTCCCCTCTCCACAGCACTTAGCAGTGATTAACCCCGGATTCGGCAGGCCCACCTGCCATCTGACTACCATTACAGCCCTGCTTATCTGCCTCTCCATCTCCCTACAATAGGGCCGGGGCCTGGGCAAGGCTCAGGGATTGGGCTGGGGAGGGCTGCCTGCTCTGTTTAATAATAAATCATTAGCTAAATACTTTTGTCCATTTGTGTCATGTTACATGTACTTCAATTTTCTGCTCTGTCTCTGTCCATCATCCCCCTCCCACTCTTTTCCTTCCCTTTCTCGTCACCACGGCCGTCTGCTGCCACCATCCACAGTCGCTGCCAGTGTCTGTCCACCAGACTTCTCCTTCCTGTTTTTTTTTTTTTCCTCTTCTCTCTCTGTCTCCAAGACTGACTGACTGTAAATGTAACTGATACTTATCAAAGCAAAGCTGATCATCTTTTCACATAAGCAACCACATAACTGTATGTATCCTATGCTCCGACAAAGGGAAAACAAAAAGTTTGTTAGGCTTTGGAGACCCCAGAAAAGGCTTTCTTTTCTGAGCCGGGTTGATCATTCCATTATGTTGAGTGTTAACTCAAGTGGACGTACTGCTTCATGTTTTGTGCCTGTTTCTCAGAATGGCACCATCTGAATTGGCCTGTTTTGGCTGCTGTCAAAACCATCCATTCAGACATTTCACTAACGTTTATGCTCCACTGTGCATTTTTTTCCAGTAGAGGTGCAACGACTGCAGAGGATTTTGTCAGAGGTTTCACAAGACACACACACACACACACACACACACACACACACACACACACACACACACACACACACAGACCCACACATGTGCTTGACACCAGCGTTTGCAATCTGGACAGCGAGGAGGAGATAAGTCTGTTGGTTCATCTCACTTGTATAAAGTGATTATGGACATACTGAGGCCTCCATATTTAGACTTCTTGACGCCCCCTCCTCAGGTCCTCCCCCCGGTCCGACTGTTGTAATCTAATTTTCCGCTGACAGAGACCGTGGAGATCCTTGGGTCACGGTGCAAGTCCCTCCAGCCCCCCTACCCTACGCCCTCACGCTCTAACTAAGAAGTCGCCATGCAGCAGACAGCACACATTAGATCTGTCTACCGCTACGACGACTAACCCACCAGATCCATAACCCCGCACTGCCTCGGTAATCAGAGAGAGAGATTAGCGAAAACGACGGCAGAAAAGAATTGCATTTATCCTCGTATTCGCTTTTTGTTGCTCCTATCGTTGCTCAGCACCTTACAATGCCTGTCAGGGTCCCTGTCAGCGTGAAAGATGAACTGTATATTGCATATAAATTTCAACCTGTGAGAGATCACTCAGGAGGATAAAAACAGGGATGAAGAAAGCGTGAAGGAGTGTGCGCTGTGTCGGATCTGAGTGAGGAGGCCACACCTGGAGAGGTCGCGCTCCTTGTTGACCTTCAGCGTGTCACCGACCAGGCTCACCCTCAGCTTCACTATACATCACTCCGCCTGTCAACACTTGCATATGGCCTCTACTGCTACAGTTATCTGCAACGGAGAGCAGTTGGGCTCCTTAACTTGATTCGCCCGTTGAGGGATTTATCTCAATCGTTTGACCGTTGCAGTAAAACACCGATGTTGCGATCTGACGTGCACAGCTCAGAGGGAATGATTACTTCCTGTGTGTTGTCTCAACCTCATGTGGCCTTCCAAAATTCACGCCGTTGTGGGATTTTAATTTCTGTCTGAAGGGAACAATTACTTTTTTCTAATTTCCACATCGATGCTGGCAATTTTTCCATTCAGCATCTTGTATTGTAGTTCTCTCTTGCTCCCACTCCCCCCCTCTCTCTCCCCTTCTCCCTCTCTCTCTCTCTCTCTCTCTCTCTCTCTCCTCCAGGCCGTGGCATAGCCAGTAGCTGATAGGCATCTCCTCTGGAGTCTGCTGTAGTCTGTCCCGGCTTCAGACAAAGTGCCTCCATCAGACCAGTGAGGCTCCCTGGGAACCTAGCAGCAGACCCCCTGGCCCCACCACCAGTCTGTGCTGTGGTGTGTATGTGTGTGTGTGTTTGAAAGATGGGGGCTCAGACTGGAACCTTTGTGTTCCAGTTTCGGTGTTGTAAATGGGTTTTGTAAACTGGGAGGTATGAGATGTGTAGCATCCATGATATGTAGGCAACAACTTGAATGGCTGGTTTATTCAGTGTCGTTGTGGAAGCAGCGCACAGCACAGTTACTGACTGTTCATTGTATACATTTGTATTAATGCAGTTGTGTTGTAGTCCATGTGATAGAGTCATATCAAGACTGACTGTTTCTCAAAGCCCTGAGACAATGAAGCACACTCATACACTCATGTAAAAGCACACACACACACACACACACACACACACACACACACGTGCATACAGCACACACGCTTCATAAGTCATGCTCCCACTTCAAATCTGCACTTGGCATCAGGGAACACTTGGGAATGCTTTGGCTTTTTGACTTTCATCATAACTAGAAAGAGAAGGACCAAATGGACAAAAACAAAAACCAAAGGAGGAAATCAGAAGAAGTGCTTTTATCAGGGGCCCAGTGTTCAGGGCCTGACACACACACACACACACACACACACACACACACACACACACACACACACACACACACACACACACACACACACACACACACACACACTCTCTCTCTCTCTCTCTCTCTCTCTCTCTCTCTCCCTCTCTCTCTCTTCCTTCACCTGACCCACATGTGACCCCCCAACATTTCCAACATTTAAAAATGCAGTCAAGGAGGCTATTCTCCCACTGGAGTTTATTTGTGTGTGTGTGTGTGTGTGTGTGTGTGTGTGTGTGTGTGTGTGTGTGTGTGTGTGTGTGTGTGTGTGTGTGTGTGTGTGTGTGTGTGTGTGTGTCTAGCGTGCATTCCTCTTTGGCTATCGCCACCATCACTTGACAAGAATTATATAATTGCAGCCTGTGATCTCATTTTCCTCAAAGAGCATTTTGAAGTTTCCTTTCCTCTTTTGCTCTTTTTGTTTCCTCTGTGTCCCACTTATTTTAATGTTAAAATGACTCACATTAAATCACCCGACTCTCCCCTGCTCACCCGGCTCTACCCCGCTCCGTTATGCCATTCTGCAACGCATTAGCTCCGCGCTCAGTTTGTGGAAACTTTTATAGGTTTAGAGAGTGTGTTTGCATAGTGTGTTTTTATTGTGTAGAATAAGGTGAACTCTGGTTGGTAGGAACCACCGTTTAATTCTTAAGTAGCAGCAGTGGCAAAGAACACAGGCACAGGAAGTTTAATACATTTTTAATACAAGAAACCCTAAAAATACTGTGTGTTTTCTCAGGATTTTAGTGACTGCATAAAATCTGTTGTGATGAAAAACTGACTGAAGTCCACCAAATTTCACATTGTATTGTAGTTGATAAGTACCTGGTAGTTTTTAGAAAATTACAATTTGTTATAAATAACAATTTTAAATCAATGTGTATCTGTTGTATTATTTATTATAATGTTAATTAATTGATTAATGAATATCAGACTCCTCTGTCTTCAGAATTGCTCCACAGTTTCATTTTTGTCCTGTTTTCATTGTAAAAATAGTTTATTCAAAAGGTCATTTTCCAATAATAGATTGAAATACTGTTAGTCACAGTTAATGCTCAAAGAGGCATCTTCCATTTTTTCTCCTTCTGTTCCTCTTTTAAAATGCTGCCAATACCAGGTACACATTACTAATTGGGCAGCTAATGACACTGTGCTTTGACTCTCTGGATGAAGCCACGCACAATCAAAACCCTGCACGCCTCTGCAGCTGCAGTCCCATTCGTAGTCAATAGAGGGTAGAAGTGATCTGCAGAGCTTTGACTTTATGTGAAGGAAGGCAGAGACATGCAGAGACTGCTTATATGTGTACGATGAGTGTGTGCATCCGTGTCAGTGTGCGTGTGTGCTCATGTGCCTTTGTCTTTAGGGTGTGATGTGTATGTATGTTTTTGCCTTTGATGAATCTCTGCGTGTTACTGATCCAGTTGCTGCGGATGGTAAACTTTAAAGATCCATTAACACAAACCATAACCGTAATCTATAATGATAGCATACAAATTTAACAACAGGAAACATGAAGACACTTTAGGGGGCTGTAAACTGGAATAATAGCTCTGCTGTCAGAGATTTAAAAAAAATACTAAAGCACCACAAGACCCCTAATTATTAAATCCCCACTCTACATTTCTGAAGGTATACTCTGGCAGTATTACAGCGATTTTAGTTAAAGCGTTTCTTACTTTTCTGCGCGTTGCATGGTGTGTTCTCCCTCTGACATCTGGCTTACAGAAGCTAATTTGTTAAAGGTAACATTAGTGTCCAGCTCACTGACTGTCCACGTCTGTCCTTTAACATTTAATAAAAAAAAGAAATGGCTGTCTTTCTTTCTGCTCCCATAAATCAAATAGCTGCGAATGTATGGAGGAGTTAAAGAGCAGTGAACCCCCCACACACCCCCACCCGCATGGCTTGGTGGCTTTATTGTCACACAGGCCTTATCTCCGATTGACACCTCTGGAAACGTCCCAGGAGAGGGACAGATTTGCTGCAGGATTAAACTAATTTACCAGATGATTGAATGTGAGTCCAAAGCCACTCTTTTGGAAAAAATGCAAAAGGGGCTCATGACCACCCCTCCAGTAGCCATGATACATGAATGACTTGGCAATCATGCTCGCTGTGTGTGCACATGTGAGTGTGTTGTACCTCATAAGATGAACTGATCTGAAGGTGATTTCTGTATGGACAAAATATTCCAGCGTATTGTCGTTCTGCAGTGTAGAACGTGTAAGAACATGTTTTTAATAATACTTCATGGTTTTGCTCCACCCTTAAGTTTTTGGAGATGATCATTTAAAAGCCTGAGAGCCACCATCTCATTGCGATGTCGAGCAGATGGAGGCGAGGAGAGGTGGCTTTGGGTCTGACAGTTTGGAAGAAAGGAACTCCTCTGTGAGAATCCACAAAGCAAACCAAACCTCTTTTCAACACTTACACGCCGTGTGAACTCTGCATTTTGTTCACGTTCTTCATGGTCTCCCAAATATGTAAAAATATGGCAACGTTTTCAGTGTGTCCAAACCAATTTGTGCCTGAGGGATGTTTCTTAATTGGAACACATTCAAGAGAACACTTACACGCTCCCGAGTGGTGTACAAAATATTACATTAATTAACATGCAAAACAGTCCTGCTCGGCTCACGCGCGCACACACACTCGCAACGCAGGCACGCAAAAAGATTGCAGCGACAGCACAAAACAGACGTAGGCCAAGAGGAAATAAGGGCAAAGAATAGGAAGGAAATTTGCTCGAAAATTTAGCTGTAAGCCTGCTGAAGATCTTATTACATAGGCTGAAGATAGAGATCTCAGCTGGAATAATACTTAGCACATGCTGCCCTTTTAATTAAGCAGTAATATCAGCAGAGAGGGGTGGAGAGCAAATCTCTCTGTTTCTGTCTTCATCTTTCTCGCTCACTCTCTCCCATATCACGACTCCCCATCTTTACCCTCTGCTCCTCTCTCTCCCAATAATCTCCTATGAAATGGATGGGCCAAGGTGCGGGATGGGGGAGGAACAGGGGACACACTCCTCTGTGAAGTTAGTGTCTTCTTTAAGGCCTTACACATGTTTCTGTGTTTCTGCCTCGCTGCGGCTGTCTGAGCGCCCCGCCGACTGCTCCGGGGCTCTCACTTTGAGGTGCCTTAAGTGTGTTTGTGTGTGAGTTTGAACCAACATGCATGTATGCACTGTTTGTGCACGCCGATTCTGCCCCTGTGTGTAAGTGAGGACCACCCCTAAAGCCGGCGGGTGGTACATGGGCACCTCTCTGCCACGGTGTTAGCGCGGAGGCCCCGCAGCCTGAGGGCACGCAGGGGCCGTCCTCCTGTGGCCGCGAAGCCTCATGTGAGACTACGATAGGAACCAGTTGTCCAAACAGGGCCGTCCAGTCTGGTGGGGTCTGAATATCAGGATCTCTCACCATGGGGCGGCTGTCAGGGACAGACCCTCGGCGTCAGGACCCCGGACTTCATTAAGTTCAGTCGCCAAAGTGTTTTGATGTCAAACTCAACATATATTCAAGTGTTCTTTGTTTAACCCGCTGCAGTCACAATACCTGCCACCTAATATAAAGTTAATATGTTGGCCAGGTCGTGGAAAGAAAAGTGCAAAGTCACTGCATCACGAAGTCCTGGCCGCGTTGGCCGTGACGCAGTGTTATAATAGTGATATGACTCTGTGGTAGTAAATACAGTAGGTGAGCTGAATGGCCTGTTGTTATACTGCACGACTGTTCTTACGTATAAAGCCTTTAATCCTCTGAGTATGCTATTTAATCTAGTGGCTGAGTGACGCCTCTGTGCACTTCCAATTGTACGACATGTAGCACATAAAGCCTTTATTCAGATGTGTTAACCATTGCTCTGTGCTCCATACAAGTGCAAATCGAGTTAACACTCTCCGTTCGCCTGTGTCTACACACCCTGTGCCTGTGTCATTACGCTGCTCACACTGGCAACTGAGCTCATTTTGTAATTCTGCACACACACGCGCACACACATATACACACTGCACACACAGGAGCTCCAAAAGGCCACATGTTAATCAGCTGTGAGTTTAACTTGCAGCAGAGAAAAGACAACAGATCAGCTCAATTAACACAAAAAAGAAAGTGCTCTCTACACACACACACACACACACACACACACACACACACACACACACACACACGCACACACACACATGGCCTTAGCCATTGCACCTGCAGCTGAAGGGGCATTGTTCCAGCAGCCCCCCCCCCCCCCCCCGCTCTCCCTCTCTCTGTCTGTGTCTCTCTCTCCCTCTCTCTCTCTCTGGAGGAAAGGTCTTTTTTGTGGCCACTCTTTTCTCTCCACTCAGGGCCTTGGCCTTTCCACAGGGCACACCTCCTTTCTCCCGTTTCCCTGGGTTGCTCCTCTCTTTCGGAGGTGCCGGGCGCCCCTCGCCTGCCTCACTGCAAACACAGCTGACAGAGGGCTGCTCACGTGCCACTCCACAGGGCCCCAAAATCCCTTTTGAGAGTGTGTACGAGAGTGAGTGTTGGAAGAGAAAGTGGGGGTTTGTGTGTTTGAGGAGGATCTGTGTGCTATTCATCCTATTTCTCTTGATGCTGCGGATGTCTGTCCATTTTCAATTGTTTGGTTGGATTGTTCCCTGAAAAACACCCAAACACACCACGTAATATAATCTCATCTTTGTGAAATGAGATTATGTTAAGAAGCAAGAGTTAAAGCGGGGCTTTTCTGGTGCTGCTGATGTTTTAGTTTATATTCTTTTAATTTGAGAACTTTATTATATTAAAGTCTCTCGCATTAAACCCTAATCCATGCAGCAAAACTGCAGCACCTGTGCTGCTGAGAGTGTTTTGGTTTCAGTGTTAAGCAGACTCTTACGGACGACTTGAAACAGAAAAATGTGAGAATAGAATAAATAACTGATATCAGGAGGTTATTATTGACCTGTTCGTTCTGAGAAAGTATGTTTCGTCTCCACTCCTCTTGGAAAAATCATTCTGTCCTTGGCTCTAATGCCGTTTTGCATTGCTCTCCTCTTTGGCTCCCTGTCCCATTTGTCACCGCAGCCGGTATTGCTCATTCTCACTGATCATCCTATCACAGTGCTATTTTTCATATTTCTCATATCCGCTCCCCTTATCTCTCTTCCAGCGCCTGGGCCAGACACGCAAAGCTAATACAGCCTCCCAATACGTGCACAGAATTCAGTGACCAAAGATCACAGCGGTGTGAAATACATATAGATTTTATACGTTATTCTGTGTTTGCTTGTAATAGGATCGGCCTTATCCCATTTCCAATAACTCAGGAGATAACATGAAAGTACACATTGTTGATCAATGGGAAAGTGGAATTCCGAACGGGCCCTCGGATATGAATTTACTCAACCCTCACAAATTAGGACAGTGCTGGAAATGGCAACCGTTCTAATTCTTTGCAATATCAGTCATTCGCTGAGCACTTGATAATCAATTTATGCAACTTCTTAATAAGCCACAGAAAAACACAGACGCACACACGGAGCTCATGAGGTCGTGTGTGTGCGCGTCTCTGAGCTCACGCGCATATGCTAATGTGTGTATGTGTTGAGGCTGTGATGGATGAGCTGCTGTTGCTGGTATTTTAACCATGCTGCCTGTGTGTTTTACTGCCCTGCTGGGGTGCTCTTTCATAAAGACCCTGCCTGGCTGCATCTATCTCCCCAGGTTAAAACAAACACAAACGCCCACCACCACCATTCAGCCTCCCACTCCAGCCTGCTTGGCCTGCCCTCCTCCTTCCCTGGCTCCAACAGCCCCGTCCAGGGGGCAATAAACTCGTTATCTCCCCCTCTCAGATCCTAATCTGACGGCCCGCCGCCCT
This sequence comes from Chaetodon trifascialis, assembly GCF_039877785.1. Taxonomy (NCBI): domain Eukaryota; kingdom Metazoa; phylum Chordata; class Actinopteri; order Chaetodontiformes; family Chaetodontidae; genus Chaetodon; species Chaetodon trifascialis. The sequence goes on along the minus strand of NC_092058.1, from coordinate 25,188,699 downwards.
GCACGCTGCCAGGTGACCTGGGGTGGGGTAGTGTGGAGGGAGGGGGTTGAAGCTCCCTCTCCAGCTCTTACTCTTACTTACTGCTCCAACTCCCGCTCCCCTCTGCTCGCCTTTTAAATCCCTTCAGCTTTCCCTGCCTGTCAGCACCATCTTAACCCCCACCTTCTGAAACCCTCCCCTGCCTGAGGCTCTGACGACCCCCCCGCCCCGCCCCCGCCCTTTCAGCAATTAATCCAGCTATTGATCACAGTAAAACTCTAAAGGCTGGTAGGCTGCAGGCAGGCTGGTTGAGGTTTATTCAGGCCGGTGGTTGCACGAGGCTGCACTGCTGATGAAGCCGGAGCATCACAGCCTTGCTGGTGTTCAGCGCAGTGGTTCTTTATATTGTATTTTATTCACATTTCTTAACAATATTGCAACAAAACCCAAAAAACCATCTTCTAAGTAAAAGTGTTAGCTCCATTCAGTGTCCATGTGAGACGTGAGCGTTGAGCTCGCTGTATTTCAGTACAGTCGCTCTGTGTATGAGTGAGGGCGCGGGGCGTTTTACACAGTGGAAGATTTTGGCCATAGTCCAGTCATTCTTCAGCTCTTTTTGAGGAATGTTTTAAGATACTGCCCCACACTTTGCTTATTGTTCTTTGCATGCAGGGTCACGACAGGCCCTCCAACATTTTACAGTAAAGTAAAACCAGACAGACACACAGAGACATGCTGTAGCTATGCTGTGACACTCCTTTGGTGTACTCCACTTAAAACACATTTGTAATGTTGACATAACCTGACTACAGCTAGCGTAGCTCAGACAGTGTCCAGGGACTAGTTCATAAACCAGACCACCACCTGTGATAGCTGGAACAATGCTAATGTATGTAAGGTCTGACTGGACAAGGTCTGCTGAATGGAAAATTCCCCCAGATTCACACACTTCCTTAATGACTCATTGTGCAGGTCTCCGGCTGTGCAGACCCTTGATATTAAAAGTCTGTTTGAAGACAGTGGGGGTGTGTGTCTTTCACTATGTACATTCAGGAAGTGTCCTTCCAGGTAAACAAGTATGAGTTAATTCTTTGAATCTCTACAGATCTCTTCACTGTATCATCAAATGTAGTTGTGGAAACTCTCAGGGGGTTTCCACTGTGATCATAGCCACGTTGATGAAGCACTGTGCTTTTCCCTGGTTGGTGACACAGTCGCCCTCTGTGCTGCGCAGGGCTGAAGCTGAGGCTGCTGTCCCGGTCCAGGTCTTTGATGTAAGGAGCGAGGCGAGCTGTTTGGGTGTTTGGGCAGGAGCTGGGACAGACGGGGGCAGAGTGTGATGGAGTGATTACTCTCCTCGCTGCTCTCCTGTCTGCCCTGGCATGAATGCCCCTCTTCATCCACCCTAAAAGGCACATTATTGGCCCGAGGAGAGTGGGATATCCTGGCCACTGACCCCAGAGCACGGGTCAAGGGGAACAGGGGGGCAGATGAAAGGAAGCGTAATTATGGGCAAAAGACAAAAAGAAACCTTGTCTCCAAACAACTATTTTGGTGGGAAGGGGGGGAGAGGGTCGGCTTGAAGGGGGCACAATTGAGATCAAGACGTTTTCCCTGGCAAGTTATGTCCTTATCACGTCCCCTGGCCCATCATGTGAAGCCGAGGCCCAGCTCTGATTGGCAGAGCTGTGGCTCTTATCTGATGACGATTGGCTGAGGCCCGCGGGCACAGGAAGTGACAGCATGGTTCCCACAGTCCCACCCCTGTGAGAAACAGACTCCGATCAACCAGGGGAGCTCTGACATCTGTGTGTGTATGTGTGCGTGTTCGTGTGTGTGTTAGGTATCCATGTGCCTGCATGGTTATTAAAAACCCATGTTAGCCAACGCTGTGCTCACACTGCATCTTTACTACATGTGAGAGGCTTTTCCTGCACACCTCGGAGGCTGTGTTTGTCTGACCTAACATGCTCTAACTGGCCAAATGACCATCTGATTCTGTGTTTTTCAAGCTTACACTCCAGGGATCTGTTCTTTACTGAGAGGACCCCGTCAGGCCCCGAGTGGAGTTGCAGTGGGATGTTGTTAACTGTCATGGCTTTTCTGAGAAATCATGAAATCTAACTCTCAACAATAATTTTTTTGTTGAGATTAGGGAAACTCACTCTGTCGGTTATTCTCAAAATTTGAAATGGTCTTCTGGGCACTGTGGGACACAGTGACAGGGAACTTACACTGGTGGTGTAGTACAAGACAGCTGGCATCACATCTTGGTGGTGTGAGGGCTTCATTGAGAGCCTGTGAATCAGAGCGTTAGGCATCATAATGGAAGATTAGGTGCCATTCATTGATCATTTATTTGGTTTTATGGTCCTTTGTGTTTTTGATTTGTGTCGTTAGTTTTGTGTTTGATTGTGTGTTTTTCTATGAAGGTCCACTGGGGGATAAGCATCACAAACTGTCTTATAAATACTGTGTTGTGCCACTGGTCTATGCTGTGTGCGGCCTATAAAAATAGGAAGTTAAATGCTAAAATTGATTTATCTTTACAAGATTTGCGGATTCCAGTTAAATCTGTGGTATGGTTTGAATCAACAAGGCAGTCTGCACTCACTTAGGAAGTGTGTGTGTCCCCATGCTTCTGGGGTCATTGACATCATTAGTGATACATCAAAATGGAGAATTGAGCAACACTGATTGGACACTGTTCGGTTGTGCCCCTGTATTGGTGGCCTCACCTCATAGATGCAACACGCATCAACACTAACGTTTTCAGATCTGTCAACAAGTGGCGCAATGATAGGAACGTGGTTAAATCTGCCTGTTTTGGAGTTTTCTGTGTCCACGCTGAAACACAGAGCAGGAGTTGTCTGATTTTTCCTTCTTCAAAAGCTCTCCTCAACAACAACATTTAAGAACAACATTGAACACAAAGTATGAGTCATTCTTCATTTTCACAGACATACTGCGGTGCATGTGAGTCACTGTGAAGGAAATTTTAAGCTAAACGTACTCATCTGCAGAGTTCTGAAAACCATGAAACCAGCGATGATAGGGGCTTGGAAACCACTTTGAGATTAGTTTGTACTGAAGTTTGCGGGGACAGAGATCATATTTCTGAAGCACAGTGAGTCACTTCAGCATCAGTCTGACCACAGTTTTCTATTAATTACATACAGCAATGATTTAGGGAATTATTTCAGTCCCCTGAGGTACACCTGTGGGCACCCAGATCCTCTGACTGTTGACCAAAAGCTAGTTTCTGAAAGCAGAGACATGCCTCGGGCATCCCGGCCCAAGAATCAGAACCTTTGTGATAAATGTGAATGCTTGTTTGGTGAAGTTTGTTTTATAAGATCGTTCACATTCTGCTCTTGTGATCATTCTCCTTCTCTCTCCTGAATGAGTGGAAATGCGCCCTTCTTGTTGCAGTGAATTAGGAGCAGAAAGGGGATTTGTAAGTGATAAGTCAGGAGCTGAATAGCTGACCACTTGACAGCATTATCCAAGGGTTGAATGATAAGACGGTTGAGTGTTTGGAGCTGTCTGGGCTTGTTTTGACACCTGTGGGGCTCGGACAGGTTAGATGCTGCTCCAAGGTGTGTGTGTGTGTGTGTGTGTGTGTGTGTGTGTGTGTGTGTGTGTGTGTGTGTGTGTGTGTGTGTGTGTGTGTGTGTGTGTGTGTGTGTGTGTGTGTGTGTGTGTGTGTGTGTGTGTGTGCAGGCTGGTGCTGCATGCTGGCAGATGGATTGAGGATCTAGTCGGAGAGCAGAGGCGAGCTCTCCCTCCTGGCTGATGGATGGAGGTCAGGGAGGTGTGGGGCTCTCCTGCCCACCCAGGAATGACTTTATTGGGGATAGGAAGAGTGCTGCCACAGGCTGCTTTACCGGCACACCACTCAGATTCCAGGCCAAGATTCATGATCGCCCTTTACAGGAATGTGGTCAGACAGAGGGAACAGTGTGTGTGTGTTGTTAGAGGTGTGTTTGTGCGTGTAGCACCTAGCATCTGAGCGTGCTTTACATTTATGTGTGTTCATGCTATGTGCTGCTGCTCTCGAGCACGCCTTTGTGCCAGACCGTGGATATCACAAAACTCTTAAACCTGGATGGAGAGCTGACACTTCAAGATGACTTAGTGGGAGCAAAGAAAGACAGTCGGGGCTCGTCTCACAAAAAGTACAAATTTGTGATGAGGGAGAGACGAACCAGCATTAGGAAGGAACACTGGCCTGAGCAGCTTTATTACTGCCAGAGATTTACGCTGTACTTTATTCCCAACTGTCACTCGTAAAAGTAAGGAGAGGAGAGGAGAAGAGAGGGAGGGGATGATTTACTAGCGTGGCCCTATATGATAATCAAACCCAAACAGGAAATCAGTCGAAGGACTTGGCAGAGAGGAGGATGTCATCATGCAGCTGGATGCTCTGATGGGGAGCAATATTTCTGTTATTTCTCATTTCACCTTCAGTCAATCTGCCCCTGAGCCTTTTCCCAACAAAATGTTTTTGTTTTTCATTCTTTTCACAGCAGGAAATTCAATAAAAAAAATTTCTAAATTTAATGTTATTGACTGCATCACTGACTGGATTATGCAATGCTATAATTACTGTATCGCTATTAATTCCTTTCTAACATAAACATCCTCTGTCTCTCTCACACACGCACACACACACACAATATCATTGTGTGTGTATCACTTCAGAGGAAGTATCCTCAGGAGATGTTGCCAAAAAAACAACAAAAAACAAATGCTTTGACGACTTGAGGAGGAATTTGAAGAACTGTCCCGAGGAGTGTTTCTGAGAAAACAGATAAGATAAACCGATGGAGGAGTTCAATGAGGCATTCAGAGAGATCAACCTCTCTGATAAACTGAAAGATAGTGAGAGGAAAGGGGAGAGATAGTGCAGGTATGTGTGAGGTAGTCAGATTTAGGAGATGCAGTTGGCAGGTTTCGTGTACAACATTGTTGGTAGATTATGGTATCTTATTTGAGCAAGCTAGATACACGGAGGTGGTGAGAGTGACTTTGGAGCAGTGCTTGAGAATGTGGAAGGGGCTACGTGCTGTTGTTATGCCACGCTTGGCTATACGGGCCCCTCTCTCGGACTGCATTGTAAAATCACATTGATCTGGCCTGACAAGGCGTTGAGTCTTATCCCCGCAGCGCAAGCTTAGGGGTTGACGCCACCGGCTGAGGAGGATAGCAGCGGCGGATAAGATGAGGGAGAGGCGAAGATCCTCTGCCTCATCGGCCGCATTAAGAGATGGGAGGAATCTAAAGTGTAAAATCGGCCTCTTTTGCGATCAGTTGGGATTTAGCGCTGGTTTGTGGCAGTCGGCGCCGGCGCTGAGTTCTCCCTTCTGACAGGGTAATCGCCCAGGGGCTTAGCGCCACAGGAAGAACAATACCTCCCACTTCCTCTCATCTCATCTCACGGATGATCTGGACAAAGTACACGTCCACATCGACCATATCTGCCGGAGCGAAGCAGCCGGGGAGAGACAGGAGGATGACAGACCGAGGCCTGAGAGAACGCTTAGAAGTCCAACATGCTGTCAGTGAAGGGCAGGCATGAAGGAATATTTGTGTTTGTCTTAAGTGTGTGTGTTGTGTGTCTCTAAATATGCTGTGTGTGTACGTTTGTGTTCTTTTCTGTATGCTGTCTGCGTGCATACAGCGTTATTAGATTATATGCGTCTGTGTGCACCTTACTCATGTTTGCATGTGTGTCTATTTACAATATTACAGGCCATGAGTGTGTACCTGCACGCACAGATAATATGCTCAGAAATGTATGTGAAAAACAGCATGTGAGATCCAGGGGGGTCAGTGCTAATCTGCCGCAGGTTTTAGTATCTAGAATCCCTCCTGTTCCCATTAATAAGCACCCTAAATAAAGCTGTATCTCTGACACATGCAAATGAACCGACGCAGCAGTAAAAAAGATCAAAAGATGAGAAAGGCTGCTATTACAGTAATCTACCTCGGCAGAGATGAGAGGCTTTTATCTGGCCTAAATTAACTGGCTGATCCGCAGTCCATCATCAGCCACAGGATCACAAGGCGTCAGGTAGTGCAGCGCTGCACAAATGTGTTTCCAACATAAAACACTAAAAAACAGCCGGTGGTCTACTTTCATCAGCTCACAGAGTTACGCATGAGTAAACTCATTTTGAGTCTCTCCGTATGCGTTTACCTTTATTTTCTGCTACGTGGCACGTGTTCCGAAACGCTGCAAGAGTGGTTCATTTGACAAAACAGTTGAACTGGTGAAATTTTGCGAAGGGAACGTAGAAATGGTCTAAATCGTAAACGCAGCTGTTTGGCCTGCCTTCTCACGAAAGCCGACCTGTTGACCACTCTTGATGTGTCCTCTGTATCTCCTCGATTTAGGCAGGGCCGGCTGCACCGTAACCCGAGATGCGACTCTCCTCCCCTCTGTCTGTCCAGGTGCTGGGCTTCACTGACCGTCTAAATCTGTTAAGTCCAGTCTCACCCCTCTCTCTGTCTGGCCCTGTGATAAGGAGCAGAGTTTCCAGTCTCTCCCCTACACATGCATTCTCATATAACCCAGCCATTACTTTGCATCAGTGAGGTTTATTTTACCTGATAAGCACACTAAGGGACCATTCTCTCCACTGTAAGTCCTTCGGAGAAGCTGCTGCCCTGAAAAAGGTTTGAGCTATCTGAGGTATGGCAACCATTTTTATGACACTGCCTGTTGCACTGAGCAGCTTGTTGCCAGGTTGTCAATGCAGGCACGTGCACAGCCGAAAAGTACCCCATTGTGTACATACAAACAGTCTGGGGTAATTATGTGACCGTAAAAGGCAGGTCCTCAAAACAGGGGAGCCATTAGAGAGAGAGAGAGAGAGAGAGAGAGAGAAAGTCGTTTTTTACATGCATAAATCACACGCACACACACACAGACAATCGTACACACATCTGCACAGGCACACACACGCAGACACGTAACAGAGCCTTGGGGCATGACCTTTGCACTGAAGGAGCTGCTAATACGCCCAAATGACTGCCCAACAACTTGGAAACATCAAGTGGCTGACTGCTCAACAATAATGACATCTGCCACAGACCGTCCAATTAGCACCACAAATGGCCACAAGAGGTCCTGCCTGTATGTGTCACTGTGCATGTGTGTGTGTGTGTGTGTGATCCCCATTCACGCTCATACCTTCATTTTTATTCGGACTCAAGCTCAAGAGAGTTTGTTTGTTTAAATAGAGGTAAATGTAGTCTTTGCACTGTGCGTGTGTGTGTGTTACCTGCCTCTTTTGGCTGGAAACTGTCACTGTCTCTATCTAATCGGATTGGGAGGACACCAACGGCTAATGCAGCCTGCTGCCATCAAGTCGTCCATTTAAAGCAGCGCTGATCTGATTGCTGGAGTTTATTGGAAAATGGAGCGAGCAGGGGCAGGGCCCAGCTCCCCCCGTGCTCCCTGCACTGTAGCTCTCTTCACTGACCGAGCGCTGGGAAGTGCTTCAGCCATTACCTAGTTAGCACCCTTATCAGCCTCAGCGAGTTTGGGGTCACTTTGGACAAGGACCTAAAGGGAGATGTTTAATGTAATTTCATTGACAGGAAATGGGACTTTGGATGCAATTAGGTACTTGCGGGACAGGTAGGGGAGAGGAGAAGTGCTGTTTGGAGTTTGTGTAAAAGCCATTTGATCGTGCAGCTTGTGTCCCTCGTATCAATCGTGGAATCGGCCTCACTGGACAGAAAGCACGGCGTTGACTGCGAATTCAAAGTCATATAGGTCACTCAGCATCAACCTCTCAGGATTAGGACGTTTGTTTCTATTTTGACTGTCTCCGGAGAAAAGGGAAGAGTCAGAGGTGCTGTGTTGTCACTCAGTGCAAATGTTTTTGACACATTGTCATTCAGAAAACAAACACAGAGCGGATTGTTTGGCGAGTGAAAATTGGTGCCTTTTGTACATGCTGCCGAGACCGCACGGACTGAAAATGAAGTGTTTGGTGGACAAAATAGAACTCCGCAGGGAATTGCATTAAAGTGTGTGAATGTGTGTGCAAACCCCTCAATAATGCCCCCCTCCACCCCCTTTTATATGACTTCCTATGCCCCCCCCCCCCCCCCCGCCGCCCCCGCTTGCGGCCACCACTCTCCCAGTCTCTGTCGCCCCGTGATCTTATCACACCTCTTCTGATTTCATTTGACCGTCGCCAGCTAATCAGAGGCCAACATCTGGGTGGTTGCCATGGCAACCGACAGGACCAAATATTCTGGGCCTTAAAAGGTGGGTCGAGGTCTGGTTGGGGAGATGGGGGGGGTGGATTGACAGCTTTGATGGACAGAGTAGAACAGAGGCCTGAATGGCTCTACACTGCCACTATGTTTTCTATGCGTGTGTGTGTGTGTGTGTGTGTGTGTGTGTGTGTGTGTGTGTGTGTGTGTGTGTGTGTGTGTGTGTGTGTGTGTGTGTGTGTGGGTGGGTGTGTATGTGTTACCTCATTTCCCCCGAGTCCACTGCCCATCCCATGGACCCAGTGGGAAAGGGTGGAGGGCTGTTTGTTTGTGAGTCTGTGTGTGTGTGAGGCAGAAAGAGTGCAGGAGTATAGATGGAGCTATTTTGTAACCGTACCAAAGGGCTCCGAGCAGCCGCAGCCGTGGCTACAGCTTATAAATACATCCATACACACAATAGTTTCTTTTCCAGTAGTGGGAGAGAGGAAGTGCACTGAGCAGTGTGTAGACCCCTACTGCCTCCATGTTTGTTCACTCAGCTTTACGGCATTACCTTAGCCTCTTTTGATTTATTTAATAACCCTATTTGCTGGCAGACATCTGTACACGTGTGTGCTTCCCTTATGTCCTTAGGATGCAGCTTTGTCATTGATTACCTGAGAGACTGATTCACATTTGATTGATCAGTGGATTGACTGATCGCTTTACCTGTTAATTACTGTCACTGTCCTTCCTTCTCCTCTGGTCCGAGCAGCCTTCCCTGCACTGGTCTGCCTCTCTTCCTCGTGTATTCATTTACCAGGGTCCATTAAAGTTGGGCTCCCCTAAGGCAAGTAAAAACCTCATTTAGCGCAGCCTGCTCAGCCAAGACGGGAAACGCCAGACCCCCTCAGCCCTAACTGGATTAAGAGTCAGCCAACGGATGGGCCACGGGACAGAACTCCCTGGTCCAACCATTTAAGACCACATCACACCAAAACAGAGAAGTGGGATGTGAGGAGACCAGCAGGCAGCAGTGGGATGGAATGACAACTAATGTCCATAATATTAAGTGAGTTAGTATTGTACTGTAAGTCACCACCAGCTCTCAGGACTAATTCCCCTGCAAACATTCATTTTCTTCCTTCTTTTATATCCTTTTATTGTAGGTGTGTGTGTGTGTGTGTGTGTGTGTGTGTGTGTGTGTGTGTGTGTATAAATAATAATAGTGTGTATAAATAGTATAAATAAATACTGACACATACTAGTTAACCATGACATCATTAATGACTAAATAGACTACAATCAAAGTTTAAGTTAAAAAAAGACGTTTATCACTCATCTTATCAGCTTTATGAGGACTGTGTGGGTGTGGTTTGGTTGAATTTGATTGACAGTGGCCCGGCACCAATGACCCCGCAACTGTCATGAGATTCTCATTCAAATGTTGCTGAATCCTGATTGGTGCACAGAGGTATGTGACGTCCTTCCCACTGTTCCCCGCCCACTTGAAAGCAGTGAGAGGAGCACAGAGAAAAACACAAATACAGAAATGTCACCCCCACTCCAGAGTCAGACTGAGAAAAGAAGCTTCAGGGTCTTTAAAGATTTTCATTGCTTTCTATTTTTGTTCAGTGAGTGTGATCTACTGACTGAGCAAATAAAGAAAGTAAGACACAAAAACAAAAGTTGTGGTATTACTGGACCAACTGATTTAATGGCATATGATTTCTGGGAAGCGCGGCACAACACCACACAAATGAGCACCTGGAGCAGCCCCCGAGCCCCCGCCGCCCCAAGATTTGCAAGCTTTTTTTCTTCCTTGTAGACAAAACAATGACAAAATATAACTATCAAAATTTATAGTCAGCTCAAATAAGGCTTTCTCTTTTCGCTGATAGCATTTGTAGATAAAACGCTGAAGTTTGCTTTGCGCAGCAGAATGTCTGAGCAGTCGCTGTTGCTCCTCACTTAAAAGGTGTGTGTGCGAAATGATTCTGTGTTAGCGTGTAATGAAAATCATGGTCATACATAACGTACTGACAAGGACTTTTAATAATCGCGAGGAGCAGAATCATACATTTCACATGGAGGGCCGGATGGGTGTCACAGAGGAATAAAGCCATTTGAACGTGTCAGGTTAAGTGTTTGAATGATCACTGTCATAAACAGACTGGTATGTAAGCTGTCTTCTCATTGTCCCAGCCCTCCCTCCCAGCCTCTCTTATCTGGCTCTCTCTTGTGTCACATTTTAAGACTATTCTCCGATGATTTACGTGTCTTCTCCAAACAGGCAGACAGAGATCACAGATCTCCCCAGCATAACCCCTAACACTATTATCTCCCTGTTAGATATTAGTCACATGGGACATTAAAGTGTTTTATTCCATGGAAAGAAACTTGGTTTGTTTTTATCCACAATGATTCATCTGTTATTACTGTTCGTCTGAACGTGTGCTGTTGGTTTCATAAGAAGAACTAACTTTGGGCTTTTTTTGGTCCACAAAGTGTGGCTGATGTTCCCAGTAAAAGCACTTCGGTGCTCCTCTCTTTGAGTGACCGGGGGACGGGGACGGGGGGGAGGAGTGAAAACGAGGACAGGGCAGCACGGCAATGGAAGAATGTCGTTTTTTTTAAGACAAAGTTTTGAGGAGGTAAAGGTGGGGTTAAAAGTTTGAGACAGAGACAGGGTGGGACGTTCCTCAGAGATCACAGCATACCAAGAGAGAGGAAGACAGAGATGGAGGGAGGGAGGGAGGCAGAGAGGAAGACACGTTTTAGTCCTACACTAACAAAACTGTTGTTTGATCTGTCAGAAGCAGTAATTCACAACAATAAACTGTTTCATCGCCCTTCCCCTCGCTTTCTTTTTACTTGGATACCTAAATCAATCTCCCCGTTTTCCTGCCGGCGTTCTCTTCGAGGTCAGCAGCCTGTGAGTTTATGCAGTTGGGGTCCTTGTGGTGAAATTCACTCTCAAAATCATTTAATTTATGTCACTGATTATTGAACTCGCTGATCTTGCAGTTACATCACAGCTTTTTACCAGTCCAAACTGGCTAAAGACAGCTTGTGCGGTATGCTGGCGCGATGAGACGTAGACTGAATCAGATTGTGTTAAATAAGTGATATTGTCTGACGTTGAAAGCACGTCAGCTAACAACAACGTGGAGCCTCAGTTGACAGTTGTGGGTGTTTCCTCATTGTTGCCATGCACTATTGGTCAATTTGAATCAATTTGAAAGAACACATCGCTGCACACCAAAATACATCAGCTATGCCAACACCAGACTGGCCTCACAAACACTACCGTTAGAGAGAATACCCCAGGGAGCCCAGAGAAGTCAGGGTGGGGGAGAAAAGGGGAGAATAGGATGAGTGAAAAAAAAAAAGGAGAACCTAGAGAAAGTCATTGAGCATCAGGGGAGTGTCATGGATCTGTTGTGGTGTAGCTGTAATTAAGAGGGACAAACAGAATATGTGGAGGGAGTATGGCAGGGTGTAAATGCATTAGGGCCCCCCAGCCACAGCCTGCTGGGATCAATAAGTCTCCATTCACATCAGGTTGGACAGGAGCTGTCCAGCTCTGCGAGTGCTGAGCCTCACTTCATGCAGCATGAAGTCTGACTCAGGCTGAGACCGCAGCGAAGTGGGAAAATGATGTATGAAAATGTGACGGTTTACACGTTGAGATATATGATCCGCTGAAGGAATTTCATGTCAGGTACGTGTTGGTGGCAGCGAAGCGTAGATTAGAATAGGAAAAGACAGAGGAACCAGCAGGGGAAGATGATAAAATAAAAGTGATCAGACAAGAGCGAAGGGAAGCCGGAGCCCACTTTGAGCAGATGATGACAGGCGGAGGGAGGAGCACTGATAACCTTGCTGGCTTAAAAGCTTCCTCCGGAGCCTAATCAGGCATCCCAATTACCCGCCACCCCCGCCCGCCCTGATAAACGGCATTATTAATTAAAAGGCTCCAATTGAATCTGTGTCTGATGGACGAGCCTCGGGACGATTAGCTGCAAGACCCGACAGAGTTTATGCCTGCATGATGGAGTCTGTCGATAAAGGGAAGGAGAGACAAGTCAACACACGGATACAATGTCTTCTACAAACACACTGACGGAGCATACTAGTGCTCTGTGTGATACATGAGGGCACAAATATCAGCATCACATGAGGCTTGACGTAAAATAGGAGAGTTTCTGTTTTCAGTCGTCACCTCTGAGGTCAGCGCCGCTTACACAATGGCACAGCTTTTTAAGATTATTTTTTTTGCCTTCAGCTGCTCCAGACCAGCTCATGAATGGACCTTGTGGCTGGATTGTTTTTTCTAAATCGGACCTAGTAGCTGCTGGCAAGTCACTAAAAGTATGTAACTTCCCACGTTAAACCCAAGCAGTCACGTCTCCATTCTGAAGTCACTGATGCATTGAAGTATCAGTACCTGTTTCACAATCTTATTGAATGTTTGTCGTTTATCAGTGTTATTTCGTTGAAAAGAGAAAAAAGAAAAACCCATTCAAAAAGAAAATGTTTTTCTTTATTTGAATGTGTGTTTGTACTGTTGAAGCAGCAGAAAGCTGCCGTCCTCCGATATGTATGATGTATCATAATGTTCTCAGTACACCAAGGAAGCATGTCGAGAGTCACTGCAGAGTCATATTTGATATTATCAGAAAGCCACATGCAGTGTAACAAAGTACATTTAGTCAAGTACTGGACAAAAGTAGAACTTTGAGGTACTTGTCCTTTATTGAGTATCTGCTTTTTGTGCCACTTTCCATTTGTACTGCACTATAGTTGAGCACTGCATTAATCTGACAGCTGTACTTTGAATTTATTTTGAAGATTAACATTTACATAGAAAGCACAGTCTCATCCTCTTATACAATGAACGTGACACACACACACACACACACACACACACACACACACACACACACACACTCTCTCTCTCTCTCTCTCTCGCCCTCTCTCTCACTCACACTCACACAGACACACACACACACACACACACACACACTAGGATTTGTTAAAAAAAAAAAAAAAGAGTATTATTAACTTTAACTATTTTCACTTGAGTAAAGGATCCAAATATTTCTTCCACCACTGGCAATTTGTGATTTTTCCTCCTTCCCGGTTTTAAAACAGATTAATCATGATATTTGCTATATGATATTAGACATAACTATCTAATAGATTTGAAACGTAATTGAAACCCACCTTATGACCTTTATCCTGCATTCTGGACCTGGTGTCCAATCTCTGTTTAGCCTTATACCTATCTATTAAAGCATATATTCTCACAGTTGGGTCTCACCTCTCAGGGTGAAAGTTTTGCTGTCGCTGTTTGTGGGGAGGTATGTAGACATGGCTTGGCTTGGCTTGGCTTGGCTGGGACGCCCCACCTCTACCCCTGCACCCCCCAGGGAGCCCTGGGGGATCAGATAAGACTGGGTTCCCAGATCAGGGTCACATTGACAGTTGAGTGCCTCAGGAAGAGTGATGGGTTTGGGATTGAGATTGAAAGGAGGGTCCCTTATACCAGAGGGCCCCTAAGGGACCTCCAGAGCCCACAAAATATGTTGACCTGAATGATTCTTCAGGGGAGAAACCCCTCTGGTGATGATTCAATAAAAAACTAGACATTATTCGATACAAATTTATTCAGTGAGTCTGGATTCAATTGTTGAGCTCAACTGTGGTTTCACTTCTGCTAATTAGTTTTATTGTATCCAATTGACTCAAGCTTTTGAACGTGAGTAACAATATGTTTGTGGCCAATGAGATCGGAGCTTGACAAGAAAACTGATTGTAATTAAGGTCTCCTGGGAGCCATCCTCTCCTCCTACTGTTCCGTGATAGAACAAGATAATGAGAGCTTTCCCACATATGTATCAACCAAGAATGTACCAGCTTGTCATAGCGAGGGTCAAAGGGTAGATGCAAGGATATCATCTTAGAAAAACTGTTCCACGTGAGAAGCGAGAGTTTCCTCAGGACGAAAGAAATGGCCAAATAATCTTGTACAATTAGACACTAAAGGCAGATTTCAATCAGCATCAGAATTGACAAGTTTACTGCTTTAGTTCAGTGTCTTAAGTAAACTTTCTCGTACCGTCTCGTAAGTTGTGATGTGATTAACTGGCTATATTTGGTCATTTGCTCTTGTTGAAGATACTCGTCTTTGATGGTAATTTAATGCTGGAGGAAGCTTCGGTGAGACTGAAGAAGTCACGTGTGTCTCAGCTGAGAGCGGATTGTACTGCGTGTTATATTTAACATGGAAAAAGAGAAGAAGCTGTCGGGGCCGCGGAGGACTCCTCCGGGGCTGCTGACTTCACCAGAGAAATAATCTCGCTGCAAACATAAACTGCATCATTGTTCTCAGCCTGCAGACAACCTTCCACATATTTTCCCTTTTGGTTGATGCAGCTTTGAGACTCCATGTCTCTGCTAGGCACACACACGCACGCACTGACACGCAAGATTATATACATATACTCATGCCCCTTATAACTGTGAGCTGACCTATTAACCCAGTACACAGCACCATTTACATTCAGTCACACACGCTCACATGTGATTACACACTGATATATTGCACTGTGTAGACTTGGCCATGCATGTGCACGCACTGTGTCCTTCTGCCGCACACACAAGAACACGCTGTTGGTCAGTCAGACCAACTGGCTCTTGGGCTAATTGAGTAGAGTGTGTTGCCCCGTGTGGCCCCAGTCTGACCCCTCTGTAGCCAAGGACACCACTGAGCCTCTGCTTTGATACATTTGATACGGTTTAAGTAAGGAATGAAGACCTAAGCCTGTTTACATTTGAACTGGATTAGTGTCGGGGTGACAGTGCAGCAACGAGAGAAAGTGAGAGTGAGAGTTGGGGAAAGCAGAAGTATTGGGAGGAGGGCATGAAAAGAGGAATCGATGGCCTTTATCGTAAATCCAACAGGTGGTAGTACTACTATGTTTCATTTGCATTTTCGGCGTCTTTTCATCGAAACTGTCTCGTGTTCATAATGCAGACACACGTAGGTGACGTCTCTGCAGTTAGTCCGAGCTTCAGTTCTTGTAAAAACAACTTTTTTGAGATAGGGAGCAGGGAGCGTGTGTGGTTGCATCCAGTGCTGTAACCCTTTCGGTCAGTGATTTGGTTCAGTTTATTACGGCTATCGTTTCATTTTGTATCGGTAAAACAAGTCTGCGCACATAATCGGAATGGAGTGACTGAGAAAAGGAGACATCTGATATCTCTCCCCGTTCCTGTGTGCGCCTTGTTCTTTCTCTTTCTTTCGTCGTCGCTCCACCACCCCCACCCCTACGCATCACTCTCTCTCCCTTTTCCTGAAGTAATGATTTGATGTTGCTAATGGCTTCCTAAATTTTGTAGAAAGGGCAGAACCAGCGCTGTCTAGAGTTTCAGACGTTGGAGGTCTGCCAGACAAGGAGGGAAAGTGAGGAGCGTTGGGACAGGGGGTGAGGGGGGGTTCAAGTGAGCTGAGGCTGGGTTGGATACTGTAGTTAAGGAGGTCAAGTAATGAGTATGGGGATCAACAGGGTGTTATCCTCTTAATGGCTTCCTTTCATGATATTAATATTTCCTGTTCTTCCAACATCCATATGCCACAAAATGAAGAAATCCCCCCAATAAATCATGCGTGCTTGAAGCCTTTCTTTTTGAGAAACATTAATGGCAATGCAGTTGTCAAAGGACAAACCATATAAAGACTTTGGAAACACTGATTCGTAATCAGCAGAATTGAACTTGTCACATACAAAAACAAGCAACAAATCTTTGATTTACTAGGGCCGTAACTACAGTAAGCAAGCGATAACATTTTGCCTCAAGGTGTGTCTGGCCGCTGCTGAGACTAACACACACGGACACACAGCCTTGGCACGGCCAGCAGAATGGGTTCTATTGTTGGAGCGCTGAACTGCTCCTTCAGCTTAGCCCACATGAAAGTCAATGGAAGGGAGAATGACGAATGGATGTGTTGGCGCTTGTAGTTTACATGGTTGTACATCTGCTGATGTGTCTGCGTGCGTGTCTGAGCGCGCACTCTCAGCTGTGTGTTTGTGTGTGTTTGCTTGTTTGTCACATGATGTCCTGTGGCAATCCTTAACTAACCGTACAGGCGCCAGTGGAAGGTGGGGGTGTGGGGGTGGGGGAGGGTGAGACGGGCATGAGAAGATGCAGAGGAGGGAAGAGGGGTTATGGAGCCGTGGAGGGGGGGGTGCTCTGGCTGACTGCTGTCACATGGTGGGCATATAATGAAACCAAACTACATTCAAACTGTTGAATAACTGCGCAAATGACTCATGACCTGACTTAGCACTGTGTAAACATGGGGCTGCTGTTCAGGCTTCTGAATAAACTATCAGAGGATGCACTTCTGTCAGCACTGAGAGCATGTTGTTGAGAGCTTAACATTTACATCGGCTAAAAGTCTAACACACACTGAGAACCTTGGGCACACATTTTGGAATTGCTAATATTCTCACTGTCCTTTGATTCTGTGTGTGCGCGTGCGTGTGTGTGCACGCACAAAACTTGGATCTGCTGCCAGTATTCAGTATAGACCCTGTAAAGTATAATGGAGGTATTAAAAATACTTTACCAAGGCAGAGCATTTCATCACTGTCAAATTAAAAATGAAACATTATGCCAGAGGGGTATTTCTGAGCAAAATGCTGAGGTGACTTGACAGGAGTCCAGAGTGAGTGGACAAAGGATGGACACAGGCGATGGGCACAAAAACAGCCGAAAGGAAACAGAGTGGCTGTGTGTGGCTCTTTATCACAGAGGCTTAGTAATGCTGTCATGTCTAATGCTCACACTCCATTAATCACACAGCCTGTATGTGTGACTGGACTCGCACATTGGATGGCACTCTAGGAGTGTGTGTGCACGACTCCATGTAGCCGAGGTGGTAGTGTTTACCCAGAGCATAAGCAGTGGTTGGCCGCAGGCCTGGTACGGCTGGCCATGATAGGCCACTGTGAAATGTGGCTGACAGAGGCAGCCTGTTGCCCTCTCCGCTGTAATTTTGTGTGTATCCTGTGTGTGAGTACACAGCCTGCCGTGTCTGTGCACACTTGTATGTGTCTAAATTATTGTAGGTTGTGTTGACTTCACTGCATAGTTGGCGTACACATTGCCTCTGTCTTCAATGTACAGATCTCTATGTGTCACTGTACACAGACTCACCTTGACTCACCTTGATTTTATTCCCTTTGCCATATCAGAAAGATGATTTTTGTTTTAGTGCTGAAGGGAACAGTGTGCATTTTACTAACGGCCGTATGGTTACAGAAGAGGGGGAGAGAGGAACGGAGAATGGTAATAGGGTGGGAAAGGGGAAATGAATCAATGGAAGGCCCTGCCATCCTGGCTTATTCAGCAGGCCTCTCTCTTCTCGTCTGTCGTCTATTTTTTCCCCCTCTTTTCGTTCTTGAGCTCTTGATCACTTCTCTTTCCCCTCTCCGCTGCATTCCGCACAGTTTTGTCATCCTGCCAAGGAAACGAATCAGAGAGCCCTCTCTCAGCCACCACACTTTTCCTTTGTCTCACTGCCTTTCTCTGCCTCTGTCCTCTTGTAGTTCGGCCTGCACCCTACTGTCTCAGCACACTTCACTTTGACCCCCCTGCAACACACACGCACACACACACACACACACACACACACACACACACACACCCGCCGTGGCCTGTGATGTCACACTCAGACCAAGGGCTGTTGGGAAGTGGCTGGAGGTCGAACGAGCTCGTGTCCAGCAAGCATTTCTGGCTGTCGTAAACCGCTCATTCTTCCATTTCAGGAGAGAGCTTCCCTTGTTTGGAGAAAGTGTCTCCTGTTTCAAGAAGTCTGTCCTGCCCTTTTAGAGAGTTTCAAAGAGGCTCCCTGATTCCCTATTTTTCCTCTAAGCTAATTCGATGTGTCTGTACATGCCAGTTATCATGCTACAGAGCTTGTTATTTGCACCAATAATTGAATGAAGCCGTTTACATCGCTGACTTTTAATTAATTTTCATGTGTTGTTTTCTTTTTTTCGAGATGATCTCCAGTGAACCATGGCAGTGGTGAAATGTTTTAATCAGAAGAGTAAATGGAATAATTCTATCAGTCAATTTGGTCTTGTCTTTATTTTTACATGGGTGATTAACCATGTTACCAGTTGTTCAACTGGCAGGGTGGATTAGCTGGATTAGATGCTCTGTGTTTGTGTGTGTGTGCATGCATCAGTGCATATGTGTATAAGGTGTTTGTATGAGTGTGTGTGCGTGTGAGTGTGTGTGTGTGTGTGTGTGTGTGCGTATGTGTGTGTGTGTGTGTGTGTGTGATGCCAATTAATGATGGTTTGGCAGGCTAAAAGTCAATCAGAGGCATAAATGTAGCGCAGAGAAAGAGACTCGATGTAACCAGAGCAAGAGAGCAGAGATTATACCTGTCCACATGACCTTTGACCTCTTTAACAGCCACTGGAAGAAACAGACGAGGATCATTTTGTGATCACACGTGTGGAGAAGCTGTCTATGGCACTTAAACTCTGGCACCATCCACTCTGTCTACATTCTTTGCAACCTGTAGTGCTGTGAGCAGCTCTGTGGTAAACGTGTCGCTCTGCTGTCTCATTCTCAGCTCTTATCAGGCCAGATAGCCCTCAGATAGACACTCCTGCCCGCACAGGTAGCGGCTCAGCTAGCCACAGCATCTGATGGAGCCGATGCAAGGCCGCTATGATGACAAGAGGACAGGGCCTTATCTGTCGTCATGGTAATGGCCATGATGGAATGATGACAATCTGCTGTTCGTATTTTCTTACAGGACGGCGTGACTGCCAAGCTGTCCACCTGCTCCGGCATGTAAGCATGATCAGGTGTACTGCAATATCCATATGCAAGGAAACTGCAAGGGTGTAATATCGTGCGTCCGCAGCTGTGTTTGTCCCGAGCATCGTCGAGACCAGGGAACACAGACGAGTAAATGATCACGGTCATGCAGAAACTGCAGGGAAGTGAGTTTATGTTGCTGGCCCGTTTTTTTTGACTCATCGTGCTTTCACCGCGGTGTCTTTTCTTTCCGACAAATATGACAGATGCATATCAAGCTGTGCAGTCTGCTCAGGGGAGATAAGGACCAGTTAGGCGCTGGGGTTGCAACATCCCACTGAGCCAATGAGTGAGCACAACGCCTTTTTTTATACTGATCCTCAACAGATAGGCCTGCAGTGCATGTGTGAGCGTATGCATGTGTGATGGCCCTGATTATTTCTGTCTCCACTGAATTCTGGTATCTGCTGTGTAATGGTTGCAGGTTTGCACACGTCTCCCGACCTGAAACTGTTCTGAAGTAAAACAAAAAAGTTAAATAAGGAGAGACAGTTGAAGATCAGGCTGTCTGTCCAGTTCGTGCATGCAAAGGTAGTCGAGGTAATGCATGCCGCACATCTCTCTGGCCTTGCTTAATTGCAAAGGGCTAAATGTCTGTTTACAAGAACAAAATATTGATACAGTAAGAGATATCAAAAACTGTCTTCCTGTTTTTTCTGCTGCATGGCTCATAACAAAGGTCCTCACATCCACAGTTTTGCCCCTTAGAAATAATGCTTTAATCTTTCTCATCTGTCGCCAAAATATTCCTGTGGTCCTCTCACCGTTTAATCACATTATGCTTTTTTCAAATGAAGCACACAGTGTCTCATTGATTATTCCATTTTCTTAAAAGTAGCCTGTGTGCGTGTGTGTGTCTCTGTGTGTTTGTGTCCTCCTGTGTGTATTAACCTGGCAAGTATTGGGTGAGCAAAGTCATAGACACAACAAAATCTCATACTGAAGATAAATGCTGAGAAAAGTCGTCTAGGAATGCCCTCACCTCATGCAGCGTTTCCGCATGAGTGACAAGATGTGCAGGACTCAAATGAGGCCTGGCCGGCTGGCTCCTTCTGTGCGCTTTTGCAGCCATGTCCGCATTTCTGTGGTGCACCTCTGCATACAGGCAAACATGTTATAAGCAGAAGTGTGCTCTGCATGCAAGCGACCTAGAAATACCTGAATGCCTCAATGCATTAAGAGCAGCTATGCTTTGTTGTGAGGACAACTTGGTCCATGAGAATGAAGTAGGCTTCAAAGTGAATTCAGGGCAGCCACAGAGCAGCTCTGTCACTTAATCCACCACACAAGCAGCCATCGTTCGTCTACAATAGCGAGCTGAACAGCTTGGGATTCTGAGCAGGGCATGGCAGGTCTCTGTGGGCTTCTACTGTCCTCCACAGTCCTCCCGTTCTCTGTCTGGTCATCAGTCCCTGTGGGAGTGTCCAGAGGATGCATCCAGGGGTAAGCACCTGGGTCCCATCCTCTCCATCCTGGCCATGGGCCAGGGTGCCCTCAACTCCCCCACTCATGCCTTTCTCCAGTTACCTGCCAGTGAAAGCGAGTGGAGTGGGGCGGGGGCTGGGAATGGCGAGGGACATTATATGGGCGCGGAAGAGGATGGCAGGTCCAGACGCCCACTCCCCTGAGCCCTCCCAGGCATTAGTACTGTACTTGCCCCCCAGTTTGTCAATGGGAGCCTCCAGATGAATGGACTCATTTGTCCTCAGACAGTGGGGATGAATTTGCCGGAACAGGTGAGCAGGAGGGCCTCAGCACAGCAGAGCACGGCATGAATGAGAGCTGAACACTACCTGTCCCAGGTGAACATCCTGAATGCTCCCTGTCCCAGGTGAGAGGAGACTGACCTCATTTTCAGGGTGAGTCGAGGCAGGAGTGCTCTGCATGTCCACACCCTGCTTCTGACAGCTACCGTGTTAGCAGGTTACGCCCTTGACTGCCGTAGAAAAGAATGTGTGATCTGACCAGAATCGAAAAACAGTCACATGACTGATGCTAATTCATAGTGGTCTTAGTTTGAATTGCATCAAGTCCATGTGATTAGGGGAGCTGAATGGTGTCAGGATTTTGTATCTGCCTCGTTTCAGTTGGGACTGTGTGTAAACAGAAGAGTCCAGACACGTTAGCATGGCAGCAACGTCCCTGGCAGCAGAGTGAGGCAAGTGGATACCAAGTTATAGAGGGGATAATCGTCTGGGAGTACAACATAGCAGCCACAAAGACCTGTAACTCAATGCAGTCATAGACCTCTTTCACTATTACTACACTCTACCCAGAAACCTTTTTAAAACCACAAACTGTGGCAATACGCTCTATCTCCAGCCACCAATGACTGATACGAAACACTCTCCCCGTTTCTTTCCCCCTTTCACTTCTCTGCTTTCATATTAGCCAGCTATCCCATCGAAGCTGGTCAGATATTCAGAGCAAAGGTGGCGTTCTCCTCAATCCTCAGTGCCCTGCCATGTCTCGTTACTCTTCCTACTATCTGTGGTGAGAGTGTGTGTGTGTGTGTGTGTGTGTGTGTGTGTGTGTGTGTGTGTGTGTGTGTGTGTGTGTGTGTGTGTGTGTGTGTGTGTGTGTATGCGTGTGTGTATGCGTGTGTGTGAATGCGTGCGCGCGTGTGGTTGAGGGTGTACATATGGAGGGTGGGAGGGATGGGTTTTTAATCTTGTTCTGTTTTTATTTATATTGTTTTTAACTCTAGTAAAGCACTTTGTGTTGCATTTCATTGTGTATGAAAAGTGCTCTATAAATAAAGTTTGATTGATTGATTGATTGATTGATTGAGCAGTCTTTCTGAATGCGGCCATTTAATTTTACATTGACTTTTTTTAAATTTGACTACTAAATAGGAATATTGTTTTTTAGCATGCATCCCGCTTAAAATATATGATGGTTGTAAGCACAAACATCATCTAAAGTAAATCTAAAGACATATTAGACCCAGACAGCTTTCGTATAATATCGTCTGCAGGTTTCATAAAATGCTCAAACATATATTAACAAAGTCAGTGGTAGCCTGATTTTAGTAGTGGGTGTGCTTAGTGCACACAGGATGTCAGCCTGCAGGATGAACCCTCGCAGAGGATTACACTTGAACACCGTACAAAGCTACTACCCCTCCTCATCAATCTCTTCTTTCTGTCCTTTTCAAACCTCTATGGTCTTAATTGGTCCTAATAGTAGAACATAAGTATTTCCTGTTTGAACTTCTCACTTCCTGTTTTTCTTTTTTCTTTTTTTTTTTTGCTGCTTTGAAAATCCATGTCCTCAGTCAAGCTTGGTATGCAGCTGTAACAAGTGCGGTGATGTAAGGCCTAAAGTGCGGGAGACAAAAACAACGCCAGATCAGAACATTTTGGACTTTTTTTTTGCTATTTTCTGACACTCAAAGAGATCATCAGTGAGATTTGGTGTTCTGGCAGGTCAGGATGCGGTTGTTTCCTGTCAACAGAGGTCATCAGTGATTATCTGCTGTCAGCCCCGCTTCTCTCTGAGCGACACTTATGAGTGTCAAAGCTTTGCCGAACACATCATCGTTACATGTTATGGTTGATTAATTTTAGTGTCAAGTGGTTTCTATGAATAGTGCTCACCAGGTGTTTTACTGAATGTACCCACCTTTTCCTGTCAGAGGGGTATTTCTATGAATTTCTCTTGATCCATGAAAAGAGGAAGTTCACGTGTGGGTCTTAATAGCACACTCACTATGACTCGAGCCATCACAATTCCGTTCAGTGCTTAAAGCTTCATCATGGTGTAGTAAAGCCTAAGTTCTCTTTTTGCTGAAGGTCAGCAAACCAGCAACTTACTGAGTGGCTGAACTTCGTGGCAAATAATGACAAACGTACATGTTTCATGCTTTTTATTATCTAAATATCATTATCTAAATATTGTCCCATTTTGCTGCCTTAATATCCTTCTAGGGGTCTGAGGAAGGAGGGATTCTTTTTTAGTTGGGCCCAGGCAAAGGTCAACCCCCATTGCAACACACACACTAAGAGACCTGCATCTGAACTGCGCTCCGCTTCCTTTCATCTTCTGTGTCTCTCTCTCCCTAACTCAACTTTGTGAGGGGATGGTCGGGATACCTTTTGATTCCGCTAATTCAATTTGATGGAAAAACAAATACACTGGGGGAGTGGGAGACAAGAAAAGAGTGGGAGTAGTAGGGGGGTTGGAGAGGGGGGAAATGAAGGGATGGAGAGCTCCATGGAGCTCAGAGAGGGAATGAGCGTCGCTGGAGGTGGTGGTGGTGGTGGTGAGGGGGAGGTTGGTGAGGACAAACGGAAGAGCAGAGGGGAGGCAGAAAAGGAGGTGGGGAGTCGAGATGAGTTGAAACATCCAGTTCCAGGTTGAAGTCGTAAACCTCTCTGTGCTCTGATCTAGGTGGCCACCATGTTCACCCCGCCGACGCATCCGAGATCTCTCCTCTTCATCACTTCTGGAACTCCACTTTGATAGTGAAGATAAGTAACATCCTATTTTATGGCTCTTTTCGTGTCACATAATTCATGATGTGAGTTAGGAGAGGATGTCTTGTTCGACATCGTGGCCGGTCTAGTGAGGCTCTGTGGGTAAAAAGTATGGAACACTCTCTCTTTACAGAGTCTGTATATGAGTTTAATAGCAGCAGCAACGGTGGCGCATGCTGACGACCAAATCACTCAGCCAAGCATTCATTTCAAGAGCAAGTGTGCATGTCATGTGCCTGCTGCCTTATGTCTTTTCAGGCTGCCCTGCATCCCATGAACACAAACACTGCCCCTGCATCAGACATGAGAAGCTTTGTCACACACCATCCGTGTATGTATGTATGTGTGTATGTTCGTGTGTGTGTGTGTGTGTGTGTGTGTGTGTGTGTGTGTGTGTGTGTGTGTGTGCGCGCAGGCAAGGGCAGCTCTGGGAGTCGCTGGCCTGGCAGACTGCTGTATTATTTTTGGGAGGGCTGCCCCTTCCCTCTGGAGGGCCTCATTGAAGAGCGCTGGCTCTCTCCGTCTCCCCCTCTCAGGCTCCGGGAGTCCGGCCAAGCCCGGCCGAGCAGGCTCACTGGCTGCAGCAGCAGCACACAGCCCGCTGGAGCTGTGGCCTGTACACGGCCCAGCACCCACAGCACTGCGCTACACACAGATGGCCGGACTGCTTATTGGCAGTCGAGCGTTACATTTTCACTGGTGTTCAGCAAGTGGATCGGGGGATCCCACCCCCTCTCTGAAAACAAACACTCAGGCGGTGCTGCAGTCCTGTATCCATATGTGTACAGCAGAGTCAGTATTGTGGGTGCTATGATGTAGCATAAGCTGACAACACGATGCTCCAGCTACACTGGATAACAAAACAGCACCTATATAAATCCCTGGGATAAATATTATTTCCAATTTGGACTGATCAAGCCTCTGGGAAACCCCAGCAGATCAACCTCCACAGACGTCCAGCAGATGTGAGCTGGGCGGAGGGTTCAGGGAGGGGTAGCGGTCCACTTTTAGCTTAGACTGTTTAATCGGGTGGTTTGTGCTGTGGGTGTGTGAGGGTATGTTGAACTCCGTGATGATGACCTCAAATTGGCCCTAATCGAGCAGACTCATTAGCTGCTGGCTCTGTTCAAAGTTCCTTTTCAGCCCCTTTATTTTACTGTAATCGTCCAAATGGGGAGGGAGAGACCAACACAGAGAGAGAGAATGGAGGAGAATGAAAGACAAACAGAATAAACGTGAGAACAGAAAGAGGGAGAGAGAAAAAAGAAACAAAACAAAGAGAAAGAGAAAGAGGGCGAGATGAGGGAGCAGCAGAGTCGACGCCTGCTTCCTGGCAGCCTCAGCTGCGCGCACATCTGTGTGCAAAGGGTCTGAGCAGACCCCCACGTGTTTGCTCAGGTCGCCTGATTGCCTTTCCTTCCTCTCCGCTCTCCCACTAAAGACCCGCTGTCCTTCCTCTCACTCCAATCACCGCAGCCAAGAGAGAGGGCCACTCTGACAGACACAGCGAGCGAGAAAGGCTCCCGCTGAACTGCACTCATGACTCAGAATTTGCCACATACAAATTCCTAAAAAAAAATTTAGAAAAAAAATGTATCTGCAAGAGGGTTATAAAAAACAGACCTTGTGTGGCTTACTTGTTAAATAAGAGTGTGAATTCGGGTTTGTAGTTGTTGTTGTTGTTCTTTTTTTTTTTGGTTTTCTTCACGAGTGTCTGTGTGAGCATGTGGGTGTGTTCATATGTATGACTGTGTGTGACTCTGGAGCCCTTTGCTGGAGCCTGCTGTCTGGGTACAGTGGTCCAGCCTGGGGCCTCAGTTCCAGCTCCACAAAGAGGCCTTCTCTTAACAACGCGCCATCGCAGATAAAGGAGGAGCCTGACCAAAGCATTACCACGCTTAAGGGATCACAGAGCTTCCCATGATGCATCTGATATCACTTAGGGTTTTAATAATCATGCACTCCTCATTAAAAGGAGAGTTTAGTCCAGCGCTAGATGCTGTGTGTGTATGCAGGGATGACAAAGAAAGACAGACTAAACTCACAAGGCAGTGACAGATTTTACTTTAGTATTAAACTTTATTTCCTTTACTTTTGTGAGATGGAAAAAATGATAAAAACGTACAGCTCAGGGACTTTTCATCTAAGATAGGTCAGTGTTTTTCTTTACGTAATAACCATGAAATTGAAATCATAACAGTTTCCATGTGTCTTTGAGGAAAGCTTAAAGAGTGAAAATAAATTATCGTAGCAATAATTATAACATCAAATATAACAACAATAATAGCAATTAAGCATTTATAAACACTCTATTTACTGTGTCTTTTTTCCATAAAAGTCCATTATTAAAAACGGGTGAGCATTGTGGTGGTGTACAATCCAGCATGTGAGGAGAGCACTGGCTTGTGGGTACTGTAGTCTGCATCTGTCTGGTTGGTAACAGAGGTGTACGGGGTGCTGTAGCTGTGAGCCAGTCTTGGGATTTCCAGCGCCGAAGAGTTTCTCTGTCTCTCTGTCCAAAGCAGCTGTGGACGACAGCCTGGGGATGGACAGGGTGCAGGTATCTCAGTATATAACGAGATGCTTGTGAGGTGAAAACAGCGGTCCTTTTTAAGACCTCTCGTGAGTCTCCTGTTACAGGATCAGGGAGAGGTGGGTACCAAAGTGACTTAGTAAAAATAAGCAAAAAGAATGACAAGCGTCTCCGTTCACTCCATTCCTGCAAGCCTCAGTCACCCAGGGACTAACAAACCCCTCATCACATTAGCTCTTGACAGAGTCCTCTAAAGTCCTGCTCTGCAGCGTCCCATCAGTGAGGTCAGGCATGACGCGACCTTCAGTCATTAAGTCCAGCCGAAGGTCTCTCCCTTCCAACCACTGTACATGACGCAACAAGTCTGCTCAGCTTTCGACGCGATGTGGAGGGCCATTTAGTGTTAATGGCGATGTTGTGGCTCCTACAGGCGGAGCAGGTCTGGGCCTGGAGGGGCCTCAGTGAGGCTCAGCCCAGACAGGCGAGCGATTGGAGTGGTGGGGGTGGCCAAATGAGGGATGAATAGGCGTGGGAGTAGGCAGCATGTGTCCAGAGTGGCTGAAGGGGGGCAGGTGACCCATGTGGGCCATGTGGCTGGTGAGGCCGGGCGCGCTGCCGAAAGGAGAGGCCTTGTCCTGCATGCACTTGGAGAGCTCGTCGAAGCCGTCCCCTGCTCGTTTGTTCCTCTTGGACTTGCTGGACATCTTGCGGTTGCGTGTCTGGATGCCTTCTTTTTTCATGGTCAGGGGTCTGTTGACCTGTGGAGAACAGCACATTAGCTCAAGGCAGGCCAGACAAAAGCATCTCTGACAGACTATGTTGTAGTGCTTTGGGTGTGTTTTGCCGTCACAGCCTGCTTGTTTACCAGCTCATCATTTCAAATGTCACCAGGAGTATGTCACTTATCGCATCGCCAATTAGGAGTTACATGCACGTCTGCCACGCCAGCCCGATATTTTGGGTTACACCAGTGTGAAACAAATGCAGTAAATAAGGAGCAGCTGTTTTGCATATATGGCTCTATTATAAGGCGAGTCGGGGGCGTTTTGGGGCTTTTGTCTGATTTAAAACCAAACAGAACCGTCCTGGTCAATATGAATACATGGGGATGAGGGCTGGCTGGAGCTGAAAAGGCGCAGCCTCAGACAAATCCTCATCAGTGTAACCGACGCCGTTACACTGAATGACAGTCCCACCCTGCAGCCTCTCCGGGGAGTAACGCCCCCCATTGAAACAACGATGGATTAATAAAAAAAGACGACCGGTGGGTTCTGCTCGACAGGGTGAGCAGGCTTTGCCTCCACACTCTCACAGCTTCTCTGCTCCTAAATCGATAGGAGCTGTCCGCCCACTTGACCAGTTAACGACCACCCCAACCCCCCCCCCCCCCCCCCCCCCAAAAAAACCCCGCACTTGAGTGTTTTTTTTTTCTTTTTGTTTTTTTCAGGCTACTTACATTGTGCAGTTTAAAGTAAAGGCCGCAGGCGTTACACACCGGGTCTCCGTTCCCGTTGCGCCTCCACAGGGTGGTGGTGGTGGTCTGGCAGTTTGCACAGCAGGTGCCTGCGCGTCGAGCGGCGGACTGAAGGGAGCAGAGAAAACACATCATGAATAATGAGCCATTGACAAGCCGGAGAGGTCAGCGCGGGCAACGAGCTGCGCAGACACAGTCCGTTAAATATCACTACAGGTGTCATTCCATTCAAGTCTGCGATCGGTGCGTCAACACAAAGTCAGAAAGAGACCGAAGGTGTTTGTTTAACAAGACGGCGGCACGTGGACTCCGTGATCTTTCTACTTGGACACAGGCTGGAAAATTTGCTTGACTCCTCTATTAAATCAATTGCATGATCACCAACCATGATCAACCATGATCAGATTTTCTCATTTGTGCTGTAAGATGCGGGGACATTTTTCTGGAGAATGCCTGATTCTGTACATGCATTCCGGTAATTAGCATTTTAGCATATTTAATGAATTAAAAATAAGTATGTTGGTATTAACAGGTCATAAAGCGGGCCTTGTGTAAACCCTTAATTTTTCCTGATCCAGGAGGACTGGCCGGCAAAGTCATGTAAGACCCGGTGTCCCGCCTGGCAACGTGCTGCTGCGTCCATTGCGGATCAATTCTTCACACATAATAAGAAACATTAGCTTAACATGCAAGAACCCTCCGGCTCTTTGCTTTGCAGGCAGCATCCAGGTTTTTCTTTTAATTAGTTTCAGGTGGACTCGTTGCTGTTGACCCGGAGAGCAACAATAAGCTCGGTCATTTCTATGCGCAATAAAACACATCTTTTAAAGGAAAGAAGCCGCTGCTGCGCTCGGGCTGCGGGCCACCGCTGCCCACCGAGGACGACAAACAAGAGACGAACATAAATCCATTTATTTTCCAATCCCCGCCCCTCACGGTCTGTCTCTTCACACATAGCGGCTCCTCCAGTGTTGTGATAATCTCTTTACAGTATATGTCAGTCTGGCCATAGAGAATGCAGCGCGCTGGTTGAAGGCGGAAACAGCCGGGAGCCTGACTTCCTTATCTGGGCCGGGCAGATATCCGGATAGGAAACAACTGGATGCCCCTTTGAACACAACTCTGAAAAACACTTGAGCTGAAAATGCAAAAGCTGCAGCTACACGGGCCGACCCAGTGGAAAAAGTAATGGGACTTTTCGCGAGGAGGAACGACGTGGAGGTGGCGAAGGAACAACACGAAAAAAAAAAAAATAGCTAAAATATGGCAGAATCATAGTGGGATCTGGTGGGGCGTCATTTTTAAGCCCATCCATAATTACCGATCGTCTGATAGAGGACAAATTATTTGCACGTCAAATGACCAGTTAATGTTAATGAAGACTATTAGACCCAGGCTACAGCCTGCGCAATCATAATTAGCCTGGGTAAATGAGATAGAACAGACCCCTTTTTATTAAGGCGCAGAGGTTATACCAGCACGAAACTCCAGAAATTAAAAACCTAATTTAATTGTTGCAGTTAAAGGCAATAATAAATTCGTAATAATTTAGCCATGCATTACTGTTATTAATTGTAGTCTTGTTGCTGTTTATTTATTTCAATCACTAATATTTTAAGAATTTATAAGTGGCTTGTGTTTATCATGCTTATCTTTATTTCTACTAACCAATGAACCATCCATGGAGAAAACTCTTAATTTGCACAAATGTATTGTTGTTTGTGATTACGTCTGATTTTGCAGACAACAGAGCATCTGGGCCTTTGTTGACACACTTGCGTGCAAAATAAAAATAAAAGTGTTATTTATGCAGAACAGGGAGATCCTGTAAAATACCAAACCTCAGAAAAAGGACAAAAGGCTGTAAAAAGATTCAAACAATTATGTGTGCTCTTGTTCAACAATACCTAATGCAAAATAGACACAGACAGAAAGTTAGATCCTTAAAATACACAGATTTGTAATTGTTAAAATGAATAAATGATGACAGAGAAATGTGTCTAGCTTCAGAAGGGTTAATGTCAGAAGTGGCTGTGCAACTCTGGAGCAGTGGTACATCCATGACAGGAGTGTTATATGTCCACGCTGCTTTTCATTTACTCAAGCATGGTGTTAACTAAAGCAGCATGGGCATTGGTATCAGTAACAGTATCAGAAGTACCAGCAATAATGATAGCAGGAACAATGGCAATAGTAGCAGTATTGTAACAGGCCATGAAGGCGGATCATCGGGGGGTGAGGGGGACAAACAATTCCAGGAAGATCATAGGGAAAATATAACTTTCCTGGAATTGTGCTGCCGGCATCTGCTTTGTGCTCATATTTGGGTGCCTTCTCTCAGAGTGGAGCGATGGAGTAAGAAGTGGGACTCACCAGTCTCCGTTTGGGCTTGATAAGTGGTCGGTTCTGGCCGTTCATCTTGTGGTACAGTCCGCAGGCGTTGCACAGGTAGTGGCCAGTACCATCCCGTCGCCACAGAGGGGTGGAGGTGGCACCGCAGTTTACACATTCACGGCCCTCTGCATATAGTTCAAGAGGAGGAGACCAAAAGAAAATTTATATAATTAAAAAATTCACCCTCTGTCAGGAGCAACACATAGCAGCTGTCCGGCCCAATCGGGCTACCGCGCGGTGCAGGACGACCCTATATGGCAACGTAATATGAAGTGAAAATCTCTCTCATATCAGAGTGCAGGTGTACCAAGTGTGCACGGCTGTCATGGACACAGACACCTCTATGTAAACCGATCCAGAGTGGGGAGGTCACAGACAGCCAGAACATGTCCAGAGGTGTCCAACAAGAAGAATGAGACACACCATCAAATTAGGACTACATTATTCATCGACTCAGTGGGCACCCATCAGAGGAAACATAAGTGTGTGGTGGTGGTATTAAATGTGCCGGACAGTGTTGCAGCCTTTGATGAAAGGCTTGCATGCCAGTTTTTTTTTGGCAGCAATTAATAATATAGAAATGGCGTTCAGTCCGACATTGCTTTGATGAAGTTACCCTCAAACCACGGCTGTGAAATGCTCTTCCTGTGCATTCTTGTGCTTCTCTACACTGAAACCTGCTATTTTAGTTATTCCCACACGCTCTCCTCGCCCATTCAGGTTTGACTGACTTCAAACAGCCTGTTGCTAAACCGACCGCTTCATTTAATTCAAGTATCCTTCTCTCCCTAGAGCATCATCTCATTATTCGTGTTATAATGCCAGTGACACCCTCAGTCCCACCCTCACTCCACAATGGAATCTGACCTGAGCAAAAAGCTACGTCCCTTTTGAAATGCACCTTGCTGCTTTTTTGTACCTCCCTTCTCTTCCTCTTACGGGTTTCGCAATCCAGCGACCACATTAAAGCTGCTTCATTAACACTTAAAATATTCACCAGCAATGACTGATGTACTACGTCTTACGCAATGTTTCGTGTTGAAATAAGGGAAGAAGAATGGGAAGCTTGGTGTGAAAGGTAGGTTAGAGAGGAGGAGGAGTTCTGGTTTGAGGCTAGTTCAGCAGGAAGCCCCATGACTGTAAGGTATATGTGCTGACAGCTGAAATGTCATTGTGGCATTTTGTACAACAATCAATCACCATTACTGGCACTGGACACCGACTTTGATAGATAAGAGCCTTTTTAATGTCGTAGCTGATATGTTTGTGTTACTGATTCAGGCACAGTCTGGTCAGCTTCTTTTAAATGTCACAGTATAACATTTCTCTGCTACAACAGCTCACATTCACTCCGATTATCAGCCACTGAACATTCCCCAGGTGTATTAAAAAGCACAGGGACAGTGGATGACAATAAGGATAATTACACTGCTACATTTGGAGCAAACTTGTTCACAGTCTGTCTTTTTTTTTTTTTTTTTCATTAATTCAAAGCACAACAGCTGAAACAATGTAGGGAAATTACAGAGCCATTACCAGACTGAGTTGTTTTTCGAATGTCTGCACATTAATGTCAGACATAAAGCCTAAATATTACTCCTGACACATACAGGCTATTGAATCAGGTGCTTATCCAGACAGTCAGATAATAGACTGTGTTTTATTAAAAACAAATTGACTGGCTTGGAGAATTTTGAGTAAAACCAAGTATGTGTGCTTTTAATCAGGATTACTCTGCACTGCTCTCCAAGCACTGAGATGGTGCATGTTGCAGCAGCGTTATTAAATACACTTTCATCTCTACAAAGAAGCAGATCTGCTGTGTGCTTCAACTCCATGTCAGCGCACTGGGCCAAGGCCATGCTTAAAAACACAAACAGCAGGGCTCTGTCGCCTGCGCTTTGTTAGTACTGGGGAGAGCTGTGGGCGGGGTGGAGGTCGTGATTTGTTCACTCTGAGGTATACAGGATATGGCAGGAGCCAGGGCGTCGTGACTCCTTCATTTTTAAGTGCAATAAAGGCCACGTTTAAAAGAAAACAGTCCAATGGCACGAAGATGAGTGTCTGAACATGGAGCTGGAGTGACGGACTGAATAAGTCATGTTAGCGTTTAATATCTGGTCAAATTAAAATCCCTTTTATTTTATTTTATTTTTTGCCAAACCAGCAAAAAATCTATATGAGTAAATGATTAGTTTTAATTAGGTCTGATCCCACTTTCTTTAAGTTTCATTTAATTGTGCGCACAATTGCCCTATTGGACATTTAGTGCATAGTTGACCCCGATTAGTGAGATGAGTTTGATCTCTCTGAAGTGAGCCGGCTGAAGTGCCGGGAGCTCACAAGAGGCCAGGAGTGCGATGGGACGCGGATAAGAGTTGTCAGGGCAGGTTTGGAGGGTCTGATAGGGACACGATCACACGTTTGGTGCCTGATCCCAGCAGAGCAACAAGTCATGCTTATGAAAGCACACAGCAGCGTTAACACAGAGCTGACGATTTAAAACAAATAAAATAATAAGAATTAAAAAAACACTCGCGCAAATTCCCGCACGACCAAACACTGTAAACGAAATGTGTGACAACAGCAGGTTATGGTAATATTAGTACGTGGTGACAAATGAAATATTTATCGACGAAGGGTTGGATAAACCACACCGCTTTACCGCTCATCTGAATAAACCAGAACTGTTTAATTAGGCCTTATCAGCGCGATCTGCCATCTGATGTGAGGGAGAAATTCAAACACACGTGAGACTCACCTGAGCTCGACCTGGCTTTGCTTTTGCATTTGGGCGTGAAGCTGGAGGAGGAGCCGCCTAGGAGGCTGCCGGGGTGGAAGAGACTGCCGCCGTACTCGTGGGGTGGCAGGGAGTAGGCCGGGTAGGTCGGGATGGGGTGATGCGTGGTGGCCGCGGCCTGGCTGTTCATGGAGGCCAGGCCGCTGCGGAGCGGGCTGCAGCTCTCCATTTTCATCCCGTCCGTCAGCGGCACTTGGTACTTGATCGACTCCTTCTCGTCCATCCTGGTCGAGGTGGAGGTCGGAGAGGTAGGGCCGGGGTCCGGGGACACGTCTTTCGGGGGGGTAGGGGGGAAGCTATAGAGGTGCGGGCTGGAGTGGGACGCCGGAGTGAGCGACGACACCGGAGCCGTGCCGGTGCTGCTGCTGCAGGGGTAGCCGGAGCCGGTGGTGTGCAGGCCGGGTTTGCTGAAGTGGCTGACCGCCCATGCGTTGTGGTGGTGGGCAGCGGACAGGGCTGCTTTCCCTGGGTCCAGCCAGGGAATACCGGGGCTGTGGATGAGGTGTGGTCGGCAAACCTGGTTCCCAGTGAGGCGAGCTGAAATCCAAAACCATCTATTTAATAAAATGCTTTATCTGAACTTTTTGTGAGACACCAGTCTGCAAAACAGAAAGATCTTTATCTTTAAAGTCCTTACCTGTTAAAAACTCTGAATTAATCGAGTCCGACATTTAGTTCCAGGTAGTAATTTAAGTTACTATTATTTAACAAATTTAAATAATAGATTTTTCTCACAACCGGTTAATTATCCAAAATGCTTTCCATTAAATCTCTCTCGTCTTTATCGTCTATTCAACGTTAAGCTTAAGGTCTGCATAAAACACACTGAAAGTAGCTTCTCCTCGGTATCTTTTCATCGACTGCAGCTCTCGGACTAAAGATTGTTATTAGTAAATTTGCGGTTTTTATTTTATATCCGGGAAGTGCCTCTCTCTCTCTCTCTCTCTCTCTCTCTCCCTCCAGAAACCCCTGCCCCAGCACAGAGGGGTTAAATGACATACTTCCCTTTCCTCTTGCTGTCATTTGCTAGAAATTCCTTGTATGTTGCTGAATTGTCCCAGAAAAGTCCAGATTTGGCCGCTGCACACTGCTTAAAGTGTCTCTACGTAATTCAACACACGATGCGTGCTCTAACTGGTCGTTGATGAATTATATAAAAACATGAATAAGGTCTTAATAAAAAAATATTTTTAACAGAGTTCCTCATTTGTCATCACACCTCTCTGACTGTACTGCGCGCATCTTACCGTGTGCTTGGCTGTATGTGACCCTTGCCCGGGAGTTGGTGTAGTAGGGGTTCCCTTGAGAGTCCAAGTGGTTCAGAAACATGTCAACTTCATCCTGGGGCAGCAAAGGCGCCATCGGCTCCATGTAGTTGTGGCTCAGACTGTGGTGGTGAGAGTCCGGGTGCTGGCCGTTCAGCACTGCGTGATGGTGCGCCATCCACCGAGACTGATCGGCTGCTGCGACCTCCATGGCTGAGCCGGTCGTCTCCTTTCCCCTGAAGGCGGCTCTGTGTGTTGGGCTACTTCGAGGCTACGGTTACCTCCAAGGTAAAGGGAGTTAAATCCTCCTTACAGTATAGTTCCTGAGCTGTGAAAGTCTCGGCTGGGTTTATTTACTTCAGAAATAGAATCCTTAAACAAGCCGGTCTCCTCTTGTCTCCTCAGTTACCTGCAATGAGACGAAAACACAATGTTAATTCATCACCACCGTGGCCGCTCCAGCTCTCCCTCCATGCAAAGAAGAGGCATCCTGTACATGCTTTTTATCTAATCATAGCAGTTGAAATAAACTTCGCGCACTTTAGAGTCCTAATGATTAAAGGCCGATAACAAAGTCACGCTCAGCTGTTTCAGTGTCGAAGCAATGCGTCCCTGCTCCGCCTAAAGAAAAAAACACAAACGTCCCCTCTGGATACCTGTTGCAGTTTCGATCAGCTGACGGCAGACACTGCTCGGATGTGTAAACCTCCTGATCCATGCAGTGCTCAGGCTCATTAATGAGATGTGGCGCAGACTGATGTGCCTGGCGCCAGTAAATTCCCATATCAAGCCACGTGGGGCGGGGCCTCGGCCTGAGCCAATCACAGCCAGCCCTGCCACAATTGGCTCGCTGCATCCCTGCTCTCCTTCTTTCAATTTCCATTTCTCCGTACCGAAAAACTAAAAGACTTATCAATCAGCAGTGTAATTTCTCGGGGGTCTTTCTCTCCCATGAAGCTCGCACTGAATGAGCAATCGGCCCTTGATAATCTGCTTTTTTAGCGGCGGTTATAAGCCTAAAGACAGACATCTTACATGAAGGGGAATTCACTGTGCACAATGCACGGCTTACTATTAGAATGATTTGGAAAGAGTAGTGCATGGTAAGTCGCCTTAACCTTTCTGAACCCATCTGCAAAATATTTCAATAATATGAATTAACTGAGCACGTTCAAGACTTTTGAGTGATGCGTAAATGTCGCACCCAGTTGCAAAATGTTTTTTGGGCAGCTAAAGCCGCCGCTGCAGCTTTATACATTACTAATAATAATCGTGTTGTTTTTCGCATACTGCTGTTATGTAAATAAACAGCCTTTCCAGCCCCTATAAAACCAACAGAGGAGGAGTCGATTTATAACCCCGAAATTGGCCCCATTGTTGGGACCGCCTAATTGTCTTTAATTAGTAGCAGGACATTCTTCTTGTGAAAACAGTGGGTTTGTCTCGCGGACAGAGCAATCAAACACAGTTTGCATGCAAATGGCGCCTCTTTCTCACTTGGTGGCACCAGGGATGGGCGCAAGGCCTCACCTATGAAAACCATTTGGTGATCATCAGAGTGTCTCTCAACGCCTCATTCACATCTGACAATACAAATCAAACCCCAAACAAAGGCGTATTGATCTAATATAATAATATACTGTACTATATTATTTTTATTATTATTATATGTAGTGTTGATTTTATTATTATTATTGTTGTTGTTGTTAGCAATGATATTATTTGCTGCCTTGACTGATGCATGAAGCATATTTCTGCAGTGTGGATGAAGAAAAAAAGTTTATTAGATAGTGAACACAATTTTTATTATATTTTGTTCTATATATAATTGCGGAATTAGCAGCAGTGTGCGCGTAATATGATTAGCCTGTGCGCAACAATCCATGTCTATGGCCATACGTGCATCGTTGGTGTGTGTGTGTGTGTGTGTGTGTGTGTGTGTGTGTGTGCGCGTGCGTGCGTGCGCGATTGACAGGGAATAATTGGAGGGTCGCTCAGAGCCCTAGACTGGCCGCCACGCTGACGCCTGGACCTGACGTCACAGAATCTCACGGGGAGTGGGGGCAGTTTACGGGCGTGTCACGCGAAACTTCTCATACCTGAATAAATTTCTGTCAGGTAAAGATCCCTCATAACTCTGATGACCTGGTATCCAAAATGCAGGTCATTAGGGCGACAATAGGGCGACAATACTCTGATCTGATGTTATACCTACTGTGTAAGTGTGTAACTGTGTGTGTGTGTGTGTGTGTGTGTATGTGTGTGTGTGTGTGTGTGTGTGTGTCAGTCATCAGTCATTAAATCACTGGCACATTGCCAGGGGCAGTGAGTTGATGAGCTCAGCCCTTTGAGCTTGTCAACTCCTAAAATCAACAAATTAGTGCATGCGGGGCAGTAGAGGACCAGCCACCTGAATAACTGACATTCCAGTGAAAAGAAGCACCACAGCTTGGCAGGTGAAGTGAGCTCTTACCTAAATATGGCCGCCCGTGGCCTTTTATAAATATTGTATTATAATGCACGATGGACCAATCATCAACAACTCACCAGTGATGCGTCTAATAAAAAGAGGCTGTTTTATGCCACAGAATAATTGCACTGCTTGAACCTAAAACAACGACTCCCTCTGTTCGAGCATGAATGGATGACCAGTGATGCTCTTGTTCTTGAGCTGAGCAGCAAGGACTTTTTTTTTTGTCTGCCCAGTGTAACATGTCTCTATAGCCTGCAGTGGTCAGCCCGTGTCTCTGTGCTGCATTCGGTCTGTGCTAACCACTGGGCCTTGGAGAGTGGGTCAGGCCCGGGCTGGCTGCTGCAGCATGCCCATTGTTGTTTGCATGTTTGCCAAATGGATTACTCAGCAGGATTTAGCCCTCTGTAATTTATACCTTCATTAATCCCATTTGTATCTGCGCTGGAACAAAAGATGGGAGAGGGTGACGGAGGGTTAGTGGAGAGGGTGGGTGCTTTTCTTTCCCTGTGTCTTTCTCAAGGACACAGCAGTATTGTTTCACCCGGGGATGACTGGAGAACACTACCCCTCTCACAACACCTCCTGTGCTGGGTGAGAACTGTGTGCAACAACTGTATCGCCGCGGAGCCACAGCGGCTAATGAACAACAAGATTATCATTCCGATCCACGCTGTTATTAAATGGGATTGGCTTTATCTACCTGTTTGTTCCCATTGGGCACGGTCATCCATCATTATCCAGAGTGGAGGTGTGTGACTGTGCGAATGTGTGTGTGTGTGTGTTGGGGGGAGTACTGGGGGCTGAAGAGCCACAGTGGGGCTTGTGAAGATAAGCAGAGCCAGAGAGAAGAGAATGACACAAACCAGCTGAAGCATTATTGTCCCCTTTACTCACGGCTAATTAGATCGAGCCAGGGCACTGGGGGGCTTTATAGACACAAGCACCCAGACACAAGACCATATAACTGCTGGGAGAGGGGCCTGGACGCTGCTATGAGAGCAGCACTCACTCCCATTTATGCAGTTTGAGCTCAGAATAATGACATTTCAGAATAGGGCTGGACATAACACCCAAACTGCACACTGAACAAAAGGGATCATGGAGCAGAAGACGAGTCTTAGGTTTGCAGCCAAAAAAAACCCATTCGCTATAGATACAGAACCATTTTGGAAAAGTTCTCTCTAGAACAATGTTGTTTGTTCTACATGGAGAAAAGTGTCAGAGAGGCAGCTCCTCTACAGCAGCGTTGAAATCTGTTCATTCATTCAGGCACTGCTCATTAAAAATAACTTCAGGTTTCTCTCTTACTCTCCTTAAGATATAAATGTAGCTCTCTCTCTCTCTCTCTCTCTCTCTCTCTCTCACACACACACACACACACACACACACACACACACACACACACAGAGCTCCACAGTCACCTCATGTTATTTGAACCACGCACAAACAGACCATCCTGCACAACAGCACAGGTAAGAGAGAGGTTGGTGTAAAAGGTGTGCCCCCCCCCCCCAGCTCCTGCATGCCTGCGGAGACCCCAGCCCACCCCTGTCTCTTCCTCTGCTGATACGACTGATCTTTTTTTCTGTTTATGTCTTTATGCATTTTAAAGCGTGACAATTGAAAACCCCTGTCGTCTCTACCATGCTGATGATACACTAATCCATTTCATGATCGAGTCTTTTTTTCCGTGCCCACGGCAGCATGAAGTGGACTACATTCATGCTGATTACTGACAACATTTTCGTGACCTCTTGAATTCTTTGAAATCGCCAGGCGCGGTGTTATAACGGTGCGCTGATTGTTCATTTTGGACGAATATTTATTGTTCGCTCATTTAGAGAAAGAACAGCCTAGGTTAGCCTGGTCTAAGAAGGGAAAAGAGAAAAGCAGAATATACTAGTGAATATAAGAAAATAGCTAATAGTGCATCTTTATAATATATAAGACGTTTAAATGAATATTGTGCCGCTTGTCAGGTGTTATCGAGGTGTGGACAGTTACCATCGAATAGCCGTGTCAAACTGAGGCTGAATATGAAGGTAAATACGAGCTGTAATTATGAAGAAAGCCTAAAATCAGTAAACATCTTCTCTGAACAGTTGGTCGATATAGCTCAAGCATTGTTGCAGAAAAATAAGCTTTTATTTTTTTGCTACAATAATATTAATGACGACTGATGAGCAGATTTTTAAAAACCAAGTTTCATAGCCAAGGGCGTAGGTTTGGATGCGCGTTATTTGAATTTTAAAACGTTTCACAGAAGATTTAAAAAGGCAGATAGTCAAAAATAAGAATAATAATAATAATTTACCTACCTGCTGTAGCCTCGAGCAGAGTGACTGCGCTCTCCGAGTCAAGCCAGAGAAAGCGGCTCCATCGGATTCACCGCTCCGGCTCCTCTCTGCAAAATATCGGCGCAAAACAAACGACCGATGCGGGGAAGGTGTCCGGGCCAGCCCTGCTTTAAAGATGCCGTCGAGAAAACACGAACAACCGGTGGTCTCTGTCTCATCGACCGGCAGAGAGCAGAGTGTGTGTGTTTGCGTGTGTGTGCGCTCTCAGTGTCTCCTTCCTCTCTCGCTCTCTGAATATGAGCTAAAACTTCAGCGGCCATAGGAGAGGCTGCAGCAACGTAATGGCACGTCAGCCAGCAGCCCGTCTTCCGGGTCCCGGTTAAATGGACAGAAACTGGCAGCAATACCTGTTCCTAACAGGTGATCAATAGCGTGGCCCTTATAGAGGCTCCGATCGTGTTAGGACCCCAGGTGTACACTCAGCTGGAAAAGCCTTCAGAGCTTTTGGTTTGGGCTGCAAGTGAAAGCAGAAATGTGCAGACCTGCAAGTTAAAGCTGGTGACATCAGGACATTTTAACGAATGTCTTTCACGTCTTTAGAAATTGTCAGTAACAAAATAGCAAAGCAACTAAATATGTGCATTTGGTTGAGGACTCCCTGGGGTCTTTCAAGAGGCAGAGGATGCCCCTGGTCCACACTTGTCCCATGCGCAAAATAACGCATGCACAATCATTGTTTGTAGTTTGGATGTAGTTGGAACTGCATTGTGCAGCTTGTAGGCAGCAGAAAGCAAACCGAGGCTGTCAGTCAGTCGACACACCAGGCGACACCTTGTTTATCTGTGACTCATTTTTGTTTTCACTAAAATTGTGTGTAAGACTGTCAGCCTCGGTCCTAATTGACTTACGGAGATTTCACTTGATGACTCCCTCTTACCTCCCCGCGCCGTGCCCCCCCCCCCGTCCCCCCCGTCCCCCCCGTCCCCCCCGTCCCCTCCCTCCTTTTCTGTGCTTTATATCTCACACAATAACAAGAACTTTGTAAAACATGCAAAGCCCCTAAAATCTCCTGCACGCGACCTGGGCTCGTGCGCGGCGCTGGAGCCAGGCAGGTGCAAGGGGCGCGAGGACCTCTGCAACTCGGGGCTCGTGCTCCCTAGAGTGCACACGCACACAAAAAGAAGAGAAAGGAAAAAAAAAAAGAAAGAAAAAAAAAAAGGAAAAAAGCCGAAATGTGAAGTCGCAGTCTGACTGAATTAATAACATTTGTTTCAGTGTTTAAAATCAGCAGAGCAAAGATGTGAGGGCTCGAAATATTCACGTTTGGTACCGAATGGACGTCCACGGAAATAACAACTTGGTTCAGTATGAATAACGAATAACCTCAAGATATTTGACTCATGAAGCCTGCAAGTAGAACGACAAATCTCGCTTTTTAAAGTTTGCTCAGCACAGTTATCGTCTGGTTCTTTGACAAGCAGCATTATTAGTTTGACTTGATTATCTGGTCGATTCATATGAGGTTTATATTTTAGCTGAAACATGTCGGCTACTTTCTACTCACTCTTAAAATAATTAAGGTATGCAAACAATACATTTCACTCAACATCTATGACTTTTGAAATTAGTTGTTCCTTAGAATATTATTAGTTGAGAATTATGACTGGGGTCTGTGTGATCCTGTGGGACCCAGATTCGCCAGCTATCAGTCAGGTTGAAAGCAGAAGGTCCAGTAACTTAACCCCAAAAAAAAAAAGTTTACAAATGTTACAATTACAATTTCACTGTCAGGAAACAATTTGTTGAACTGACAACCACAAATGTATTATTATTATTATTATTATTATTATTATTATTATTATTATTACAGAGACAGATAATCTCTATCAATAAATCAAATTCACAACATTATAGCCGAATTTTATATTTGTTTGTACTTGCACTTGTGTTGTTAATCAATTTTCTGCATGTTCTGCACGAGACTCCGCGCGCGCGCGTGCGTGCGTCCGTGCACAGATTTCGTCAGGAACGATATTAAATGCACACTGCATTAGATGCCAGGGCCCTTCTCCTTCTGATTATTACCAGGGGTAATATTTCATCGGCACCACGCAATCTTTGTTCTCTGTGAAGATAATAAATGGCCTAATCGTTATCAGCAAACTGCTGGGGGTGTCAGCACCGACCGAGGCTGGAAGCGGGGTCCAAAGTGCTGCTGAATAAATTGGTGTTCCTTATCTCTCACTCCCAGATTATCGCCGCCTTTTCAAACTTGCACAACAAATACATTCAATGCATCTAATGCATCATTTAGGGAGGGAGGGGGGATCCCGCAGGTTGATAGAGACAGATAGGCGCAGGGAATGAGAAATATTTACACGTTTTACGCGCTGCAGCGCTTCTGCCAATATGAGCTCTGTTTGGCCATGGAGGGAGTTTATTGGCCAGACTATTGGTGCACACACTTTACATATCAATACCAGCAATATTAAACGTAGGCTACATCACTGAGGTGATTAGTCCCATTGCTGTTCCAGGATGTATAGCCTCTTTTAAGCTAAATTTACACCACCCTTTGGAAAATCCCATATATTGAGTGATGCAGCTCATTTTGAGTTTTTACAAAATACGACAACGCTGCCACACACTAAAAACGTGCAGCAGGTGAAGACAAACATTTTTAAGTAGCCTCTGATTTTTATATTTTTAGGCTATCCCTCGCCTGGATAACAACAGAAAATACAGATAACGCGATAAGCTCGGTTTCCAGCTATAATTGTACTTGTGAGAATGATTCCCTCCTAATAAACACATCTAAACATGATAAGCATTATCTTCAGTTTCACAACAGGCTAAGCCGCTTAACACGCCCCGCAAGTTTTCTCTGATTCGCTTTTGTCTGGTCAGTGGGCCCACTCCTCTCCAGAGCACGCGGGCCTCACATTAGGCCTGTGTTATCACAGCTAAAGAAATTGCTGTGGCAACTGCTTAACAGTGTGTTTGCTCTAATTTAGGACACAGAAGACCCACATTTTTTAATTGATGTCCGGCGAGAGCGGTTTAATTGAACGAATAACGAGCCGAGCATGCCCCCACACCCACCCCCCCTCATTCACTTGCATGACTGACCTTTTTCCTTATGTCTCTAAAATTGAATCAGTAATTTCAACGCGCTGGAAAAAATAATGCTGTAGGTCAAAAGTGTGAAAAAAAAATGGCAGTATGTCCATAATGCAGTATTTATGAGTGACACTTGTGACAAAAAAGAGAACATTTTCCAATACACACAACAGACACACACACTCCCCTTTTAATACCGCGGCATCTCCACCGGCCCCGGTGCTCTGATGGTCTCCTAGACAACCGAGATAACGGTGCAGCAGTTTTCCATATCGGTCCCGGAGTCTATTATAGCTCGGGATTAGCTCTCTTTCCGAAAAGGTCATACACAAAGTCACCAAACCTGCTTTTTTCCAGCCCGTGTGGCCCCCGCGTCAAGGTGCACTCATAAACATGCATGCGCGATTTCATTTGGTGCCATTATACTAATGGCACTGCGCATTTCCCTGCGCTAAGGAAAACTAGTAATATCAATGAGAGCCTGCTGAGGAGATGGAAGAGCCCAGCGTCCTCAGCACAGAGGCTTCACACTGCAGGACAGACGCAGCCAAGTCGCGCTGGAGGAAATGCGCTGTTATATAGCGACCCCTGGCGAGGAGAGGCTGCAGTAGCACCAGAAGAGCAGTCCTCTGTGAGTGTGCCACATACATTTGCATGAGTGACTCTGAGGGATTGAGCAAGTAAGAGATTGTCATAATCTAGCAGGCCAGAGAGGGAGGGAGAATGTTGCACAGCTGGAATGTTCCAGCTGGGATTCCCGGTGGCTGGACAGGAAGTTAGAGGAGCTCTGACAGGAAGCGTGTTCTCAGGGAGGGCCGGCATCGGGTGGAGAGAGAAAGAGGGTGATGTTTCCTGTTGGCTCCCTCCAAATGTTTAGACGCCTCGCTTATTCTGTTGCCCCCCCCCCCACACACACACACACACTTCACTTCACACTCAACATGAGCACATACCATTATGCAAATGCTTTTAGCAGCATCTGTTTGTGCGAGTAGTGTTAATTCTAGGAATACTATTAGAGGACAGTCGTAAGCAGAGACAGTAGATCCTGCGTGCAGGCTAGGATTGTGTCACAGGATGCAGATGTCACCACATGAAGTGAGACTTCCTGCCCATCAAAGCAGTCAGTGCCAGTTTAATGGACTCACTTTCAGCAGCCCACAACACACAAGTGGAAATAAGGGAAAAAAATTCAAGAGGGAGAGATGGCAGAGGAGAGGAGGAGAGAGCAAGTGGCTAGGGAGATTGTAGGTGGAGATGTGATGGAGCGATATGTGGATTGCAAGAGGAAAAATCTCTTTGTCTCTCCTGAGCTCAGTGGACAATCAAAGTTTCCTATCAGCTCTGGAGTAGGGGAAATTGGCTGCCCTGGGAAGGAGAGGGCCACTCTCACAGCCAATGGGAAGTGCCCCTGTCACTCTAATCAGG
Organism: Chaetodon trifascialis; assembly: GCF_039877785.1. NCBI lineage: Eukaryota > Metazoa > Chordata > Actinopteri > Chaetodontiformes > Chaetodontidae > Chaetodon > Chaetodon trifascialis. Next base: position 25,145,333 of record NC_092058.1, on the reverse strand, counting down.
TCCGATAGAGAAAGTAGGAAATGTGTGTGTGTGTCCGTGCACACGCTCAGACGGGAGTGCTTTTTAACAAAACGCAGCTTTGTTTCACTCGCCTTCATGTGATCCAAGATGATACAAAGTCTGAAGTGGCGTTAGACCTTCATCTGCCGCTTATCCTCTGTACTGAGGGACATATATGAGCCATGTGGGCGCATATTTTGGCAAAACTTGCCCTGAGAGGCGTGACCATCAGTGCTTTGATGGAGCGCCATGTGGCAGAGATCACTGGGTCTTAGTGGGAGCTGTGGACAGTTGCACACAAGGGCGGCAAGGGAAGAGGATTACTGTCTCATCGATACAAATCCATACAGAGAGGGAGGCTGACATCAATATGCACACAGATATAAGCAGAGCGCAGAGGCTTTGAGCGAAAGTGCACGTGATGTAAACATCTGCATGAGAGGAGCCCGACCGAGGACTTTGATGCTCGCCTTTTCTGTGCCATCCATCTTTCCTGCTCTTCCTCTGTCCCCACCTCCTCCATGCCAGACAAGAATGTGTCTCTCTGCACCCGGGGCCCAATCCTCTGTTTGAAGTCCCATCTCCGTCTTTTGCGCTACCTATGCTGTCCTTCGCTTCCTCCGTCTGTCAGACCGTCTCATCTGTCAGCCCGCTCCTCCCCGCCTCCTGCAGCTGCATCGAGGGCCACAGACGCCTTCATTGTCCTCCTCTTCCTCACCCTCACGCTTCTGCACCCGGCCAGATCACACCTGCCACCTGCACAGGACGCAGGGCCCCGGGACCTTAGCCGCGGGGGCTTTCATCCATCCCTCACCTCGCCCTTCAGAGCCTCTCATCCCGGCAGCCTGTCACTGAGGAATGGCCGGTGCAGAGGGCCAGGGCAGAGCGAGACACAGAGCGGCTGTTGTGAGGATGTGTGTTTTAAGCAGAGCCAGAGGGAATCAGCGCAGGTGAGGTGTGTTTGAGGGCAAGCTCTGAGTTTAGATTCGAGTCATATTTCTTCTTTTCAATGACATCCTTTTATGGCCGGCTAGCAGGATTGACCGAATTGAGTGAACGTCTGTTGAGAAGAACGTGGACCTGAGTGCGTGTGCGTGCATAATAACATGCTGACAGTGAGGGTGGTGGCTCTGTCTCAGTGATTTATGAGAGTGTGCTGTGAAGGGTCTTCTGAGCAGGATATTGTTCCCTGACTGGTGACTTCTGCCTCTGCGAGTGTGTGTGTGTGTGTGTGTATTTTAGAGCGAGAAAGATTAAGAGGGAGAGTACTGCAGGTGAGCCCTCAATGTAATCAATCACCACCACGTCACAAGACCCAGGGCTTGTGGATTCAACTGATACCTAGTTTGACTGCACTTTTTTTTCCTACATATTCATTTTTTTTCTGGCAGATAAAGAAAGAACACACTCTGTATCTTTACTATACTTCAGGAAAGGAAGATAATAATCAACTTCATGCCTGAGGGGGGACCATGACAGCTCAACCACATGGCCCAACCAGTCCAGCACCCTGCACAAACCCCCCTCATCCACCTCAAACACACACACTCACAAACTCACACACACGGTTTGCCACATCAGGATACAGTGCTGCACATGAATTCCGGTTTAACAGTATTCTGCTCGGCTTACGCCAACAGATAAACCGCAGTTCTTCTGCGACCAGTAATCACATCCTGGGCCAGGGGACAGGTCTCGAACTGAAAAGACTGTAGGGCCAGTCAAGCAAACCCCAGTGCCACACAAGGCGATGCCCTGTCAGTGACATAACAGCCAACTGGGGAAGCAAATGCATCAACAAACCGATGCGTGATGACATCAGCCTTCAGGTCCAGCCATGTTCAGTGCTGGAGGTCCAGCAGTGTGATGCCCCTGAACAGCGTCGCTCTAACAATGAATTCAAAGACTTTCCAAAGGCTTCATGAAACCGAAGGGCTCAAATGTAGCCTATTTTGGATTTTTTTTTTTTTTTTTGGAAGTTATGACTTTAAATCCTCCTCAGCCTCTTTACCTTAAGAATAGGCTACCCTAAGGGGAGGAAAAAGTCTTCACTGAAGGAATGAAGTGATGTACTCCACTGCTGCTTATCCACCGATGATCATCACATGATTTATCATGAGTGCTCTGAGAATGAAAAGCCAAACATATTCAGTTAAATTTAAAACCAGAATCAAGCTTTTTGACATCTGTTTTACCACAAATTATGCCGTCAGAAACAATAAATCCTCATGCCAGAGAAGTGTGGAGTTTAAAAAACAAGCGTGCAGATTTTGTAAGAAGAGAGGAAAAAACAATCAAATCATTTTGAGTGCACTGCAGCGAGTCGAGGCGAGCTGCTCAGACAGCCTGAGCTGAAGATAACCTGTGATTAAATATATCAGTCAGTAATCAGTTTTGATGCTCCAAGATCTTAGTAATTGAATATTTTAAAGTAATTTTATCTGCGTGATATTGTTGCTTAATATCTCCAGTGACAATTAACACAAGGGGGGATGCTGCTGGTAGAGGTGGTGGCTTAGCATGCAAAAGGTGTAGCTCTCCTAACCTGTTCTTAATTTTGCATATTGCTTCAGATTACATATTGGTCATCATGACCAGTGTTATATTGTACAGTCAGTCCAAAGCATGTCTCAGAGGCCGTATGCTCAGCTCCGTTTCTGGAAAGCAGCCACCCACTCTCAACCAACTCAACACTTAGGATGCTCTCTTAAGTTTCATTTCAAAAGACATTTGAAAAATGGCTTAAATACAAACTTAATGTGTCTAGACTGTGATTAGGGACATAAATTTTACGTTATCTTTCACAGAAGTCGGAAATTTCATTTTTAGTCATTTGATACAGTCAGACCTGTTCCAGAAATCCTGGTGACATTCATGTTCCGACTGCTGCAGTGTCACTTTGACTCTCCATCACAGAGTTGATCTCAGGATGGGGAACAGGCCAGAGAGCTTAAGAGTACTGATTAATGTAGCTTCTCTATTATTTTAAAGAACATATGCTCAAGGCCAATGATTCATTCTAGAAAATCTCCCAAATCCACAAATTTTAAATGAGTTTTCAGTCCCCAGAGGAATCCCTCAGTCACGTCAGTCCAACATTCAAACTCACAGACTGAGCTGATAGCATCGTTACAGAGTGGCAAGCAGACGTGAGCTCAGTGGTTTGGTGTCGAGGTGGACGTGTGTGAGCGGCAGCAGTCCGCCTGCTGTGCTCTGCTGTGACAATGAGACTCGGCGGCTCTCCGAACTCTCGCTGCTCCAAATCTCCACTCAAGCCCAAACACTCTAACAAAACTGCCATTGTGTGGCCTTTCACCAGGACCGAGCATCAGCGCTAACAGACATTGTCTTTGCTTTCCCCCTGCTGTGTATTTTCAGAATGATTATTGTATGGCACATACAATATGTTAACATTATCATTGTGAGGGCAGCGGGGCCTGTTATTATGGAGCAGGAAATGACCTGCCAGGACCCCTGGTGACCTCAGAGGGAAAGCGATGACCTCAGTCTGACCCTTGTGTTTGTCCTGGGCTCCGACTGTGATGGAGGCAGGTCGGCTGCTCTGCCGACTGGGGAGGAGAGGGTGATAGGTGGGGTTACTGTGAAACAAGGAATGCAACAATGTGCTGGAAAGTCCCTCTGAGGTGCCAGTTTTTACAAGAGGCACCAGTCACAGTGCAAATGTAGCTGATTTTTATTTTGGGATGTTTGGATGCCATAATTTTATCTGTATGTCAGTATGATGGCGCTGACTGGGTCAAAATGCAGTGAGGTTCGCTAAAGAGGAAAAAAAAACCCTCCAATATGGTGAAGTGGTGATTCTTGACAAAATTGCACCCTCTTTTGCCGAACTATGGGAACTGCTTCCCCTAATGAATTAATACACCAGTCAGAAATACTCATATGATCCATCTTCATCATCTAAAAAAAAAAAAACATACTAAATGATCAGTTTCTCAAAACTTTATTTCAAATTTGACAGCTTTTCGTATCATTGCCCATTTCACAAACATCCGTGTCCCATCTCCCGTCTTTTCTCACATACAATCTAATCTCATGTATTCACTAATCTCATGGTCAAAAAACACCACTTAAAAAAAAAAAAAATCAAAAAAAAAATCATACAAAATGTAGAAAATATGACTGATGAACATCAAAAACAAGCATTTGGGATGACACAGAATCAGAGCTTCAAATTCATTCAAACATAAATGTAAGTGAGGGGTGAGTAGAAAAAAGTTGCAAGTGCAAAAGAGATCAGATTGGAAAAGACTTCGTACTTCAGAATGAGAAGATTCAACCTTAGAACATGGCGTATGTGAGTAAAGACATGAGACCGAAAACACTTGGGCCCTTCAGCTACTCGTTTAAAAAAAAAAATCCCACAACCATACATACTCAAAGGGAGGGGGATACAAAGTCCAGATGTGAAAATGAGAATTAAGTGTCAAGTCTGCACAAGGTGTGACAAAGTTTGAATGGAGCTCAACAAACTCAAAAACAGACCAACAAAAAAAGCCAAAAGTCATGAGAGCTGAGCACAGTGACCTCGAGTTCATCCCAAGGCACAGAGGCACGAGATGAACCCATCACTAGCATAAGATGAGACGCAAACAGTCCATGTCTGGGTTCAGGGATGGTTAAAAAAAAAAAAAAGTGGAAGCATCTGAGTCACATTTTATGTCATTCTCATACATACAAATAGTCGGCTGCGGGGGGGGGGGGGGGGTGCGTCTGTGTCTGTGTGCTCGTGTGGCAGGAGTAGTTTAGAGGGCATCCAGCAGACTGTCGATGCGGCTGACGAGCTCCTGTCTCTTGCTGGTCAGAGTCTTCTCGCTCTCGATGTAAGCCTCCTTCTTGACCTTGCCCGCCACCAGCCGCTCCGCCTCCTGGCAGGAGCGGCACACCAGCTCCTTCACCTGGCCGTCCAGCTTCTGCACCTCCCCGACCTGAGAGCGCAGAGAGGGGAGTGAGCCTCACCTGCGCGTGCAGGTTAATCGGTGACAATTCAATCACGCGTAACTCACCTTATCGGCCAAGTCGGAGCCCTCGGCTTTGAGGCGAGCCTGCAGCGAGCTGATCTCGTTGGTGAGAGCGCGGTGGTCGGCCTCCAGAGTCTTTCGCCCACTGTTGAGCGCCCCGGTGTCGCGGGACTGCTTGTAGCGGTTGACCACCTCGTCCATGTGTCGGTACAGACCCAGACGCTTGTTGACCAGAGTCAGCACCTGCTCCGTGATGGAGGCCACCTTCATACGCACCTCAGCCGCGGGATCCTGAAGAAGAACAACATGAAAACTGATTTAAAACACACATGAAGTGGCAAGACCTGAAAAAAGAGAGAAGTATGCAGAATGTCTGCCAAAGGAAGGAAGGAAGGGCAAATGAGGCAAACAGGAACCAGGCTCCCTTTATAGAAACATGAATGCTGTCATACCTTTGTGATAGCAAAGTCCAGGCGGACATAGATGATGACAGTGAAGAAGAGGATGTAGAAGGCTCCTACGACCAAGAGAGGCTCCTGCAGCATCAGGATCTTATTGAAGTTATAATGAACCTGGTAATCACAAAGAGGTTTATCAGTTCAGATCTGAAGACAGTACAGCTCAAATTCACACAACTGTGAGGTAAATCTAGTGAGGCTGAAGTCTTTCCCCCATCTCAGCCCATCCTCTTCCATCTACATTCAGTTGAAAACAGTACAAAGGCAAGATGTTTTGAAGCCTTGTTTTGTAAATATACTCTCATTCTAACTGTGTTGCATCACCTTTTCTTTTACCAACACTCAGATCACTTTTAATGCACAGTACCTGCACACTGCTGTAACACATGCACAGTGTGGCTTGACATTGCCTTGAAACAAGCAGGGACGTCCCTGAAAAAGACGTCATTTGGATAGCAGCATATGTTGTTCCAAAATCTGTATGTACCTTCCAGCACTAATGGTCCCTCCACAGACATGCAAGTTACCCAACCATGGGCACTAACACCCCCCCCATACAATTACAGATGCTGGCTTTTCAACTCGGTGCTGGTAACAATCTGGACGGTCCTTTTCATCTTTAGCCCGGAGGACACGACGCCCATGATTTCCAAACAGCTTCAAATGTGGACTTGTCAGACCACAGACCACTTTTCCACTTTGTGTTAGTCCATCTCAGATGAGCTCGGGCCCGGAGATGTCGGCGGCGTGTTTGAATATAAACATAAAAGGTCGGCGCAAAAGCACGTATCTGACTGAAAGGCTTTTTTCAATGTTTTCTTTCCTTTGGTATTTTATGCCTTTATGGCAGAGAGATGAGAGGAAATGAGGGGAGAGAAATGGTGAACGAGACAGAACAAAGGTCCCCAGCCATGCTAGAGTCAGGAATGCGGGGGTCACTGGTCTGTGTCTTAACCTATAAGCCATGGGGGCGCCCTGGAAGAGATGCTCTGTCTCTAAACTGAAACATGACCTTCAGAGAGCTAAATAACCCCATTTCTGATGCTGAAGCAATTACTGGATTCATTAGTAAGTTTCAAGACTAAATATTAATAAATTATGAAGAAAAAACACAAAACCTTAAAGCTTCTCAGATAAAGATATTGCATGTTTTTCTTTGAATCTTAAGTAAGTATAGCCATGTATACATAACATTAACAGCACCGTTATATTCACAATATCCCACAAATGTACACATACTGGTAATTTAGCTACAATGAGGCTTTCCTGAGCCTTGTTCCACAAAGCAAGTTTACCAATTTATTTAAATATCTTTGCTGAAAAACCTCAAGTCTGGAATAAGAACTAATGTTAAAAAATATATATATATTCATGCTTTTATTCAGCAGACTCCAGAGAACTCAGTAAAGCTGCTTCTTAGAACAGTTTGTTTGTCACATTTGTGAAAGCGAGGGGAAAAAAAAACTTACCACAACATCCTGAATGTGATGCTCCACCAGGTTGCTCTTGGTGGCAACCAGCACTGGTCGGCCAAATGTATCCAGATATGTGTAGTGCAGCTGGTTTGGCATGCGATCAATTTTGTATGGCGTGTCCACGTGGATGTTTCTGATGGGACATGACAGGGAAAATATGAGAAATCAGCATCAAGCACTGCAAAAATCTCTTCTCATCACAACAAAGTATAGATTTCCTTGCAAACACTGACCTGGCTCCCTCTGGCAGGATGATTTTCACAGTGAGTGAGTCAATGACCTGGTCGTCATACACATGGTCAACTAGTCTCATTTTCAGTGCATACTGGTCACCTAGACGATAAAAACATGTGACATGTTAGCAACACATAATAGGACTCAGTGATTAGGAAGGATGTGTCTAAATGAGAAGCCTGGGTTCACATCATGACGCCCTGAACAACACACTGGTTTGTTCTCAGTTATTTGCCTTTCCCCTTCCTCTCAGCTTGGAGTGGTCTGTCAGAACATGGGTAGGAATCCAAGTTTTCTCCAGTGTTTGCGTGAGTTTAGCTGCTACTCACTCACACACTTGCTATGCACACACATTAGACACTGAGCTACACTACTCGTATAAAAAGAGCACAATGGAGAGCATCTAATGTTCTCTCTTCTCGATATGTGGTTGTTTACTACAACAGGGAGACAAGCTTTGTTTAAGAAATGTCTGCATGCAAAAAAAAACACAAGCATGGACTCTGACCAATCAGAGCAGTGTTTTAACTCTGCCATTTAGTATCATCTCAGCTCGCTTGGAACCTCAGCAGAGGGATAATGAAAAAACTGGATGCAACAAACTGAACTGGACAGCTTGATGGGAAGGAAGCTTTAGTGTTATCAGAAATCAACTCACCCAGGGTATAAAGATACTCATAGCTGGGCAGATTGTAGCCAATGATGTAGTGCGTCTTCCATCCTCCGAACAAGGGGAAGCGAGGCCTGATCTCCACCTCCACGGAGTCATCCAGAACCTGCAGATGGGAGGTGGAGATGTTGCCGATCTCATCTCTGTAGTAGACATCCTGGGCCGAGGCAGGAAGGATAGTCTGTTGAGGAGAAGGCATATGTAGTCATTATCATCACCATCACCTTAAAAGAAAAAACAAGTCAGGCAACACTGGTTTGTGTACGAAGCAACACCTTGAAGGATTTGACAGATGAGATGCCGCTGTCTGACTGACGCTGATAATCGTAACGTGAAAAAGGCCCCTTCAGGACGGCTCCTGTGTGCCTCAAGTCGATGGTTTCTTCCACAGCAATGTTACCCCAGTGAGAGACTTCAATGGTGCGAGTGATGCTGCTGATGGTGAGGAAGGGTGTGTTGTTTTCATAATGGATCTTCATCGTATCCTGGACAGCAGAGAACAAGCAAAACACAGGATGCTTTAGCAACTTTCTAGCAGCTTCGATCAAAGCTGTTCAGATCAGGTCAGGGCTGTACCTCACTGAACGGAGCCACGTCACGGAAGGGTCCGTACTCGATGATCTCATCATTCTTGCTGGGGTTGCCCAGCTTGGTGTAGCTCTCCACAGTCTTGGAGGCCAGACGGACACGTGTAGTCTGGCTGCGGGTGGGGTAAGGGGAGTACAGGTAGTGGTTCCCCTGAAAGACCACCAGCTGGCGCTCGGCCTGGGTGACATGCGTGGGGAAAGGCTTCAGCACGTGGCTAAATGTCATCTCCACCTTCGCTTTCAGCTGAGCACCAGCTGCCAGACCTGAGGGCAGCTGCACTTTGTAAAACTGACCACTGTATGGGAACAGAGGAGACATGACAGAGGGGGGCATGGGTAAGACACATTTGCATGATGATGTTAATGCTGCTGCTGTGGGACAACAGCCCTGATCTTGTGTGTCCTGTGCTTAAGGTAAAACTAATTTTAAAAGTCCAATCATGAATGCAACTCAGACACAAGTAATTGTTCAAATGCAACAATTATGCGGTGGGTTTCCATCAGTTTAGCTGTTAATACAGGCGTGAGAATCCTGTTAGATGACAGTGTTAGAATCTGATCTCTCACCTTTGGCCTGGAATCAATGTCTGTTGGAGTTCAAGTGTGCCATCTTCCTCTTCATCACCTTTCACCTGAGGAAACACGGTGGTTTAGGCATTTTCTCTCTCTCTCTCTCTCTCTCTCTCTCTCTCTCTCTCTCTCTCGTTTAAGCATTAACATGCTTGCAAGCAAACAGCTGGCTGAGTGGAGGGTTTAGAATGCAATGGATAATAGTTCCTTGAAGTAACTATGTTCAACTTGTTACAGTCCATAAACAGACTACTGAACCCGGCTCATTGGCAGTAGAAGGGGCAGGCCTGCGCAGTCACACGCGGAAGTGAGCTGCCCAGCGCATACGTGTCATTCAGCCACTGACAGAGCGTGCGCCGCTGCGGAAGTTAACGTCCTGTTACCGACATCCTTAGCAATTCCAAAAGAATTTATCTAACCGTGGTCGAACTGTTCGGTACATTTCAGCTCACGGCGTCTCAGCTGAGACCAACACCTTGCACTGAGCAATGTACATCCTGAAATAGTAGCTACTCTTGGTTATCTGTGGCTGTTTGACTTTGGAGCTTGCAGAGCTTACTCCCCGCAGGACCACACTGAACGATATCACGTAACCCTAGCTAATAGCTGTCAGCCCATGCATTCAATGAACACACTGTAGAATTGTATAGTAGCATGCTATCAACCCGTGCACTATTACCCCCGTCAATTTCACAGAAAAATGCAACATTTGAAAGCAGCACACATCCACGCACAGCCGACGTATGTGTCGCCTAAGTTTACTATCCAGTAGCTAACAAGCTAAAGCTAGCGAGCCGGTTCCATGCAGAGGTGCAGGCGTTGTTTCATTCACTCAAGTTCGTCTCACCGAAGCTCCGATGTACGCCAGGTGCGGGGCCAGGTCAGCCTCTACCGCTAACATGAAGCTCTGGACGGCAGAGTGTCCCTGGTTGGATAGCACGATCTCCGCGGTGATCTTGGCTAAATGAGTGCTCAAGTCCACTGTCCTCTTCACCTCCTCGTTTACTAAACCGTCCGCTGAAACCTTTGAGCTCAGAGCAACCCAAAGCAGCAAGCAAGCGGCCAGCAGTGGCGACTTCAGAGTCATGGCTAAATTAATTAAAGAACACTAATACCGGGATAATAGATGAAAGATTTGGGGGAAATGTAGAGCAGCAAAGAAAGGCCGCCGTGCCGCTCTACATCAGAAAGGATGACGCTTCATTCAGTCCGACGTCATGACGTCACGGCGCGCTTTTTACAACGCGCTGTGCGTCGTATGTGACTGAAATCTGACACAGAAAAACAATCATGTATGGTGGTTTTCAAACGGTGAAACGTTTTACCGCTGAATTTAGGGCCTTGTGAGACTGTCTGACTATGAAATGTCTGTGACCTTTTCTGCCTTGCTGATTGCACCCGTGTCACTTTGAGGTTAGTTGAAGATCTAAAGGTCCCTGGTCCCAGTCTCTGTTTAATACCTTAATCAAGACTCACCGTGAAGGCCATACGATGTAGGCCTACTATACACACGTGGTATTCGTTTTTTTGTTTTTGAAAATCACGCCGAAATAGCTCAGTTGGGAGAGCGTTAGACTGAAGATCTAAAGGTCCCTGGTTCGATCCCGGGTTTCGGCAGTCGGGTGTGACCTCTGTTTTGAGTCTGTCAATATATATTGTGAATATATCAATTATATGTAACCTTCCTAAACAAATAATGGTTTTGATAGATAACGAAGTTAATCTTCAGTCCCATATGAAATAGCACGTAGGTGTTTAAGGTATTAGTCAGACATAGTGATCTTGAACGGAGCAGCTGGCATCACATCACATCACCACTGAAATAATGAGTGGTAATGACAATTTATGTAAAAGGGAGTATAAAACAGAAATAATCATAATAAAAGGTGTAATTGAAAGTTGATTTAAAAACTCAGTATTACAGCACAATCTAGACACAGGAGACAAACATAATTGGCTAGGTAATGTAGCTATAAAGAAGAAGTTTGCCTTAAAAACCTTAAATGTAACTGGGAATTGAGTTCCATAGAAACCTTAGCAAGAAGGTGTGAAAGGCATGAAATTACTTACATAAAATAAGAAAAATAGTCTAGTGTCAGTTAAATGTAAAGAAAATGTTAACAAAACAACGTCATCATCAAATACTCAGATGGTATATTAAGCTGTCCAACAGAGGACATGGAAGCGGCTGATGGACTTGCTGGCGAAACTCATTATTACACTCATATGTCCAGCACCCTGATACTGTACAGTGACTGCAAAGGAACTGGGTCTTGAGTTATTAGATTACATTTCCAGCTTTTTATTTGGAACTTGTCGCAGTATTATTGTTAATTTGAGACCATGACTCATTCAGCCGTCGGGATTGTTATGTATGGATTACGCACTAAAAGCTGTATGAACATGTACATAATCTGTCAGATGGATGTTATCAAATCTAAATTAAAATTTCTGACATTTGTGTTCGTGTGACTTCTCGGGTCCAGTGGAACAAGGTGTGACCAGCGCGTGACGTCAGCCCTCAACGACAGAGCTTGTTTTGGAGGAAGTGAGCTCGCCACGGTTAGCAGTTAGCACGTTAGCTTGACAGGAAAAGCAAGCGTCAACGGGAACGGGACGAAACAGACCATTGTACCAAATCGCTGCTGTTACACGAAGAGAGATATACGTCGGCGGTGGCAGTTCTGAATTTGATAAGTAGCGTTAGCTGCGAGGCTAGCTATCGGAGATTGTTTAGCTGTCGACGCTCTAAACGTGTTGTTTTCTTACGGCAGACATTTATAGGAGCTGTTAGCCCGTTAGCTAGCCTACGCGTTAGCTAACGCTTCCAACCGAGGCGGAGGAAAAGTCCACTTTTGATCTTTTTTACCGCATCATCAGCGCTCAGGTTGGTTTGTGTTGATTTTAGTTACTGTTTTTGCCACCGATATATGTGAAAGATATAGCTGTCGTTTACTAAGTTTTACATAATAGACCTTGCTCAGCTAACTAAACGTTAGCTTAAAATTACAAGTGTCACTGTTATATTTCTAAGTCGACACGGTACGTAAAACGTCTGGCTTTACTTGTTTTGAAAAGGTTCACTATTTGAAGATGATACTGTTCCCCAGGCCATCTTACACCGCTTTCTTGCATTTGCTTACCTCGCTCTGTTTCATTAAATCACCTAATGTTATGTTTATTCTACCTTGCTAATCCTTTTCAAGTGTGTTTGATGTCTGTACAGTCGTGAGGTAAAGTGTTGGGAAAGCACTCTCAGCTACAGTTTGTAAAGTGGAAATATTCACACCAACATAGGTCGACGGGATGATCATAACTATGGATTATACCGGTATGTGTACTGAATCCAGCTACCGCATTCGCTGTGCTAATCATGCTTGCCAAGTCATGGTTCCGTTAGTCCTGTGTTTCAAACCATGTGATCAGTCCCTGACACAGTGTCATGGGGTGCAGATTATGAGCCCTACGCTAGTTTTGCCTCAGAGTAGAGCTGATATGGATTCAAGTCATAGCTTTTCAGTCACTTAAGGGGCTGTAAAAGTGAAATGATGTGTGGATAAAACCTGGGACTAATCTCTTTTTGTCATAATGCTCCGATCAAGGTCTGACTCGAATGGAAAGATGGATTTAAAGCCCATCGTAAATGGACTTTGGACTTTGGTCATTACACTTGAATGAGGTGGTTTACTATTACAAAGCAGACTCAGCCAAGGTCAGAAATGCGTGGTGGTGTCTTGAGCAGGCACAAAGATGAGAATGAATGAATCTAACCGAAATATGCTTTCAGTCTCACTCAGTTTTCAGTTGGGAAGTTATCATGATGCACTACAGTATAATAGAGCAGCAACGGTTTAGTGATTAGTTGTCAGCCATTAAATGCAAAGCCAGCTATTTAAAAACGAAATCAAATTTCTCTGATTCCAGCTTCTTAAAAGTGAATATTTTCTGGTTTCTTCGCTCATCCGAGACAGTAAACTGAATATCTTTGGGTTGTGGACAAAACAAGACATCTGAGGACATTATCTTTGGCTTTGGGAAACACCATTTTCTGACATTTTATAGACCAAACAGCTAATCAGCTAATTTAGAAAATTATTAACAGATTAACCGCCAGTGAAAATGATCATGCATGTAATGTAATGATTGATACGATTCATGCTTTCATTCTCTCTGTTTTGGAGTAACTGGGCGTCTTCCATTATTGTTTTCAGCTTATTGTAATGTTGGGACTGAAACAATGATGTTTTTTTTCTATTGAATGCTTTGTGAGCAGCATAAATATCACAAAATCACCACTTTACAGTGAAATAAAAACAGGCAGCTGTGGTGACAAAAATAGCAAATGTCATCTCAGCTCAACAACCCCAGCACTGCATTGTTCAACATATTTTGGAAAAATAACAAAACCATAGTCAATTGTTTGTTTCATGAATTGTATTTAGGGCTTCATGGTACGGTGCGGTGCAGCACATTGTTTTACAACTATTGCTTTTCTTTGTTTGGAAAGTAAAGTAAGCTCAAATATCAGAGACATTGCACTTGGTGTCATTTCTAGATCGGGTCCATTTCTTTGGAGTGTGTATTTCAAGACACACACAGACTCGATCATCGTTTGGCCCATATCAAACAGGTCGTCACTCAGGCATGGCTGAATCCATCTTGTTAGAGCAATTTCAGTGTTAATGTGCTTCTTTTCTTCTCCCCTCTAATGTGCTGTATTCACAGTTGTGGGACAATGACGTCAAGGAAGAAAGTGCTACTCAAAGTCATCATTCTCGGAGACTCCGGGTGAGTGATGTTGAGCTGTAGGAGCGATGCTGATGTTTTATTGAAAAGAAAACACTTAACTAGGGTATTGAATCCAGTCTGATGATAATACACTCATTGTAATGTAGCAAGCAAGGGACCTTTTTGTGTTTCACCAATCAAATCGTCACAGTGACTTTGTGTTTCACTTGTTTCTGCCCATCGTAACTCTGAATGTTGTCCTTTTTTTTCTCTAGAGTTGGCAAGACCTCACTGATGAACCAGTATGTGAATAAGAAGTTCAGTAACCAGTACAAAGCAACAATAGGTGCTGATTTCCTGACGAAAGAAGTCATGGTGGATGACAGACTTGTCACAATGCAGGTACGGAGGACAGAAGACTTACAAGAATGTCACACTGACTTATTTCTCATTGAACACATCTAAATCAATCACATAATTAAAAAGCCGATGGGGGAAAAAATGAAAAAGCACAGTAAAAGAAAATCTGTAATATCGCACAAGATATTTGCATGGATGTAATGGATATTAGCAAATATCAGACATAAATAAGGCAGTGGTGCAAACGGGGGGTTTGTGATGTTGTAATGTGAAATAACATCGACATAGTGCTGTGTTAAATGACGTTATCTTCATCACCACAGCCATGTGCGTGTAAACACACTGTGTGTTCTGTGTTCTGCGTCTCAGATTTGGGACACAGCAGGTCAAGAAAGGTTCCAGTCCTTAGGCGTAGCGTTCTACCGCGGAGCAGACTGCTGCGTCCTGGTGTTTGACGTGACAGCACCCAACACCTTCAAGACTCTAGACAGCTGGAGGGACGAGTTCTTGATCCAGGCCAGTCCTCGAGACCCAGAGAATTTCCCCTTTGTGGTGCTGGGCAACAAGATCGACTTGGAGAACAGACAGGTGAGTCCAGATGATCACACTATATTAAGTGCAACAGTACAGCTGTGGGTCATTCGTTTTTGGGGTCTAAATGTTTTGTTTAAACTTCAGAGTAATGGAGCATTTTCAAAAATAGCTGCGATTAAACAGTCGTTCTCTTCTATCTGATGTTTCCAAATATAACATCAGCTCCTTTGTCTTTCAGGTAACAACCAAGCGAGCACAGGCTTGGTGTCAGAGCAAGAACAACATCCCGTATTTTGAAACCAGCGCCAAGGAGGCAATCAACGTGGAGCAGGCCTTCCAGACTATTGCACGCAACGCCCTAAAACAGGTAATTTTTGAACATCTGTTTCTGTAAAGCAGACAGTCACAGAGCCGAGCTCTCACTCGTTTATGTCGTCTGATTTCAGGAGACCGAAGTGGAGTTGTACAATGAGTTCCCTGAGCCGATAAAGCTGGACAGGAACGAGCGAGCCAAGCCGTCAGCGGAGACCTGCAGCTGCTGAGGACGCTGAAGACCTTCGGGGGGTTGCCGTCGCCCTCACTACCCTGTCTTGCCTTGTCGATATATCCCCTTTCCCATGGCCCACTGTGTTAATCCCCAATGCCCAACATACGAGCAGCATCCCACTCATAGAGTATACTACGACACACAAACATGCTGCACTCACCTCCTTATGTATACAAAACACATTTTCTATAAAATGAGTCTCCTAGCCCAAAGAACACCTTAAGGAAACATTCTGGAATTTACATGTATGATGCTTATTACTTCCCAGTGTTTCCCCATGTGCTGTTTCATGGCGGTGGTGATCTCAGTTTTGGTTCCATGTATATTGTTCCTTTCATATCCAGTTTTGGTTCTAACTGCTTTTATTTGGATACTTTAAGTGGTAAATTGAAGTATTATCTTTATCATCATCTCTATACTTGTTTTTGTTAATGAGTAAAGTTAGAAGTTTTTTGTTTGTTTGCTTTTTTTTAAATCAGTTTCTTTAGCAGTGGTGGTTGTTTTCTTACTCTAATGGCCCGCCACTGCTGCATGAATAGAGGAAACACTGCTCCCCCCATTTTACTCATTTGTTTTGTGGCTTAATTTTGTTTCACTCTCGAAAACACTTGTTACCATGGTTTCACTTTACCTCATGCAACCTTAAAAAAAGTGTGATGCTAAGACGGGGTCAGAAGTGAAGGATCAGAGTGTGTGAAGGTGCATGTGTGGATCACGTTAATATGCTGAATCATATGCTGATTCTCGCTAATTGGTGCCGAATCGAAAATCCAGTTTGATGACAAGCCTGTCAGGCTAATGTGTACAGATTTTTTTTTTTTTTTTTTTCTGTCATCCACAATAATGAAACACTTGTTCAGACATCTCATTTTGGAGCCACAATAAATGCAATTGTAGCTCAGGTTGATGACATCGTGTGAATCCAGACTCGGCTCCTTGATGTATTTGCTGTTCCTCTATCGGGGAAAACAAGGTTTGTCTTGTAGTAATCAGTTATTCTTGGTACAACATTTGACGTGGGAATGAACCAAATCAAGACAGCATGTCATTCTACCTGATAGTCCTGCAGAGGAGACTTTTCTCAAGTATAAATATCATTCATAACTGTGTACTATTAGCTAGTACATTTCTTTTTACTGTCAATTATTGCAAGACTTTGTATATTTGCAAACCTCACAGTCATTGGGAGGAAGGCAAAAAGTTGTGTTGTATATCTCCATATCTGACTCTGCCAGTTGCTCGTGTTGGCAAACAATTTAAGTGCTTGACATTTCTTTTAACCGATCAGATCTTTAACTGTCTGTTCGTACTCTGTTAAAACTCTGAAATGCATTATAGATTACAAGATAGCATACATACTGTAACTTTAAAAGAAGAAAAAAATGTGGGGGGAAGTATTGGCATTCATCATTATTATATTATTAATATGATAAATGCATAGCATCTACATTGTTTCAAAATGTCTTTGCGTTTCAAGTAATAAGGGTAATAAAAATCTTGAATAAATCATTCTGTGTTTATTTCTGACATTTATTGATAACATTGAGAAATGAAATAGTATCTGTGTTACATATTTTATTACAACAAAAAAACTGTTATTAATACAAGAGAAACCCTAAACATGAATCTTTCTCATAACTGTCCAAATAATCAAGTGCAATAAAGTAGACCTAAACGGTCTTTTGAACACAGCAAACTTTTCAGTCCTAGTTCATATCTTCAGTTGGTTCTTGGTTTCTTACTGGCTCCCTGAAGCCACAGGGGAAGTGCTCCAGGAGACTTGCACTGCGCCTTGCTCTCTTGATCTTCCTTACTCTCACATGTGTTGGGCTTCTTTCTCTTGGATGGCGTACTGCTCGTCAGCCAGCTCATCATCCTCTTACTGCTGGCTGTGGGCTTGGGCTCCTATGGGTGAAGTGTCAGATTTGTCATCTTAAGCATCTCTACTTGCCCAACAACTGAAGCTGTACCACTAAAAATTTCCATCCACAGTGAGTATATTAGCACAGTATATTGGTTACCTTTTTCCTGTTCAGATCCACTGGCTGAAGGCACTCTGGAGAGTTGTTGCGTGAGTTGTTAACAAGTGAAGAGACTGGATGGAAAGTCAAAATGTCTTTAGACTGGAGCAGTTTCATGGCATCTAGATGCTTCACCTCTCCGAAATCAAGCCATCTTCTCACTTCTTCCTCTCCATCCAGGATTGCTGGCATCCTTAAACACAACCACACAATAATTTAGGATTTCACACGAATAAAAAAGGAGCATGTTTTTCAGTTAACTATCCTTACCTCTCATGGATGCTTTGCAGGTTAGGGGAAGCATTCACAGTGATTACACTGTATGTGTAAAGGGGTTCTCCACCACCTGGTGGTGTCCAGCAGTCAAACAATCCAGCCATAGTCAGCAGCTTCCATCCAGTCCACTCACCTGAGGTTTCTCCTTTCTGGCCAACACACAGCACAGAGCAGAGCGGCATTTTTAAATAGTTAATATTGGCAGATGTTATGAAAAAATGTGACAGATTTTGTTGGTACAGATATAACTTTTTACACTGCCTAGCCTGGCACTAACATCAAAGCATAAAGCAAGTTTGTATGCAGCATGAAATTTTGAGTGCTCTAGAACCACCTGGTGGACACATGCACACTCCTCCCACACAGGATATTCTCTGCAGCGGTAATTTCCGCCACAGCTGCACTCTCTCTGCTTCTGTCTTGGATGAAAGCGCATGTTTGTGGTGCTTATATTGCTATTGAAAATTCAAAACGAACCTCTGTGCAGCCGGGGGAGGTCCCGCAAGCTAAGGTCACTGGGTCATCCTGATGCTCTGTTTTCTGGCTGGGTCTCAGTGTTTGAGGGAAGTATATGAAGAAAGGTTGCTTGTTTGTTTCCTGCTTCTTCCACTCATAGAAACCATCAGCCAGGATGACACAGCGCTGTCCTTTAAGAAAGGCATCCTTTGGATAGACAATAAGTAATCAGACACTGTGTGCATACACCCAGCACCCAGACCAAGACATAAGACACAGGAAAGATCAGAAGTTCCTAAAAATATACGCACCTTGTAAGATTTCTTCTCCAGCATATTCTCACTGCGACAGTTGCTGGTGCTGTAATGCATCTTGCTTGGGCTACTCTGCTTGAACCAGGAAGGTACTAGGCCCCAACGCATGGATGCCAGCACACGTTCATCCACAGGAGCATTCTGTAGATGTACAAGAAGTGAACATAAAAACATGAGCACCTACACCATGTAGTGCTGTCCAACGCAATAACCTTGCAGGACAACCTTAACGAGACGTCCATAATGTTGAGAGAGTGACAGACGTGTGGATCATTCCTGTGGCGCTCGGGTTGTGGTGTTGCACTGAATCGTACTATGCAAACACAGCTGTACAGATAGAGTTGTTCGAACCTTATCAAAATGCCTCTGGGACAGCAGGACGGGACTCATAGACTGGGGGCTCTTGTTGTACGAGGGTCGGTATTTGTCCGCGTCTCCATCCCTCCAGCCGGGCTGTCTCCGCCGCCCTCCTCGTGTTCTGTAGGTGCAGGCTCGCCTCAGCTCGTCCGGAGCAAGAGTACACGCAGTTCTTCCACACATTTTATGGCTCAAGTGAAACTTTTCAGACACCTGAGACACAATTTAAAAGCAGGTCAACGTTAAGCTAAGTAACGTTACGTAAATACTTCTTCCATGTTAGCATGCTAACTTACGTTAACTTCAGGAAACAAAACTTTGCTTTTATACTGGCTGAAAACACGGCTTACCTGTCTTCGACTGTAACGATATAGCTATGTGTAATGTGCCGTTGCACTCGGTGTGTGTGTGTTATGTAATGAATGTGTGTTTCCGTGCAGCTGTGCTGGTCTGAATGCAGACCGGGGATTTGTCTGGGCAAAGACTGAGGCGCGAGCGCGCACGTGACACTTGACGTACAGCACTGCTGGCCTCCTCCCCCGTTTGCCAGATCCAAGATGGCGACGAAACGAAGAGAAATATTCGAAATACTACCTAAAAGAACATACTCAAATGTATTATAAGAGTTCAGTTAATGAGAAGTGGTTACTTCGAAATTGCATACACCCGTGAAAGTAGCAGTACTACCATGTGCAATTAAATCCCCGTATTCAAAAATTAAACAGCAAGTGTCAAAAGTTAAAAAGCAGAATTTATAGGTTAATGAGTTCCACCGCCTTAATTAATGTTAGCTTGATCTCGATAATAGAGAGTCGAATATTTTCACTGACGTGCAGGATAAACAAACGGAATGTCGTCTATTGACACTGTGTGATGCGGTATTAACACGTCAAAAGACACAACGCCATGGTTGTGAGTGTGTTTTAAAGTTTTGTGACCTTGGCGTCTACAGAAGACTCACCATCCGGTTAGCATCAGGCGCTATCCTGACGTAGCCATGGTAACAATCAACAGGTCGAGAGTCGGGCGCACCTTGAGGTCTTCCAGTGAAACTCAGCGGACAGCAGAGCCAATACACCTGTAGACCTCAGCAGGTAAGAGGAACAAACACTAAACCAAGAGGGGGAAGGTGTGCTTACAACAGGACAGACGTACTGTAACATACAGCAGCTTATTCCAGCAGAGCAGAATTAGGTTTTAACCTGAAGTTAGCTGCCAGTGAGTTTAGCAAGAGAAAGCTGTGGTTCATTTCACAAAGTGTGTGATGTTAGTTAAACTATCAAAAAATAAAAAGTCTTGTAACCTGTGGTGGCTTTACAGCAAATATTTAGAAATATTTTGTGGCTGATGTGATTTCAGTGTATAAAGTTAATAGGATTTGAATGAGCATTACTGTTGTTGGGACATGTGTCCAGTTTTGGGCTTCTGTCCAACAGGTGACTGAAGGAAATCAGACTGAGTATCACACCCTGCCTGGTGTACAAACCTGACAGGTGTAGCCAAGCTGTCTTCTGCACAGCAATTTGACCCACTTCATAGTCCACTGCTCTCAGAGGTAGCCTGATCTACAAGTCTCCAGAGATGTATAACACCTGCAGTTATTTACAGAGTTGTAACCTTTGTATATGTACACATTAGTTGTGTGACATTTGTGCATACATTTCTGATTGTTGTCCCATAAAAGTTAGACTGTCCTCTGCAGAAGTCTGTGCCTGACCGAGCCATGAAGCGGAGCAAGAGAAAAGGTTCCCCTGAAGAATGAGACCTGTTGTTGGTATGGAGGCAACCAGGTCCAGACTGTCTGTCCATCTGGACCAGGAGGGACACCAGGCTACTGGTAGAGGCTGTGCACCATGCCCAGACAGTGGTGAGAGACAGGAAGCAACACAGGAAACACTGTCCCTATCTGAGCATCCCAAAGACCAGAGAAATAACACTGGAATTCACAAGGGTGTATTTTCTTTAAGTGTCAGTCGAAGGGTGGCCCACCAGGACTGGAAACGTGTACTGACCCCAAATTGGTTGACAATTCTTGTATCAATAACATGTGACTATATTTGCATTTTAACCAGATGAGAAACACACCAAATGCTTATTTCTCATTGTTACTTATTTGTTTGTCATTTTATGACTTCACGTTGTCAAAAAGTACAGATTGGGCCTTTAATAGGTTATAACTTGCTGCTGAGGGACCCATGTCTACACTGAAATATGAAAGTTTCCTACTGTATCACTTCACACCTCCGGAGGACTTAGACTTTGCAGTCATAGAGTTGGCTTATAGATCAGGAAAGCTGAATTAATCATGAGGTCACAGTCAGGACAGATGGCCAAATGTTTCAACTCCATGTATTAAAGTTTCATGACATTGCTCTTTTTATGTCCAAGCTGAAGATGCCATGCCTTAAGCTTTGGTTACCTTGTCTTTGCCTTTGCAGTGGTATACCTACCTTGTATAATTCTTACATATATGTGCATATATAATATCAGTCATAATTCATTTATGTCTTGTGCATTTAGGTGCGTATCTTTTTCATCAGCCAATGTGCGGACATTTTTTATTTTATATATATGATAGTTGTAAATGCTTTGTTGCACATTGCAAGAGGCTGTATCCATGCATTCATGAATATTCTCCTGCCTCTTGTTCTTCATGAAATGAAATGCCCTGTGTTGGCATGTTGTGCCACTGAAGAAGGCTGGGCCATTTATGATATGCCAAGTTTACGTGTGACATGTTCTTTCTTCCATTGGGTGTAAACATGCTTTTGGTAGGTTAGGAACTTTTTGGATGTGGAATGGCCCATTGTACTGACATAAGATGTTTGACACAATGCTCGTGATGTTACAGCAGGAGAAACAGAGGGCCGGTCTAAGGATCAGAAGGTCACACCTGTGGTCCAGCAATGCAACCTAGGCAAAAGCCCACAAGCAAGTAGGTATACCCTGCAAGTAAACAACTGATACTCTTGCAACATTAACTCTTACAGCAGCAGTTTGTAAGTGTGTGTGTGTGTGCGTATGTGTACATCAGCTACACCTCCTGAGGGCAAAGTTCACCGCAGTCTTGTCAGCCTACCTGTTCTTAACCCAGAGAGACTCAGGACAGCCAAAGCATTGGCAGACCAAGCTGTCAAGGTGAGTTTCGTGTGTTAACATGTATGTCCATGGTTACATTCATTTCTTATTGGTCCAAGAAGTTGTCCATCATTTCTGTGTCTCCTGTCTGTCTTCACAGATGCATAAGATATTCTCTGTCCAGGGCCCTTACCCTGTCATCAGGACAGCATTGAGGGCCAGAGGCTGGGTTGAGCAGCGTGTGCACCGCCCAAACCACCATGCTCACAGGTGTCAGAGCGACGAGGGCAGAACCAGCTCCAATGATGCTGATGACAGTGATGACGATGATGGTGAGTTAGATGAAAGTGTGACTGTTCAGATATCATTTGATATTACACTGGCTGTGGATTCTGTCTGTAACATTGCTCGTTCTTCTCAGACAATGTCAGAAAAGAGCGGGACCCAGATGGACTGCATGATCTCATGGTAAAGATGACATTTAATGTTGTGGACTAACATGAGGCTAAGGTGTACAGCAAGTGAAAGACTGTTGCTTACCTCAACAACCATTCTGGAAATGTGAGGTTTGTAATGGCAAAACTCAACAGATTCCCGGATTCAGCTCTCTTCCTTCCCCCCGCTCTTACAGTCTCGCCTAGTGCGAAATGAAATGGTTTATTTCTACTGGACGAATCGTAGAGATGCCATCAACACCAACAGCTTGCAAAAAGAACAAATTACCAATCATTTCGCCAAAGCGGGCAGCTTCACTACCAAGGTACACATATTTGCTTCTATCATTCTTCTACGGTTACTGTGGTCTCCTGTCACACCCACTGTCAGTGTTTCTCTGTTTGTCAGGTGGGGTTGTGTGTGAACCTGAGGAACCTGCACTGGTTTGATTCAGCTGACCCAGATACCTTCTTCCCCCGCTGTTACAGACTAGGAGCACAGGATGAGAAGCATGCTTTCATTGGTCAGATCTGGTTTTATGGCCCATCAGGTTGGATTAAAATTGTATCCAGTAATTACTAAAGTAAGTTCACATCACTCTGTCTCTGCTTTGTGTAGAGGACTACAGGAGGACAGCCTGCGCCAGTCTTCTGAAGTACATTGTGGAGAGGGAGCGGGGCGTTCAGGGACAGGCAATGGGCCACGGCATTCAGAGTATGAGCATCTCTCACATCACTGTGTACTTACCCAGTGTAGCTAAATAAAGAGACATCACTTTCTTGCTCCACCGTCAGATCAGAGGATGAGAGGAAGCAAACAGCGATCGAGCCCAGTGGTCCGTTCCCAAATGATTGACAACGCACTCAAAGTATGCCGGGAGTTCCTGGAGAGTCGAGAGCATCGTGACATAGACATAAGCTTGGAAACACCACAAACACTCACAAAGGAGGAATGGGTGGAATTCATTGACAGTTATTACCTTGTTGTTCAGTGAGTACAGGGTGTGTGTGCGTGTGAGAGGTAAACTGGTGAACTGGTAAACCAAAGCATCCTTCAGTGTCTCACTATGGCCCCTCCCTCCCTCTGTTTCCTCGCTCAGTGGCGGAGCAGAGATTGAGAACTGTGATCACTTTGTGACCTGCTGTGAAGCCATGCTACAGAGACTAGAGGAGATCAGTCCACAGCTGGACATAGATGGTATACACAACATCTGGATCATCAAACCTGGAGCTATGTCCAGGGGCAGAGGTGAGGAGTCAGACACTGTCAGACAGTTCACATAATGTCTGCCATAGTCCTGGCTGACCTGCTACATCTGCCTTCTAGGTATCAAATGTGCCAAGCGTCTGGATCAGATCCTCAGGCTTGTGGACCGTGATCCAGCTCTGATCAAGGAGAGCAAGTGGGTGGTGCAGAAATACCTTGAGCGACCCTTGCTGGTCCATGGCACCAAGTTTGATGTCCGCCAGTGGTTCCTGGTCACTGACTGGAACCCCTTGACTGTGTGGTTCTATAAGAAGTGCTACTTGCGCTTTTCTACGCAGCCCTACTCACTAGATACACTGGACAGGTAAGAGAGTGATACTGATAAAGAGATAGGAGAAAAATTATACACAGAAGCAGATGTGAAACCTGATGAACGTTAAATTTGAAAAAGAGGAAGTGAGAGAGAGATACAAAGTAAGGAATGGTTATGCTTGTTGTTTTGGTGGGAGATTTGATTTTGCATCAGTGTATGGCATCAGGGTATATTCAAATTTACGTGTATTTGCTGTTCTTGACATTAGTAATATTCAAATCTACCCCCAAACTGCCTCTACAACACCTGTACACTTACAGTTTATCCAAGAGTGCTTTAAGCAACAAATGAGAAATATGCCAAACAAATACTGTAAGAATAACATTAATACTCTCTATAAACAATCCACTCAGCTCCATGCTTTCTTCCAGTTAATTTCTTATCATCCTTGGAACTACACATGCTTTGGTATGTTCAAATGCTAATTATTACCATAGCCAAAGAGAAGATAGTTTAGAAGTCATTTAAAGGCAAACTGGGGAGTAAAAGTAGCGACCGAGTTGTGTCATTTCTCTCATTGTGTCTCATTATGCTTCTGTTCCCTGTCACTCATTTCTCCTTCTCATCTTGGCCTCCCCATCCTTTCAGCTCTGTACATCTGTGCAATAACTCCATCCAGAAGCACTTGAGGCCCTCCCAACAACGTCATCGAGATATCCCAGCAGACAACATGTGGTCTGATGACCAGTTCAAGACCTTTCTGTCCAAGCAGGGCCGGGAAGCTCAGTGGCAGACTGTGGTGGTCCCGGGGATGAAGAAGGCTGTGATCCACGCATTACAGACAACTCAAGATCTGATGGAGTCACGCAAAAACACATTTGAGCTCTATGGTGCCGACTTCATGTTAGGTAGGATTTGATCTCTCTAAAGTTCATGGGATATGTTCAATTGCCTGTGTCAATACACATCATCTTATATTTTAAAACAGCTTTTTCAGGAGCTGTAAAATCACATTGGTTGTTATTCCTTCCTTTTCTCTGTGTTTAATTTAACATGTCTATGTACCTTTACTATGACAGCAAAAGGAAGTTCACCACCACTTTGTTATGTTCTTTTGTGTTTTTTAGGTTGTAACCTGCGTCCATGGCTGATAGAAATCAATGCCAGTCCCACTATGGCTCCCTCCACCCCTGTGACAGCCCGCCTCTGCACTGCTGTGCAGGAAGACACATTACGAGTTGTCCTGGACCGTAAAGCAGACCGCACTGCGAACACTGGAGACTTTAAGCTCATATATAGGCAGGTAAGGACAAGTTTTTTTGTCTCCTCTTTGGGTTATACTGTGCATCTAAGTGACCCAATTTGTGAGGGTGATATACAGTGCTTTCAATGTTACCTTTGGTCTCTAGACAGCAGTAGAGGTGCCACAGTATGTAGGAGTCCACCTGCTTGTTGAGGGCTTCATGATCAAATGCCCCTGCCCACTTCCTCCACTGAGGGCCTACAACCATTCAGCACCAAAACACCGGGGCTACATCAAGAAGAAGGAACCCGCTGCAGATAAAGTAAAACCTCTGCCGAAGCTGTTGTTGAAGAGTGCAGAGATGCAGCTGATAAATGCCAGCAGAGGGGTTCTGCCCACTCCTCCTCTTCCTCCTCAGCCACCTGTGCCGGTCCCGACTGAAACCTTCACTCTTCATCTGCCAAGAACCGTGAAGTCCATCCACCTGCCCTTCAGTGCAAAGTCTCACTCTCTGTTTTTGTGAAAGAGGAGAGAAATATCAGAAGTCTGCTCAGAGAAAGTTCAACCATGTAACAAAGAGAAGCAACAAAGTCCTCCTTTTCCTCTGGAGAATACTGATCCAAAACAGTCCAAACCAGCAGCCACCAGCACCAGGTCCTAAAAGACTTTTTAAAAGAAGGTATGCTGACCAAATTACTCACAGGCTTCTTCAGTTTGAACTCTTTTTTTTCAGGGTTTTTTGGCCTACCTCATAATAAACTCAGAATTTAATAGATTCCAATGTCTTGTCTGTAATTCAATAAGTTCTTTTAAATGATTTTGATTGAATAATTTGATTTAACACCACAGCGCCCCCTCACCTTGATACCATATTGTGATTGGATGGACCAACTCTTCATTACAGTAAATTGCTGAATGCACCCATGATGCTGAACTCATGATTTTACATCTTGTGCTAAGAAAAAGGGAAATAGTCAACATTTTATTTAAATACAGCAGAACTCTACTTTTTAATAATTATACTCGGTAGTAAATGCACAAGGAGAAATGATGAGCAAGGCTATATCAGGCAAAGAATGCAAGAATTTGCACTGACTAAATGACAGTGCTCAAAGCAAATATCCCACACCTAAGGGACACAGAGATTTTTCTTTAATATAGCAGGAAAAACAGAAACACACATCTTAGACCAGCAGGTGATGATGTGGCATGATAAGTTTGGATAAAATTACGACAAGTTGCTTTTGTATTCCACAAGAAGAGTATTGGAACTGATTGTTTATTATAGGTCACAGCTGATGCTGGAGTTGAGAGGAATTAAAGTTGATGAAGCATGAATCTTTCACACCTGCAGGAAAGAATGTATTGCCAAAATGACACAAAAAAAAATCCACATATAACAGAATGGAAATAGGAACTCTCACCCACTGACCTTACCCTCAACACCACAAAACCAGCAGCTGGTGGCGGTAGTACCCACTTGCAGGGGTAATACGCATGTTCATGTGACGGCGAAGAAGAAGCGATTCACGACAACAGCCGAAACTCCTACCTTCTGTAACCGTCCTCAGAAATGGCGGCGTCCGTGTGCCGAGTCGGGAGCACCGTGGGTCGAGCCCTTGCCAAAAACCGCAGTGTAAGTACAGATTTGTAGGCCAAACAGATATGCTGATTGTAATAAGTGGGATATCATTATGGGCTCGTTTCTTGTTCTGGTGTAACGCTGGAAGTAATCGAAGGGGTTAGCCTGCTTGCTAAATTAACATGCTAACTGGCTAACCGGGCTGGCCGCTGTACAGAGACGGGGGGATTTAGCTAACCGGTTAGCATAAGAGAGCTAGCAGTGAATACAAGGTCACCTGTCAAATGAAGAAGTACGTCTTGTAACAACCACTTAGCATGTAACGTCCACTTTACATGCGCGTTATTTAGATTAGCTGGTCATCCTTTCAGTCGTCTTTGGCCGCTCACAAGGTCAGCAGCTGTAAAGTTATCACTTGCCCTCACTTGCCCTCATATCGCAACTAAGGTTCTCCGCTAGCATCGTTAGCACGGTGACTTTGGAAAGGGAAATGCTGGTAGTGGCAATCCTTAACCTTTGACCATCTTCAAAACATTTCATCGTTATTTCTATATATATATATATATCTGTGTGTGTGTGTGTGTGTGTGTGTGTGTGTGTGTGTGTGTGTGTGTGTGTTTGTACCCTGTCGAACAATGACGTGTAAACTGCATCGTGACACGGTTAGATTATTTGAAATAGCGGTGAGCAGTGTCTACTTTCACATTACCTTTAGCTGTGTTTCTAGTTTTTGTAGTAAATCCGAATCATTGCACAGCCGTTTCTGTATACATTTATAATAAACATTGTCATTTGCGGTTGATCTCAGAAATAACTTAAAACTATTGAAGATACCTTTTTAGGTAGGCTAAGTAGTAGACTTAATAGACTCAGTCGTGTCACACTCTGCTACAACATGGATTTTGCAATACTGTCATTGCCATAATAAAAGTTTCACTATAATAAACTTTTGCTTTGTTATTGGCCCTCAAAGCTGTACGAAGTAAATTGATTAGAGCCCCCACTGATGCCAGAGTTTTCCCATTGTTGTTGGGACATTTTCAACAACAAATGTCTCTTCACTTCTTTGGATATTGGGAGTAGATGAAAACTTTTGTGTTGGTTCTTGCAACAGACAACAGAGAAATTAGCATGCATTGCTCATAATGTTACCTTTCACATCTTAGTGTTACCTCTGCGTTGCCTAGGAAAATGGTCGTGAGTGGATGTGACTCAAGTCCTACAAATACGTGCATTTCAGTATGCTAAAACTTTTATCATGGTGTGACAGTATTGCAAAAATCCATGTCGTGGCAGAGCATTGGCACCTGTACCATCCACCCCAACTATAACCTTACAGTGCAGTGTAATGGATATGTTAAGTAGACAATTGACTTAATATATACTGATATTGTCTTCTGGTTGTGTCTATTTTTAGTCATTTAGTTGGTGGTTTGCAGAATGTGGTAGTGGTGTCAATGTCAGCTGCCAGGCTTAAGTTTAGATGTTGTCCTACGCCAAACATTTCTGCTTTTGCTTTGCATGTAAATAGATCAGCATGAGATGGCTGCAGATGTTCAGTAGTTCACATGTATTTAATAGTATTAAGCAGTCAAGGCATATGCCATATTATGTGCAGCCGAATATGTGCAGTACAAAATGGCAAGACTTTCGAAAGTGTACTGTTTTGTAGTATTTTGAGATATTCTGCCAACAAACAAACAAATGGGACCTGAAATATAGTGTGCTTTGCTACATAAGAATAATAGCAAGCAACTGAACCAGGCAGCACATCACAACTAATGTTAGAATACTTTCAAATGTGCACAATGGAGGTAATTTGTAATGTGCAAGATATTTCCCAAAAACATCTCTTAAGCTTTCATAATACGGAGGATGGAAATATGTTGAAGTGGTTTCCAGTGTGCTTCATGGGAACAGAAAGTCTATCAGAATTTTTAAATGACTCCTTGTGTCTCTACCTGTCTAGCCCATCCTGCTGTCTCTGAGGCGTGGACAAGCCTCAGTTAGCTATGCCCAGAGCCTGGTGGGAGCCCCAGAAACTCGCCTAACTACTCTGGACAATGGTTTCAGGGTTGCGTCTGAGGAGACTGGACATGCCACATGCACTGTAAGAACTCAATAACAGGGAGTCTATTTATAACCATGTAGCAGGTCTTCATAGCGCTTTATAGACTCATCCTTTCACTGCCATCAAATTGTGTGTGATAAATGAGAGGTGTAGTTTAACTTTTTTTCCATTCCTTAACATGTTTCTTCCCTGTCATAGGTTGGATTGTGGATCAGTGCTGGCAGTCGCTATGAGAGTGAGAAGAGCAATGGGGCGGGCTTCTACCTGGAGCACATGGCTTTCAAGGTAGACTTTAGCAGTCTTTATGACCTTGAAGGTGCCCTGTGGAGTTTTCCAGTTTTCCACTCTGCAGGGAACCTTTAAGTCTCATTTGGAACTTTTATATCTACCTGTTAGCCAACACAATGCCATTACACAGTTCCCTCCATTCACCTTGGTTTTCGCTTCCCAGGGAACCAAGAAGCACCCTCAGACAGCCCTAGAGCAGCAGGTGGAGTCTATGGGAGCTCACCTGAGCGCCTACACCTCCAGGGAGCACACTGCATACTACATGAAGACCCTGGCCAAAGACCTGCCCAAAGGTAAGATGACCTGCTTATAAGTAGAGAATAAAGTTTCTGATTTCAGAACATTGTATTAGAATATCACCCATTCTTATTTGCAAGATCAAGACATGAAGAGTAAGTGTGAACATATCCTGTCTCAGTTGTGAACAGTCATTGTTTCTCTGTGTTTTCCCAGCCGTGGAGCTGCTGTCAGAGGTGGTGCAGAGCTGCTCACTGAATGAGGCAGACATCGAGCAGCAGAGGGGTGTGGTGCTGCGTGAGCTAGAGGAAGTCGAGAGTAACCTCCAAGATGTCTGCCTGGACCTGCTGCATGCCACAGCCTTCCAGGGCACACCTCTAGCACAGAGTGTGCTGGGACCCTCCAGCAATGCCAGGCAGGCAGAACACACATCACTCACATCCTTTTATATTAGTCACAGTCTCAGATTTCAGATCTCAGAGCTCAAAGTTAAACAATGTAGTGTTGGAAGGATGTTTAATTAGGATGTTAATTATGGCATCAAAAGTAGTGATGCACTGATTATGACTTAAATTGTCATTATGTAACATTTTGCACTTTGGTATGTCTCTAGCATACTATATAAAATTTGCACCGTTAAGTCACCATTAATATTCTGTTCAATTCCTCCAGGATTCTGACCCGCCAGGACCTGGTGGATTATGTCAACAGCCACTACAAAGCCCCTCGCATGGTGCTGGCTGCTGCTGGAGGTATGTCCTCTTCTTCTGAACACACACTCTGAGGAGTTTCGCTGGCCGCCTGTGAATTTCTGCTTTTCCTGGAATGACTGTGTTCATTTGATGTGTTTCCTCTACAGGTGTGAACCACGAGGAGCTGGTCGGTTTGGCCAAATCTCACTTCAGCGGTGTACCTTTTGAATATGAGGAAGATGCCATCCCCGTGTTGGCACCCTGCAGATTTACAGGCAGTGAAGTGAGATTTGTTTAGAGTGTTTTGCATGAGTATTCTTCTTTGTTTTGTTTTATTCCTCTGCATAACCATTAGTTTTTTAATACATTATCAAGACAAGTTGCAGAAATTCACTGAATTTGACCTTGCATCTATAACAGAGGAGTGCAGCAGTTACAGACTCTTTTCAAGTTAATTCACTTCTATTTGAGATTGATGCATTCCATGTGGTTCTGGCGTGTGACGGAGCAGAGAGCTTGAGCAGGGATGTTATTTCCACTGTCAAGGTGAATTGTTTTGTTGATCTGTTCCTACTTCCTGCCTCTCCTCAGGTCCGTATGCGTGATGATGGTTATCCTCTGGCACACATTGCCATTGCCGTGGAGGGGGCCAGTGCTACCAGCCCAGACATTGTGCCACTCATGGTGGCCAACTCTATCATCGGCAGCTTTGACCTCACCTATGGTGGTGGAAAGGTATGTGAAATGAGCTGTGAATTCATCTTATTGGCTCAGCAGTGTCCCCTTTAAGCCTTGCCCACTTGAGGTTGTTAATGTCTTGAGTGGCCATTATTGAGGGGTAGACTATGATCCTCTCTGAAAACCTGGATCAGGGGTCTCACCCCTGCCTCTGGACCTGTTGGGAGAATCAAGACCTGAAATTAATTGCAGATGCTAAGAAATTGATTTTGTCATGTGTTGCCCATCCCTGGATAAAATGACAATTTTAGATATTTTTCAGTTTAATTTACTGGAAAATACACAGAACTGTAAAAATTAGTGCTGTCAGGCGATTAAAAAAATTAATCTAATTAATTACAGGATTTGTAATTAATTTATCTAATTAATCGCATTTTAATCTCATATCTGCTAAAGGTCCCCAAATAAAGAATTTGAATTCTAGGACATTACAATTCACTGACATTCACATTACAGCTGGTGAATTCTTTTCATCACTGTAGTTCTCGACGGTAGCTGGAAATTAGAGTCAGATGACGCTATCTGAAACGCCTCTTTTAGGCCCTCGTCTTCCACGATTGAAATCGGCCTGCAATCAGCAGCAACCCACTTTGCGATTGAGTTTGTCAGTTTTTCTGTCGTGGCTTTGCTCATTCGTTTTCCTAACTCAGCAAGTGTGTGTTGGCGGAGTGAGCTCACGGTAGCACTAGCGGCACTAGCAGCAACTACATGTTAACGTTTAAATGGTAATTCAGGCTGGAGCTGCTACGGTGATAGGAAAATTCTTTTTTACACAAGGTACAAATCACTGCGTTCTTGTTAATAGTCCCGTCTTTGTTCTTTTTATAAATAAACTTGCCGTTCAAAGGTCCAAGTAGGCTTGCCTCGCTCTCCGGTGTCGCATCCATGTCTGTTGTCACCCTGCTTTTGACTAGTGGCGCAGGTAATATGCGACCTGCCACTGCAGCCTACGGGTCACTCAAAGGGCCAAATTTAAAATGCTTGCGCATTGACTTGCCACTCATGATTAATTGCGTTAATTTTTATAGCGTGTTAATTTGCAGCGTAATTAATTAATCTAATTAACGCATTAAACTGACAGCCCTAGTAAAAATCAGTTTTTATTTAATCATATTCATATTTTTCTGTTAAAACTCTTGCTGATATTAAACCAAATACCTGGTGCTGGTGTGACTGTGAACATCAACATCTGTTTCTTCTTCTCACCTTTAGCATCTGAGCAGTCGTCTGGCTCGCCTGGCAGTGGAGGAAAACCTGTGTCACAGCTTCCAGGCCTTCCACTCCTCCTACAGTGACACCGGCCTGCTGGGAATCCACTTTGTGGCTGACAAGCACTACATCGAAGACATGATGCACTGGTCCCAGAATGCTTGGTCAGTATTGACTCCAGAACACACACACACACCATAACTGCAGCGTGTCATTTTTAACTACGCCACGATGCACATATTTCATCATATTTCCTTCACTTTGTGCTCCTGGCAGGATGAACCTGTGTACCACAGTGACAGAAAGTGATGTAGCCAGGGGCAAGAACGCTCTGAAGGCCAGCCTGATTGGACAGCTCAATGGTACATAACTTGCCTGTCATGCATTTCCACAAACACACATGCAGAAACTCCTCAGAATCACCAGTCAACATGTATGTTTTTCTTTTAGGAACAACACCAATTTGTGACGACATTGGCAGACACATCCTGAGCTACGGGCGGCGTATTCCTCTGGCAGAGTGGGACGCTCGGATCGACGTGAGTTGACACTTTAAACTGGACTTCTGCCCTGCACTATTTGTACTATTGAAAGACAAAATTCTACTTCTTCAGTATTCACTAAACTAGTTCAGCGTTCTAGGCCGTTCCATTCACACACAGAGGTTTTTTAAATGGCTAATGAAGTGCAGATGTCTGGTTTCTGTGTACCTGTGTGTACGTGTAAAATGGAACTTTTGGGAAATGGTCATCTCAGTTCATGCATGCATATTATTGCTTTGTGTAATGAGCATGCATCTGAAACAATAGCAGACTACTGGTTAGGTTATGTTTGGTTAGCACTGCCACGCTCTCTGCCAGAAAGGTGTGCAATAGCTACAAATAAGTAAATAATTAGTTATTATTGTTTGTATTTTTAAGTTACTACTGTCAAAGGAAAATAAGCTCAGTAGGCATACCCAAAATTTTCCCCCTAAAACTAAGGGTGAATTTAAAAATGTCCATCTGCACCTGTGGTCAAGGCCTTCGTCTGTCTCCATGATAAGAGTTCTGACTTCCCTCTCAGGCCGTGACCCCCAGGATGGTGCGTGACATCTGCTCCAAATACATCTATGATAAGTGTCCTGCTGTGGCAGCTGTCGGTGAGTTCTTTGTCTGTCCTTTTGCGGAAACATCAGGGCTCACGCTGTGAAAATGTCCTCTAATCTGTCCCTCCTGCTTCTGTCCACCAGGTCCTATTGAGCAGCTACCAGACTACAACAGAATGCGCAGTGCCATGTACTGGCTGAGGTTTTAAGATAAGTTGTTCTATTGCTCCGAGTGTCCTATGTTTGCTCCTCATCTTCATCAGCCTCACAGCTTTCTTCTCGTCATCACTGCGAGAGTGAACACCTGAGCGTTGACCACCTGTGGCTTGACAACGCAGGCAGCCATCCACCCTCTCTCCTCTCCCTGCCTCTCTCTTATTCACTCACTGATCACTCTGTTTTACACCAAGAGGGGCAGCAAGTCTGCACATTGTGAGTGTTGTAATTATGTATCAGTTACCTCTTGATTGTACTACAGAGGTCCTCTTCACCTGGTACTGTTCTGGAGAGGGGAGGGGAGACAGGGCGGACTTGAATATTAAATAATCATCTATTGGACACAGTACAGCTGGTGCAGAAAACAACCAGTTTGGAGCGAGAATATATTTATAATGTCTGTAACATTTGTTTCTGTCCACTATTGTACATAACAGAAGCTCTCATTCCAACAAAATAAAAATACTGTAAAACATGGGCCCAATGTGGTTTGTCTCATTCAGATGTACACTTTCCAAATTTCTCAAAGTTTCAAGTACACAACACAGTTCATATTACATTATTAGATACTTCTTTATGTTCTTTACGTGCACCATTTTTAGTCTCACCCCTTTATTTCTTATATTCTGTTGCTCCTCACTGACTTCAGTCTGTAAGTGTTGTACATTTTAATGCATAATCAGCCACGTAACACAATATAAATCTTAAAAGTACAGTTGGAAAATACCAGCCTTGTCTCTTCCATATTTGATTCTACAATTACTGCCCAGATTGAAAGCCTCAAGACTTTCAGTGTCTGTCTAGTAGTGTTCAGGTTTGTAGAAGACGAGATGATATTGATGAGCACACAGCTGCATCTTCATTTTCCTCCTAAAGGCACACATATCCTCTTCATTGTCCCTGTGTTCTGTCTGATTAAACATCAGGTTAATCAGGGATCTGTGGGGTCATATGTGGGTCACCTACTTGCATTTTGCCACTGTGATGTCCCTCTATTGGCCTTTTGTAGTCTCTACTTGCTGCCAATTACTACAGTGTGTTTAGAACTGAACCATGTTGCAAGCTTCAGTGTGCAGATCAATCAGACTGATGTCAATGATAAAACTCATTTTGATGAGATGCTCTCTGATAGATTGAGTTTATCACATGAAGAAACTACGTCAGTAAGCTGCTTGAATGATAAACAAGGACCTGCTGTAACGTATATACAGAATGTTGTATCTTGAATCATGGAGATGACATCATCTTTGATCCACGTGTAGCCCTGCATCGTGCTGTAACTTACAATATTGGAATGCAACCCGGGACATCAGCGTTTGCCCATGTGACCCATGTTTGTTTATCTGAGGTTAATTGAGATGGCTTGTAATCCCGAGGGCCCCTGAGGGCCCAGCTGTTGTAATCAGGCTGAACTTGTAATATTCATATCATTAGTCAGATGAGGATATGTCCCTTGATGGGCTGGACTGGAGGTGACTCAGGATAGGAGGAAGGCTTTGTCTTGTGCAGCCTCCCTCCTGGGCCTGACAGCCTCTTCCTCCTTGTTATGCTCCAGAGGGCCTCCTCTATGATCGCTCCTCTGTATAACCTCCCAACACTGCCCTGCTCTCCTCCTCAGTGTTCTGTAAATACACAGATTTGTGTACTCATACATTATGTTCCCATAAGTGGAAACACTGCACAGTGTCCAGCGTCGTGATTGAATTTCCCCACGTCATACCTGGCAAACCTTTCAAGACGCTACACAGATAGACCACTGCGATGGCTGTCACGACACAAAGTCAGAGCAGAGAAGTCTACAGAATCAATAAAAAGTGCTCATACTGATTATTCCATGTTATCAAATTTGGAACTCAGTGAGCAAATCTGCTTTTCCTTTTATTCTACTTCAATTATTATGAAACACATAAATCCCATTTTACAAGATGCAATCGCCTCCCTAAACTCTAATTGATGACATCACATTTAGTGGAGCTGCTCCCATCTAACTGTTCCCTGTTGAACTGAATCACTGTCACAGTAATGTGGGACAATTTGGGCCTGCTCTTTCATGTAGAACTGCCCTGTTTCTTTGAGTTTGGGATGTAGGCTGCTTGTTTTCGGTCCTGGACATTTGGCTGTAGTCTGACTAGTTGATGAGACATGGTTCGATTTTAAACATGCTGTTTCAGTAAAACTACAAATGAACTGAACAAGCCGTGCATGTATGCATCATATGGTGTTGTATTGTCACACTTTCGCCCTTTGCAGAGAGTGCCTTTTATGTTACCACTGTCTTTTTACATATCATATGCCCCCCACTGTGATTATGAGACTAAGGTACCCCAATCTGCATGGATCTCACAGCACCATGATGAGAAAGAGAAATTTGTTTTTTGTTTTTTTGCAGCGTGTTGGTACTTGACTTTTGAATGGAGACAGTGAGTTTCAGTTGTGCTTTGGCTGCAGACCGGGGCAAATGTCCAATTCATTATAGGCAAACTATTGTGATAACCATCGTGTTATTTTTAGCAAGAGAAAGACAGCAATGAGTGTGGAGGAAATGAGATGAAATGAGGGGAGGGTGATGGGGTGTAGAGACATAAAAGATAAACGGAGAGGGGAAGGGGCAGTGTCACAGCGAAGACCGACGTGGAAGAGGACAAAGTCGCGGACGAGCAGGCACAAGTCCAGTTGAGAATCCAACTGCATGCCGCACAGGTCGCTCCTCCAGTAGCTGAGGGAGAAGACGAAGCTGGGAGACAGAAGAGACACTATCACAGGACATCTGAGGGTTAAACACAAGAGATTATTACTAAAGCCCTGCTTCAGACCAGAGGAAGGACAAGTGCCTTTTTGTCAAGTTACCAGCTTCTCACATTGGTGACATACAGTAAGTACTGATTGGGATTATGACACTTGATAATTCTCCTCAAGTTTATCTGTACATGTCAGAAAATATTGCACGATTCATTAAAAAGTTGGACAAAATTCTGGATAATTTTAAGGACAAGTGTACAAAATATTGGAGAATGTATAATTCCCCGCAGAAGACTCTAATGTACTATTTAGTGTTTCGACATGCTTTTCTGTCGTTTTCTAAGCTATATTTCAAATCTACCAATTACTGCACAGAGGACAGGACAGATCATTTATGTCCTTTTGTGCACTGGTAGATCCCGGTGATGGATATTACGTCCCATGTACAAAATAATAGGAACTTCATTATACTGTAGCAGCATACTATCTGAAAGCCTCTTGTTTTACATCACTAGCCTCACAGACTGTTTTCTGATGATTTCTTTACTCTCATTATTGCAAAGAAGAAAATTCCGGATGCGTGCCATCACCGAGAGAAGCCCTGCAGTTACAGTTGTGTAATTTAGAGCCTGCACTGGATGACCTGTCCTTCTTCTGTCCCTGCAGAGTCCCGACCATGAGAAGCATGCGTGTGTGTTTCTGCCTGGCTCTGCTGCTGCCTTGGTGTGTCCAGAGCCAGAGGAGCAGTCCCGCTCTGGCCAGACTTGATGAAGACACACAGAGGGACATGCTGGCTGTCGACATCCTGAACCGCAGCGGTGTGTTGAACTCATTGCTCCGATCAGAGCATCACACTGTGCTCCGGCGAGCAAGAGCCCCGCGCCCAGCCCTGCAGGTGCCGAAGAGAGCCCAGCAGGGGTCCCGCTTCGCCCTGTCCCTCGACGTTCCCACCAGCATCCTCAGTGTCCTCATAGATCTGGCCAAGAACCAGGACATGAGAACCAAGGCAGCAGCCAATGCAGAATTGATGGCACGAATAGGCAAGAGGAAATAATAAGCTGTCAGGGGCTCGATGGACAAAATCTCACCTCACAGGGGACTTAACTTCTTACATTGTGGCACTGGCACCTTGTTAGAAACAATGTTAGTTCAGGTGAAAACAGTCATTGCGGTCAGTATTCGTCCTTTAGAGCTTAGATCTGAATGGTTTTATTAGCTCATTCTGCACTCAAACCACTCTGTGTTCTGACTCTTGAAACAGTGAAGTAATTCAACAGATTGATGTAAAACATGAACAGAAAGACAATGCACACAAAGACAAACGATGTAAGATGAAGCCGGCCTTTTGTCTCAAACATTATTCACCTACCGGTCAGAAACTGTGATCAAGCTCTGAAATCCGTTTCTTGTGTTTGCATGTGTAATCCTGAATGCAAAGAAAAGGTTGTTCAATTAAATCCAATATGATACTCGTATTTTTTCTCAAGTCTAATTCATTTCACTCTGCATTGATATCAGGCACGCTTAGTATAATTACAAGAATCAGCTCCCCATAAATCACAAATGAATGGGTCTGAGCCAGATGAGCCTGCGTCACCCACGGCAGGGTCTGATATGTGATAACAGGACAAAGACGTGGGCCGGATATTGACCCCCGAAAGAAGAACAGACCCTTTCTGTAGACTTTTGTTCCCAAACACTTGATAAATTTGGCAAACAAGTTGCAGCTATTTTGAGTCTGATGCATTATCTGCCCTACATTAGATTAATGTCTGTGGCATGATTCATCTGTGCTCCTGCAGTGAGCATGAAATGTGATGCAACAGAGTGAAATAAACTGGTCCTCTGAGTTACATATGAGTTTGTTCTGTTTTGCACTGGTTCATGACCTGGAATTATTTCTTGTATCACTTCAAGATGTGGTCGCTTCAGTCCTGTTAAAGCCAATATAGTGGAAATATTACAAGAACAGTAAATAATATGAAGCAGCTACACACGATGGAGTCACCACAGAAACTCTCCAAGCCCAGTTATCCAGCAATTATTCAGACATTAGCATTTGATTGTTGCTCCAGCTGGCATCACTAAGCACAGGGCTACTTCTATTGCCTTGAGAATATTGTAACAATAATCTATTAAAGGAAGCTGAAATGGTTTTCTCAGGCTACTGTTACAGCACTTATCACAAGCTATGAGCCATAAGGGAAAGCAGCACCAGAGCTTTTTCTAGAACTCATGCTGTTTGTAGTGAAGCTTTGCTTCACACACCACTGCCATGAGCACAAAATAAAGCTCATCATCGTCGTCATCATCATCGTCATCATCATCATCATCAGGCAGTTATCACAATAAACATTTAACTGGAGGCTACTCAGTTTTCTGTAATGAGCGCAGTCCTTTTCAGTTCGGGTTCCAAGTGGTCTCACAGATTTGCCTCGACAAGTGTCTATCTACTACAGCTGCTCGTGTTACAGGAAATAAACCCAGGCGCTTTCCAATGCCAGTGGTATACATTTACTGCGTGGGTTAAGAACAATTTTGTATATCAGTATATCCAGTATATTCAGTATATCCATTTTATTCTATTTTATACTTGTACTCCACTACATTTCATTTACTTGACAGATATTCAGTAGTTACACATTGAGATTTCATCCAAAAGCTGTGATTATCTTCTTATTACTAAAATATAATGCCCTGGTATACACTAAACAAACGGTATTTAAACTTGGTGAAATGATCTCCACCATATTCCACATTAAAGTGCATCACTAATAACAAATATAAGCTGTTAAAAACATAATAGTTTCTCTTTGAGAAGGCCAGTTCTGCTATACTTTTACTGTTGTAGTTGTACATTGGGAGTTGTAGACTCTTCTGTCTCATCATTTGGCCTTTTCCCCTTTCCGAAGAAGCTCTCCAAAGACGTTTGTTTTTTACTCATCGCCAGCTTGTGGGCTTTCTTTTTTACTACTGTATCACGTGCCTGAGACAAGCGGTTTGACATGTGTGCAGAGGCACAGGCGGATGCACCTGATTTTCAAAAATCAAACTTCCTTCAGACTCTGATGATCAATAAAACATTTTTGTTCAGTTACTCTGTGGGGCCCGGTACCAAATGGCGGTGGTTGGGGACCGCTGCTTCAACCTTTTTTTAATGAAGGCACAGCAGGTGTTTCCTAACTGGAGGAGCCAAAATGAAGCAGTTGCTCGTTTGTCCACGTGATGTCCTCATTGCCTCTCTTGCATCCACACGCTGCAAAACACACAAAACCATATTCACTTACAGTTTGACCAAAGACGGTTTCTCATATCGACAAATTTATGCATTATGCTCTCTTCTTTTCCGCACAGCGTTTTGATTAAACGCCACAGGGCTGTTCAAACAGGACAGACAGGAGCCAAAATGGCGGACGGTGGCGGTTAATCAGCTCATCCAGGTGTTGTTAATTAGCGCTGATGAGGCAGTGGCAGGCTCGTGTGGAGACACTTCTCAGAGACTAAAGTAAGTGTGAATATTTTGCTGTTGTACTCTTGTCACACTGTCTGAATCGGGTTTTTTAATCATATTTTGCTCAGGTGATGTGTACATTACCATAAATGTGGCATTATGTTATGGTGATATTGTATTTGCTTTATTTGAAATGAAAGTGAAGGTCTAGTCCACCTCAGTCTGTCCATATTTAAGTCCTGTTCTTAACTTCTGGGGACTGTTTTGTAAGTTAAAATCCTTGATGCAGTCATTTTAAATCTACAAATGTCCTGATTAAACAAAGCATCTGACAGTCTTTAGGGGTTTTAATGTCTTGGGATCTGTCTCATAGGCCTACGTTATCCTAGTAAACAAAGAAAATGAGTGTTTTAGAGGGGCAGTAAATCTCTTTATACATCTCTTTGTTTCACAGCAGGCATGTCAGAGAGGTTGCACCAGGTCACTTCTGATCCACACAGTCTGAAGGTTTTTTTTATTTTTCTTTACAGTCAGACAAACATTCAGATATCTTACTTTTTAAAACCATTTGAGGAACAATGACCCTTGAAAATGTAAATTTGTACCTGGGTAAGATCTGTCATGTCATTTTCACATCAGTCCCTCGGTTTGAATTGTTGTGGCGAGTGTCCTAAGCTGATCTCAGACTACCTGTTGCTTTAATTGTGTGACATGATGTGATAACACCGGGGGGTGTGAACACTCATTGTCTGAGCCTGCACCAGTGTGTGTGTGTGTGTGTGTGTGTGTGTGTGTGTGTGTGTGTGTGTGTGTGTGTGAGCAAACATTGAAGGATGACCTCATTTGAATTTAGATTGAAGAATCAGTCTAAAGTCCTTGCAATCACAGTGTGTTTTGCTAATCCACATAACACGTCTGCATGTTTTCATAGGGACTATTTCTTCAGTAGAAAGTAGTTCCAGTGAAAAACATGGACAAATTAAACCAAATCTACCTGCATGGCTGCATACCGCTAGAGGTTAGTGAGACAATGTACTTTAAGCTATTTGCATGGAACAAGCCAAATCAAGGACTTTCCCGGGAGAGGGTTAGTGGGAGTGTTCATGGAGAATTACTCAATAAAGTTGACAGCATGCAACTAGCTCAGCAGTCATCAGCACAAAGTTCAGTGACCAAGTGTTGCAAGAAATAGCATCAAGCGTGTACGTTATCGGAAAGTTTTAGTGGTGAACACAGAGTCGGGAGCAGCACTTCAGGACACAGCGGCCGCTGAAGGGGGATTATACAAACACCAGGACAGCAGCCGGTGAAGGGCCTCCTCTCTATAACTGTAAGGTTATTCATGTTGGAGAATTTTGTGTCTTTTTGGGGGGTTGTTATAGTGAAATGTATGTAGTTTATTGAAGACAAGGGTTTGTTTCCTACATTAGATTTAATTATGACAGATGGAGGCCTTCAGTAGCAGAATCTACTGTAGATCATTGTCTTAATTTATTGCTGAATGTAAAGTGTCTGAACTTTCAAACTGTTATATTCACCTCCTTCCATGAGGCCTGTTCTAAATGTTAACCCTGTGCCTGTGATGATGCAGTTCAAAGTCTAACTGCTACGCTTCCACTGGCAGGTGGAGGTGCTCTCAGATGGATTACGCCATGAAGTCCCTCAGCCTTCTGACTCCGTCTTCCCTCTCCAAGTAAGACTGCTGCTCCATGAGTTGAGTGTGCTGTCAGCGGTGTCACAGGAGTTAACATTTTAGCATCATTCACTGGTATCTGTTCTCAGGTGCGTGACAGCCAGCGTCTCAGCCAGCGCTTCCATGACCCAGCAGCTCCTGTCGGGTCGAGCTCCTCGTCCAAGGCCCTTCAGGGTCACAAATGCTGACCGCAGTGTGAAGAAGGGCATTATGGCAGACACGCTCGAAGACCTGATGAACAAGGTAGGGAGGGGGATGAAGTGTTGAAAGGGCTGAGGGGGGAATTTTGGCGTAGCTGAGGGTGGATGACGTTACACGCTGACGTTAAAACTAAAGGTATAGTGAGGAGACATTCTGGAGTGTGTATAGACATTTAAAATGACCACATACAGACCAACCTGTGACTCACTTATTGCTT
The DNA here is from genome assembly GCF_039877785.1 of Chaetodon trifascialis. Lineage (NCBI taxonomy): Eukaryota > Metazoa > Chordata > Actinopteri > Chaetodontiformes > Chaetodontidae > Chaetodon > Chaetodon trifascialis. Next base: position 25,104,068 of record NC_092058.1, on the reverse strand, counting down.
CGCCCTCTGTGAGGCTCACGTACGTGTATCTGACTAATAACACTGTCTCTCTGCAGAATGGACCATGTTTTCTAATTACTAATGTGTGTATGTATGTGCTCTCAGGTCAGTGACTCGTTGAGTGTACTGTGTGTCAGCGCCCTGGTGCTGGATGAAGACGGCACAGGGGTGGACACAGAGGAGTTCTTCCAGACGCTCCCTGAAAACGCTGTCCTCATGGTCCTGGAGAAGGGCCAGAAGTGGACCCCACATACAGTATGTTAGTGTTGTGAGGCTTTTCACATCAACCACTAGGTGACAGTGTGGATCAGCTGCTTCACCTTTAAAACGACACCGTTAAGTGACGCTTAACACCATGATCTTCTTCTGCTCAGAGCTTGTTTTGCCGGTGGTTTTTTTAAAGTGGTGACTGAACAGGCGGGAAAAAATATGTGTCTTTAAATGCAGCAGCTGTGAATATGATGCACGGATCTGCAGACTCTTCAGTGAAATTTAATCAGCAAATACTTGATCCTTCACACCGAACAGGGGAGCCATATCTCCGTTATTGTGCCACGGCAGAACACAGGGCGAACACCACAGATTAGTTTCTTCCTTCATCATTTTTAGAGAAAAATCGAAGGCTGGGGTTGAATAGTAATCAGACCCAGAGGTATTATCAAATGTCAATGCCGTTCACCCAAAAGCAATTAATTTCCATAGAAACTGAAGCGTGCAGTGATCCCCCCCCCTAAACATTTACTCTAGTGACCTCAAACTGACTTTGCTTCATTGTCATTGGTGGCTGCAATCATACCAACGAAATGTGTCTGCACCCTTTTGACCTGACTTGTGTTTCTCTTCCCGTTGCCTCACAGAACAGCCCCTCCAGAGATCGGCTCAGTGAGGGCAGGCCGCAGCACCGGACAGATGTGGCCAAGCTGACTTTTGACCTCTACAAGAACAGCCCCAAGGATTTCATTGGCTGCCTGAACGTGAAAGCAACCCTGTACGGTGTTTATTCGGTGTCCTATGACCTGCGCTGTTACGCTGCCAAAAACATGCTGAGGTGAGTGATAGAGCCTGCCAAATACCTGAAGCCTTCTGATATTTTTATGCTTTGTGTTTGAACTATTACATAATGTTCCTGTTGGATTCCTAGTAATAGTTTGATCCAGTTAGAGGAGAAAACTGAGCCGTTTTAATGAATTTTAAGCCACTAATAATTCAATTATCTTCTGATTCATTTTCTACTGTACATCAGCTGCTTTTTGAACAGATTAACAACAGTTAAAGAAGTCTGCACACAATACCTAACATGTCATTTCTAAATTCAGATTTTGCTGTGTGGGTGGTGGAGTTGAAATGGTCAGATGAAGAGGAAGTACAGGAAGAACAAGGACTAGATTTTACTCAGATTAAATTTAGGAGGAGTTATGTCATTGCTGCTGAGATCGGCTGGTTTTCAGCTTTAGCGTGCAGCTTCAGTCAGAGAGGATTACATTTTGCAGACTAGTGAAATAGGTGGCTTTTGTGCTCATATTGCATCGCAAGAGGTTTGTTTCTTAGATGGCAGTCTTATGAGATGCAGTTAGTGTGAGAAATGATCATCTGAGGTTGTAAATATTTACGGTCACTCATTTTCTCATCAGTGGCTGCTGATCTGTCATGCTTGTCTATTTCATTTTCTGTGACAGTTACTCAAGACGTCATGTCCTTTTTTCTTGATAAAATGTCAGATATATGTATATCCCACAGCACTCAATTGCTGGGATTTTATGTGTCCAGTTTTCTAGTTTTCTAGAGAGACCACTGTCTCTCAATGTCTCTCTCTCTCTCTGTGCTCCCAGAGAGGCTCTGCGATGGACCATCTTCTCCATGCAGGCCACAGGCCACATCCTGCTGGGCTCCTCCTGCTACATTGAACAGCTGTTGGAGGAGGAGGAGCGAGCGGAGAAGAGCCTGGCGCTGCCACAGGAAAGCCGGATCAGGCAGCTGCAGAGCATGCTGCTGGGAAAGATGTCTCACTGATGAGGGACTGACGAGAAACACATCCTCTAAGATTTAGGACACAGTGTAGATGTCACAGATGAGGCAGGTGATCTCCACCTGTTCATGTCACAGTTTCCTGTGCAGACATTTCAGTCTCCTCTCACAGTCACTTTCTTGCTCTGTTACATCTTTTTTTTTTTTTGTCCCATGTGAACGTAGAGGCCGTCACCACGTTATTCCTCAGAAAGCACTTTTACGCACTACTGTCTAACTTTTTCTTAGGGAGATGAATAAATAAAACACTAACACTTTTTATTTTCCCATTCCTGAAAGTCCATTTAAGTCTTGATGCAGTATGTCCACAAGTGGGTTTAAATGTGCAGCATCAGCCCATTAAGCTGGTGCTGTGTGTCTGTGGTTGGTTGGTTCCTGGTCATAGTCACTGTAATTGGCAACAGGTCCAGCTGTCTCTCCCACGCTTCCCTAATTGTCCCCTGGCCTGTGCTGTCCTGTCAGCTGCAGCCTGCCTCAGCCTTAGAAAACCAGAGGAAGAGAACCAAGGAAGAGCAGGCAGCTGCAGGGGGGACGGAAGAAAACCATTATCCTGAGAGAGAGAGAGAGATGATGGCTTCTGCTGGTGGCAGAAGTACCACTTCAGCCATCTTGTTGTGGAAGGTGGCAGCAAAAAGATGCAGACGGATTTCAACCAAATTGGCTGTCTGATACCTCCAGAAGAAGATAAATGTCTGAGGTATGGATTCAGTAGGTCAACAGTCAGTATGACTGGTCTGCTCTCGTATCCTTTGGTTGGTTTCTGCTCTTTTTATCTCCATTTTCTGTCTACAGAAAATATTGTGACCAGAAGAATTAGAAACTGGCCAGAGGTGGTCATTTCAGCCGTTTCATTACAGTCAATGCCCCTATATGATACCAGCTGCTTCACTGTTGGCTAATGTATTGAGGGATATGGGCCTTGTGTAAATGTAACGAGGTAACAAACATCAGCATGTTTTGCTGTTGTTTCATATTGGCATCGCATCAATTAAATGACGTGAATGCATGAACTCCATTTGCACACCCACATGCAAACAACATGAAAGTGAACACCGATCACATGACATTTTTTCTTCTGCACTGAAATGAGTCATGAGCTCCATGCAGCTGACAGTCACGTTTTAAACTATTCATGTGTGCTGAATTATGGCCGTACACTTGTCTACATTTAGATTGGTTCTGACAATATCAGCTCAGTGCCAATCTGTTGAGCAGGATTTTTCTTTCCATTCACAGTCAGTGTGCAGATACTCAAAGTGAAAATATCCAACCATTGACTGCTGTTGTCTTGGTTGACCTTGAAGTGTGAGCTCAAAGTTACAGCTTTACTGCATATCCTGTAGTCATTCAGAGACACCACCTCTGATCTAAATGTAAACACCCCACCAAAACAAACACAACACTGAAAGCTGCTTTCATTTCATTCTGCTTTTGATTAATTGACAGCTCTTTTTAAACAGGATCCCAAGACAACAGAAGTTAGTATTTCCTGATTGTGTTCTTGGTGTGCAGGAAACCAGGCCTGCAATCAGGATCAAAACTGGTGCAGTATAATCAGAGATATCATCTTCTTTTATTCTGGGGTCTACATTTCCCATAATGCAACTGCAGGCAGTTTGGTCAGAAGGCATTGTGACCACCTGATCACACATCCTCCTCATCTGGTACTGGGTTATTTTAACCCAAACTGCTACCCAAACCAGTTATGCTCTAGTTCCGCGTTTTTGCGCATGCGTAGAATGAACCATGTTCTCGGTGTGGATCAGGCAGTGACATGCTCTGCTATCGTAGGCTGATGTGGCCCCAAGCTGCTCATCTCAAGCAGAGATGAGGAGTGTGCTACAGAGGGAGGTTAAGATCATTTCTGTCTAACTCCACACCTCCATATTTTTGTCATTTTCAAACTTGTGCTCTTTAAACGCAACATACGCTGACTCAAGTGACATCATATGAGGCAATTCATCAGATTTCACGCACCACCCTCTGGACACAACAGGCGTTATAGAACTTTTATCATATTTGCACTGTTACACCCCACAAGCTGTAAACAGAACTCCCCCCACCTTCATTTAATATGAATGTTCATCTAACCCCCGAAAAATTCGCACTGGATCTTTAAAGTTCTGCCTCAAAGACAAAGACCACCATCACAGACAAGACTGGAGTTTGGAGCCTTTGTTGTGAATGACCTTGGTAGCAGATGTGTCCCCTCCCTCCTCCTTCAGTCAGTCCCTTGAAGTCATCTTGCAGCAGCTTGAGCTCTGTTCGCGGACAGTACAGCCGTCCGTGCGTCCGTCCTGCTGAGCTGTGCTGCTGTCAGTGGCCCCTGCGCTGCTGCTGCTGCTGCTGCGCTGAGCATGTGCTCTGCTGCTCCACCGGACAGAAGGGACGCTTACCATTAACGCTCAGACTGCAGGCATGGATCTGTGAGCGCACGGCTCCGATACGAGAGGTAAGCGTACGGTTTTGTTTAGAAAAGCGTGTGTTTTTTAATCTGTAATGACTCAGGTTTTTTTTGTATGTGCAGCCTTTTGTCCAATGAAGACATGTTAGTGTAAAATTGCGCAGCCGCTTGGAGAGCACTTGGCACGCAGGTAGCCTCTCATCCGATCCGGTCCAGTAACTTCAATTGTCCATTAAAAAAGACAGTTCTTTCATACTGGTCATGATGATGTGAACGCGACGTTAAACTTGTATCAAAACGCGCATGTTTCAACTTGCTTCAAATCAACTTTTACGCAGCGTATTTTTCATCCAATTTTAACATTTCTTCGGGATATTTAACGAAGTCTTCGTAGACTGCAGACACTGTGTTGGTAATGCATGCTATGTCCAACTTTATGCATTCATTTGATGCGTGGACGGATGCGCTCCTCTCGTGCACTGCACAGCGCGGCTCTCTGCGTGCTTTTAGGAAATATCGATTTAGCAGAGGAATCCGTGTTTTATTAGAAACAAGGGGCCGCAAGTGGGAGTAGGTGCTTGACACAGTTACGGGCTCTGAGGCTGTGTATTTCTCCCACGCTCCGGAGGGAGTCCGCGCTGGAAACATCTCACCATGCGCACTGTGCATCAAAGTGTAGTCGTCTGCGTGGACGCTGTGCGTGTTCGCAATGTTTGCATGCGTGTTTTGTTGCGTGTGCCAACAGCTAAGGGGCCAAACAAGCCTGAAAATAGCTTTAAATTGCTGCCATAAACCTCTCACTGCGCGTCTTCCCTTTTGAGGAATACAACTCAACCCCCTTAATCATCAATTTAAGGGCAGAAGTAGGAGTATAAGCAAAATTGTCGTCGTTCTGTTTAACAGCTGTTTAGTTGTTTAATGCACATTTTACCTTAATATGTAATATTTTTAGGTATGCACCTTACAGGATTGTGTTCCCTGCCCTCATCCAAAATGTGGTTATTGAGTTTAATCAACCAGTCAATCGACAATCTGCAGCAATTCTGATAACTGACAAATGGTTTAAATAATTCTTTAAACAAATTGTCAAGAAATACCTGATTCTAGTTTCTCAGCTGTAATAATTTACTGTTTTTTTGATTGTGAAGTGATTAACTTTCTTGGTTTTGGATGGCAAAAACAAGTGACTTATTGTCATCACTTAGTATCCTGAAAAATTGTAATTGCCATTTTTCACTATTTTCTGTTATTTCTTAGACCAAATGATTAATCTAGACAAAAGTTTGCAGATTAATCAGTAATGAGAGTTATTGTTACAGTTGTAGTGTTTGAGTAATAATACTGGAGTTGTGTTTTGCAAGGACAGTATCCATCAGAGTTTTGTGAGAAGTGACAATGCTGCTCAGCCTTTCACAACTGCACTCTGCCCTCGCAGACTTGGCTAAGTCAGATTTTTCCTCTCACACAGTCCAACAGTCCACATGCTGCTTTGTGCAGTTTCTCTTGCAGCTGTTCATCACAAGCATCGCAAAACAACTAAAAAGAGAGATGCACTGAGGGACAAATAAAGACTGTAAAAGTGAAACTAAATGCAGTAAGACGCAGCAGGCGAGATGAGGAGTAACGGAGAAGGGAGGGGTTGGTTGCGAGAGCAGAGTGTGGAGGTGGAAAGCAAAGAGAAAAAGGGAGAAGTCTTGATGAAAGCGTTTGGGTCTGAGCTGTGTCTCTGCTGCGCCGTGCCCGTGTTCTGCTGTGGACGCCTTTGATTGTGAACATGAAGGAGGAAAACCAAATCCTGCTGGACTGATGAAGACAGGAAGTGTGTGTGTGTGTGTGTGTGTGTGTGTGTGTGTGTGTGTGTGTGTGTGTGTGTGTGCGTTGACTTAACCAAAAATTGGGGACATTTTTCAGAATACACACCAGTTGATTGGGGACGGCTTTGCAAATGGGGACAAAAATTACCGTCCCCATTTAGATTTCAATATAATCGTATTCTACAAGCTCCAACATGCATTTCTGTCTTAAAATCGCCACTGTCCCCAAAACTGACTTTTTTTAGATTTCGTGTGTGAGAGTGTGTGCCCCCCCCCCCACCCCCACTCAATCTGTGTATAATTCTGCACACTGCCCCTGGTGGAAGTGTATGGTACTACATCATGCACATGTCCCCAATTTGATGATACATTTTCTGATAAAAGTGTGTCTCCACTCCTTGTTAAATATAACAAAGCTATTGCTTTTAAGGTTATCAGCAAGCAAAATGCAATCCTATACATCATGTATAGTATAGCTGTATAAATAATGTCTGTTTTTAAATGTCTTTCGCCAGTAGACTACTCTTATTCATTAAGAATTTCACCACAAACAACAAAGTTAGCACATAATATTAGCTAGGGATACTGACTTTATTCTATTTGTCTGTTGTTTCAACTGAATGACTTAAATTTTATTGTGTATGTTGTGTATTTTATAGTAAAGCTATTGAAAAAAATTGGGGTTGAATACCTCTATGGGTGCCAAGGTGTTTTTCAATTTAGATTTTTTTTCCCTCTTGTTTTGCTTTAGCTTCCTTAAAACAAAAAAGGGAGAGAAAACTATGTGAAGGGGAACAGTTGCCATTATACATCTTATCTGGTCCTTTTATAACAGGAAACATATTCCACTGACTAGCCAAATACAAATTGGCTGATGTTTGTGTAGTCTACAAATACATCCTACCCCCTTCAGAATCAGAAAGCCTTTATTAGTCCCCCGGAGGGGAAATTTCATAAACTTTCTTTTCTCTGTTGTACATTTCAGTATAAACTGAAATGTACAACAGAGAAAAGAAATAATCTTTACAAGCCTCCTAATCATACTAGTGGCATATCAGTTTACATACAGAAAAGGTTTTACTTATATGAAAGTATGCATAACTAGAAATAAATACAGGCAAATATACTTGAATTCTTTTTAGTTGTTGATTTACTATTTAAGATATGCTCCTCCAAGAGTGCTACCATTGTAATGTGATGTCAGAAAACTGATTTACAATGGATTCACAATGGATTCAAGACACTTTTTCTCCAAGTTTCCGAGTCGGAACTGTAATTTGACTGATTTTGGAAAATCCTGAATTCCAAGATGCCTGGAGATCAGCACTCTACTGCCACAAGAGTCAGATCTCCCACTATGTAGAACGGTGCGACACAAGGTGAGTTTGTGATGATTAGATTTCTGAATTTGCTTGATAGATTACATTATTCAATCACAAGAACATTGGTTTAATAACTGTAAAATCATAGTAAATTGTTAGACCAAACAGTTAAGGTCAAGCTGACTGAATATTTTCGCCAGGCTAACAGTTATCAAATCCCACATGTTAACTACAGAGACAGCAAGGTATTCTGATCACATTGGGCATTTAACACCAGAATATTTTAACTACAGCAAGCTTATATTTGATGTGGCTAAGTTAATCGGTGCTCTGAACCTACTAATTCTATGAGCCATTCTATACAGACTTTATATCATCACAGCACGGTGAGCACAGGTGTTGCTAATAATATCATGTTCTGCACATAATAAACAAAAGAGAGTACAAGTCCAACCTACATTGCGCTCTCCTGTAGTACTGCAAAAGTACTATATACCATGTGTGTAGTATCTTCCTCTACATACAAAGCTAGTCCTGTGTGTTTGTCTTGGCCAGGTAGTGATAGTCTGTGTTAACTTGTTATTATAGGCTTGCTTACATATATTAATGGTCCAAACAGATAAACGTCCCCAGTTTGGATCATATAGTATGTGTATGAGTGTCGAGTGTCCCCAGTAGTATGGATAGGATTATGTATCAGTGTTAAAGCAGTCCAAACACATGAGTGTCCCCAGTTTGGATCATATAGTATGTGTATGAGTGTGGAGTGTCCCCAGTAGTATGGATAGGTTATTATGTATTAGTGTTAAAGCCGTCCAAACACATGAGTGTCCCCAGTTTGGATCATATAGTATGTGTATGAGTGTGGAGTGTCCCCAGTAGTATGGATAGGTTATAATGTATTAGTGTTAAAGCAGTCCAAACACATGAGTGTAGGGCTGGGCCGATAGAACAATAGCGATATGTCTCGCGATAGACACACCATCAATATCAATATAAAATGCGTTCGATAAAACATTCGATAATTTTTTTTTTCTTCATCGGAAGAAACCTGAAGTTTTGAAGCAAGGTTAGTTGCATGAACAAAGGCACTCGCTCTCAGGTAACCGAGCAACGTAGGGAGTAATCGCTAATCAGTGAGAGAGACACGCTAACACGCCAATCATGTAACATTATCAAGTTCGGTTGCGCCGTGTCGTTGTCACGTGTTTGTTGCTCCGCAAGGAGTGAGATGAGAAGTAGAAAGTGAGCGCTGCAGTGAGCGAAGAAACTGTCGATAAAACAGGGAAAGTCAGCTCAGTATGGAGTTTTTTGGATTTTATAAGTTGGACCGTAGTCAGACCAATGTGGTCTGTAACTTATGCAAGACTTTCGTCCCCACTAAGACCGGTAATACCACAAACTTGTTTAACCACCTTAGCCGCGCTCACTCTTTGGAGCACAAACGTCTGCCAACCGCAGCACCACCGCACAAGCAGCTGACCGCCATGCAGAGGTATCTGCTTCAGTGCCTGATGACAAATCATCTAAAAGGCACGAAGACGTAACGGAGGCAGCGGCATCTCATACAGCTAAAGACACGCTTCACTGAGCACTGAGGAGAAGCCAGCTTACAAACAGCTCTTATAATAAAAATATAACTGAACAGTTCATGTATGTTCAGAGTAAGAAGAGCGACTGAAGTTGTTCTTATGTCTAGGCTGGTTTTATAGTTCAGTCAGTGTTACTGTGCTGTCTATCATGTTTGTTTGTTTGTTTGTTTGTATGTTACAGATGTCGTCTACCTCAGTTTCTGCTATGTTTACAAAACACTGCACATATCTGAAAACATTTTATTCACCAGAAGGTGAATCAGCTTGTGAACTTTCTGCACTAAACCTGCAGGAAAAAAGTTCTCAGGTTTCTCTGTTTACATTTTTACTCTTTTTTTGCATTTATTATTTGAGTGTTTTCCATGGTTGTGTTGACATTTCCTTTCCTTTCTGCCTTGATAGCTGAGGGGATTATAATCAGAGGAAGGTTCAATTTAAAATAAAAATGTTTAAATTGAATGTATTTTTCTCCCGGTCCTTATTTTAAACAGGTCATAAAAAATATCAATAATTATCGATATCGACCAATATAAAACACTTATATCGTGATAGAGTTTTCAGCCATATCGCCCAGCCCTACATGAGTGTCCCCAGTTTGGATCATATAGTATGTGTATGAGTGTGGAGTGTCCCCAGTAGTATGGATAGGATTATGTATCAGTGTTAAAGCAGTCCAAACACATGAGTGTCCCCAGTTTGGATCATATAGTATGTGTATGAGTGTGGAGTGTCCCCAGTAGTATGGATAGGTTATTATGTATTAGTGTTAAAGCCGTCCAAACACATGAATGTCCCCACGAAAACACACAACAGAAGTTACGATTTTCTAATTTTATTCTAATTCTATTCTTGTAAGGAGCACTGCAACAAAAACAATTTCCCCTCTGGGATAAATAAAGGATTTCTGATTCTGGTGTCTAAATATGAGGTCCTTGGATGGTAAATCCTCGGCCTCCTCCTCCTCATCCTCCTCAAAGCAATGATGTACTCCATCTTTGTAGATAACGTTAAGCATTACAATGATAACATTTGTATTTGGAATGAAATGACGTGGGTAATAGCGGACAATGATCATCATTTACGTTTTTTTCCGTGTGTCTGTCTCTCTCTGTCTCTCAGTGCTCTGAGACAGATGCAGTATATCTGCTCTGTAGGACGCCACGGCTGTTTCTGGTTGGCACAGCGACGTTAATCGATTAGTTCGCATCCCTGTTTCACCTGTGTACATTCGGGCAGGGCGAGTGAACATTACGCGTGCCCAACGTGCGTGCGATGTGGTCAGATGAGATACTGATCAAAATATCTACATTTAGGTCTGACTGTATGTGCTGACTTAAATAGCTGCATTGAATTGTGGTTGTTGCTAATTATTGATCGCAGTGTGCATTCGATGACTGACCGAGCACTGCTGAAAACACCGTTAAAACCACGCTGCCGCCTTGTTGACGGTGTGATATATGGCGACATCAACCACATTTTCAGTGGATAGCCATTATCACCTAGCAGCCACCCATCCAGAGGGGTGCCGCCCTGAAAGACTGCAGGGATGCTAGAACCGGGGAAAGTGGCATACACGTTTGTCACCAGGCAATTTGAGTCACAGATCACCAGACATCTCTGTTTCACCTGTGTACATTCGGTCAGGTTGAGTGACCATTACGCATGCTGAACGCGCTTTCGATGTGGTCGGGTGAGATACCGATCAAAATATAGAAATTTAGGTCTGACTGTATGTGCTGACTCAGATAGTTGCATTGCGGCTGTTGCTAATTATTGATCGCAGTGAAATGCCAGACACTGTGGAAACCTGACTGTGAGGTGAGCGAATGACTCCACTTATGCTGCTGGCGCACAGAGTTGACCAGGTCTGAGGTGGTGAGCTTTCAGCGCACTTTTACGCTGCCGGCGCAGACCAAAATGGTCAAAAATTCCAATCCGCCGGCTCATTATGGCGACACCTCCCCCCTACTGCACCGCAACGCCCATCCTGGCGCACCTCTGAACGCCTGGGTTTACCAAAATACCAAATGCGCCTGCCTGCGCCGGTCGAAAATACGACTGCGCCGATGGCACAGCCTGCACTGCGCCGGCGGCGGAGTCGAAAATAGAGCCCTGTGTCTCTTTCTGTTTCCATTTTTTTTGTAATAATTGATCTTTTTGTTAATAAAAGATCAGTGAAGCTGCAACAAACGTGATTCTCTTCAGACTTTATTCCCTGTGTTTTGCACCTGTGTGTCCCATTCTCATTGGTTGGAACATTTACTTGTAATATATTCAACTGTCCTCACATGTTTTGTGTTAATTCAGTTAGTATTGACATAATTTCAAGAATCTCCAACCCCCAAATCAAATGACTCCCCTAAATGGGGGACTAGACACATCTCAAGGTGTGGAATCTCTGCCTTGGAAGAAACGACCCCAAAGATGACTTCTATCAGAGTTTGTGTATAGCCCAAGTCCCCAAAGGTTGCTAAAATATCATTTGTCCCCAATCTCAAGGTAAAAAATCATACTGGAAAAAAGAAGCTTTAATCAAAAAAAACAAGTGATTTTTGTATTGTGGGCATCCTTCCACCTCTGAAAATGATGGCATCTTCTCTCTAAACCATGACAGAACAGCAAAAATGTGGGTGTCCCCAAAAGTGGCGTGTTTTTCCATTCGACCCCAAAGGTGGTCTAAGTACGTATGTGTGTGTGTGTGTGTGTGTGTGTGTGTGTGTGTGTGTGTGTGTGTGCATGTGTGTGTGTGTGTGTGTGTGTGTGTGTGTCAATACATCATCATCCCCTCCCTGTCTTACTGCCGCCAGCTCACACACAAATGGATAAATTGTCTTCTAATTGCCCCCTTCTGCAGTCAAGTAACTTCATCATTTTTCACCAAGTGGCATTCTGTTGAGCATCTGTTATCTGTCAGCAACACACACCTTTTCTCTTCTCTCTGTTTCTTCTTTTCTCCCCCATTTCTTTTCTCTTACTTCCCCAGGCTTAGTTTTCCAATGGATTGCTATTTCAGGTCCATATTTCTGCTCAGCAATAAATAATTCAGCTAACAGGACAACACAAAGGCCCTCATCCTCTCTCAAACCTGAACTGCTCATCTACTGTTTTGAGAGTCTGTTTGAAAAAATGGATTTGATTCCCAAAAGCAGGTGTATTCTGGTCAATGACTGAACTGGCAATATGTGCGCTCACTGTGTGTGCAAGTTATCTCTCAGATTTGTCCTTGGCCATCATTTCAAGATATACATATATTAAAGATGAGTCTCCAGAAGAGTTTGGCTTGATTTTACTCTCCCTCATGACTTCCCTTGAAGCACTCTCTGTATTTCTCCATATTTCATGCCGTCCTGCTCACTCTTTCCAGCTGCCCCTCAACTCCATTATGAAATGAGTCAAAATATTTATGACTTGGACAGAAATGATAATTGGATTTCAAAATAGAAAATATGGATGTGGCCTTAACAACAGCCACTATTAAAGGCTGTAAAAACCCATGACAGAGGGTCAATAAACCAATCAGATAGAAGCAGACCCCTGACCCTGCTCGTGCCCTCGCTGTGTTAACACAACGGTGAGGACTGAGACAGTGTGTGGACACGGTGTGTGTCTGTGTAGATCACTTGACATACAGTATTGTACGTGTTGTATTGTCTAGAACTGGCAACTTATTGTTTCATTGAACAAGGCATGAATATTTTGGAGGGCATAAGCAACTAAAGTCAAGCGGAAATGTGAATTCTCCTCATTGCTGTGTAAAGAATGTAAACCACAATACATCCTACTACAGCCACATCACGTGGTCTTCTCCAGAAATAGCTAGAAAGTGTTGGATTTGCTTTGTCAAATGATCTCATAGAATATTCCAATGCTCAACTCAACATGGTCACTGATAATCAAAGATGATTTCTACAATGTGATCATTTCAAAATAAACTTAAAGCTTAGGCATACAGCACAGTGTACCTGTAGGGCTGCACAATTAAGCACGTGCTATCATGTTTTACTGTTTTTGACAAATTGGCACTATAGAACCATTTATTTACGCTTTTAATGTACACTTAACATGATGATACTGAGCTTGAAAATGGAAAACTTAGTAGCTGTCTTCACTTTTGAAGGTAAAAGTCATGCCCCAAAGAGTTGGCGTGTTGAAGGCAGACAACCAGCTGGAAGTCAGTCAGTCGGGAATTCTGTATTCAATTTGTATTTGTTTTTCGTTTCATGTGCCAGCAGAGAAAATAATCCTTAACATGTACAGCGGATGAGACTTTCATCCTCTCTGTATTCATCTGCAGCTACAAGACCACTTAGAGTCAGCAGGTGTCCAGTTGTACAACTGTGTGTGTGTGTGTGTGTGTGTGTGTGTGTGTGTGTGTGTGTGTGTGTGTGTGTGTGTGTGTAGTAATATAGATGTGTGTGTCTTGCTCTACCAGGCTCACTGTGGATGAGCACTGGCCCGCATGTGTTTTACTCCGACATGACATTTTGTCTCCATCACGGCGTAGTGACCAAAGAGAGTGCTCAAACCACAGCTTGATGTCTCAGTAGGCAGTCTTTTTACACTCGTGTGCACGCACACATGCTGATGGGTGTTTATTGTATACAGGGCGTATACATGGTCATGGTTGACTCCAGCCTCTCTTGACTTGTTACTCATCCCATCACGCTGCACACTCCCAATCTTGAACGCCGTTGTTTCTTTCTTGCACGCTGCTTGGTCCTCAGTAGTGTTTGAGGAGAATCAATACACAAACTTTCTGCTGATACTTTCGTGACAGGTGATTGAAGCTGCCTTTTTGGCACAAAAGGGGGAATGATCAGACTCTTGGAGGCCAGACACTGAAGAGAGGTGTTTTTTTAAACTCTCCTGTTGTAGGGATTCCAAAAATCACCTGGAAGTGTCTGTAATGGAACTGCAGTCATATTACATTATATATTAGACAGTGACGTCTGCCTCTCAGCTGCAGTACCTGACAGAATCTTTATACTTCATCCCCACAGCTTCCTTCGGTAGAATTGACAGTCTGATTAGATTTTCAGGCACCTCGATGCATAACTTTGCATCTTAATAAAGAAAAACTGATTTACTTCACACTGCTATAACCCTGTGCTGCTTTTAAGGTTCAGAGCTCAGCTCAACACCCATGTGCTATATGAGGAGAAATATGTGGATATGCTTCTTGATGAATATATTCTCACCTTATTGACTGTGGTTTAATACTACAGTAGTAATGAAAGTTATGGTGACATCCTGAGCTCCTGATATGTGGAGATAAAAATAGTGGAAAATTCAAATACAAGTGGATTTTGAAAGCAAAATAATCTAAAGCTGATTTAACTGTAGGAAATGATGATTATGTGCCTTGCTGGCATTGTGGCTCCAGGGATGTGGATTGGTCCACCACTGTGGTCCAGAGTGAAGTATCAACAACTAGTGCATGGACTGACATTAAATCTAAATCTAAATCTAAAACTGATGACATAGCCATCAGCCTCAGCTCCACTTAAGTGCTCATAAGCAAATGTTGGCATGCTGACATGCTAAACTAAGATGCTGAACACGGTAAACATTAGGTCTGTCTGAGTTTAGCATTTATCTTAAAGCATTGCTGTGCCTAAGTACAGTCCCAGTCCATAATTTATCCCACTGAATAGGTCTGAGAAACTGATCATATAGTGTGATCTTTTCATAGTCTGGCAGATAAAAATTAAATTTTCTACAGTATTCTTTTTAAAATCCTATATTAAAATATGCTCCCCATCTCTGTCGATGCACTTTTATTCTGCATCCCTGTCTTCTCACCATGTGTCATTTTGACAACCTGTTACATCACCTTGTCTCTCAGGAATAGTGAGATTATCTTCAGCGCTGTTCATCTTTTTAATCTTTGTGCTGCTGCTTCTGGGAAATGCTGATGTGACTATAGCTGTTCAATTATACATGCTATACAGTCTCTTGTCACATATTTTCTGGCTTCCCACACCGGAGGGGAAAAGGTTGTGGAGCTTCACTTAGATGATCTGTGTGAGTGGAAAGTGGTAGCTGTGGATGTGGTGTAGCAGTTTGTGAATTAATCCCCCTGCTGGGGCTTTGATGCACTATTAAAGTGAAAAATTATCCATTATATTATCAGAATAGTCTCTGGTGTTTAGAAGTTGTTTTGTGATGAAGTGTTGTAATATTTTTTTATTGCACTTTTCCTCAACCTGCATTGATTTCTTATGTTCCTCAGAATCATTTTCTACAACCTTCAGGGACCAGGTCTAAATTGTTGCATTCAGGTCTGTCTGTTTAGGTGGAGAAGTCAATCGTGTTGAGCAAATTCTGAAACTGGCTTATAGAACACTGGTGTAAATGACAGACACATAAACTATTTCTTGCTTTTTAAGACTGTGGCAAAACCCATATATTTAGCTTCTAACTTGCTAAGAGGTTTTAGTTTTCAGCCTGATGACCCTGAAGAGCACTGGCATCCATAAACAGGTGGTTTAAGAAATAACCTGTTAATATTGTAACTCTTTACATATAATTAGAGCTGAAAAGAGATGATGATCAAACAAAAGACAGAGGCACTGAATCAAAAACAGAGGATTAGGATTAGATAGGATGTCAAATGCTGTGCAGAATCTAATGAATATGTTTAAATGTTGTATATGGTTATGTGCATATTTTTGCATTTCACACTGACCAAGAATAAAGTTATTACCAAACAGCTAAATGCAGCCATAAGTGAAAGGTAGGTCTACAGCGCATAACTTTTGACAAACAGTGACTCGGTGCGTTGTGGACAAATAGATCCTTAAAGCAATAGTTCCACATTTTGGGAAATACAGTATGCTTATTCGCGTTCTTGCCCAGACTTAGGTGAGACGATTGACATGTCTAACACTCTCATGTCTCATGGTTAATATGAAGCTGGCGCCAGCAGCCTGTTAGCTTAGCTTAGCATAAATGATCCAGCCTGGTTTTGTTCACAGCTAACAGCTAACAAAATCCACCTACCTGTAAAGCTCACTAATTACCACATCATGTCATGTTTGTGTAACACATGAAAAAGCCTGAGTGCCAGGCTAGCTGTTTCACTCTGTCTCCAGTCTTTATGCAAAGCTAAGCTACTAGGCTGCTGGCTCCAGCTACATTTTACTACATATGAGAGAGATGTCCATCCATCCTCTCATCTAACTCTTGTAAATAAGCAATTAAGTGTGTTCCCAACTTGTCAAACTATTTATTTAACCTCAGCCTCTGAATGAGCTCTGAGTGAAGGATTAAATCTGATCCCATTATCGACATGTTCAGAAATCTCACAAAAGGTGAGTTCTCGACATCAGCATCTGATATTCAGTTTTGGATGAAAATGCGTTATTGCTCTCACATTTGACCTCATTATGTTGTCAGAGGGCAAAGGGAGAGGGTGCTGCTGAGATAGTGTTACTGCTAATTAAGTGCATCATCTTGATGAGACATTTTCTGACCCTCAGTACGTCGGAGTCTAGGTGAGGTTATTCAAGCCTTCTGCAGAACTAGAAGATGATCACACACACATGCGCGCGCGCACACACGCGCACACACACGCACACAGAGAGTCACCTGGAGTACTCCCTGGTGAGCATCTTCCGCTCGCAGGCAACCTAATTAGGAAGCAATCTTAAGAAATGCACCTGACTTCACACTGGCCTGCCTCTGACTCACAGCTAGTTATGAGGAGTGATGCTGCTGCTTTCTGACAAGGTTTTACCTGGAGTCGGAAATGAGTAGTGCCTTCCAAAGTCTAACCTGATCCAGCCCTGAAGTCACATTCATTCAGGTTTGTTCAAAGAGGGAGAGCGTTCTTAATAACCAGCTGGTGGAACAGTGTGAAGCAGCGCAGGGTCAGTCGTCAGGCACTTTGGGTCACAGCAGGGTCGCATTGATTGATTTCTCACTCTTCTGCTTCACATGCTGCGTCATTTTAAGGAGAGATGTAACAGTGGTTTGTGCAGAGAACCAACACAACTGAATTGTTTCAAGTTGAAATTTTACCCCTACAAAAAAGTGTTAAATATTAAACAATCACACAAAGACCATAACTCCCTAATTACAGAAAATACAAGCTGCACACTGCCAACGCATTAATCCGTATATAACAGGAAGAACCTGTGTATCATACAGAGCTCCGTTCTCCCTCAGCTGCCGTGCTATTCTGCAGCCAGATTGTTTCTCCGCTGCGATTTATGATTGCCAATATCTGTCCACCTCCTAAGCATCTCACCTGTGCAGTCATCATGCAGCTTTTCATTCAGACAATCATGAGCCGAGTCTTTTGGGACGGAAGCGGTCTGTTGGGGACTGCTGGAAACCAGGAAACCAGCCGCTGTTAGGGGAAGAAAAAAAACAACAACAAAAAAAAAACTGCTGCCACCTCTGCTCCCTGGGACATCTTGTTTACCACTGGTGCAGGCTCGCCCTTCTTTTCAGCTTCCTTCCCTCACATTTTCTGTAATCTGTCTCAGCTCTCCAGCAGGTGTTTCAAATGTCCTACTTCCGGGTGATGCATGCCCCTTTTTAAGCAGAATCCACTAGGCTACTTCTCTTCATTTCCACCTCCCTCCCCCTTTGCCCCCTCATCTTCACTCTCTCCCACTCTCCCACTTCCAGCCCCTGGTGCCATTCAGACAGTCTGCTCACGATCGGACCAGCTGGAAACCTCCAACATGGGTCTAGCAAAGTGGCTGCAGGGCTGCGCTCATGCACACCATCAATTCTTCACTGACTGCTTTTCTGGCTCTGCTTTTTTTTTTTTCCACTTTGCTTTCCCTTGTGTCTCCTTGTGCTCCCATGAGATATCTCTTCCAGTTTTAAACAAAATCATAAATCTGCATCTGCCAACTCCTTCCTCACTAACTTGCAGTGCTGTAGAAACTTGCCTCTTGTTTCCATAAAGCCTGTAATTTGCGCACTGGAAATAGTTTTAAGAGGAGTGCTGTTGATCTTAAGGGACTTCCATTTCCTCCCTCATCCCATTGTTTACACTGCACACGCAGAGCATAAAACATTGAAGTGAACAGACAAGCAGACCTTGTAGTATGGATTATTCAAGGCAATATTCGATGTATAAGTAACAGGAGGTCATATCATTACACGTTCCTGCTGACATTTTGACTTACAGTGCAGCAGTACGTTGTTGTTTTTCCAATCCCTCGTATCTTTTTCCATGCGAATGTGACACATTTCAAGCTCTCTGTTTTGTAGTTGCGCGACGTTTTAACTCTACTACTCTACCGTCTCGCTGTCACTAGCACGGTGTCACCAAAGAGCCGGGCGACACACGCTTCAATACTACGACACCTGTGTCCTCATTAATCTAGACCCTTGTAGCGTGGTTGCCGTGGCAACAGAAACAGGGAGAAAATGAGTCCATCACTCAACTGGATGTCTTGTTGCCAGAGTGGTGTTGTGCAGAGGTTGAGAGTTGAAATTTGATTTGTTGTGTTGTTTGTTTCCTGCACTTCTGACCCGTAGAGTCAAACGGTTCATCAGACGTTTTAAAACACGATGCTGATGCTGAGATGCTCACCTCCTGATGAATTTGGGGGAAAGGAAGCTGTAATTTTAATCATTCAATTGATTTCCCGCAGGTGCAATCAGTAGCCACCTTCTAATCAATGACGAGCGTCTGTGTAAGACGCACTGCAATACACACTGCCTTTAATCTCGTGCTTGTCAATACAACGGTGTGATGCGGTCTGCATACTAGTACCCACATGCTGCGTCTAACACTAGTCTGACTGACTGTTCAGATCCAGATATCGAAGTGTAGTCAGTACTTGTAAATTGGTTTGAGAGTGTTTTTTGTCTTCCACATAATGCCATTTATGATGTTATTGAAGAAAGAGTTATGGCCCCACCACAAATTCAAGACAATACACTGGATCATCATCATCATCATCATCATCACCGTCATCATCATCCTTTATAAGTGTATCTTTTACAGCAAAGAATTACACTGGACAAAAACTAAATGGAAGTTACCATTTTCTGAGGTCTGTTCATATAACTATTTGTTCTAAACAGTAGAAGCAGCCACACAGCATGTTCTTCAAGAATTGACATGAATGAATCTGCAGTTTCTATTAAAAATGTGCTTTAACAAGATACAGATGATCAATTCTGTCTCATTTTGCCCTCAATTGGCATCATCATGCATCGACTAAAAATCTGAAGAGCATAGGCGCCCATCAATTCTTTTACTGTGTCAAATGTGCTTCAGTGAATCTTAAATAAATTACTTTGTTAGGTTTAACTGGAGTTAAAATTGGCAGGTTGCTGTATCTGTTTTTAATTAGAGGAATGTCCCTGAAGTGATTCATTTTTACCTTTGGTTCATTCTGCTGCTGTTCTGTGAAGTCCGTCCACAGTACTTTATAGTGAAATAACTCATCAGATGTGAAATGAATTAACTTAAGCAGTCATCGGTTTAGCTGTAACCTTCCAGCCATTAATGCATATACTTCTTTGGCAGCAGAGGTATTTTAAATAAATCATGCACTCTGCTACAGCTGACAGAGCAGACATCATAACCAACTTTGTGTAAGTTGCTGAATGTGCTGTTTTTACTGGTCCAATGAGAGGCCAGTTGATTGCCTGTGGGTTTGATTACTTAGCTTCATTCAATTTGGCCATTCCCCTGAGCTCCAGTACACATAAGTGATTATGGCCTATTGTGGCAGTCTGCGGTTCTGACAGCTTGTGTGCAGGTCTCAGGCTGTGACTGAGCCAAAATTGTAATGAGAGATACTGAACGGAGACAGATTGAAGCCTGGACTGATGTATAATGCAGCACCTGTTCAATCCGCACATGGCAGGGTTGATAAACGCATTTTTCTAAAGAAAGATTGAATATGATCATTGTGTTTTGACTTCTCTATCCAAAGTTATGTTGAGATGTCTGACATGCCATGAGAGAAAAAATGCGTTTTGATTCTCTTATACACACTTCATTTCTCATCTGTCTGGATTGTGTTCCTGTCTCCCCAGCGCTGTCACCAAGCTGTTATTCATCCCTGCATCATGGAGGCTCAGCCTGGTGCATCACGGGAGCTCATCAACGGCATGACAGATACAATATATGAGGGCTGAGGGGTCACCATGGAGACTGACAGCTACACCTCAGGTCCAGCCACCACTGACTGGGCTGGGACGGTGGCAGGCCTGGAGGGAATGGGAGTCCTTCAGGGGCAGGGAGGAGGGGGCTCGTCCAGCAGCCCCATGTCCTGGTACATGCCGTACTCGCTGGGCTTCCAGGTGTCGCTCACCGCCTTCCTCATGTTGGAGCTGGTGCTGGGTTTCAGCAGCAACCTGACGGTGCTGGTGCTTTACTGCTCTCAATCCAATTTAGTGGACTCTGTGAGCAATATGGTGACTGTCAATCTGCATGTGCTGGATGTGGTGGTGTGTGTGCTGTGTCTGCCCCTCACTCTGGTGGTCGTGCTGCTGCCTCCAGGACCAAACCTGGCCCTGCTCTGTTGCTTCCACGAAGCCTGTGTCACCTTTGCCAGCATAGCCACAGCAATCAACATCCTGGTTATCAGCTTGGACCGCTACGACATCTCAGTTCGGCCTGCCAACAGGCTGCTGACGACACGCAGAGCAACGCTGCTTCTGGCTGCTGTTTGGGTCACCTCAGTGGCTGTGTTTTTTATCCCGTTCTTGGAGGTGCAGTGGTCCAGTGGAGAAGGAGCAGAGGAGAGAGGGCAGGTGACATCCTTGTCGCTGTCCTCACATGGCATCAGTGCCACAGTGGTGCCAGCATGGCGTAACCGGACACTGCTGTGTGTTGGCGGGCAGGGCTACCACACAGGCCTGGGTATGTATTACCATCTTATCCTGCAGGTACCCATCTTCTTCACCACCGTGGCAGTCATGCTGTTTACCTACTCCAGAATACTGAGAGCTTTAAACATCCGCATTGGCTCCCACATAAAGAAGGCCCAGCGGTTCAGGGGCCCCTCGTGCAGGGCAGGCCACAAGAAACAAAAAAAAAAGAAGACGGGAGTCAGAATGAATGAAGGTAAGGAGGTGGGGGGCGAGCAGTGCACCACAGATGGAACCAAACAACTCAGCCACCCTCCCCTCATCCCTTCCCCGTCCCCAACCCCGACAGCTACCTCCCCCCCTGCCCTGTCCTCCTCCGCCCAGCTCGTCACCTCTGACGCAGCCGCTGCGACCCACATGCCTGTTACCATGGGCGTCCAGGCCTCCGTGTCGGCCATCATTGCCCTGAGGCGGGCAGTGCGGCGGCACAGGGATCGACGAGAACGACAGAGGAGGGTGTTCAGGATGTCCCTCATCATTATCACCACCTTCCTGGGCTGTTGGGCTCCCCTCTCTGTGACCAACGTGTTAATCCTGGGCGTGGGCCCCAGCGACGCCCTGGTCAGCCTACGTCTCTGGTTCTTAGCCCTGGCTTACGGGACCACCGTCTCCCACCCTCTGCTCTACGCCTTCACCCGACAGAAGCTGCGGCGTGCCCTCCGTGCCAAGGTCAAGAAGAGGGTGGTGTCCCTGCTCCAGGTAGACCCTTCACCAGGGGGCACCGTCATACACAACTCCTGGGTGGAGAACAGGAAAACGAGCCGGCAGGTGCGGCTGGAAGCAAGCGAAGGCACTGACCGCTGCCTGGCAGAGGTCCTGTGAGACGAACACACAGGGGCCGTCTCGTATAATTAAAATCTGGAATACAGTCACAGGTGTGTTTCATTATGAAACTCACTGGTGCGTGAAGCCAGTGTAAGAAATGTGAACAAAACATTTCCACCCCTGGGAGATGTTTAAATGTAACCACTAGCAGCAAGCCAATGCTAAACACAGCTAACATTCACCTCAGGCAGCGGTGGGAGCAGGATGCCAACGTCACTGTGGTGCACACAGCCTCTGCAGCCGAAGGAAATTATACAACAACAAACACAAATGTATATAATTTGCACTGTCAAATAGTGAAGTCTGTATACATGTGGAGTTGTTTGATAGAGCGTGCTCATAGTGGTGCTTACCTAACTGCTCCAAAGGAACGTGTTTAGCCCACTCAAATGCTCCAAGGCAGCTTTAAGAAATGGTGATACACTTCAAACAGATAGATTCTCAAAAAACTCCTTGAATGTAGGCTATTTAATATTGTCTCTGCCTTAATTCTGCTCTGAATGGAGAGAAGGCAAGGAACAAGTCAGGGAACAATTAAAGGCTAATGTGAAATATTAAATGCAGTTTTGCTTTAGCTTAAGTAGTGATTAAACAGTCGATGTTACAGTGTTTATGTAAAGTCTTGCAGAGCTCCTTCATATCAATTCAACTCTTTTGCTCAGCAATTTGTATAAAATGATGTGATGTCTTATTGATGTTTTGTATACACTGCTGGGAGAAGATGAGCACTTTGTTTAAAAGTGGTAGTTCGACATTTTGGGCAAAAGGCTCATTTGCTTTCTTGCAGGAAATTAGATGAACAGATTGATGCTACTCTCATGTCTGTACAGTAAATATGAAACTACAGCTAGCAGCTGCTTGGCTTAGCTTAGCAGACTGGAAACAGAAGAAAACAGGTAGCTTGGCCCTCTCCAAAAAAACCCCAAACCCCCTGCTTTTTCACATCCATTTTTGTAATTAAACGTGACATTACGTGTTCCCCTTAAAAGGAGCCAGACTACCTCTTTCCCCCTATTTCAGCTCTTTGTGCCGCAATAATCAGTGGTGTCATTTATTGCACAGACACAAGAGCGCAAACACACTTCTCATTTAACTCTCAGCAAGGCAGCAAGAACAATGTCCAACTAGTCCTTTGAATAGTAAAGATGAAATCTCTTTTATGATCTATTGAATGTCGACAGAATTATGGATAAAGTCAGCTGACTGTGCTGAAGCAGCTCCTAGGGATGATGTACATTGTAAAAGGGACATGTGACAGAGACAACAACAGGAAAACCTTTAAATATAATGCAGTGTGGCACATCACCAAAAAGTACAACTTCAAAACTAAATGCTGAGTTCAATCAACACCTCTTTGACACTCTCAGTAAACAAGTATTCATGGCAGGTCTATTGTTTTGGATTGCATTATATTTCCGGTGTGCCTGTGGTTCAGGTTAGGGTTTTGGCAAGCCAAAGGTGTGCAGCTCTCTTTTGAAACAACATTCCTGTGTAAATACTGACCAGATTTAAATGTACTTCATGTGAAATCTACAGTACAAGTCACTTGGTCTGTCTGTGATTATTGACTGACTTTTAGAGGAGTGTTGAAGTTGCAGCTGGCTCGTCTCTGTGTCAGCACCCAGACATCTGGTCCCATGGGTCAACTCCACCAGCAAACACAGCAGAGTGACTGTCACGACAGAAGAGCACTGACGAGCACATTGGTGAGATTATTAACAGCATCAGTGACTGCTGGTGACTTTGCTCTACCGGCTTGTGCGTTCACTGCTCTGACGCTGTACTCTCACTGGGACTCATTTTGGAGGCCATGTGATGTCTCACACACACTCAAATGTAAACACATGCTATATATACATACATATATGCTATCTTTATAGGTTTTCTTCATGTTGTTGTTTTTATGTGAATGTATCACCATGCAATGTTGAATTAAATCAATAAATAGTAAACACCATGGTCTGGATTTGCTGCCTTTGCTCATGGCTCGATGAATTCATGGAAACTGACTGCTATGATTGTGTTGAGTGCCAAACAGGTGCTGAAAAATACAAAGTATGCAATACAAAAGATATTTCTGAGCAAAATGCCTGGGGCCTGGGGTTCCCAGGCTTTATCTGGCTTAAAGGCCTAGTGTTGTGTGTAGCTGTATAACTGCATCTTTCCTCGTGAGGAATTAATTTATGAGGATCCTGCTGTGAGAGGAACAGCATGAGGCCAATGCACAGCACTGTCCATAGCTGACATGATAATTCTCTCTATAACTGAGTGGACATTCAGTGACATCCTGCTGAGCTAAAGAACACCAAGTCCTCCTGGACATAATCACACTGTTTTAATAGCCTTCATAAATGTGTGCTCAATATTTATTGTGATTCTTCCTCGTGGTCTGTGTTGAACAGAGACTTCATTTTGCATAAACTGTTTGTGCACTTCTCAGAATGCGGCCAATAATATAAAATGAGTAGGTGGTGCGTTTTTTTTGTGTGTGTGTACATTTTTGCATTGTCTTCTCGCTGGTAGAATGGTACCAGTAGAATGGTAAATTCAAACTTGCTGATGAGAAACCATCCTTTCACTATTTCTGTGGGTTTATCCATGTCCAGCATGGTGCCCTCAGTGGGCACTGATCAGTGATCAGTGAGCACCTTCAGTATATGACAGGGTTTGTATCATGCTCCTCCTTGTGAGCTATACTGTGCGCACTAGTTGAAATGCTGCCAGTGCACCGTCAACTTTGCGTGGGCTTTGTGTTGCGTGGGAGGGAAGCTCTACAGCCCTCTGCAGTATGGGAAGAAGAAGGTCATCTATGTGGGATGACGCCTGCAGGTCGAAGTGATTCTGCATCGCTTCAGCCTAGCGAAAAACAATCACACTATTGCTGGTAATTGTCATGAGTTTTACGTCTTAAACTGTGTGAACTGGCTCACACAAGTTCGTGAAAATAATTAGCTATTTAGATACGTCTACTCTGGTTATAAGTAGAACTCACGGAGGGCCTCTACCGTTATTACCTGATATTGCAACTGGCGTGAATACAAGCCGAAATAGCTCAGTTGGGAGAGCGTTAGACTGAAGATCTAAAGGTCCCTGGTTCGATCCCGGGTTTCGGCAGTGTGAGGTTGCACTTTTGACAAAAAAAAAGAAGCTCAATAGTGAAAATGATACTTTATGCTGCATTTTCTTTATATTTTTTTACGGGCTTCATTTCCATAAACTGTCTAAAGCAAAACATCAATGTATCTTGTTCCACAATGTGATTTATACGAAAACATTTCTGAGCACAGACTGAAATTAACATTCGCTGAAATTAATAGAAAGAGAATAGCGTATAGGGCTGTACGGACACATGTGCACAGTCAGTCTTCCTGACAAAACTGTGGAACCAGCATCCTGTCACAAGATAAGCACAAGATGAGTTCATGTGAAAGGCACTGGTCATACAGGAGTTTAAGGAGCTGATGCACTCAGCAAAAATACTTTAAGACTGAAGCTCACCCAAGCAGTCAGAGCTCCCAACTCAGTGATTTGCGGCTGCTGGTAAAAAAAAAAAAATCCCCTGATGTCCAAAACTGGAAGTCAGTAGAATAGAAAACACCTCCAGATCCATGGGTCTGCTGCGAAGTAACCTCAAATCTGGATAGATCTTACTAACAATTTCCGTTAAAACAACAACCTCTTTAGTTGTAATTTACATTTTTACAATTTAATTAAAATGCATTTTATAAGCAGCTTCAAATAAACTCCTCTTTGTGTTGTCTCTGTCAATCTGTAAGGAACAAATCCTCTGTCTGCATTCTTTACATGGCTTACTTGTGTATGATTTTATAACAGCAAAGAATTTTAATGGTGAATCGTACAAGTTTTCATGCGGTACTGAACAGGAGCGGGAACCCTCAGCGTGAGGCAAACAGCACGGCCCGTAATACTGCATATCCTACACAAAGACGACCTCTGGTGGACACAACGAGGGACGGCACAGATGCTCATCCCTTCAGTTGCCGAAATAGCTCAGTTGGGAGAGCGTTAGACTGAAGATCTAAAGGTCCCTGGTTCGATCCCGGGTTTCGGCAGACTTATGCGCCTCTTTTGAGGGCTGTGGCTGATGAGGTAGCTCTTTGGAATGGAAAACATGCAGTGATGGTCAGAAACAAATCCATTACAAGCTTTCTGAGGTGACTGAGAAACTTAATTGTTCAATAATCAGAGGGAAGCAGAAGAGTTCAAGATGTGCAGCAGATCACCTGCTTTAAGGCTGTGATCTGTGCTGTGCTTTACACCGCAGTGAAAGCAAACTATTGTTTATTACTTTGGGGAATGAATGCCTTTTGTGTATTGCAGCATTCATTCATATGAGCGGCAGTCATATAGCATATCTTTAGGAATGAAAAGGACATGAAACAGCAATTGAATTAAAAACTGAGAATACTATGAATCAAAATGCTTTAAATGGCTATAGATTTCTCATTGTATTCATTACTGTTCTGCGGACAATACGTTTTGGAGGATGCAAACACACAGCCGGTTAGTTTTGTTAACTGCCAGTAGATGGCAGGAGTCATGCAGAGTCTCAGCTTCATAATGGTAGCTCCACTATCACATGCACTAATAACTGAAGTCCAGATGGATTATTGCACCTGCATACACTAAAAAAAAAAAGAGTCTTCAACTACAACTGTATGAGGTTTAAGTGGCTCTGTTACTGTCAGATCCTCAGCTCAGGTCTGTTTTCAGCAATGATAACTAACACATACAGTATAAATTGGCCACTGACAAAAGGCTGTAATCATTTAATAAATGTATTGGTTCATACACGGCCTGTCACACACTCTAATAGTGGGGAATCCTTGTCTTTGAGGAAGAAATGTGGTCGGAAAAAAATCCTGATTGATCATGATCAGTGATCACTTAAACGTTTAGTGAAATCAAATCATAGAAAAACAACAGTAGAACTCAGGGCTATGTTTAATAGTGAAAGTAAGAGCATTTCTAGACATGCTAGGCATAATGAGAAGGAAACTCAAGGGATTGGGACTGAACAGCTGTGTAGCCTTAAGAAAACCATTTATCAGTGAGGCTCATCGGAAAAATTTTGTCAGGTCAGGTCATTCCATCAATGGATTTTTTCTTCCCTGATGGCACAGGCATAGTCCAAGATGACACTGCCAGGATTCATTGGGCTCACATTGTGAAAGAGTGGTTCAGGGAGCATGAGACATCATTTTCACACATGGATTGGCCACCACAGAGTCCAGACCTTAACCCCATCGCGAATCTTTGGGATGTGCTGGAGAAGGCTTTGTGCAGTGGTCCGACTCTCCCATCATCAACACAAGATCTTGGTGAAAAATTAATGCAACACTGGACGGAAATAAATCTTGTGACACTGCAGAAGCTTATCGAAACAATGCCACAGCAACTGTGTGCTGTAATCAAAGCTAGAGGCGGTCTATTAGATGATATATTAGAGTGTGTGACAGGTTTTTTTGGTGGCGACTTTTTTTTGCAGTGTATTACTCCATTCCAATCTTTTTACTTAAAGTAGCAGTAGTAGCCAGAGAGATGACTTTAGTGAGTACATATAATTGAATATAAATATGACTATAAATGAATAACTTCATTGTTGATGACAACTCAGGGACACAGCTGCTTATGGTAAACAAGGATATGGAGAAGTGAGAGAAAACAGTATTGGTAATATTGCATAGTTACTGTAGATGAGGTCAAAGTACAATGAGTACACATTCACATTTGATCCCAATGGAGATACAAGTAGCATCCGTAACAGACGGACATATGTTTATTGCATATTAAAGGTCAGATCAACGTCAGATTGTGCCGGGAGAGCCTAAGCAGGATGGCAGAAGGTCTGTGGGACCTCCTATGGTACACTTGGAGGCTCTGGCCGTCTCTCAGCTGTTCTAACCTGTCAGAGTGCCAGCTGAGGCGTGTAGAGGCAAGAGAATCACAGTCCAAGAGAGCAGGTCCAGGCCACGGGACACCGAACAGGTCAGGGATTTGCGTCATTCCCATTGAAACCTGAATGAATGGCCAACCGGGTCTCTGTGGTGATGTGCTAATCAGCAGTGCATTGATAATGAACAGACCGAAAGTGGTTCAGAGAACTAACAACGCAGGAGATTGGCAGGAGGGGACAGAAAAGGTGCAAAATGTTCTGATGTGCTGCAGGGTTGTAAAGAAACACGCTGTGTGTTTACAATGTCTGCAGACTCACACAGACTGCAACAATGATAGGAAGAGAAATAATGAGAAGAGAGAACTGAGAAATGTTAATGGGACTAAGTGGGCCACACAGATTAGGCCTGATAGAGACCTGCTCTGATAACATTAGATTTATTTTTAAAGCGGCAGGGACATGTAGAGTCCCACAAACAGCAGAAACCCCATCTCTTTGCTGCTTTAATTTGAAAGTAAAAGGTGTGAAAGGTGTGATGCTGTGGTTATAATGTGCACCTCTCATGTACCTCAACTCATTCCTCATCGCCAGTGATTGCAAATTGTGTGTCTTTTTTCTAATGGACCTTCTGCTTTCTCATTTGTTGCAATGTAATTTGTTGCCATGTAATGTAATGTGCTTCTGGTTATGCAAGATCTCTCTCCTCCCTTTTGATTGTGCCTTTCACTCGCAGTTTGGTTTCCTGGTGGCCTTGTTCCCACTGCTCTTGGAGAGCTACAAAGAATGCCTGAAGATGCCAGTCAAGCTCTAAACCAATTCAGTTAGGTGGCTGAATGAAGTCCACAGGTGGAGACTGGTTGCGAGAGAGAGGATGTTTTTGGTCTAATTAATCAAAACCCTTTTCAGTCTGGTTCCACTTCCAAGCAGCTCCCACAGACATGCCAGTCAATTTGGCATTGACTGAAGGCTTGCATAACGGAAGCGGCAATGACTTCTACCCAGCAAACTTACCTCCTGTCTCTGTCCTACTTGCTGAACAGGTAGAGTCTGGTCAAGAGGTTGATGCCACACTGCCAGGCCACATGGAGCCATGCCTCAACTTATATAAAAATCTTTCATTGAATAGAAAGTCAAACAGTGTTGTTATAACTGTAGTTACAATAATACCGAGTGATGGATGATACTGGCTTATTCAGCTGCATCAAAGTTTTCCACACTGACAATTTATCTCACATTTCCACCACAGCCACACAAATGAAAGTTACATGAGCTATTTTTACAGGACCAGCTGTGAACACAAAATTGACAAGTTCTGACCTCATATAGCTGTTGTGGTGAAGGTAAGCCACTGACTAGACTGTGGATCCCTGACTAATTGACAAATATTTTATGGATATTTCATATCTTATTCAATGCATACCAATAACAGTACACAATAACTGATAAACTGTACAATTAACCCAAATAATGAACACATTAGCTGCAGGAAGTTTGTGTAAAATGGGCAATGCAGATTATTCAGTGTGAATACTGACTCAGAGATGAGTTTTCCTGATATTTCATAAACTTCTCTGTATTATATTTATGTACATGATAGGCTTCTTTTTTGATAAATTCAGTGTTTTCTTCTGATGCTTAACTCACTGTTTTTTTAACTGTGTGCTTTTCTAATGCGGGGTGAGGTTGTTTAGAAGGGAGTGAAGGCTCTGTGAATAAAGCTTGTGTTCAGGTCTTTACAGTGCCCTTATTCTGACATTTATTTATTTATCTATTTATATCTTAAATAATAATGTTTTTTTTGTGATCAAATTTTTATTTTATTTTAAAGAAAAGTATGGACAGGCATATACACGTTACAAAAATAGTTCACCAGATATGTATTCAAACCTACATATATGTTTATATACAGATACACATGAATAAGCAACGAAAATAATAATATGAAAAAATAAATAAATACATGAAAACAACAAAAAATAAATATATGCATATGTATACGTATTATAAAATAAAAGCAAAGATCACAACCCCAAAGAACTCCAAACAGTCATATGTTACACCTGATACCCACAGAGGGTGGTTAGAAGCGAGTACCAAGCCTTTATTGCTGACTCTTTGGCTCTGTGGACTCTGGCTGTCGACAACTCCAAATAAGTAATGTCCAAATATGTCAAAACCCACGCTCAGAAAGAAAGTGAGTGTGGAGGTTTCCAATGTGTGGCGACTAGTTTTTTTCGCAGCCGTAGTCCAGCCAACAATGCTCTTCTCTTACCCAGTGTGGAGACCCAGCTTTGACAAATCATTCAGAATGAGTGTAGCAGGCAAGCATGGCAACCTGATCTTAAACAACTTAGAAAGGTTAAAGGCAACAATCTCCCAAAATTTGGCCACTGGGGTACACTCCCAGAACATATGAAAAAACACTGCTCATCACTTTGGAAGAACAGAAAGTACATATAGGATCATTAATAACCTTCATCAAATGAAGCTTCCTAGGGGTTAAATATACCCTATGTATATAATTGTAATGTATTTGCTGATGATCAGGATTTCTGGATGCTAAGCTCACATCAGCCCACGCTTCATCCCAGTCAAATGTAGGTTCCAGACCTGGAACATCTCTCCACACAGTGTCTAAGGCCAGGGGTCTGTACGAATGCTGCAATAAGAAACAATAGAGCCTCGAAACAAAACCACTTGTGCGTCTGGGACAATTTATGAAGTGGGTGTGGTGTGAGAGGACCCTGTAAAGGGACACCATTGTCTTTTCGAGACGATCTCAGCTGCAAATAAAAGAAAGTGTACAAATGTTTTTTCTTTCCCAGATAGGAAAACGATTAGGATGACCGCCAATTAGCAAATTATCATTGTTAAATATTGGAGAATGTGGGCCCCACCCAGAAGAGCAACCAGCTAATTTCTCCACTCTCCTCCATATAAACAGCAAATATGAAATGATAGGACCAAATCTCAAAAGGCATTGGTGGGCTGAAATATTAGAGTGCAGTACGCTAGCAAAAGAATATGGAGCTAACATCCGCTCCTCCAGAGCTCGCCAAGACACCTGCGCATCGGGTTGAAACCAAGTTAATAAAGGTCTCAGTTTGAAGGCGCACTTATAAAATTTGCCACCGGCCTGTATTTCTCGCTGCATTGTGGTGACCTTAATATGAGGTCGTTTACCACGGCAAAGAAATTTTGCTATTGCTGATTGCAATTTGCTCCAAAATTGAGGGGGAGGAGGAAGGGGGAGCATCAAACTAACAAAACTGATTCTGGGCAGAATATTCATTCTTATTATAGCTACCCTACCACGAAGTGAATTTGGCAGGCGAGACCATCTGTCGAAATCCACTGCGGCTTTGTCGAGTGTATTGTAAAAATAGTTTTTAGTTAATGTTTGTATGGAGGAATAAATATCTATTCCCAGATAAATAAAGTTTTTAATAACTGGAATAGACGCAGGGATGGGAGCATTACACAAAGCCTGATTTAAAGGTAGCAACGCTGGTTTCTGCCAATTTATTTTAAAACCAGAAAGCTTGCCGTTATTTTCAAAGATTGACTAAACATGTGGGATACATTGCACTGGATTATTTGTATACAATAAAATATCATCAGCATATAGTGAGATGTGGTGGTGTATTTCTTTAATAGAAACTGGAGAGATTGCAGATGAGCTGCAGATGGCTTGTGCCAGTGGTTCAAGAGAAAGAGTGAATAACAGAGGGCTGAGAGGACAGCCTTGTCTTGATCCTCTGGAGACAGCGAAGGGAGGAGAGCTAGTTTTGCCTGTGAGCACTACGGCTGTTGGGTTTTTGTACAGCACCTTAATCATATTAATGAACGGCATGCCAAACCCCATAAACTCAAGCACTGACCACAAAAAAGGCCACTCCAGGCGGTCAAATGCCTCATTGCATCTAGTGAGAGGACAGCAGCAGGGGAACTTAAGCTTGAAGCGCCATCTATAAAGTGTAATAATCCTCTAACATTATCTGTGGCCAGCCTAGACTTTATGAACCCTGTCTGGTCACTATGAACCAACTCTGTCATATGGCCTTGAAGCTGCCAGGCCAGTAATTTCGCATAAATCTTTAAATCTGCATTTAAAAGTGAAAGTGGCCTGTAGCTGGAGCACTCTACCGGATCTTATTGATGTAATTAGTGCCGAGTTAACATCCCTAGAAAAGTTACCCTCTTTAATTGAATATTGGATCATGTTCACTAACAGCGGGCTGATCAAGGGCCAAAAAGTAAGATCGAATTCGGGTGGAATACCATCTGGCCCTGGTGATTTACCTTTACGCATGTCACTAACAGCTGCCTCACACTTCTGTAATGTAACAGGGCCATCTAGTTTAACGGACTCATCTGTGTTAAGGTGAGATAGTTTAATGTTATTTACAAAATTATGGCAGACATCTTTGTTGAAATTACTTTCTGAATTATATAACTCCTGACAAAAGGAGGCAAAGGAAGCATTTCCTTTTATTGTGTCAGACTGTATAATGCCATCTTTGTCTTTGATGCAAACAGTGCTCGTCCGCCCGAAGCTTCATTGCTAGTAGATGACTGGGTTTTGAGGAGTTAAAATAATAAGTTTGCCAGGATAAATAATAATGTTAACTTAAATAACAATAATATAAATAACAACTGAAAAGCTGAGATACAGGCCTCCTATATACATATATTCTACTTTTATTTACACGCCTTGAAATCCAGACAGCCTTGCGACCCTGGGTGTGGATTCTTTTTACAGGCCGTGGCCTTTCTTGGCCCTGCAAACAGTTCTTAAATTTAGATGGATAAATAGTGTGCTCATAAAAGTATGAAATGTCACCATAAATTCACTGCTGTTGGATGCCTCAAGCCACTGCCATCATCACCAAGCAGCCAAACATGTTGATGAATGAGTTCAGTTGTTGACACAAGAATACTAGATTGCACATCTCACGTAACTTTCAAATGAACTTGTCTCAGCATGTTTCTGCTGCTATCTGCCAAGTAAGTACCAGACACATGTTTGTTTCCAAGTCAATTTTCACATAGAGAATTTCCCTTGGTGTTGTGGTGCATAACAGTCAGAAAATAACAAGTAATATGATAAAAAAAAAAACATAGCAATTAATATTTATTAGTTGTTACATAAGTCAAAGAAATGTGCCCCTACGCTGGAAAGATCTGGCCTACACAAGAGAAGTACACCAGCATTTTTATAAGATGGTCTTGTTTTGGAGCTCTTGTGACATAACTCACCATACAGTCCAAATGTGACAAGGGAAGGTTGTCCTAGGGGACAGAGTGTGACAAAAGACAGAAAGGAGGCATTGTCTTCTCAGACTGACAGAGTAGAAAGTAACTAACCCACTCACTGCTCCTTGAACAGGCTCTTAGAACAGTGGGGAGGTTTGTTTCTCTGTGTATTCTGTGTAGATGCAGTCGTTCAGATGGGTCTTGTCCTTTCTCTGCACTGCGCTGACCTTTGCAAATGCCTGGGTGCTGATCTACGTCATTAAATCAAAGCCACACTTGAGAAACTTTTGCAACCATTGTTCTCTTCACCCAGCAATGTCGCTCAAGTGGTGGCTGAACTTTGATCCAAGTCGTGTCTGACGTGTTGTAAAAATGCATTCAGTTTTACTTTTTAAATATTTACATGTTTTTATTTTCATTATATATTACAAGAAAAAGTAATAGCATGAGTATTACAAAATAAGTATACTGCACTCGCTACAACTGCTTCAGTAAATGTATGTATGCATGCATGTAGATCTGGAGGATCACACGCAGGATAACACACAGAATGCATGAGAAGCTTACTGACCCCCAACTCTGCATGTTCCAAGCCAAATGAAGATCACTGACATCATGTAATGGACACAGACACTAACAGGTGCAACTGTCAAGTTTCCAGCTCTGTTTGTGGACTTCCACAGTTTGAAAACTCACAGGCACTCACATTCCCATCACGTTCTCATGCATCTGCGTTTCACAGAATCTCCCACTTGAGCCACAGCGGTCACAAGGGTTAATGACCGAGGTTATGCTAGTTAACCAGTGTACCATGCCAGCATGTGTCAGCAGCACAGTCACACTTTCCAATGACTGTATTGTTGTGTTTGCCATGCTGGTGCTTTCCTTCTTTGGTGTGAATGTGTGCATCATCGTCAGTGTGTGTTTGAGCATGTGTGTGTGTTTATCTCACATGGGTGGTGCATCTGTGGTTTTCCCACCATCTGTTAAAGGTGTAATAAATGAGGAAATTTAAAATGAAAGCTGAGTAATGCATCAAGGAGAGAAACTGAGATCAGGTTGGGTCAAGAAAGCAAATGCTTCCTGGACAGAGAAAGTGTATCCTCTTCCTCTCCTGTCTCACTCTTCCCCCAACACACACTGACACACACAGCTAAACCTGCTGGCAGGATTGAGTGTCCCTCTAAAGCATTTGTCTATTGATATCTGTCTGGAGCCTGGCAGTTTGCTCTCCCACCCACTCTCTCTGCAGACACAAGTGCATGACCTGTTATGTAACACTGATCCTCAACCATTGGGCTAGACATAACAACATGATTGGACCTAAAAATGAGGTATAGCTTGTACTTTTCATTCTAAAAGACATACAAGGGACAAGGTACATTTATCTAACATTCTGCAAAACAGAGCTGTATTCATGAAATGCAAGTAGTGGTGCCTATATACCATTCACAATACAAAAATCATATAACTTGAGGAATACAGAAGAAAAATAAAACTATCATGTTTGGTGGAGCATGTAGGGTGCGCTGAGGAGTCTCACAGCCTGCTCTGTAGACTGGTGGTGCGACTGGTTGCTCCTCTGTAAAAGTTAACAAACTTGCACAGGAATTCAGATCAAGAAATGCAGTCATTTCTGAACTTTCTTTACCAGTGTGGAGAGGTGAGATATCTACAACAGGTTCTCTGTGATGCTGAGACCCAGGAACCTAAAGCTGTTCACCTGCTCCACCTCAGCTCCAGTGATATAGACAACTCCTTCTTTTAAATTAGCAATCAGGTCCTCATTGATGATGAGCAGCAGGTTGTTCTCTGTCCAATACCCTGAAAGGCTGCTGATTTCCTTCCTATAGAAATTTTCATCATTGGCTGAAATCCTGGCAATGATGGTGGTGTCCGCCACAAACTTCGCAACAGAATTTTCTCCATGTTTAGGATTACAGTCATCTGTGTGAAGTATATTGTGGTGGATAGGGTAAATAAATACTACAAAGTAACAGTACCACAATGGAGAGGCCTGCATTTACAACTTACAGCTTATCTTATAATACCTCATCATAATGTTGGGGCATTTGGAGCAAAGAAAAGCCTCATATTTCACAAGTTTGTCCTTGATTAATCTGAATCTGCAGTTCTTTCCCTTCAGATAAACATCTAAAACAATTTCCCTCAGAAATGTTGTCAAGGAACATACAGTGGCAGTTCCCCTAATATGTGTTAAAATGCAGTAAGTACATGAGTAAATGTAGCAAGTCGTTCATTTCCATCTCCCCATCTTGTTTCTGACCTGAGTTGAGTCACGCTTTTTTGAACTTTGAACATCGCATCCGATTCGACGGCCGCTGTGGAACCCCCTTGTTACCATGGCACCGAAACAGCTACTTCCGGAGTAGTGGGCCAATCAGAGTCATCTACCCCAAACCGGAAAATCCACACTTGAAAACGACAGGGGATGCGTGTGGATGCAGAGGTAATTTGTAACTTTCGTACACTTTTCAGCTTTCTTCTACACATTAAACTGTCCGGATATGTTAACGACAATGCGTTGGTAAGTAACACGAACAGCTTGTTGTGAGGATGGATAGAAGAAAAACAGACGTTTTGACTTAATGAACTAATTATTTCCTGGCTAACACTAGCTGCGTAACCAAGGTTACCGCTAGCTAGCCAGCTGGTGTTGGATCATTTCAGATAAGTCAGCGGTGTGTTGTGTTCCGTTAGAATCAACGATGGGGTTTTTAAAGAGTTGTTGGTTTTAGGGTCATGTTATGAACAGTGTATGAGAAATAGAAAGGGGCAATGAATACACGTGGTAACTTAATAGTAGTTACTGGATAAGCACATCGAAGGCAGTAAGACAGCTCTCATGGGTACAGTTGGTACCTGCCTGATCTTAAGTTGTATCTCTTGAAGGTATCAACACTTAGTTTTGCCGGATCTACCTTAGACTTTGTTAATGACTTAATTCAAACACTCAGGAAAATTCCTTAAACGGTTAATCAAACAGTTTCAACTTTCTCAATCAGCTAATTGTTTTCACCTTGAGTTTATTTTGTTCTTACTACAAATCATTTCTTTTCTCCCAACTTTTCTTCCACCTTATGGGTTTCATATGGTGAACCACTTGTGATTAGACTTTTTTTTAATTAATTTTTTCAGATATTGACATCCTATAGTTTTGATTAAATTGCAGCCCAGCCAGGAAAGAAGCCCTTTTACACGAGTCCGTTAGAAACCTCTTGGATCTCCCCTGATGGATATCACTCTTGTGTGCCACTTATGTAAGTTATGGTGAGGATTCCCCCGCATGCAAAAGGGCTCTGACTGGCTTGGCTGGCCTCCTCCATGCTGTGATAGTGTTCAGTGTCATTGAAAACTGAAGCCACGTCGCAGCTCAGGTCATGACAAAATGCCTTCTGGCTGAAGACACATTTTTGCACCACATATTTCACAGGCACTGACATTTTCAGTCACATAATCTCCCTCAGTGCATGTGTGCACACTGATGCAAACGCATTTGTTATACTGTACAGTGGAAGTTTAATATGCTGACCATCCATCCATCGAACCACATACTCATTGCATGATAATCTGCTATTACGTAATTAAAATTTAATCTACATTTTGATTGTAGTGGTATCTAGTTCGAAATGCAATGGTTGTACAAGGACATGTAGATGTATTGCTAGGAAAAGGCAAGCAGCTGTGGTATACATTCAAAGGAAAAACATAATAAATACAGTCACTGACTTTGTGACACCGCATAACAAAACGCTCATTTTTAATCTGACCTAAATTTGCCCTCATCACAAAACAACCTGGTATGTTTATTTGAATTTGTAAAGTTTAACACTAATGTGTCCCAGCTCATTTGCAGCTGTGTTAATAGAGCGGAAGTGATGAGTTGATCATCAGTAAAAACATTGTTATTTTTGACTGTTGATCAGAAAAAGAAAAGCTATGTGAATATGTCAGTTTTTCAGTATTTTTTTGGACCAAACAATATGTTGATTAATTGAGGAAATACTCAACAGATTTACTGATTGATTTATTAAAATAATTTTTCATTTCTGCCCCAATAATGTCTCGAGTCAGAAAAGAAGATCTCACCAAATACCCCATACAGGATCCAAGTGTCTTGTAGCCACATTACAATGAGCTGAAAATGAGACTGCTGCTCTTAAATGCAGTGGTGTACATATTGTTTCTTTGTATCAGGGTGAGATCTCCCCTGACTCCTGGATGTACTTTTAAATATTTCAAGTGATGCCAAATTTGTATCTTTGCATAACAAACCACACTGCTTAACTGACCCCAGTGCCAGCATGATGTAAGAGGCATTGCAGCAGGGCTTACCTTTGTGGTGCTGCTTATCATTCAGTTATCCCCAACTTTTGAGCCACATCATGCTACCATCTGACTCTCTGCCCCCTTTTAGCCATGCAGCTTCTTGCAGTTAATCTTTCAGCTCAACACCCGAACCTCTGATCTGAGAGATCTTATTACACATACTCATACATGCTGCCAGGTCTACTGGCATAGTTCTAACTGGGATTTGGAGGCGTTAGCTGGGAAACCAATCACGGTGCTTTCAGCAAGGTGGATATGTTTTTTACGTATATGTATCTGAACTCATTTACCTTTTCAGGGCATTTCACTGCTCCCATGTGTAGATCTATACTGAAGTTGTCACAGAGAAATGGTCACATACTTCTACCTAGACTTTCAGATCACACTGAGATGAGTAACTGACCAGTGAGCATTGGCTTAGCAGAAACATTTTTTGATGATGGGGTTGCACAAGTAACACAAATGTACTGTGTCCAAAAAAACTCATAGATCCCCAAATGCTTCTCCCTCTCTGTTTGCCTTAAGGTTGCATACTGTATCTCCTCAGCAGTACAGAAGAGCTTCCCCACTGAGATCAAAACGTAAGGAAAAATAGACAGTTGACACTGGATTTGGACAAGATGACACCACATCAGTGCCAGCCCCTCATTTGAGGCCCAAGTATCAATGTGTGGCCGAGGCCTGGAGCCAGCATCGCTTCTGTGACCTTTCTGAATTATTCAGGTGCTTACCCCAGTCCAACAGGGTGACTGTCAGCATTCACCTTCATGGCTGGGTCTTACCAGTTAGTCACCATCTCTCAGTCATGGAAAGTGTAATGAATTTTAATCCTGAGACTGCATATGATAATCTCCTCACCTGCTTAATTTTTCTGCTTAGTAGCTGTGAGCCGGTGTGAAAGGAGAAGTATGGTTCTGTAAGGTTCAGCATAGAGGGGGATTGCTAACCTGTCCCAGGGAAACCACTTGGGCAGAGAAGGAGAGCATGGTATTTGTCATTGAGGGGGCACTGAGCATGAAGCTGTTCCATTCAACGACTGGCAGATCTGCTCTGAGTAGCTGTGGCACAATCCTGGGCTTTTGCCAGCTACACTCCTCCATCCACCTAGCTCACATCTGACCGTGCAGGCATACTCCCATTAAGTGTCCTTTTGTTTAGGGATTACTGAGTTTATATTTAACCTCTGTTCACACTGTGGCTGGGCTGTCGAAGCAGTTGTTGGCGCTGCCAGCTCCTTTAGAATCCGTATCTGTGTCCACCTGGCGTCTGTCTCCCTTCACTGTCTCTCCACATTTTGAGCCTCTCTGTCTAGGACTTCTGTCCCTCTTAATAATACAGTCACTCTTTTATCTGTTTTTGCCAATGCAGGACCTAGTTTCTCCCTGTGAGGTCTCCAGCTGTGGTTCACATGCAGCACCTGAACATTCAGGAATACAGAATTGCCACCTCAGTGTTTTCATCATTGTCCTGCATCTGATTGGTCAGATGTCCCTTTTTTCCTGAAATTTGTCTGCCTGACTGCACTCACTGTGTATGCGCACACACACGTTTCATGCCTTGACTGACAATACTTGTGTGTGTGCGCACTGTGTTTGAGGAACATACTGTTCCCCTCCTACTGGGCATGAGAGAGTTAGGCAGAGTGAATTTTAACTGGTCATTGACTCGTTGAGAGTTCAGTAGTGGAGTTTGGCCGCTGGAACTGTTCCTTCATAGCAAGAACACTGTAAGGGTAGAAGAGGTCAGTAACATCTGTTTGGGGGGCTTGGTTTTGTTTGACTTGTCTGCAACTCACCCCCTGGAAATCCTCTGTTCTGCTTGTGTTTCAGCCTCTGCCAGGAGTCTTCCCCATCTCCACCCTGTGTGCCTCCCCATCTGATGGAGACTGCATTTTAGGGGTGGTGTCACTTGACCAGGTCATGTTAGTTTTATGTACATGTAGTTTGGAGACGGAGGTATGGACAGGCCAGATCAGATACAGGTTACTGTAACATGCATAGCTGTGAATACAAACGTCCTCACAAGGGGGTCAAAATGAGCTGATCCTTTATGGTTCACACCAGCCAGCGGAGAAAGTCCATGTAGATGCCAAATATTATCCTGGCTCTGAGTAGAGATAAGTGAGGGTTGGACAGCCTAGATGGATTTGGATGGAAAGTTGGTATGCCCTGTTTTAAGACCGATATAAAAGCCTCACAAGGAAGACATCAGAGGGATAGACTGTGGGTCTGATTTAGAGATTACAGCTATGTGACCTTCTGTTAGAGTTATGCCAGCACGTCCATGTCTCATAACATGCATGTTACATCATAGCTGAGATGATCTGATGGGTAATTCTGTCTCCAGGTCTCCAGTCACTACACTGTGCACTATTCAGTAATTCTTTTTTACTGGTCAGGCTTGAAGTGTTGAACCATAATAGAGAAAATTACCCAACTTGGAATCTGTGAGTGGCTCCAGTTAGTTTTGCTCAGGCAGTCCTGGATAGAGGAGTTGCACATTTTGGTTTACTGCACCTCCCAAGCATCTATTATTTGTCTTTGCTGCTTTGTGCAAATACCATCTGGATTACAGTGACTAAGAGAGGATGGAGTGTGTGTGTATGCATTCCGCATGCAGGTGTGTACCTTTGTTGTGTAGAAAAGTCTGCTGTACTTTTCCACTGTACATCATTTAGCTGCCCTTTGTTTCTGTCTCTCTGTGGGCCGTGGCTGTTCTTCAGTCAGCCTATTGGAACAAGGCCAAGCTTTTCTCATCAGCACCCACTCAGAAACCATCATCATGCCCAGCACCCCAAACCCCAGGAGTCTCAGCGCCCTCTGCACCACATTGCTTATGTATCACCTGCACTGCTCATTAACCAGGTACAGAACTTTAGCTCAGGAGAAAGAGAGCCAGGACAGGCAGAAATACAAATTAATGGATGAGATGCTAATGGGGGCTACTGCAGTGGACTGCAAGTGACGAAGAGCACTGTGAGGAAAAAAGTGTGCAGACCAAATTTTGTCCAGTAAAGCAAATTTCCTTCTTTTTATGTCAGTTGTAGAGGATTGAATGTAAGGCCGCCAGTTTGAAGATATAAAGCACTTATTACGATGGATAAAGGCTGTTAGTAGGGGAAAGATTGAGTGCTGAATGTTCACTTGACAAAGGGATAGAAATGAGGACCGCATTAGTGCAGCAAGGGGTGTGGATTTTGTCTTCAGAGGGGGATATGGATGGGCTCCACTGTAATCATCTGACATGTGCACTCTTCCTCACGTGCACACACAAGCACTGCAGTGCAGAGCTGTCTGTGGCACAGAAACATGCTGCACTGCTGCCAGCGCAGCCCACACTGCTTTGTATCAACAGCCAACGTCCCTGCCCACACAGTCTGTAAACACACTATGCATTTCTTCACAGACCTCACTATAAATCTCCTGACTGTTTTCTCACCTGTGCTACAGTGGAGCTTTACGGCTCTTCCCAGTCACCCTCTACTGCCCTGTGGAGATGCGGCATAAAACCATAACAGCACACTAAATGGTGCCTCCTCCTACATTATAATTGCAGCAGGATAATTGTGGGAATCATGGTTTGCTTCTTGACCTACTTACAGTTTCAGTACTAATTGTGCCATATTTGTTTTCCAGTAAAATGACACATAATGTCTTTAAAATAGCTGTATATGTGATTGCTTTGAATAAGCATAATCAGTATATTTTTTAGTGTCTTACTGACGTGTCGTGGTGCACACATTACAGTGGGAATATTTAAGGAGTTTAGTAGTAAAGAATATAGTTAGCCGTGCACCTTTACATTGAATTTGTGTTACATTACCCTGTAAGGGTAAATATACAAGCCTGCATCCTAAACGCATTTTGTGTGCGCTGCATGCAGGGTGAACACCAGAGTCAAGCCATCCAGCAGAGTATCACAGTAGCACACAAGCCTCTAAGTTCCTGTAACATTACTCCGTCTTAGAGCCTTATATTACCGTATGATGTTTTTGCACGTGTGTGAGCTCGTTCCAGGGATTAATATTTATCTGGTGCGGTCAGCAGAGGCTGAACCTATGTACCCTCTGTAGCATGAGTTGATTTACACTATTAGATATCCTGGATGAAGCAGTTGCTCGTCTTCTCACCCCAATGCTCACGTTTCTTTTAATATGATGGCATCAGGTTTCAAACCATGGCTTCACACTCTACTTTTTTCTCCCATCATTGCAATCCTATTCTTCCTGGTTCCTTCGTCTTTTTCTTCAGTGACCCAGTCTTACCTCAGCCGATTTTACTCTCATACATTTTACTCTCTTACTTTCCTTTAAATTTGTTTGTTGTCCTAAATTCCGGTCTCTTTGTGAGTATGGACCTGTCCATCATTGTAAACACACAATATATACACATTTGACAGTGTGCTGTCCCTACTGCAATGGCCTGCCCTTTTTGGGTAACAAATAGCTGCATTCAAATTTGGTTTGTCGGTGCACAACAATGAGTGTCTGGAGGAGGTTTGGTTTGGAGAGTCACTCTGAGGGCATGCCATTGTGGTTATATCAGTGTCTGGCTTTTAATATTATGTGATAAGGTGTATGAGTGCTGTTATTTATGGTAAGAGTGGCGTGTGTGTTTATATTTGGTGTGAGAGATGTGCTAATGTGCTGAAGGATATGGACTGCCCTCCATCCTGTCACCTCACGTGGGGTAAGGGATGGCAGGAGTTGACACAGTTTGGACGTGAGGAAATGTCAAGGATTCACATTCACATAAACACATGCAGGCTCTTGCGCAAAGTACATACACACGCACACACACATGCTAGTGCATTGTGGAAATCTGTGGTACCTTGACCTGTCACGATTATTACATGATCACCTGATGGTGATTATTTGAGCTGACCCTGACCATTGTACGTGAGCGTTCATTCACCTTTATAAAAACAGTTGGATGAAACTAAAAGAAATGTCATATTTCCATCAGTTTCCATGTTGGTCTCTGCTGTTTGAGGTTTGATTGGAGGTCTTTTAATGACATCCTCTTGTTGCGCCTCCTTCTTTTGCTGTTAATGGTACCTGAGCGGAGAATTACTGCCACCAACTGTTAATCTCGAGGTGCTTAGCTTCTAATATTCAGTAATGGTAGTGGGTGGTAGTGCACGTTACTGTCACCGATCTTCTGTAAATTTGGTTAATATTTTCACGGATGCAGATGGAAACCTGACAGAAGTGAATTAGGTTTTCCATTTCCATCAGCTGGTTGAAGTTAAATACACAGATACTAAAAGAATCAAGTGCTGCTCATGAGGGAATTGTTGAGATTATGGTCTGTACCTGCTCTATATGGAAAGTTTCCTAAGACAACGTCTGTTGTGATTTAACACTATATAAATTAAATTGAATTAAAATGAACAGAAAAAGACAATTCAGTTGTTAATTTCATTATTTGTTTGACAATTCATCATCAACAAAATTTTATGATAGGCAACTCGTGCCAGCATTTCAGTGCAAAAGTGTCTTTAGAGATAAGTTAGTGCTGGATGGGAATGCCACTGACACAGCGTTCAAAATACAAACAGGTTCACGCCCTGCCTGTGCTGTATGTTGGGCTTTGTCCATCCTGGCAGACCTTCAAGTGCCCACACTGTCATGGTACTGCATGTAAAGCCATGGATGGGGTGTTGAGTGTTGTTGACATACAAATATGTCAAGGGCCTTATCTGCAGGATTAACTGAACACGGGCTTCAGCCCCAATACAGCCGAGCCTGACTACGTGCTTGTGATACTGATATGTCCACAGGTATCACTTGCTCACACAATGTAACCCAACTCGAAGGTGCCTGTAAAAAACGGAGCGACTATCATGGATACCTTGAGTTGACCTTTCATTTACCTGCAAACAGCCCATCCAAGTCTGACATTAACATAAGCACATATAGTATGTGCCATATTACTGTCTCTCTTAACCGACCTGTGTAATCTGTGGGCTTATGTTTCAGAAATATTGGCAGTAAGACTTTGTCGATAGAAACTATTTCATCACGTTGCTTCTACTCCTGAAACATCTGCTGTTTTCTCCATTTTTGTCGGAAAGACCACTCTGTCCAGTTCTCATTGGCTGCACAACTGTTGGCCAAAAAGTGTTAAGAGAATTACGTTTTTTCCTCTCAGTAGAATTACAGGATTGCTCTGCTGTCCCATCTATGAAGCGAGTGTGGGTGAGCCAGTGCCCTTTGACCTTCCTCAGCTGCAGTGGAGAAACACAGCCAAAAGGCCTTGGAAATAGTCCAGTCCAGGAGCAGAATGCCAGAATCTAACAACTAAGGGAATATGGATTTAATGTCACTGTGCAAGGTCACTTTTTCAATGTGTAAATACAGCACAGATGAAAAAAATCATTGATGATAGTCGTAAAAGAACAGCATAGTACAAAGAGAATCTTTAAGGGATTCACACTGTTTCAATGCATTGTAGCTTGCTGACAGTTTCATTGGTCACGTTGTGCCTTACGTTGCTGTCAGTGAACGGTGAATCTAGTTCCAGTAAGAAAACTACAGTGTGCATGAGGCATTCAGAAGTGTAGGAGCCTGTTAGCAGTTCTCTGCCAGACCAGAGCTGGTGGAACTGCATTGTATCAGTGGGCTGAAGCCAACTGAGCCTCTGTCTAATGATTCTGAGAAGTGTTGACAGTTTAAGCCTGAATCCAGGAAGCCTGTGACGTCCACATCCCTATTTCCTGTCCAGTGTCGCTGAGCTTTACAGCTTTATAAGTACTCCCTTAATTCAGTGACTCACCATCAGTCACAAACTTTGACAGTACCACTGGGTTATCCGATTAGAGGAAGACCTCCTTATATGTATGTCTGTAAGAGAGGCATTCCCAATCCTGCTGTTTGTCGGTCCTGTACTGTTTTTAAAATCACAGATGACTAAGGTGTTTTAACTGCAGACAAGGTTTTGTGGTGATTTCCTTTGCAAGAATCTTTGGACCATTTGGGAGCGTTTCCCTTGCTCTTGACAGACTTGTAAATCTATGTCACTGGATAATTAATGTGACACTGGCAGGTGATTGGTGTCTTCCAAAGCAAGTTTTATCAAGTCCTCCTTCCTCTTAGCTCCCACAGCTTTAACCTGCCTGCCTTCCAACTTTGTGCTTGTTCCAGTCAATTCAAATCCCATCTTCTTTATCAGCCATCGTCATCTTCACTGCCCTGCCAGTTGAAACTCCACTCTCTGCATGACATATCTCCAGTATTTCTAACATGGCTTTGATAGAAAGGAAAGCACAGGTATAACAACATGAATGCTGGCCCTGTTTCATTTCAGTGTGTCAGTAAACCATGCCAGCAATTTGGCATGCACAGTACCAGGGCCGTGGACTTGGCACACCTAAATGGAATGCAGCCATTGTTAATGCTATTAGCCACATATACCTGTGCTTTGGCAAGTCAAAGTGTCTGCTGTGCTTTGCTCAGTGTACCCATTAAATATTGATGTGTACACACCAAAAATATTCACCTGTCCCGGGTGTCCATTTTTTTCTGGTGCTTTGCTATGCTGACATTTAAAGATCTACTTCATTGAGTAGATGGCATCATTTCAGACTTTCTGTAATGA
This sequence comes from Chaetodon trifascialis, assembly GCF_039877785.1. Lineage (NCBI taxonomy): Eukaryota > Metazoa > Chordata > Actinopteri > Chaetodontiformes > Chaetodontidae > Chaetodon > Chaetodon trifascialis. The sequence continues at coordinate 25,059,112 of NC_092058.1, read as the reverse complement.
CAGTTCTGTGTAGTTAGAGGCTAACACTTCTATTAAATATATTGTATAAACCCAACTCTGTCTATAACTATAAAATAGTTGGGCTGCTGTGTGAAGTGTAAATCAAACAGAATGCCATCATGTACTACTCCCTTTTTGACATACACTCAATTGGAAACAGTACAAAAACTCAATCCTTTTGATGAGGGATAAAATACAGACAGCAAATGTAAAAAGAGTATTTACCTTCTAATGTCATGTGGCCTTTTTACTCCACTTTTCGTCCCACTTAAAAAACAAACATACTCGTCTGGTCTCTCCCTTCAGGTTGAAGACCAAGCTGTTTCACTCAGCGACCCCCCCCCCAGAGACCTGAAAATACACAATTGCTTCATTTTCCTGTCACATTTTTTGGTAGAGTTTGTGTGTTTTAGACTTTTAATGGTTTCTGTATTTGTAACATGTTTGGGCTGTTGCAGCGCGTTCACAACCATAAAAAAAACACCTGTTTGTATCATTACACAGGTTCATTGGTAGCAGTGATTGTTAATAGTCGTAGTTCACCATTGTCACTCACCAATTTTTTATGCAGAGGAGTGCAAGCTTAATTCTACAGTGAGGACATGAGGATATTTTTGGTGCCGTACTTCTCATTTAGGAGTTAATTAGGCCGATCATCAAGCCAAAAAACCTGGTGTACTCCTTTCATCATAATCTCACTCTGTCCTCACCTCACCCTGTTCACAAAGAGGCTGAAGATGTTAGACAGGAAACAGGGCCAGGATGGGTGAGGGTGGGATGACCTCATCTCCATCACACCCCACCCAATGCTCACATGTACACAGATGCATTCATGTACATGGTCGTCACACAGTAAGGCAGTCTTGCCCCTCCTCTAGCTGGCAGAATTGATAATTGTTCCTTGTATGGTATGGATGGATCAGCAGACATTATTATACATACAGCCATAACCAAAGACAAAATAGAAAGGAAATAAACAAAATCACTTTGTATTTGGACTCTGTGGTAAGAACATATACAAGAAATACAATACATTAGATGACTCTGAATAGCTTAGCCTTTAAAGGCAACAATGACTTTTCTTCTCTTTGTTCCTTGATTTTATGCCTCCTCATCCTCTTGTCAGCATTTTTGCACTGTGTCCAGGTTCTAGATCAAACATAGACGGGCAGGGTTGACTTATGCACTGTGGTGTTGTTGGAGGCATAGGCAGGGACTGTCATCTGGACTTGACCAGTGTGTGCAGTTATGATTTCAATGCCTGCCCCGTTGGCCTGTGGTGGCAGCCAGTAAATTGTTTCCCTTCTGTATGATCCCGGTTTCTTTGTCTCTTGAGTTTGGCACGGAGCGGACTTTGTTTATTAATAGCTACCCCGCAGCCTGAATTGCTTCCAGCCTGTGGTATTTTTAGTGGTGGCTTAGGTGTTTGGTGACCCATGAGGATTTGGTTAGCAGGTTGATCTGGTGTGATGTCATGTGAGGTGATCAGTCTGGAAACTGACCCTGCAAATCACCAAACTTGTAAGATCAGCCTTTTTCCACAACACCTGTGCCAGGTGCCAGGCCAGCAGAGGCAGAGCGTGTGCATCTATGTGTGTTTGTGTATATGTGAAGTAACTCTTTGTGTGTATTTCGGCATGTGTGGTTCGCACTGGTTCTGCCTGTCTGCATGTGCCATCTTCATGGCTTGTTAGTATTATGCACAAATGAATCTGAGTCATTGTGTCTGTGCACGTTTCCCCTAGGCCACTGTGTAAATCGGACCAGCTAAATCCAGACTCATGCCACCTCATTCAGATTATTTGTCTCATCCTAAATCTTTTAAGGCTCTTGAAGTTGATAAGGTCAGCAGTTGGAAAACACACAAACTAGTTCTCCGAACCATGAAAAATACTTAGCATGCACATAATATTTAGTGGAGGCATTTATGTATAAAGGGATGATGTTTTTAAGATTGTTTATTTAGTTTTTCTGTTTACCTGGAACAATATCCATATATAAAAATGTGTGTGTGTGCCCTTCAAATGCCCTTCCATGGTCACACAAGGGAAAAAGACAGACCTCACGCACCCTTCCTTCCTCCACTCACCCCCAAACACCATCCCTCCGTTCATGGGTCCTCTTACTACAGTCATGTCTGCCAATCACATTTCTGGGACACCTGCTGTAAAGCCTTGTGGAGCTGCCGCAGCCCTGATTTAATGGAACATCGACCCACTTGATGACCTCAATGACATATCTGATCTCTCTGTCCCATTTGCTGCCCCTTTATTGTTGACAGATGAAAGCTGGCAGATCAAGGTTGTAAAGTGATCCCTTTGATCTCCATAAATGTGTTAACCATGGTGAGGATGCTGAGACAGATGTCAGCATGACTCTGAATGTAGAACAGAAGGTGATGACCAGTTCAAAGATGTTTAAGGTAAGGTATTGCAGTGGAGTCCGCATCTGCAGCTGCAGTTGCCCCCACAAGCCAAAGACAAGCATATATAGTGACAAGAGTGTCTTAGCTTTCCTCACACTGAGAAAACTCAATGAAACTGCTTGTCAGTAGCTTGTGTTCCAGTGTAAATCTCGTGTTTTCCTGGAAAATTGTTTCAACATTCTCCTACTTTCCTTCAGCTGAGAGTGAAAAGGCTATCAGTCATCTGAAAGGCTCAGTTATGTTGATCACATATTCTGTTTAAATGGTAGTTTACAGAATAATCTGCTCTTGGTGATGTTGAGGAAGTGCTGTGAACACCCCCCACATCACATGGTCGCCCATGCAGGATAAATGACATTCCCACTTAAGTGGGATGTCAGTTACATTATCCTTCAAATGTAAATATTAGTCTCTGCTGGCTGGCAACTGTGGTAGTTTTTATGAGGTTCATAGATCAGCGTTGCTTTCTTCCCAACTTGTTTCAAACTTTTCAATTAATGTTAATTTGGTTAGCGTTTTTGGTTCTGCTGCTAAAATAAATGAACGTTCTAGCATGGTTTGCTTGCAAAGGTTTAAGGTTTGACTCTCAACTCTGGCTTGAAGCAATGGTGTCAAATGTGTGGAGGGCATTGTTGAGAGAGTTGGATGATAATGAATGAGAAGCTGGCATGAAAACAATGAATGGGAGTTCAGCTGTAGCATTGTGTGAGTCAAACAGCAGTAAATACAGGCCAGCGGTTCTTCTTCTCTTTACAGTCACACATATGGGCTGTGGTTATCCTTAATGAAGACTCCACTTGACATTGCTAGTAAATCGACTAAAGCATGGTGTAATAAACTGATAGGAGTCGAATGTTTGATCTTGAGTAGAGTTTGGCACTCGAAAGCTGTTTTTACATTAAGCTGCTGAAAGTGGAAAGTTTGTCTGTGCTCACTGAAAATCCGCTTTTAAAGAAGCAGGCTGTCAAGCATAATTTGTTACATCACAAATAGTTTGGAAGTAAAGCAGTAGACATCTCTTATGAAGTAGTGGATCTTTTGAATGCTGCATATTTTTTAATCAGAGAGAAGAAGTAGATGTAATTGTTAGGATGATTTTAACAAAGATAACAGAAACACATTACTAGTCAAAGTACACTGTTTTATATGCATATTAAAGCATGTCTGGAGGGGATCTTCAATATAATCCATAATAGAAAGGAATTCAGGTTCTTAAAATATTATTAATAATGATAATGACATTTTATTTACATAGCACTTTGCAAACATAGAGCACAATTACTGAAAAAGTCCTGGAAAGGTTTTGGACAGTAAACTGTAGAAAAGACTGGGACTCGCTGTCTGAAGAAGAGAGCATGCACAAACCAAGGTCTTTGTAATGTATTTGCAATGTTTCCTTGACCTCATTGGACAGATGAAAATGTGTTCTCTCCCTTTTGTCAAGGCTGGAAAAGCTCTGATGTTGTCAGGAGGAGTTCTTCTCACTGCACGCCTCTTGTCCTCTTTGAGGAGATGAGAGGCTGGATTCCAACTTTGTGTTGGCTGCATATCCCAGCATCTCTGTTTGGGACTGGCACACTCCTCATCAGCACTGTGAAGAGCCCTTGCTAACTGCTCCATGCCATACTCAGCCTATTTCTTTCAAGGTCATGCCTTTCACTTCCGTGTCTCTCCTCTTTATTCCTGTTGCTCTCCACAGTGTGTCATTTCCACTGCATGATTCATTTTCCAGTTTGGGCTTCAATGTTCCATCATGTGCCTTTTAGATTCCTCTGCACACATTTCCAAAACTTTATTGCTTATACTGTAAATCACTTAAATGTTTGTTTGATTTACGTACATTTGTGATTGTTTGTGTTTGCGCCAGCTGCTCTGTGAGCTTGTGGATGTCAATCAGATGAGTGCTTGAACTCTTTGAGCTTCAAATAGTATATGTCATAGCCTTTATTTTAATGTGGATGTAAATGACACCCATAGTGCTTGTGGCTATATCACTCTGGTGTCTTGCAGGTTGTCCTGATTTTAATGCTGGCCCTTTGACATTGCCAAATATCTGTCATTTCCATCTCTCTGCACGATTGCTAATTTTAATATAGAATGCAGTACATGTGTTGACATTGACATAGCTGTATGTTTACGCTGCAGGGCGGCACATGATTATAAGCTCAGGGATTACTTTTATCCTTAGCCAACAGGTTGCATTTATTGCCCACAGTCAAATCGTGATTATATACTCGTGCTGCCTTCTGACAACACAAACAGAGAGAACACATCAGTGTGTTGTGTGTTAAGACACAAAATGAAGTGGACACAAGGAGTCAGAGGTGGCAGAATTTACGCTGCTGTCTTATTACTGTATTATTTTTGCATGGGTCCCCCCACTTCTTTGTCCACCTTCGGAAAGTAAGCATTAGATTTGTTTGTGTGTTTGCGCACAACACTTATGTGTTTATAAGTCTAGCTGTGGCTATTTTCTTCTTGTTTGTCGTGGCCTATTTTCCTCTTGTGTTCCAAGAGGCAGGATTAGAGAGATTAGTGCTGGGCTTTCTGACTCTGTTCCCTGCACAACCAGCCAGTTTCCAACTGCAATGTACAGCACACACACGTGCACGCATGCAAACACACATCTGCACATATGCAAATGTGATATAATAGTCAATTGATGTAATATTCTAGAGCCCACAAACATGCGACCATTTTTTTTTGTTGTGGTAGTAATACACCATGCATTCATCTGTGTTGTGTTTTCCCGGCAGCACTTAAAAGGTAGACTCACGTGAACGAGACAGCAGTGAGCGACTGCCTTAATCAGAGGTTATTGCCTGCTACAATAATCTGTGTCAAGAAGGGTTTGGAGGGTGTGAGATGAGGATTATAGTTTCCATTCCGTCTGCAGCACGAGCTCTCAGCAACCACCTCACGTCACCCCACCTTGTCTTCACAACACCATTGCCATTTCCATCTCCATCCTCTACTCTTTCTATAAATCCTTCAAATTCTTATCGAGCTGCACTCTGCTATGGTCTGTAAGACTGTCGCTATACTGTGGTCTGTAAATTACACGACTCTAATCCTCCTATATCTCTCATTTCAAGGTTAAATTAGAGGCTTGTTCGTCAAAATAGTTTTTAGAAAAGTAAAGTTTTAGTCATTTTGCATGGGTATTTATGAGGAAGTAAGTAGATTTTTCCATCAGCTGAATAGTATTTTTAGATGTTTACTCCTGTCAGATGAAAGTTTGAAAAGACTGAATCCTATCTAATTCTGTTTTGCAGTGTAAAATGCGTTAAGTGGAAAGACATGATTAAGTTTGGCAAAAAGTGCTTCTACAGTATGTGACAGTGTGACATTAAAATGAAGGTGTTTTGATTTTCTTTCATACCAAAACTGTTTGCTCTTTCACTCGGTGCTTTCTGTGTAGTTAACAACTTTAGATTTGATTACTGTGTGCTTGTTTGTATTTGACATTGGTGTGTTATGTTGTCAGTTTCTGTGTTTCTATGCTCCACTTGTGCTGTCGCCTCACTTTATATGAGGAACTAAGGCTGCTTCTTCTGTCAGGTTGTTAAAATCCTGCTGACATACAGAGAGAAAAACAGCTGGGTTCAGCTTTGCCCTCCCTCCTTGTTTTTATTCTTCTCTCCTCTCTCTCTCTCTCTCTCTCTCTCTCTCTCCCTTCCCCCAGACTCCCCCCCCCCCCCCCACCACCACCACCACTGTCTTTGTTTGCTTGTTCCTTTCCCTTGAAGGGTTACCACCCAACAACCTGCATTGGGTGCTCCTGATTGGTAGATTTCTTGTGATGGGGGCGGTCCGAGTGTCAGGCTTTTGAGGGCTTTACCAGTGGTGAGCCAGCTCTCAGCTGTCAGAGAGCATCCAGTCCGCAGTGGAAGCACGAGCAGGATCTGTCTCTGTTTGCGTTGTCTGCCGCTGCAGCTCTTGTCCAGACATCAGCATTTAAAGGGCTTTCTGTGGCTCTCTGTTTCTACTCAACTACAACAGCTGCCAGACAAGGAGTTAAAAAGGAATTGAGCATCCACTAAATCTTGGCTTTTTATTCTGTTTCTCTTCTATTTCCTCCTTCCTGTCCTTTGTTTTGGACCAGCAGAATCCCCAACAGGACAGACGAAGCAGATCATCAGCACAGCCTCTGAAGACATCGTTGGAATAACCTGAACCCCCCCCCCATCTCTAATGCAAGATACCACGACTAGTCCTCTGTGGATCTGCAGTGTGTGAGTGAGTGTGTGCATATCCCTGCCAGATAGGGCCTCCACCACATTGTGTGTGCGTGCGTGAGGAGGCTAATGCCCACGGTAGTGTGGACAGGGCCAGAGGAGGATGGGTCCGGCTGTGGAGGCTCAGGCGCAGAAGGCCATGGATGCAGAGCAAAAGCACCAGCTGCAGCACCAGCAGTGCTACGTGGAGAAGGGGGTGATGCTTGAGCCCTTCGTACACCAGGTGGGCGGACATTGCTGCGTCCTGCGCTTCGGGGAGCAGACCATCTGCAAGCCCCTCATCCCCCGCGAACATCAGTTCTACAAGAGTCTGCCTGCCGCAATGAGGAAGTTTACCCCACAGTACAGAGGTAATGCAAACTAGCTGTCTCTAATCCGTGTCGTGGCTGTTGTGTTTTGTTGTGTGGTTGCATGCATCTCTCTTTTCTTTATTTCTCTGTGTGCTTATGCGCAAGTCAGGGGGGAGTTGATGCTTTGAAGACCCGCCTTGCATTTTTGCAGGCTGTGTGTAAAAAGTCAATTTTGACATTTTTAGGAAACAGGGCTCTCTGCTCCAGCTCAAGTGTTGTTGCTAGGTGTCTGTCAGAATTATGTACCAAATTGTGCCACAGGAGGGTGCTGCAGCTGAGTCGGCAAGTGGGCCTCCTACAAACAGTTCAGCAGGAGATGATGTCCAGTTTGTAGGAGGCTGTACTAACACAGGTAAGTCAGGCTCCCCCCCCCCCCCCCCATATGCTTTTTTTGGGGGGCAAACAGCCAGTACAAAGACAAGGATACAGAGTGAGATTCTTCTTCGCACAGATCCACAAATCCAAGGGTTGCTGGACAGAGACCATGAGTTCACCTGACAAGGTCAGCATAGGCAGCCCTCTGCAGAGCCTCCACCACAGACTTTTTACCATCTTTAAAGACTAAACTCAGAAAGAGTCATGAGCAAACAGCTTGTTGGCCCCATTTACAAAACACTGAGCAAAACCCATAACCATGGGAAGATGTTAAATCTTTCCCTTGCTGTGCCATGAATATTTCCTGGCAGCAGTGCTTTCTTTGTCGAGTCAGTATTTCTTTATCTTTATTTTCACGTACTGTCTCGGTTCTCGTCTCCTTCACCTTGTTTTGGCTTCTCCTTCAGCCATAATGTGGGAGACCATGGGGAGGAAATGCTTTTTATCACACAGACAGGCTTTGGGAATCTTCTTCAGTAGCATCATATATATTTTTCTGTGATCTTTTACGTGTGCTGTGATTTTGTGGTTTCTGTATGCTATATATGTATATTGCTCATCATTTTGTGTGAGGTTCAATTCTTGGTAATAAACAGAACTGAGTGAAATTTTGTGGCCTTGTGTCGTTTGTGCTTGGGCTGTTATTTTCTCTTTTGCTCTCTGTTTTTCAGCATTAAACCTACTTGAGTGCATGGTTTGCTTTTGTGTGTATGGGTTGACACAAGTAAAAACACCGCCTGCATATTGATATTGATTGGTTGGTTGATTGATTGCTCCTCGGTTTGGTCCTTTTCTGTGTTACTTTGAGAGTTCAGTGGCTCTTGTCTGTCATAGTTATGTCCCGGTATTGTTGGAACAGATGTCTTAAAGAGATTTGGGTGTAGACACAAACTACTCAGTGAGTGTAACTGCTGCAAAAAGCAGCAAGTTGGAGATAAGAGATTCTTTTGTGTGACACATTATCTTCACTGCTCCACGACACAAATGTCTAACAGGTGTCTTTCTGTATTCCTCTACATCTCGCTCTCAGGTGTGGTATCGGTCAGCTTCGAGGAGGATGAAGAAGGGAACCTTTGCCTCATCGCTTACCCTCTCCAGAGTGACCCAGCAGCAGATCTGGAGAACAAGGACCCCTTGGCCGACTGCGAGTCCAAAAGCGAAATGGTCAAGTGGGGGAAAGCGATGGCATCCTCAATGCTGGTGGACAGCGACAATTACAGCAAAGACAGCCGAAGCCGCCACTGCGGTAAAGACAAGGACAAGAGGTGAGCAGAACACTGAGGGACTTGTTACTCATGATAAAGCAGAAGGTGTAGACGATGCATCAACAGGCGGGGGCAAAGTGAGTCACTTTCACACTTACATCAAGGCTCATGTATTCATGATGCATTGATCACTTTCGAACATTACACAACCGTGATGTATTTAAAGCAACCTTTAGTTTTCCATGAACGGTAAAGCTGTGGTCTAAAGGCCCACATTAATGGACTGATGACGTATGCATGGACTTACACATACAGCCTAAGGCAAAACTGGCTCCAAATACTGTGAGAGCCTGATCCTTGGCCTTGGCAACCAGACAGAGGGTCACAGCTTCAGGGTTACATAACTGCAGGAGATGCATGTCCCTGCATATACACAAACACAAAACTCAGTCACAGTCCGGCCTGGAGAGACAAAATGACTGGGAGGAAGAAAATATACTGTATGAGGGCTTTATTTTTTGGATGGATGCTAGTGAGCAAAAGACATGACTCTGTTGGCTGCCTCTTTATATCCAATGTAACAGTCCATCACTGCCCATTTGTTTTAAGCTCGTAAGCTCTACTACCCACATACATATGTACCTTAACCACATGCACAAGCAGATGCTCAGTTTGTTTTCTCTTTTGTGTCAATAACTGAAGCTCTCTCTCCCTCTGCCATCCAGTGTTCACAAGCTACAGGAGGATGTGGAGCTGGAGTGGCTGCGGCAGACCGAGGTGCTCTACTACAGACTGGAGCGCAGTCACAGTAACGCTATGCCGCAGCTCAAATACAACCCTTGGAGCCTCAAGTGTCAACAGCAGCACCTGCAAAAGATGAAGGAGAACGCCAAGCACCGCAACCAGTACAGTATCCTTTCACTGACTGAGAAGACTTTGCTTCTGCTTCGAAGATACAAATGAAATGTTCAGAGGTTCCAGGCCAGAGGACATGGAATGTGTCCCAGCCAACTAACATAATAGATGTGCAGTTGAAACCTATACTTGATTATCTTTGGTTCCAGCATGTATTAGAGGCCTGTTATCTGATACAATGTCTAGTTATTTTTTCCTGTGGAGTTGTGCTTCCAAGGCACTCCCATAAGTTGTTCGCTTTGACTTGTCTGTAGCTAGTATAATGATAACAGCATTCACATGAATGCAGTGAAACTTGTGGAGGGAAAATCTTGGCTTCCTTGACTGAGTTTCTAGAATTCATCCTGCTGGAGAACCTGACGTGGCGGCACATGATGCCGTGTGTGTTGGACCTGAAGATGGGCACACAGCAGCATGGAGACGATGCCTCGGAGGAGAAGAAAGCCGTGAAAATCCGCAAGTGTCAGCAGAGCACAGCATCCTTGATAGGAGTCTGCCTCTCTGGCATGCAGGTGAGCTTCCAGCTTGCATGGCCACAGTGTTGTTAGCTCTGTCTTACAAGGAATAGTTTATTTGCTGTCTGGCAGTGAGGTAGACGAAAAGATCTGTACCTCTCGTATATCCGTCTGTTAAATATAAGGCTGCAGCCGGCAGCTGGTTAGCGTAGCTTAGCTCAAAGACTGGAATCTGCGAGAAACAGCTAGCTTGGCTCTGTTCTGCACTTATAAAATCTGCCTACTGCTGTTTAATTAAAGCATTGTGTAACCATTACTTTAATAACCTGATTATCATGCATTGTTCAGGAAGCTAGCCTGCAACAAAGGTCTGAAATTCACACCTGTCAAGTACCTAGCAGCAGTGAAGTTTGCCCCTGGCTGTTGAATCAGTGAAGGTTATTCCCTCTATTTGAGAACAGCATACTGACCTCTGTTCACCAGCTCTGACTATGACCTATTCAAATCCAGTCAAAACAGTTGTTCTGTACATTATGGAATACTGTATAGTGTAGATGAAACAAAGCCAAATTTAAGCAGTACTTTCAATATAGTCAAACAAATGTTGCGTGTTCTAAGTAGTCTGTATTCTTGTTCTGCTTCTCCAACCTTTCCATGTTTCTCCGTCCCTTCAGGTGTATCGATCTGACACGGGCCAGCTGATGTTCATGAGCAAGTTCCATGGCCGCAGGCTGACCCTGCCGGACTTCAAGGAGGCTTTGTTCCAGTTCTTCCACAGTGGACACCGTCTCCGACGTGAACTCCTCTCCCCAGTGCTGCGCAGGCTCAGAGACATGCAAGCTGCCCTGGAAGCCTGTGAATCGTACCGCTTCTACTCCAGCTCCCTGCTCATCATCTACGATGGAGCGCCCCACCGTAAGCAGTCACGCCAACACACTGAGGACGGCCTATCTGAAGAAGATGAGGATGAGGACGAGGAGGCGGAGGCTGAACCAGAAATGGAGGAAGAGGGGGAGGAGGAGGAGGAGGAGGTGGGTGAAGTAGCAGGTGCACTTGGTTTTCCTCACAGCCCTTCCACGTCGAGCGATGGCAGCAGCAGTGGCGGGAGCTCAGGTGTCAGCCAGGCTTGCTTGTCCCGCTCAGACCCCCGCAGCCCCGTGGTGGATGTGAGGATGATAGACTTTGCCCACACCACCTGCAGACATTATCAGGGGGACAGCGTGGTGTATGAGGGCCTGGACAGCGGCTACCTCTTCGGTCTTCAGAACCTGATCACCATCATCTCTGAGCTGGAGAACCACAGCACAGACTGAGGACTGATGCTATGACCTTTGGAAGAAAAGCAGAGGACTGGACTACAGAAGGGGAGAGAGATTTCTCCTCTCTGCTTCAAAGTTAGACCTTGTTGTAGCTGGCCTTTCATTGGACTCCGTCCCCATTTCTGCCATTGGTGCTTCTCGATGTTCCTGTTGTGTGTTTCCATCTTCAGGATATGAAACAGAACATGAAGTAACATAGAAGAGCCATCTCTTGGACTGATGCAGTGACTTACCCATAGTCATCATTCTGTTTAACCCAGTTCACCGTTAGGACAAAAAGGGTAGGTAAATAAAAGCAATTTGAAGTCCGGAGACAGTAGAAATGTTTTCCTTGTGTCCTTGATTCCAAAGAAAGTATGAGCATTTTGCACGCACAAACATGCACTGAAACACATTCTGTTGAACAAGTGTGTGTTTACACTGAGACAGGGCTAAGTGAGAGAGCGGGAGCTATATGTGTACGAGCACAGAGTGGATTTGAGGAGAGGAAAGGGACTCCCACCGTCCTTTCTTCTCTTTTGCCTGTTCAATCTGCCGTCCTTTCCCAGTTCATCTTCACTCAAAGAGACTATATTCACAAGGCCATCAGAAACAGATGATATAGTTATTTCTTTATTTGACATGTTTCATAAAATAAACTAAAAGTTCAAAAAAGAATGTGAATGGAGAGTACTACATTCCATGTTATTAATGTTATAATAATGATATGAATTAATATTGTTAAATGACATGTTTGGATACCTCTATCTTGTATGTTTGTGTTGTCAACAGTTTGTTGGGGGGAATTAAAGACTTGGGTTTGTGCTAACATCTTTGTGCTCTTTTGTATTTGGTGTTTCAGCTTAAAGAGAGAAACCACAGACTTCCTGCCCATGTGAAATTTAAATGTCGCAGCAATCAAATGTCATGTAAATTTCCAGGATGTGAGGCCTTCTATAGATAGATCCTGTAATGCTGTGGAGATCAGCCCCAAACAGAGCAGACTTGTTTCCCTCAGTCTAGATGAATGAATCTGATGCAGGGATGTTGAAGCAGGGATGGGGGCTTGTTCTAGCTGGAGGAGGATGACGGCACCCTGGGCTGCCTCAGCCGGTCCTGGTCATCTCCAACCAGTCTGAGGCAGACGGAGCAGAGTTGAACAGTCTGCTCTCAGAGTCACGGGCTCTGTGTGATGTGAGGAGTACCTTGTGTCAACAGAGCACTGGCCATTACCGCTTCAGTCTCTCTCTCTCTCTCTGGAATGTACTGCACCACTGGCACAGATGCACTTCACACAGACGTAGACCACACACGCATTTCAAATTCATCTGTAATACAGTATAAAGCAGGGTTTTATATTCAGGCTAATAAAGACACATTTTGGTGTTTTTAGAACATGATATACTCACCCTCAGCTGCACATTGTTGTGTTCAATTTGAGCCTAAATATTCTGACACAGTTCATTTCTTTCACTACCGTTTTATCCTGATTTTGTTCCTACATGTTGGTTAGACTGCATCATATCAGGCAGACTGCGAGGTTGTTTCAGGCACTGCTGAAAATAGTGACCTCCTGCATATCGCCATCTGTCACATGCTTGCTGGGTTTGGGATTTGAAAAGGTTGTCCCATGAGGTCCGACCTATACACATGCATCCTGCCCATGAGTAGCTCTGTTTAAAACAACACTTTAAATATGGGTAATCACAAGGAAAATCGGAAGATTTTAGTTTACTATGTGTACACTAGATATATGTATGATTAATCATCTTTGCATTGTATCTTTTCCATACTTTCTTTTTTGCTTTGTAGACCTGATTCTTAGTAGTAGCAGTAAACACATATGCTCTGTGTGTACTGTATGTTGTTCTCAGTCAAGCACCTTGCTTGTTCTGTAATCCTGTAGCAGTCTAGGACAGTCAAATAAAAGGTCAAACGCTTTACTGTAACCCATTAAAGGGTGTGACTTAGCAGACAGATGCTTTTATCTTTAAGAGCATGGGTCAGGGCAGGGTTAGGGGGCTTTGTGAATACATTTGCATGCCATTTTCAGACCTAAGACCTCAGCAGAACCACAGTAGATGGATAGATGAGAGGAGGTGAGGGAGAAAAGATAAGCTCTTCCATCTCCACTCTGCTGGAGGCGGGGTGGGGGGCTGGGGCAGTTGCATAACAGCCTCAGGGTCAGTGGGCTGCTTTTAACCATCAGAATGAACCTATTCTGTCATCAGATTGTGCACATTCATTTGTACATATATTACACCACATACATGGAGTAGATTCACTGTTGTTCTGCATTGTAGCGTTTGCACGCCACTGTATGCCATGCGTCTGCGTCCTCGTAGCCCATTGCTTTGTGAAGGTTGCCACTGAAAGTGGAGCAGTTGCATAACAGCAGATCACTATGGCAACAGCAGCCTTTGCTGGGAATGACACTGTGTTGTAGGTTTTGGGCCACGAGAGCTTCATTCTGGCTCATCAAAATATTAACACACTCTGCCCTCACTCTGTTTATTCATCAAATCTGCTCCATCACCTCATAGACAGTCAGACACTGTGCGTCGTACACACCACCATATGGAAATACTGGTACACGCTTTCATTCAAAGCACGCAGCCTTATGACTGATGTATCTGTCACCTCCGACAACAATAACTCCATTACTTGCTTTGCAAAAGTCATCCAATAGCAGCTGAAGTTCAAGGTCATCTTTGATGCAAAGTGAATTTTCCTTGTTTGTTCACTGCCGTCTCATTTCCTTATCTCTCAGCAGTTCACTCATTACCTGCAAATTATCTGCAGACTGAGGATTATCCAATACCTGTAAAGCTCTTTCACTTATTACACTATTGAAAGGCAGCTAACTGTTCCACAGCGCTCCTGTCTTCTGCATATAGAACCAAATTTGTGTTTCACCACCACAGATCCACTTCGATGTTTATGTCCTTTGTTGTTTATACGACTTGTCCTATGACAGCCTCTCGAATAGAGAAATGGCAACACACAAGCCACCAAAACCAGTGGGGAGTTTTCTAGTGTTATCTCTGGGTGTTTGCACTGGTTGCGTGTCTGCGAGTTTGCGTGTGTGTCTGTGCGACTGTGTGTGTTTCATACCTCGTTGAAATCCATTTTTTATTTCCTCACACTGTGAATGTTTGCATGAACCCTGATAGATGCTACATAATTCAAACCTAATTCCTCTTGCATAAACCCGCCCACACCCTCTGTCTTTTTCACATGCTTAGGGACACACACACACACACACACACATAGCCCAGAATGTCACACAGGTCTTTTTCTTTAGGGATGTTTTGTTAAGAAGCGATGCTGGCATACGTTTTCTACATGTGATCTCAGCACTGTGTCTCACTGCGTCCTCTCACTGCTGTCTGAGAATTGCTCCATTGTCCCGTGTCCCAAGCATGCAGTGGAGACATGCTGCCTCAGGCTGTGAAAACAAAGTGGGGGCTGAAACCAGTCAGCACTGTTGGGGCCAAGGTACATGGTGCTATTCAGTATTCCCTATTTATAGAAGACAGCACCGATCAATCATACCAAAACCTCTTTCATTGAAGCATAAATAGCTTTATGAACCTTTTTTGAGTGGCTTATTTCTGGCTCCCCCTGTATGCTGCAGCTGTGATAAATTCTACCTTTAAATCTTGTTTGTGAGTTTTCAATTTGGCTTCCCAAGACACCAAGTGTGGCTCCAGTTTTTCACTTGGAATGTGATGAAGAGAATTGTTTAAAGGGTAGAGTATGGCCGCCGACACAGAGACAATGTTGTACATGATGTTTAGAATTGGTTATGAGGAGGGAAGCAGTCAAATTGTGGTAGATTCATGTCGACATAAAGACATAAAGCGAGAACTGCATGCATCAGGAATAAAGCCAAGTCTGTTTTGACAGGTGCTGAATTGAGTTTACACGGTGGTGACAAGCTGAGCACAGGCAGTTACATAAACAGGTCAATAATGTAATGAGGGAGAGATGAAAGACAGAACATAGGAAATGCAATTCTAGTTCATAAAGATTATGCAGGGAGAAAAGAAATCTCATATGATTAACATGATGCTGTGGATTAATCTCCTAATCTGCTCAAATATCTGTGTATGATTTGATCAGAGTTCAGCCACCAGTGAGGTGTGTATGTGTGCGCCGACTCGTGAAAAGTTGGTTTTTAGGTTGGTTTGAAGAGATTATAGGCAGCTGTATTTTAATGTAAGGATGGAGCGATGAGAAGTCAGATACAGCCACAACACTCCTTCAGCTGATTCACAGCTGTGTGTGAGTACTGCTGCTTTCTTCCTCCTTTTTCTCAGCTTTTCTTTTACGACACTGATCAACAGAAAACAACCCTTTAATGTCAAAGTAAAAACAGATCTCTAATGACTTAGAAATGTTGTTTTATCCATCCATTCAATAATCTGTCTCAGAGTGCCCATATGAATTCATGCTGTAAGTCCAAAGTTGGACTTATCAGATAACAAATAAAGGAATTTGAATTGAATTGTAGCTAATTTTCACTCCTTCATCCTCAGCCAAGAGGCACTTCCTCAGCTCGAAGGCCCCCTATCATAGGAAAGCAGGTTTTCCTTCCTTTTTACAGTATGATCAAAGGTGTGGAACAAAGACATCGCATCGACTCATTTTGCACAAAGGATCTATTTTTAAGTTCAGCTCTCCTTTGTTGCCCTGATTAAATTACCACTGGAGTTCTTCATCTAATCAGGCCAACTTGTCACAGCTCACAAAGACGTGAGTTATAAATATGAAACAAGGCTAAGAGGCTACAATCCTGCGAGCGGTTCGGTGACACTTCGCTTAGACACAGCGGTACTTTGAAGAAAATGCTATCATGCTAACATGCTCACAGTGGCAGCGCTAACATATTAATGTTTAGCTGCAACTCTTTACCATATGAGCTACCTCAGTTTAGCATGTTATCTGGCTAATTAGCATGACACCCAAAGTACCTCAGAGGCTGATGGGAGGGTCATTAGTTTTGGAGGTGTCATAAAGTCATAAAGTAATGAGCAAATTGAATTAAATTTTGACCTGATGGCGTTAGATACAAGGTTCACCAAAGTTATTACACTTAATTCAGAGGGGGCTATGATTGTCTGTACCAGATGTTGAGGCAATACATTCGGTTGATCCAGTATTTCAGTCTGGACCAAAGCAGTGGACCAACCAGCTGACACTGGCAGCTTTATAGCATGCCATGCCATCATACTGTCCACCTCGACCTACTAGCTTTTCAAGGAGCTTGCAGGAGCATCCCATGACCTTTATCAGGTAATGTGACCCCATGAAAACAAAGCCAACTGCATTTGCTTACAAATACTATGAGATGTGATCAAGAGATCAAGAAAAAGCAAGTAAGTGGACCTTGAGTTAAGATTGCTTAGTCAGAACCTTTAAAGCTAGATGGCAGACCAGTGGACTGAAAAAATACTTGAGAAAAAAAGGCAGTCTTCTGTTGAGAAGCTAACAACAGCCAACAAGCTCATACATCAAGTCAGACATAGTACATAAAAAGTCTATATATAAAAAACACTGTATCATAAGAGGTTAACAAAGCTTCCAGGAATGATTAAAGCAAATACACTGCCTGGCCAAAATTTAAAAAAAGTTGCCACCTGGATTTAACTAAACAAGTAGGTTAGGGCCTCCTATTGGATAATTACTCGCATGGGCGATTATCTTTCAGCTGACAACAAGTTATTTTAACCGAACTGATGCAATGAGTAGCTTCTCATTTCTTAAACAACCATGTTGAAAGACACATCCCATGGTCGTGGAAAAGATGTTAGTCTGTTCAAGAAGGGTCAAATCATTGGCATGCATCAAGCAGAGAAAACATCTAAGGAGATTGCAGAAACTACTAAAATTGAGAACTGTCCAGCACATCATTAAAAACTGGAGGGATAGTGGAGAATCATCATCGTCAGGGAGGAAATGTGGTCGGAAAGAAGTCCTGATTGATCATGATCAGTGAAATCAAATCATAGAAAACAACAGTAGAACTCAGGGCTATGTTTAATAGTGTTAGTGTAACTATGTTTAATAGTTATGTGTAGTAGTGTAAGTAAGAGCATTTCCACACGCACAATGAGAAGGGAACTCAAGGGATTGGGACTGAACAGCTGTGTAGCCTTAAAAAAACCACTGATCAGTGAGGCTAATCAGAAAAATTTGCTAGGGAGCATAAAGACTGGATTCTAGAGCAATGGAGCAAGGTCATGTGGTCTAGTGAGTCCAGATTTACCCTGTTCCAGAGTGATGGGCGCATCAGGGTAAGAGAGGCAGATGAAGTGATGCACCCATCATGCTTAGTGCCTGTGGGGGCAGTGCTATGATCTGGGGTTGCTGCAGTTGGTCAGGTCTAGGTTCAGCAACATCATGTGTGCAAAGAATGAGGTCAGCTGACTACCTGAATACTGAATGACCAGGTTATTCCATCAACTCTTTTTGGCCAGGCAGTGTATACAACATGATGTAACAGAAAGCAATGATTAGTTATCAGAGGAAGATAAAATCATGCCATAACTTCAAGCTAAACCTTTCAATACATAAAGTCCCTACTCTCTTGATCCCTGCTCTCACATATGCACAAGCTGCAGCCTCTGCACTTAAGCCCTGCTCATACTAACAGGACCCACGTCTAGATGATTTTCACTACTACATAGAATCAAACTGACTATTAATACAAACATCAAATGACAACACAGTGCACGGAGGCAGTGCCTGCTCATCCAGACAAAGAAACAGACAAAGGCAGAGAAATGGATGTCAAAGGACAGAGAGGAGAAGCACAATCGAGCCAAGATGTAATTAGACTATTACATAACGGTGGCAGTGACGCTGATGACCAGGCGCTGGGCCTCGAGCTGGCCTCAGGCTCCTGTCGCACGCACAGCACGCCGGTCCAGTCTGTCAAACGCATTTACACTGACCTCTTAATTACTATAATGAACCACCAGAGGCACAGATTAACACTAAACACACTCTTTATTCAAGCTCACCCATGAAGGTCAAATGAAGGAAGACTTTTCGCCCTCTTGAATCGGCCCATGGGTGTTACTCTGGCTCGCATTACACTGCCAGGCCTCAATTGGATTAGCTGGGATTACATCGATTTGGGTTTTGGGTTATAAAAGAGATAAATACAGTGAGGAAATAAAACCATTGTGAAACAGTCTGGCTGTGTGTCTTCCTAACCCATCCTCTGCTGTCCACCGTCTATCATGGTTTCAGTGACAAATGTATTCATTTAATTTGTTATGAAATTCAAATAGTGCAGCTCAGGATACCTCTGTCCCAATCCCCTGCCGCTTGTTAAACGCCTCTGTCGTCATAGGTGGATTTACATAAGACCTTCATACACATAAATAGCATATGTGTGTCTACATGTTTTACATGTGTGTCAATGCTCATCCCCAGCTGTTGCAGCCCAAGACTCATGTAACCCCGAGAATGCTGATGGGAAGGAATGCGATATAATTATCAGGGAGTTTTCATACTCAAACACACACACACACACACACACACACACACACACACACACACACACACACACACACACACACACACACACACACACACACACACACACACACACATCTATAAATGTACACAAGCTGTGCATGCATAGGTACACACTGCTAATAGACTGGTGTCCACTGACAGACCATTTAAGAAGAAAGTATATGTCATTTTGTTTTTGACATACTGATCCTTAACCAGCTGATGAAACTTGCCTCTGACTGACTGAAACTCAGGCACAGTCATGCCTCCACACCCGCAGGAGCACTCCACTGTTTACATTCACTCATCTCTAAAAATAAGGACGAAGAGGTCTGACTCATGTGGAACGGACGCGAATTAGCCGACTAGCTGTGTCCCGACATCACTGTGTGTGCGTATTTGTGTGTGTGTTCTTGTTCACATCAGCCTCCCACACCTCAGGCAGACTCCATGTCTGTGTCACTCCTGCTCAACATCACTATGTGGAGGCATATGTGTCTGGATATGTGTAGGTGAAAATCAGTGTGGTGTGTATTTTTTCTTTCTGAAAATGAGCTCAGAACACACTTGGTTGGCTGGGATGATATGTGATGTGTCTTATGACAGCAGCAGTTTGTGGGGAGAAGTGGCACAAGTTCATTAACACATCAAATGAGCGCTGCTGCTTAGGTCTTCTGTGCTGGAAATGGAGTGTGTGATCAAGGAGGTCATGCTGTTGCTTTCAGCGTGGAAGTTATTGAGATAATAGCCATTTAAATACTGTACCGTGTGTCAGACGCTTATGGGCAGAAAGCAGTTGTGTCACAGGGGAGTGTCATTCAGTTTAATGTAAGTTTCTGTCATAACTCCGGTCTCTTAATCATCTGTTAGTGTTCATAGTTGTTGAAAGAATTATCTCGGTGTCTAAGGCCTTATTAAGATAAGTAATTCAAATATTTCAAGCCCAGCTTTGTTTTGCTTTCTAAAATGGTCTTCTTTTAGCTAAGTGACTATCAAGAAATACTGCGTAAAGCTGATTCCAAATATTAGTAAGCACATGCAATTCAATGAAAAATTAATTTACAATTATTTTGATAATGAATTCGATGTTTGAGTCTTTTGGTGCTGGCTGAAAAAACTTCACTTTGTGATGGCCATTTTTTTAAACACTTTTGAAACTTTATGGATAAAACAATCAATTGATCAGTTGACCAAATAACAACAGGATAATTGATAATGAAAAGAAACAATGTTTACGGCAGTAAAATTGTGTCATGTTGTTAATTAAGGTCCTAAACATAAACTAAAAATCCTGTGCACAATAAGGCCTCACCTGATTTATTGTAGCCCATTTGACAGAATTACATACTTTTTCTGTATATGTGAAAATAAAGACATTTTAAGGTTCTTGCTCATCATCATTTTCCTTTGGCCGTGTATAAACCATGTAAAATTTCACTTGGTTTAATTCTGCATGATGTTCTTAATGGCTTGGACTGGCGACTCTCCTTTGTCTCACTCAGGTCACTTTCACAGAACAAACATGTTATTAGATATTTCTCTCAGTCCCATACCGATGATGTGAATAATTACCTTGTCATACTTTTCTTTTAGCACAAAAAAATTCAACAAACGTGAATTCTCACCCAGTGATCGAGGTCATCTGTACATTGTGATGATATATGAATAAGGTTTATATATATATGACTTAAGATAATGGGATCTTTAGAGGGGCAAATAGTTTTACGTTAAAGCACCTGAGCCTGAGGCACAACATTCCCTCTTACTTTTGTTTGTCTCCATATGCAAATTTAGAATGTAAACAGTGCAGTGCTGGGTCTATTTCCATGACCTGGGGTCCCATGTATTAGACATACACTGATACACTGGTGAGTTTACATAACTGAAGGTTGCAGACAGAATGTCCTCCACACAGGGACAGTGGTACTAATGGGGAAACTTAAAAAAAAAAAAAAAAAATCAAAATTCATGCTTTGTTTCTGGGTTTTTTATTTCTGTCTATTTGTGCATTGCCGCAGACTATTTCTCATTTTCTGGCACTAAGGGGCTGATTGCGCGTGGTGTTTTAGGCTGTGTTATCTTTGTTGCATCATTAAAGCACTACAAATTAAACAATCATTTCTGGATCACTCAGTTTTCAATAGGATAAATTGCACACAAAGATCTTGATTATAAGCAGCTATTCAAAGCTCTGTGAAAGGCAGCGACTGGAGGAGGCCTGTGTGGTATTTGCTTGTCCTCACCTCAGTGTTAGCTCACAGCTCTGTGGTCATTATGTAACCTCATGAACAAATATCTCTTTATCTGAGGGTAGATGAGCAGGCTCCCAACCATCCTCCACTACCTCTGTGTGTGTGTGTGTGTGTGTGTGTGTGTGTGTGTGTGTGTGTGTGTGTGTGTGTGTGTGTGTGTGTGTGTGTGTGCGTGTGTGTGTGTCTGTGTGTCTGTGTGTCTGTGTGTGTGATTTCTGCTGAAAAACAAATCAGATGATAGATCACAGCAGATCCAGAGAGTTTAGACTGATCGGATGTACTGTACAGATGGCTGAAAGCTCCTGTCATGGTCACACTATTGTTTGATTATTATGGGTCAGTGGCTAAGTGTGCCACCAGCACAGTGCAGGCAAATATGCTCACCAGCATTCAATACCACAAACACTGACCCAGAATTTGTCAACTCTAACAAAGTGATGAAATCTTCTCATCACAGGCTTTAATTCAGCCTCTCGTTACTCAATATATGGCAGTTGACCTCATTTTGTTTTGTTTATTTTTTGTTTTCCTCTGATAGAATTCCACTTAACTTCCTGAATCCACACCAACACCAGTAACAACAACCACTTAACACATACGCGAAAGCATGGTTCAATATCATCACTGGCGCAACACTGACCTCTGGTGGTGAGATAACAGCATGAGAAAAAGCTGGGATTGCTTCATGCTGAATTTTATCAGAGCTAATTGTGTGACAAAATTTTGCACAGTTGATATCTTTTCACATGGAAACTAAACACTGCATTGCAGAAACTTTTTACAGTAAACATTTCTCATATATAGCATGCAATGCCACATTTATTCTAAGTGATAGTAATGGTGCATTTATGTACTATGTATATCTTCACAAAAGGAAACCAAATCCAGTGAAGCAAACAGGAAACTGCGTCACTGAGGCTCTAACAGCACAAGCACATCCTGTGTGCTATTTTCCACATGTGACACCAGACAGTATTGGTAGTAAAAGTAAAAGTTAATTAGTTAATATATATCAACTTTTTAACAAGTAAAATTTCAACTAGTTTCAATAGATGTCAAATAAATGACAAATAAATAAATGACAAACACATATCTCTGAGATGTCATGAAGTGGAAATGGAAAAAAGCATAATATTGCAATACTCCTGCAATCTGTTCTTAAGTACTGCACTTGCATAAATGTACTTGGTTGCATTCCATTGCAAGTATGCAGGAGGGTTTTCGCTTTAATCATACCATACCTTCCATATCTCCACTGGTGACCTGCTAAGACATGTGGACAATGTCTGAATATTGTCAATCTGCTTGTGTAGCTGCATTGTTCCAAAATGTTTCTGTTGTGCCCACATTTGGAGAGCCGAGATAAGGCTTTTACTGAGAAAACCAATTACCCCATGGCACAAGACCCTATATGATCATTGCAAACACATGCATAATGAGATTAGAAGCTAGATCTTGATCAAATCATCTAGGGTAGGGCTACCCAAAGTGGGACCTGTGGACCAAAGCTGCCTGTGATAAGGTTCAGTTTAGCCTGTTAGATGTTTCTTGGAAACAAAGGAATTCAATTATTAAAATTATAATATGAATCATTGTTTGTGCTGTTTTATTTTTCTGTGGCAAAATGTTCTCCAAATATGCATGATCCCTAATTATTAATTATTTTTCAGAATCTGAGCACAGCAGAGTGACACTTCATTCAAAGTCAGTCAATTCAGGGAACTTGGGATCCTAGTATCATTTTGCATCTTCACAATACATGTTTGCATAGCCCATGACCCACTATTAAGTTCAGGTTCGACCTTACAAGGGAAAAAATATGGGTGCCCCTGCAAAAGGCAGGTTTCCTTATGGATCATCTGCATTACTAAAGCTGTGCAGTATACACGTGTCACTTGTTTTCATCCATTCCTGGTCTGATCCTGCACTGATCCATATCTTATCAATAAATCCATGGATCATACTCATATGTCTTTCTCAGGGGGCAGGAGGAGTAAAACATGGAGGCGCGTGTGGCCTTCTGGTCAGAGCTACTGATAAGTTTGGAATAGGGCGCCATCTGGAGGATGGGAGACCTCAGTGTTGCAGGACGTTAAATTATAAACGCTGAAAATTTAAACTGTGCTTTTTCTGAGTTCCCAGGATGTGTTTGTCAGTTTACATGAAGAGTCTTGACAGACAGGACTGTGCACGGCCTGCGGTGTGCAGGATGACTAGTCTGTGCGCGTGTCTCAGAGAAGTGACGTGTGTTAGCGGCTTGTCTGGTGACGTGTCTCTACTGTTCGCTCTTTTCTTACGGAGAGGCTGGATGGAGCCACACTGACTCCACTGAGCACTCAAACTGGTACCAGTAATACGGCAGGAGTCGGCCTAAGGACACCATGGGAAGTACGTGACATTTGTCTCTTGTGTACACGTGTTGAGTGTGGTCTAAAATACTTGCTGTCTTTTAAATCTCTAACGATAATGGACAGAAATCGTTCGTCGGGAAGCTAATTGGCTAACCTTGCTGAGGTTAGGTGGCAAGTTGTAGCTAGCTTGTAACGGGGGCTAATTTGAAGTTTGTGTTCTAAAGAAATGTTGCCTCACTGGGATAAAGTGGAGTTATCGAGATTCGTTCAGCAGTCAGAGGCCACATCTAACATCTTGCTACGTCTCCCTCAGAGGCGTCAAAGCTTCCTGTTTTAAAGCTATTGCTCACTAGTTTTGTGATTGAACGCTGGTTAGCATCGCGCTAACGGTAACAGTCACCGCTAGCTGTATGAAGTGCTCATCTGGCAGAGTTTACTGTAAAGACAGCTGAAAAGGGTTTCTTCTCGGTTTCTCCGTGAGTACCTTAATAGATTTGCAGTTCTCTAAACTGACTAGTCGGGTGCTTTAAATTCATCCAGGTGATTTCAAATCGCTTGCTGTCAAAGTCAGTTTCTGTGATTGACACAGCTGATCAACGCCAAGACAAAACATTCAGCAGCGAGCCCGAGAGCGCTTTAAAAGGACTACACGAAGGATCTTAGTGTCAACCTCGCTCAAGTTTACGTGCTTATTTCCACATATTGCCGAGAAAGTAGTCTGCTTGTGCCTGCACTGACCAGTTGACCGCTGGCAGCTGTTTGGCTGCTGGTTAGTGATGACGTAGCATCGATAACTCCAGATGACATAAAAATCACTGAGCAGAGCTGCAGGCCTTAGGTGTGCTGTAAATGCAATGTTGCTTCTGTCTTTTAACCTGCCAATCTCTTTCTGCAGTTAAATTTTTGGAGGTCATCAAGCCGTTCTGTGCGGTCTTGCCTGAGATTCAGAAACCAGAAAGAAAGGTACGCTTAGGTCTTCAGGCATATTTTACTGCAGTTGCGTGAAGTTGTGTTGTTTCTGCACGGTGCATGTATGAATGGATATGAATGACATTCTGCTCATTTTTTTTACCCCCTCACAGATTCAGTTTAGAGAAAAAGTGCTATGGACGGCCATCACACTATTCATCTTTCTGGTGTGCTGCCAGGTCAGTATCTGCTGATGAAGAGACCGTAAAGACAGCCAACCTACTGGCTCTGTTTTTGGGGATAGTTGTTTGTGACTCTGTTTCATAACTTTTTCTTTCTCTCTTTACAATACAGATCCCTCTCTTTGGCATCATGTCGTCAGACTCAGCAGATCCCTTTTACTGGATGAGAGTAATCCTGGCTTCCAACAGAGGTGCTTGAGTTGCACATGTTACACAGGTTTAATCACCTGGCTTCATGTCTCGTGCAGCCTCAACAAGGAGAAATAGTCCAGCGTTGTTATCAGGCCGCACATAATCTCATTATCACATGATAAGTCAAAGGTCAACAGTCGTAGACCCTTATGCAGTATTTCAGGTACTCCTGCTATTGTTGTACTATCTGATGTTTACAGTGGCACTAATGCTGTTCATTTTGCACCCCCAGGCACTCTGATGGAGTTGGGCATCTCACCAATTGTCACCTCAGGCCTTATCATGCAGCTGCTGGCTGGCGCCAAGATCATTGAAGTGGGAGACACTCCCAAGGACAGAGCCCTCTTCAATGGAGCCCAGAAATGTAGGTTCACGACTCACCGCGTTTGCTATTTTTAGAACTTTTCACATAGCCTTTGAAGCTGTGAATATTTTTTATTTGCTTTGAAGATGGCAGACGCAACACACTCTTCGGTTTTCAGTAACTTCAGTTGTCGCTGTCTCTGCAGAATTGCACAATGCAAATCATTTTTTCTGTCTGTTTGCAGTGTTTGGAATGATCATCACCATTGGACAGGCCATTGTGTATGTTATGACTGGCATGTATGGAGACCCTTCAGAGATGGGTGCTGGGATATGCTTGCTCATCATCATCCAGGTTAATAAACACTCCTGACTGCTGCTCTCTAGCCTAAACTTTGGAAATGTCTGTATTTGCTAAAGTTAATTGTCAATTATTTGCCAGCCAAAACATTTAATTCACAGTCTTTACAGTCATGTCCTGTGTATAGGATAGCAGTATGTCATCCAGCCAGGTCACTTATTGTGTGAAGCACTAAGAGGTTGAATATAAAACATGTTAGCTCTTGTGCAATGTATGTTTTCCCTCATGGTATTTTCTTTTTTGTGGCAAGCAGAGAAATGTGTATGAAATTGAAATCATCTCCCCTCGTGGGATAAGCAGGGATCAGAAAATTCGAACCCTGTTTGATTCGCTCTGACTATCATAATGTTTTGTCGGACACAGCTGGTTGCCTGCCCGAATTGGCTCAATAAAAACCTCCTGTCTGTTTCTTCAGCTGTTCGTTGCAGGTCTGATTGTCTTGCTGCTGGATGAGCTGCTCCAGAAGGGCTATGGTCTGGGCTCGGGTATCTCTCTCTTCATTGCAACCAACATCTGTGAGACAATCGTCTGGAAGGCCTTCAGCCCCACCACTGTCAACACTGGCAGAGGTAAGGGTACTGGGAACGAACGCATTGTAATGTGGATCATAATATTTATCTGTGTTATAATGGCTCATCATCATGTGACTGCTGTTGTTTCTCCAGGTACTGAGTTTGAGGGAGCCATCATTGCTCTCTTCCATCTCCTGGCCACCCGCACGGATAAGGTGCGCGCCCTGAGAGAGGCCTTCTACAGACAGAACCTGCCAAATCTCATGAACCTCATTGCCACCGTCTTTGTGTTTGCAGTGGTCATATACTTCCAGGTGAGCCGGTGACCTCTAAATACAGCCCAGTGTGCCCAATTTGAACTGCAGGGTCTGAAACAATTATCAGCTTACTGATCGTCACACTTTCTCACCTCGCCAGGGCTTCAGGGTGGACCTGCCCATCAAGTCGGCACGCTACCGTGGTCAGTACAACACCTACCCCATCAAACTGTTCTACACCTCGAACATCCCCATCATCCTGCAGTCTGCCCTGGTCTCCAATCTCTACGTCATTTCTCAGATGCTCTCAACACGTTTCAGCGGCAACTTCCTCGTCAACCTCTTGGGAACGTGGTCTGTAAGTACACGGTTGCTTCCCCTCCCACACATCTGGTCTTATTCATTGCAGCATATTTAAGGAGGAAGCAGCTGTATTAAGGAATCTTTTCTTAAAGATGGCACAGGCAGGTTCTGTCATGCACACTCAGCATCTTACCAACAAAATCTTTTTTTTTGTTTAGGACACCACGAGCGGCGGACCTGCTCGGGCCTACCCGGTGGGCGGTCTCTGCTACTACCTGTCTCCTCCAGAGTCATTTGGTTCTGTTCTGGATGACCCGGTTCACGCCGTGATCTACATTGTCTTCATGCTCGGTTCCTGCGCCTTCTTCTCCAAGACCTGGATTGAGGTCTCGGGATCCTCCGCCAAAGATGTAAGTCTGTGTTTGCACAAACTTCTGCCGCTTGTTTTGTGTCGGCTTCACGTGAGGTTAACTTGTGTTTATCACTTTTTGTGTCACAGGTGGCGAAGCAGCTGAAGGAGCAGCAGATGGTCATGAGGGGACACAGAGAGACCTCTATGGTGCATGAGCTCAACAGGTACAAAGCAACAGTCTCAGGTTCCATGTTGGTTGCTTGCAGAATGTGGAAAGTCCTCCTCAGAATATCTATGCATTTCTAATTGATTTACTGTTTGCAGGTACATCCCCACAGCTGCTGCCTTTGGCGGCCTCTGTATAGGAGGACTGTCTGTTATGGCTGACTTCCTGGGTGCTATTGGTTCGGGTACTGGAATCCTCTTGGCTGTGACCATCATCTACCAGTACTTTGAAATCTTTGTGAAGGAGCAGAGCGAAGTGGGCAGCATGGGAGCACTGCTCTTCTAGAAAACACCAACCTTCTGACACACATCAGACACAAAGCATCCACCCCCTGTTATTTTTTTTACCACCTTTGTTTTCCACCATGCATCTCTAGCATGTCAATGCTGAGAAAACTGTTTCAGTTACTCCCAGGGTTGCGCATAGTATTGTGTCTCTTCAGTCCTTTTACTCCAGTAGCTATTACCCATCTCTCTGCAGGCTGCCTAAGTCCCCAATGACTGTCTTATCAGCTGAAGAATGCCTGAAAGCACACAGGTGTGAGGTGCTGTCTTTGACTTACCTCAGGCATTGTTCATTGCAGCACGTTCAAGGAACACAAAGACAGCGACAACATGTTAGTGCTTATTTCAAGCTGAAAGCACTGTGCCTGGACATTTTGGGGGAGTTGAAAGGAAACCATGTCAGGTTCATCAGAGGTAGCGATCATGCTTGCAGTTTGTAGGGACCTACAGTAGGATGTGAAAAGTATAAATAAAATATGCTTGTACTCCTGATAAGATTTCTGGTAATCTCAGACAGGCTGTTGGTGGTTTTTATTTACCTTTATTTTGATATTTTAAATGATGGACTATGTTTATATTCACTCTGGTCTTATGTAGGGCACAGTGTATGTCCTCAGTCTCTGGGTCCTCAAACGCAACTGTTTGTCTGTGTTGTCATGCTCTTTTATTCCCAGACTGAATCGCTGCAAAATACTGCCGAGATGGTCGGGATGAGGGGGGGGTTTGATAGGGACAAAAAGGGGTTTCATTTTGGTTTTTACTTTATGTAACAGACATGATTGTGTTATTAAAAAAACAGGATTTTTTTTTCCAACACACGTGTGTTTTGATTCCTATTGTTTCCTTGTGCTTTCTCGGCATATGGAATGCTATTTATGGGTTAAATAATGAGGATTAACACATGGTAGCAAAAGCAACTGCAACCAAATGGCTTAAAACAAAGTCACAGCAACAAGCTTGGACATAGTTATCAGCTTACACGAGCTGTTGCACTGACATTAGCCTCTAGATATGAGAAAAGTTCATTTCGGTTGCTGAACCTGCACTATTCACTTAAGTCCCACTAGAGGTCACTGTATCACTAAGTTTGAAGACCAACATGTTTCTCATAGTTTTGCTGTTCATACTGCATATGCCCAAACCCCCTACCAGTAATCCTCTCACATTACATTCAATGTTTACAGCAAATGTTGCTTAATAAAGCTTTAATTTCACAATGGAGATAAGACAGATGAAATGTCAAGACCAATCAGAAGTCCAGTTACTTCCAGTTAGTCCAGTCTGCAAACACAATTTCTAATTTAGAGACACTTATTTCTATCACACTTTTTTTGTTTATACTTGTATATACTTACTGATTGTCTACATCATCTATTTTTTTTACTGATGCTGCTGTAATTTGGAATTTCCCCTTGTGGGACTAATAAAGGTATATTGAATTGAATTGAAGTTACCTATGAGAAGAGATCTTCTGATCTGAAAACTGAGAGCCAAACGTCCTCACAAGTTATGAGGCAGCGCAGTACATGATATTAAATTGTGTGATAAGTAACAAAATATTGTATACATACGAACATGCGTACACAAAATACACAACATTTTTATTATGTTATTTTTTTTTACATTTTGGTTTACCATTTTGTCCCAGACTCACTTTTCCCACTCACTTTTCACAAAAACACACCATGTCCCCAGAAGGCTTTGGAAGAGTTCAAATATCCAGGCTGTGTAAAACGGTCCAGGTGTTCAGGTAATCTGTAACAAATTTAGAGCCCAAAAGGTCATGCAAATGTGATAGAACTAGCTAACAGGAGGAAACTTGGTCAAAATTAATATTTATTGTTAAAATGTATTTGTACGTTCAGTTATTTATAACAATTCATAAACAGTGTTTTTTAATCCAACGTTTTTTGTTTGCATCTATTAATATCTAAATTATTGTAAAAATGTTAACGTCTAATCAAAAAAATATATAACATTTTTATGGCGTTTATGAAATATTTCTCTTGATTTATTTATTCATGATTTAAAAATACGCGGTGACGTCACAATAGTGCGCCCACATGTGAGCAGGTCAGAAGGGGTAACGGTGCTGTTGGACGCCGGGTAGCTTGTCAAATGAAATTCTCGCAGTCGACGAGTAATTTCTCTCATACTGGTCATCTTTTACCACGAAGGACGAGGCTCGACGGGCGAAAACAGCGGCAGATATGTCGTACTGCAGGCAAGAGGGTAATTTCCATCTTTTTTAAATTCATTTTCATTCTACGGCAGAGCAATGTCATCGAGCGAGTCACCATGCTAGGCTAGCTAACTTTTAAACAGCGTCAACTTAGCTACGTATATTGCAAAAGCCTAGTTACCTGGCTAGGTGCGAGGAAAGCAAAGCCTCTAGTAATAGTATATGTATATATCTGTGTAATAGCGTATGCCATTGTAGTGACTTAGTAGACTGGTAGCTGCACTATTTTGACGCATTTTGAGTGACAAACTGGGAGCGCTGTCAAACGGCTAACTGTGAGGGAACGGCAGAGCAGGTTAACTCCAGTCAAAGCTACTGGTCTCGTGCGCGCGCATGGATCACTGTCAACCAAATAGTGTAGCTATATTTGTGGTAACGGAAGTAAATTGACATCATACATATTATCCAGGACCAGGTTTTCTGCTTTTAGAATTTGTTATAATTCCTGTTGTTTTTTGCCATTAAAGGTAAAGATCGCATCATCTTTGTGACCAAGGAAGATCATGAGATACCCAGCAACGCTGAGCTCATTGCAGAAGACCCCGATGATCCGTATGAGGAACAAGGTTAGTCATTTAATTTTTGTGGAAAAAAAGTTGACCTGACTTACAAACATTCGTTACTTCATAAAACTGCGCCGTTAACTTGACACTGTCTGGTTTCCTGTTTCTTTAGGTCTGATCCTGCCGAACGGAGACATCAACTGGAACTGCCCGTGCCTGGGCGGCATGGCCAGCGGACCATGTGGCTCTCAGTTCAAAGAGGCCTTCTCCTGCTTCCATTACAGTAAGGAAGAGGTGAAGGGCTCAGAGTGCATCGACAGTTTCCGCAACATGCAGGAGTGCATGCAGAAGTACCCTGAGCTCTATCCTCAGGAGGAAGACAAAGAGACATCCTCCCAAGCAGAGTCCAGCTCTGGTTCTGTCTCTGCCTTACCCCCTGAAAGTGACTCTACCTCAGCCACACCTGAGGCTGCTGCCTCATCTGACAGCACGTCACCAACAGACAACCAGACTGCCAGCTAAACTCAAGCACTTGTTTTTTCGGTTCTTGTTCTCTGAGTGCAAGCACTGCCCAGCGTAGATGACTATCCACGAGGACCTCTAATTGGTCTCTTCTCCTGTTTAAGCCTACGTAGAGGGTTAAGTGATATAGCTCTGACCCTCATGGGCAAGGACCTTGTAAATGCAGAGAAATGTAGTACAAAAGTCTAGGCTGCTTTGTTTTCTGAGCACTCAAAAATCATTGACGAATATGATTTGATGACAACGGGTCAAGCTATGGACTGCAGGGACATGAGCTAAAAGACTCACTTTATATGCAATAGGAATTTAATTTGCTTATTTTCATGTCAAACAGGAGAGTTGCTTGTTAGCAAACTATATGCGTTGTCCTGTTAATATCAACGTGTCAGGAATATCCCTCAGCACTGATCAATCACTGATAATCACATTTAATAGAAATCTTTGGGATTGACCATGACTCAGTCCTGACTTACGTCAACAGTTGAATCCCTTTGCTTTGCATCACTTGAAAGACCAAAACACAGATCATTGGTAAGAGAACCAAGCTGCTGTTACAGTGTATGTCCAGTGAACGTCACATTAACAGTACCAGAGATGTTTTTAACTGTTTGTTGACGTCTTGTGGAAACTACCGGGTGTCCATCTACATCTGCTGCCACATGAACAATGATCGTCATTCTAGTTAATGGACTCTGTGTTTGACCCAGACCACAGTGGTTTGTCACCTTTAACTGTCACTGTATGAATGTCTTTGTTGTCTCAACACTGTCTACACTTTGATGCTGTGGTCACCGTTCAGTGTCATTCAGGCCTTAAAAGACTTTATGGGTGTTTCTCAAACTAGTGTCCAACAATGTCCAGATTAAAATGATGGTCAAACAGCCTCAACTTCCATTTTGTCCTTCTAAATTCGAAACAACAGTCTTCCTGTATGTCAGTTATTTTTCTTTCCGCACATTGAAAGTCTTGAGTTTTATGTAAGCTTTACTCACTAAAATTTGCCAAGATTTACAAGTTGAGGAAAACGTGTCACTGTATACAATCCTGATTCCTAAAAAGTCTGATATAAATAAAACACTGCGATCATTTGCAAGCGAGCTGTGTTTACCGACAGCGGTTTGACAAAGTGTTCCTGAGCCCATGTAGTAACATTCTTTATACAATCATGATTTCACAAAGTGGTGAACCTCTCTCCATCCTCGCCTGTGAACGACTGAGCCTTTCCAGGATGTCCCTTTCATATCCAATCATGATACTATCACCTGTTACCAATCAACCTGTTTACCTGTGGAACGATCCAAACAGGTGTTTTTGGAGCATTCCACATCTTTCCCAGTCTTTAGTTGCTCCTGTCCCAACGTGTTTGAAATGTGTTGCTGCATCAAAATCAGAATAAGTATATACTTACAAAAATCAGTGAGCATTAAATATGTTGTTTTTGGACTGTTTTCAATTGCGTAAATGTCAAAAAGGATTTGCAAACTATCACATTTAGAGCCATCAGTCATAAGCCATTTAAAGAGCTAAAACTAAGAGTGTTGCTTGTTGTATTTCATAGTAAAAAGAGGAATTCAATTTTAAAGCACTGATTAAGAGATTTGTTAGACTGATCTTAACAAATCCATTTTACCAACTTGGAAGTGGATCTGAAATGTGTCTTTTTATCAGCTTTAGTTCTGGTGAAAAACAAATCTTAAATGCAAATCGATCCTTTAATGTCAGTTACAGTTTATTAAATGTGACCACACAGTCATTCATGTCAGTCTCTCCTTTGTGTGGCGCTCCCACACGTAGTGAGTACGACTGATCGTGAGTCAGCTATCTTGTGTCATTTCCCCCTGATGACGCCGTGTTTTGCCAGGTGATTTTCAGTCCTTTTTCTGAAGTGTCCACTGACTCATACATTTCCTTGGGGAATCCTTTGACATGTGTCCTGCCTTTTTGAATCATGATTCATGGACATCCATTCCTCAGGCCCTCTGATATAAGGAGACCTAATCTGGGTGTCCATGGGACTACCACACTCTGCATGGTGACCAGCAGACGGCCTGTCCCCGCCTCCTGTGGGCCTGCCAGCAGGTAATCCATACCTGGTGAAAAAGATAAGACATTGTAAATTGATTCAAAGCTCATTATGAATCCACCCCTTAGGTGTTAGCTTAAATATTCTCCAAGAATGTATGGAGACAAAGTAGAGACACAAGTATTGTTGCTTTGTATCACCATATCTGAATGTGTGAAAACTTGTCTCACCTGGGTTTAGAATAGGACAGGTGCAGCCGCGGCTGGTCCAGGACAGAGGATAGATGCTGATGGTGCCCAGGTAGAGCGCCACCTGGCCTGACTGAAGGACCTTGCGAACTTTGACCTGTACTTCTGCGTGGCTGCCTTTGTCATGAGCAGACAGCACACTGGCCTTGATCACTATCAAAGGTAACACAGAAAGACTGCAGACTGAGAAAGCTATTGGGGGCATCAGCCAAAGTAATCTATGCTTTAAATAATCTATATGTTTAGTTTATCAAGCAAATGAAAATTGCACTTTTTGTCTTACCATAATCATGTTTGGTCTTACAGAGGTCAGACACACTTCTCAGCTTTTTCTCCTTACAGGTACACTTCCCTGTGCACAGACACTGAGTTATGCTCTGATCCACTTTTAGCTCACTGTTGGAAACATCATAATCCCATAATTTTTGCAATGCAGCTGGACGTCACAGGTGATGGGCGACACAGCAGTACCTGTGTAATGCAGAGCAGAGACTGCAAGTTCCTTCGACCACTGTACGTCCTCTTCAAGTGTGAACATGTGATCCAGATCAGGGATTTTTCCACCAATGGGCACATTGAACACCTGGTTATTGGAGTAACTGTAGAGCAATAGAATTGAACCAATAAGGTTGGAGCTGTTAGCTATTAGCCACACTGAATTCAATTTTAACTTCCATGTTGATGTGTAGAGTTTAGCCATGGATTAAACTTATAGCTAACCTGTCCAAGCACTGCCCAGTGGTCGGATCACAGCTGTGAGGACAGGCACAGCGTTTACACCCCTCCTCTCCAAAACCCCAATAACCAGACAAGCAGTGGCTGCAGCCTGTGCCCCCTACACCGGACTTGCAGTGGCACTGCCCACTTCTAGGATGGCACCAGTGTCCGTCCTCTCCAGGACGAGGAGGCATAGAGCCACGTGGATCACACCAGCAGCCTGAGAAACAGATACATGCAGTTCTGTGTGCTGCAGTTTTTCGCAGTGTTTTTTTTGTTTGTTTGTTTGTTACAAATATATGCCAGGAGATGGCGCTACAAGACATTATCATTCAGCTTCATTTTACCCACAAACCTCCCCATCTTTGAATGAATTCCACTGGGATCAAATCAGTTATGAAGGCCTTATGTTTTTAGTTTTGCTTTTCTAACACTAGCCAATCCAACGGCCCTCCTCTGCTCGGTGTCTCTTACGTGTGCAGGCGTGAGGGGAGCTGAGAGGCAGGGATGGGTGGCGGTGGTAGCCGTGGCGACAGCGCTGGCACCTGCGCCCGACAGTGTTGTGTCTGCAGCCGTCACAAACGCCCCCACTGGTGCCACCGGATGAAAGCCATGCCCGCTGAGAGAAGTGACAGCTATCTGCGTGACCGTGACACTGGCACTCTGAAGTGCAGAGAGATGAGAGACACAGTGAGGACATCGGGATGGGCCGCAGAGTGACAGCCAACGGGCAACATGATGACAGGCAAGTCATAAGAGGAGTGTCCACTGATCAAACAGTCGCGCAGTCCTGCTGGTGGTCACTTACTCTGGCATGGGTTGGACTCCCCACTGCTGCTGTTGGCAGGCCTCCACGGGTGATCGTTGTAGAGGGGGGCACACTTCTCACAGTGATCTCCTGCCGTGTGGTGAGTACATAGACACCTGCCAGACACCTGCAAGACACATCTGGAGCTGCTCAGTTACTTCACTTACTTTAGCAGACATACACAATTACACTCACCTGCTGTCTAGATCCATAAATCTAAAATAGTACCAGACAGGTGGTGTAAAGAGTAGATTGAGCTATTTAAAGGCGATTTTCCATCAGTAAGTACATTTTACATCTGGACCTGACATCCTGACACATGTGTTATACAAGGCTGTAATAGAACACAGGCCGAAGTAAAAACTGACAGACACACTTTCTCCCACAGTCTCGTGTATTGTTGTTCTTTGCTGATATACGCCCACACACACGGGAAAGATGACTCACCGTGTTACTGTCCTGTCTTGTGTCTTGGCTGCTGTTGTGTGGTACACACTGCTCAGCATGACCATGGCACAGGCAGGTCCCTCTGGCCAGTAAAGTATAAATAGCATAAGGTGCTGAGGTTGGGCTTTCTGCGGTGGATGTGGAGGTCGGAGCTGAGGCTATGGGGCTTGTTATTTCTGCAGAGGGATTGTCCAGGGGTGCTGGACAGGTCTGAGGTTTTAGCAGTCTGATGCGGAGGTTAGTGAGAGTGAGGCGAGCGAGGGCCTCTGGGCTGTAAGCATCCAGTGTTTTAGCACTGCTGGGGTCTAGTGTTCGTAAAATGACCTGGAAGGTGAAGCAGAGCACAAGTCAGAAATCAATCAAATGTGGGTCTGCTAAAAGATAATCTTTTTGCATATTCTCTTACCTCCCCCCCACTGCAGGGTGTAGCACTGGTGTAACGGGAAGTACACAGAGAGCCTGGTTGAATGAAATCATCAGTCAAACCAAACTCCATGCTGCAATTGTGTGCAAAGAGCTTAAGTGCTTCCCAGGTCTTTCCGAAGTCGGCTGAACGTTCAATGGCCATGGCAGCAGGTCGAGGAGACCTGAACACCAAAACCACGTGGGTCAGACAGAACTGCGTTTCCAGGTCCAACCGGATCTCATCCTGTTGTCCCTGCATTGCAGCCCCTGCACCTGATGCCCACCAGGTATCCGGATGCAAGAAAGGGTCGTCAGTCATGTGAGCAGATGGGTGCGAGTCCTCGGAGCAGAGGTGGGGGGTCACAGGAGGATGGGGGCAAGGGCTGTGGCTAAAGGAGCTTGAGAGCGTGAGGAGGGTCCTGCCACTAGCCAGGTTCCCTATGGGTGGACTACAAGCATGGTCCACACATCTGGAAACTGACACAGAGGTGATGGAGAGTCAGACTCTTATGACATTATTCAGTGTTGAGATAATACAGGCATTCAGATCAGTGCGTTCACAGTTTCTGTCTGCTGCCAGAAACATCTTCAAAAAAAACCAAAAAGCACTTTCCATCACTGACATCATGGACAAATCTCAAGTCCTCTTCATTGTGCTTTCCATGAATATTTAATTTGCCTGACCATTGGGCCATTGCTGCTTGCTCTGATGTGACACAGAATCCTGCTCCTTCTCCCTTGGACAGCGCTCTCAGGTTACATGTAATGGCAAGAAGGCAGTGGACTATCCAATTAATCAGCAGCAGCTATAGCGTTTACTTTTAGGACAGCAAAAACTAAGCAAATAAAATGTCACCTGCAAATGAAGAACCATGTAAGACATCATTAGGTCATCAATTTCATGGACTTTTAATGCTGATGAGTCGTCATAACTGTCTACTCAGTCAATAAGGGGAAAACAAGAAGTTTAGCCACACTGACGCAACTGATGGAGATAACAGCATCAACAGCAACACACATGATGATGCACCTCACCTGCTTCGCTCCTCGTCGAAACCCAAAACAGCCAACAGAGCGCCACCAGCATCTGATGTCGACCTTTGCCAGGCATACTAAACACACTCATCCCCATTTCTGCTCCGTTTACAGCATACATGTTGCGATAAACGCCTTCCAGCAGAGATTAGTCCCAACATTATGCGGAGTCTATCGAACGGACAAGCGCATTTCCCTGCCAATTACGCAATGCGCAAAGCGTCCAGACCAGAGTATTTTTCCAAAGTCCTCCAAGGAGCAATGTTGAGAAGATCCTTCATAAAGTTCAAAGCATCTTCAGGAACAGCCAGCGCACCTCTCTGACTGACGTGGATCGCGCGCCACCGTTGCAGCAAAATATGGATCATTGGTTATTCCAAGACTGAACGCTCCACATTTGACATAACAACGCAACGTTACTAGTTTCCATCTGACAGATGTTTGTCTTTATCCGTTTTGCGTAATAAAAGGTGCCAGCATGTGTGTGTGTGTGTGTGTGTGTGTGTGTGTGTGTGTGTGTGTGTGTGTGTGTGTGTGTGTGTGTGTGTGTGTGTTTTAGCCTAAACGAAAACGAGAAGCGCCCATTTTCTACGCTAATTAATCCATGTCATGTAAATGTTTCCAGTAATTCACAGCCGACCGGAGGGCTCCGTGTCCCAGACTGGTCAGCGCTCTACGCTTTTACGCACTGGAGAGGAGTGTGCGCTCTTTTTATCCATGGTCCTCCCCGCCCACACACACACACACACACACACACACACACACACACACACACACACACACAGAGTGAAAAGTACTGCGCCAACAACAGTAAACCAAAGCTGCTCTGGATAGAGAAGCTGTATTTTCTCTCCACACCGGTCGACTTTCATCCACAGGGATTCTCCAAAAGATCGCGCGCACTGAGGACGGACCTGCCTTGCACGGGCAGCGGTTAATGTGAACCAGCCGCACAGCTCATACCAGCCAAACCAGGTCCCTCCACTAACCTGGGCCTCGTAACAAGGCGAGGAAATTAGTTTATCTGCCTCTTCCCTCCCGTTTTTTCAACTGCAGTAATTCCGAGTTACAGGTCTCTTTGAAGTCTGGCAGGAAGAAACCTGAGAAGGGAGACAAAAATAGTCCTCGGTGCAGTTATTTGCAGCTTGATGGCGCATTGTGGCACCGAAAGAATCAGACAGCCTGGAGTATAATGCAAATGACAAGGACAAGAAGAAGGCCTTTTTCTCATCGAGCTGCCTGACTGGAGGGAAGACTCTTCTTCATTCTTCATTATAACACTGGAAAATAAACACATGGTCTGATGACAGTCCCTATTAAATTCTTCTTAACCACACATACATCAGGTCCTTTACTGAGCCTGATGTGTTGCTCCCCCTTCTGAGTTAGGAGAATCAGCGCCACCTCTTTTCAGGTTTATGGCTCTACTTCAAATACGGGAGGCTCAGAAAATTGGAATAGACGCACAGAATTGGATTAGTTTCCATAAATGTCTTTAATGCCATACAAATTGTTTACAGACCCGCCTGCTTGCTTTCCCCAGTGTGGAGAGCTGAAACAGAATCACTAACGAATGACATATGGGCCAATGATAATGATGTGTGTTACTCGTTTGTACTGACAGAGAATATGATTTTATGTTGAATGAGGAGCAGCCAGGATTGGTTACTCACACCAGCTCGTCACAGTCATCAGTTCTTCGTAATCTGACGTTTTGTCATCTGATGTTGACTGTTAAAGATTTGATCCCCTTTTCCACAGTCTCTCAATTCATATATCACCTAATCTCTATCTGTTGTACATTTGTCTTCGTTTACCCCTCGCTGTCTTTCCTTTCATCTCTTTGTCCTCTTGCTCTGCACTCCAACACCAGCTACAGTGTCTGGCAGGCCTCCACACAATAAAACCCAGAGGCGCTCCATCTTCTCTCATCTCACAGTTTCTCCTTTCGTCTCACTCCAATGGTGCAGTATATGCTAAGAATAGCTTTATAGGAGATTAGGGTAATGCAGTTTATGAGGGATTAGCTGTTATCTGGTGATGTTAGTAGCATACAGACATAGTTTCTGGCTGCTTTGGACACATTGAGAGTCAGTTCTGGCTCACATGGAAATGAGATTCCCATCTATTCACAGGGTGCAGGATGGAATGACCTGTTTGCATGTATATGTTTAAGGAGGAGGGACAATTGATAAAACATAGAGTCAAATCATCAATGTGGTCCAGCTGTGGTTTGGCTTTCACTGACGCAATCGGGCTGGTTATGGAAGCACTTCATCCTGTATCTGACTCTTGCATAGGCAGCAAAACTGCAGGATTCAGTAAATGTAACTCACTGAGGTTTGAGGTCAAGGTTTGCAGCAGAGCCATAAACCATTTTAAGAGCAGCCAGTACAAGTGCAAGTAAACTATATTTGGTTGCTCATTTTGCCTTCAAAATGCAAAA
The DNA here is from genome assembly GCF_039877785.1 of Chaetodon trifascialis. NCBI lineage: Eukaryota > Metazoa > Chordata > Actinopteri > Chaetodontiformes > Chaetodontidae > Chaetodon > Chaetodon trifascialis. Next base: position 25,020,381 of record NC_092058.1, on the reverse strand, counting down.
CACATTGCATTCTTAATTGACTAAATTCTAATTAAGGGTAATTTTTGGCGATACAGGAATGCAGAACCGCCCACATCCAATAAAGTGCTTGTTTAGAGCGTGAGCGTAAACAGCAGAATCCACACCACAGTTCTCAACATGTGTTACATTCCCAGTGGTGAGAGAAAAATGTCCACTTCTTTTTTGCCTTCTAGTTCCTTTCAGCAAATACATTCTCTAAATGTTCAGTATGTAACTTCCTCATGGCCCCCAGCTGTGAGAGGTCAAATACCAGCCAGGAAAGGTCACAAGGATCTCCTACCTGCCCCACCAATGCCTCTCTAATTGCTCCTCTTTCTCTCATTTACAGGGCTTAATGGGGGCTGGGGGTTAGTGAGCTGGGGTCAGAAGAACAGGGACTCCCCTTTCCCGCCCTTATAATCCTCAGTGTTTGTCCAGGCTTCTCATATCATGTGTGTGCTGAGCACAGTGTCAGTCCACGCTTTGCCATCTCCTTCTCCCTCCATGTCTTCTCTCAGTATTGGCTCTCTACACATCAGCTCATATGTTCTTCCAGCGATGACGAGGATTAAGCTGCTTCCTTACGTGACTTTACGACATTAAAGCCTCACAGGCCAGCATGATCAGGCCTTGGTTTGTTTATCCAAACAGTGCATCTTTTCATGTGGATTTGGAAACGATCAAGTTTCTGCCAGTCTCAATTCAAATGTGTCTCAGTTTGTTATGGTATTTTTGTTATGGATACAGCGGCACACACAGTAGGATCTCGTATGACGTTATCCACTAGCCACAAGAGCAACCAGTAAGTGCCATGGTTAATAGGGTATGCTTGAGTTAAGCACTGAGGTCAGAGTTAATGATCCTGTTGACTCTTTGAAGAAAGTCATAGCTTTTACAATAGTACACAGCACTGATGTCTGATATATGGATCCAAGAGAGACAGTTGCACTCTCAAATCATACGAGGGACCATTCTTAAGCACTTAACGCTGAAGCCTGTCAGTTGACACAGTTTGAAGTTTAAAGGTCAAGGTGATAGGTCAACCGCAAAAGTCTATAGTTCAAGTCCAATAAAACCAATAAACTCTATTTCTTTGGGCTAGTTTGAGTTGCTTCCATTAATCATCACTGTGAGCATGATAATTGGTGTGGACAGCTTACAAAGAAAGTGTCCTCACTGCTGATGTTTGCTATGATCCTCATGTCATGGAGGGCTTTTTAATAACCCTCAAAGAGACAGTTTAAAGTTAATCTGTTAACATGTGCACACACACCCCCACCTCATGTGTGAGTATGTGCTAGCATGATAGGTTTAGATTGCATGTTGCCTCTCTGCTCTTTGATGTGAGAGGATGAATGATGCAGATTAAACTGTCAGACCAGAAACTGATAGAAGCCATATGAGGCAGGATGACAAACTAAGGCCTCTGTGAAGCGCTCGGGCTGCTTGCCAAACCAATAATGTGTGCATCTGTGAGTGTGTGTGTGTGTGTGGATTTGTGTGTATTTATTCATGGAAGAGTTATGGTCATATAATCTCACATATGTGTATGTGACAGGGAAATATGTGGAGTCATTTATTATTTAATTCTTAACAAGGTGGGATGAATGGCTTCAGCTGAGCGGCGATGACATATTTATAGCTGAAACTTCTGTTTAATATTGGACAAGAAATTAACCCCTCACCCACAACGCACTTTCAACCACACACTCATACTACAGGACCTGCCAGTCTTGTGACCCTATCTGACTTCTTTATGTCTGTTTATGATGTTATCAACTAAAAAAGCTCAAGATTTACTTTTGTGCATCACCGACTCACTTACATAAACACATTGTCACTCTGACACACAAGCACATGCACAGGCACTACTTCTTGATAACTCTTTCTTGGCTTTCCATCGCCCACCCACATAAACAAACTGGAATGCCAGCACACACATTGGTTTTCTCCCACAAAAACACACACAGACATGTGTTACAGATTCCACTCACTGCTTTCTTATTCTTCCAGCTCATATTGGCACACCCACTTAAATAAAGCATGGGCTCTTGGCTTACATAACAAACTGTCTCAAAGAACTTCAACGGATTCAAAGGAACTGGAGTCTGGCACTTTAAAAAGTGACATAAAAAAGGGTGAACAGCTTACCAGCATCACGTGTGGTTGGGGCAGAGGTCAGCGTGGTGAGGCTGGCATAAATATTGGACACTGATTGGAGGTCACTCAGATGTAGGACGTCAAAAAACATAATATTTATGCTCACATGAAAACAAACAGTTTCAGTTCTTCATCACTGAGATTCTTCCACTCAGTTGAATATTTTTATGACCAGTGCTGTCTGACTTTGGTTCCCCTCCTAAAAGTCACACTGAGAAATGGAGCAAATGAGAGAAAAAATCAAATGCAGCTGTTTGAGGTCCTCGGCCACAGGTTGTGGGTTCCAGTCTGTCTCTCATGTCTGGCCACTTTGCTGCTTTGAGGCCCTTCTTCATCTCATTAAAAAAGTCTTTATTGGCATGCCAGGAGTCCACCTGTGAGTCACCCAAGCCATGACGGCAACTTCAATGTATAGCCAGGCGCAAGAGTCACAGTTAAACAACAGCACCTCACATGACCGGACAAAGTCAAAAATTAAGTCTGCATGGAGGCGACCTCATACGTGTGTTTCCAGTGTCTGCTTTGCTCTTGTAAAAGGCGCTGCCTCAAAACACCGCGGTGTTAACGTGACATTTGCTGCCCCCATGGTGGTTCTGTTTCATCTATGAACTGACACCAGTGACATTCATTGACCACAGTGTTGTTGTCACTCGGATCAGATACCCTTTAAAAGAGAAAAAGTGCTTTGAAAATGGGGTGCAGTTATGGGTATTAGGTTGTAACTGGTTGGTGTAAATGATTCTTACAGTGTGTTCAAGAGTTGTATTTGTTCCTAGCTCCATAGTGTCAATTTGTAAATCAGGAGGAAGACTTCATAGCCCAGTGGCAAATGCTCCCTGCATGCTTTTCTTATGACATAACTAAGCAAAATTACAATCTATTCTCAAGAAAGCCAATTGAGATTTTATTGGAAACTGCAGCCTGTCTTTGTGTTTCCATTCCTGTGTGCAAATGCAAAAACAAAATCGCACTGCAAGTTCAGGGTGTGTCCACATTTGTGGTTGGATTGTGGGTTTCTGCAGGAGAAAAGAGGTATGTGGGAATATGTGGACTGCTAAGCCCCCTGGCTTGCCCAACAATGTGACAGTAAGGGGGCTCTAGCCAGTGTTTGATGCTATCAGCCAACATCTGGCACTCAGGAGGAGCTAAAGTTAGCAACACATGCTGATGTCATTAGCGTAAAATAGGAGTTATATTCACAAAGGCATGACCCTCACAACATCCCAATACTGTAAAAGCAGGAGAGAGGGAGGAAGAGGAGTGAATGAATGACATGAGGATTTTAGGATGAAGAGGGGAGAGGATGGATTATACATCTGGGATGATTATGGAAGGGAGTGATATTGATGTTCTTAAACGATTGATGTTGAGCCAGATCTTTCATGTCAGCATATATCTGCTGCTGGACTGTGTGAGAGAGAAGTGGGAAATATACGAGTACAGGGTGGATCAAAGCTGTAACAAAGCTTGTTAGGCTTTAATCAGTTCCAATCACCCAGAGCCACTGGCCACATCTGTCCAATCAAGTCCCTTCAGCATGGTGGGTCCTGGCTGCAGAGATGACTATAGCACTGCCAACCAAACATTGGTTGGCGACTGTTTTGAGGACCACCATCTCATCAGAGACTTGTGGTTCTCGTGAGGTTTTCTTTGGAACCTCTCCGGCCCGGATCTCCTCACTCATTTAATCAATACCATTAGACATGTGCTAATAATTAATAGACAGCTGTGGTCAGGATGCTTTGACCGCTGAGGCCACTCTGATATGATAATGTCATCATTAGATGTGGGTTATTTAGACCCTTGGGGAAGTCTTTCATTTGGTTTGGGCTCCCTCTTTGAATGAGCTCATTGCTTTGAGACTGAGCTCCATTGAGAAGAAGGCAATGAAGCGGAAGGCCTCTTACCAAACATTTCAACAGGCCAATCTAGAGTAACAACCGCTGCACAGAATTGGAATATCCATAGCATCCATATCAAGTCACTCTGTGTATTTGACCTTTGTACTTTGGTTCCACTGGACTGGTTCACAAAGCTGAGTACAGTGATGTTCAGTCACCTCTGAGCCCCTGCCCCCATGATCCCAGCCACAGGCTCCTTTTCATGCAGACTGCACGTCTTCAGCTATTCTCTGGTCCCCTCTTGACCTTAATTTATCCCTATCTGTGTGGCAGCATGTCCTGTGAAAGCAACACGTGAGGGCTCAGACGCATGAGACATTTGTGCTTGGCTACCCAATCTCAGGCTGCACTGATGAGTTTCAACTGAAGAGGCCATGGGAAGGAGCAGGGGCCGCAGTGCATGATGCATGTGATCTGCCATGGGAAACAGATGAGGTTATGATGCCCTTGTGACCCAGGAGTGTGGTGATCGCACGGGTCAGTGGGGTTTTCCCCCTTGTGGACGCATTGAAGCTGTCATGTCATGGGTGTAAGGAAAAGATGGAGGAAATTTGCACACAGGAAAGTGTGCATTCCAATCAAATTCCATTAGCTTATCATTACTGCCATTACCATCACTATCTTCAGAACAGTGTCAAATGACATTTCTGTGGTGGTTATGTACATTTACTCAAGGTTTTGAGTACCAATCTCACACACACACACACACACACACACACACACACACACACACACACACACACACACACACACACACACACACACACACACACACACACACACACACACACACAGTATGTATATGTATTCTGCTGCTTTCAGATTCACAGCTGCTTATCCAACAGTTATTCATCTGTTTGCATTAGATCGATTTTGGGAGTGGTTTGGCTGAGAAATGGTCCTACTCAATGAAAAACAATACAGAAAACAGTGATTTTTCAAACTCACAATTTACTCATGAATGTCTCCATCTATTTAATACTACACTTTAATCACGTCGTCCATCCTGCCTGGCCTTCTTATTTCACTCCATGTTTTTCTTCCCTTGCCAGATAGAAGAGAAGTGTGAAGATCTTTCACTTAAGCAACACTAAATAAAAAGACTGATAAAATCTTTAGGTATGTAACAGCAAAATGTGGCATTTTTTAGGTACAAAAGTTATTATTGATATTATTATGCAGCAAAATAGCTCATACACGAACTATTTCATATAACCTAATGATTACTGATGAATGACTGTTTAAAAACATTTCCATGGTGTAGCTGATGGAGTTATAGGCTATTATGAGCCAAAATGAACAGGTGTTGGGTAGTTTCATCCATAACGTTACATTCCTGCGTTACGTTCCTTCCCTTCTTCCATCCTGTCCCCGTCTTTTTGTCCTTTTCTTTTCGTTGCTTTGCGTTTGTGTTCATAGAAGAGCTATTTAAAAAGCTCTCTTTGGTGAAATGTGTTTCAGACTGTCACAGAGCATCAATGTTGCCGCTCTGCTCTCTGCCGCACGGGCGGTGCGACGTGTCTCCATGACAACCGTTGCCGCGTCCAACACTTGATTGCCGATAGTTAACTTCCACAAGGAAGCTGAGATTTCAAAGTTCAGCTCGCCAATATTTGACATTTGGACCGCTACAACTGGTAGTTAAGTTTAAACAAGGTATGTCAAAATTCGTGTTTTCTGCTTTTTAAAAAACGGATGAGCAAACATTACGTACTTGTTAGTTTAACGGGACCCTTTTCAGACAAGTGCTTTGGAATGAGTTAAATGTTGTTTGCTAGCTAACGGTCGCTAACTAACTAGCTTAACCTACGGTTTTGTAGCCTGTATTTGGGGAGCTCATTCTGCAGGATTAGTTGTTGTCGGCAGGAGCGGGTGGATGTTTCTAATTTCCTGTTCCTTTTTGAAATATAAGACAGTGAAGTTGAACGCTCCTGGATCAGACACATACATTTTCATCTACATTTTTCATGTGACGTTAACGCCAGCTAAAGCATGTTGAGGCAGTAGTCAAAACAGTCCAGGTTACTTTACGTAGGAAGCAGGATTGAATCCAAGATTCATTTTTACACACATAAACCGTTTTTTGTTGTTGTTTTTTTTCTGCTAGAAGATGGAAGGGAAAATTTTCCCTGGTTTTGGTGTACTGGTGCCTCACCCCCCCAGCAAACCTCCAGATCCCAAACCTCCAGCTCTGAGTCACAAGTGCAAACTCCCTCCAATCAGAAAATGCTCTGTGAATCAAGAAAGGGGCATCTACTCAGAACTGATCACACCAGTCAAGTTCCAGGTAAAAGCACTCATGCAAACCAGAAGTCTTCAAAGTCTGATGGCCATTCTATCTATCTATCTATCTATCTATCTATCTATCTATCTATCTATCTATCTATCTATCTATCTATCTATCTATCTATCTATCTATGTGTATATACATACATACATACATACATACACGCACACACACACACACACACACACACACACACACACACACACACACACACACACACACACACACACACACACACACATACATACTTTTTTTTTTTTAAACAAAATACTGAGCTTCTGTAATGCTCTGACCCAAACAAAGAGTAACTGTTTATTGATTAGTCTTGTACAGTGGGACATGAAATCCAGCAAAGGTCACAGGGCCAATCCATCCTCGAGGTCAGGGATGTCAACATAACAAAAGGTGAGATTCTGTACTACATGACATTTTTAGGCATGTGAGCGTTTTAAGTCTTCATTTGTGATATGCCAGCTATACATTTATAAGAAGAGCATATTGTGCTCCTCTAAAATACAACATTTTATATGCCATGTGTAAAATCTTTGTCCTCCTGTGCTGTTTTCCTAGGTACAGCCTTCAAGACTCCATCTGACCGGTGTAAACTTGTTGAAAAGGCTGTGAGCCCTGGACCTGCCTCACAGCTATCACAAACGTCTTACTTCTGCCGAGGTGGAGATACACCCAAGGTCCAGATGCCCTACCAAACCATTCCTGGCCAGATCCCCCGCAAATTAAAGATAGAGAGGTGTGTACTGTCTGCGTGCACTGTGTAAGCAAGGCAGAAAAGGACACTTCATCTAGTGCTGTGGAGCTTTCTTTTCTTTGCATTTACTGTAGTGAGTGTATTCTACATACTGTAAGGCCAGATTCACTGCTCACATATGAGTAAGACATAAGTTCATATCAAGTAATTATTAAGTCATTTTCTCTTACTGTACATTGCTTGGTTTAGTGAGGTCGATAAATTGGTTTATTTTAACTCCCTGCTGTTAAGACTGACATAATGTTTTCTTATAGATGTCGAAGGGAATACTTGAGTTTAAACTTTGAACAGCTCCTGGCAGAAAAAGGCATACACTCTAATCTCCTAATACCAAGACATCAGAGCAGTAGTGATGAGCCTGTGACTACACCAGACAATCCTGTGTCACCCTATCTTCCTCTGGAGGTGAGTGTGCTGCTGCTGCTGCTGCTGCTGCAATCTTTTCTGTGCTATTTGGGTTCCTAATTACCATGACATCCCATATTTTGGGGGCATGGCACCTCATCTTTCCTGTGTGTCTCCCTTAGATATTTGACAATGAGGAATATGACTGTCTGACACCAGAAGACTGGCTTGCCTTGGGTTATGCTGAACGATCACCTGAACGAAGACCTCTTCCTGCAAAAGCCCTGCTGCCTACAGATGACAAGATTCCTTCTGGTAAAATGTCCTCAATATACTATAAATATACTACTGTATGTAAACAGTAGATAGACATTCTTTCTGTTCTTTGATGGTTACTCTCTTTTTTCACTTTCGAAGAGGACCCAAAAAGCTCCTCCCTGGAGTACAGCTGGCATTTAGTTGGGGTTCTTGACTATAGTAAGGAGAAATGCCAGTACCAGGTACAGAAGGTTCACCAAAACACCAGCCTGACGGATGAAGAAGGAAATACTATTCTAAATGAAGAACACAAAAAGAGTAAATCTCCTGGTTTGTTTTTATGTCTTTGCACTTTGATGACACAGTATTGTTTCCTTTTGAGGCTGTCACCCTCTGTTTGTCACACTGACCAAGCATGCCTTCCATCTCGCTCTGTTTACTCAGGGGTGAACACTGTGCTAGTAGGTACCAAGTACTGGGTACCCAGGATCAGACTGTTATTCAATGCTGAGGACCCACGTGTCTTTGTTGAATGGATCCAGTTTGCCCTGCAATGGAGGGAGAACACAGAGGCTCTGCTTCTGTACCACTTGTCTGTGGACTGCATGCCCATCTGGAGGGGAACACCATCTCTTGACACCCACAGTCTCCAGCGTATCAAAAAACGTGCCCTTTCAGCCCCTGGGCTCAGGCTGAAAATGTGAGTATTGTCAGTGTCATATTAATGCTGCCATGTTTCCTATTTATAGTAGATCCCTCTGTGCTGAAATGTTAACTAATAGGGTGAATATTATGCTTGCAGTTTGGAGAAGTGTATAGCGGACTTGGAGAAGGAGGTCAAACTGGAATATGAACGTACTATGAACCGCATGAGCTTTGACAAAGTAGTGATGAGCCACCCAGAGGAGTTTTCACACATCACATTGCCACAGAAGGATCCTGAGTGTGTACCGCAAAAAGGTAAATCAGTTCGCTTTGTATAAGTCAATGGGGTCAAGATTCTGGAAATATATTGCCACCCAATACCTGACATTCACCGTCAGAATCTAAACACTGGTTTGTTTTGTGTACAGGGTGCGTTCCAGTTCCTCACTTTGCCTTTCAGAAGAACCGAGGTGCCTTTGTCTTCCGTTCATTGCTAACGAAACCAGAAGTGATCTGTGTCCTATCTGAAATATGGTCTGAGTGTAACAAAGTAGTAACGATGAGGCTGTTCAATGTCACCTCCATCAAACCACTGCGACTCGATGAGTTTGAATTCATTCAGACTCAAATGCATACTCAGGTATTGTAGTATTTGGTCTAGTATTTAGTCTTTTTTTCTTCTGTCAGTACTTGGCTATGACTTCAAAGTAGCTTTCATTTCTTCAATGAATGAATTTGAATGCTTGGTTTGATTTTCTGGTAATCACTTGTGGGTCATTAGAGTGGGTCATAAGAGCAATTATGGCTTATTTATGGTCAAACCATTTCCAAAAGATTAACAACAACAACAACAACTCTTGTTTTATTTTAAATCACTATGTTACAGGTAAAAAAAAAATCAAATCCCATTCATTTACATTTAACCATGCATAAATTTTGTTGCTAATGTTGACTGGGAATTACCATAAATACAAACCCTGCTGAAAGAGAAAGATACCTGAATTTCATATAGATATAAAGCAGCAAATCTTTTCCTCCCTCTCCAGATAAGTTTTTTTCTTAGGGACACGTGGATGGTCACACTGAGCAACAGCTTCCGTTCCAACTTGCAGAGTATTGGTACTGGCACGTACAACGTGAATGAGTCCAGCTGGGAGATGTACAAGATCTCGAAGCTGTACAGGCTGATGGTTATGGTGCGCTTCATCCTGCAGGACACTCTGCGCTTCCTCGTGCAGAATTCGCTGATCAGTCTGACTCAGCTGCTGGTGGACGCCTGCCACAGTGTGTTGACATGTCCTCAGGACCTGGTCTGGGGGAACAGCCTCATCACCAGCCCCTACAAGTAGGATAACATGCACTTGCACATGGGCACACATGGGCACACACGGGCACACATTTACATTTATATAAACATCTTCACACAATGTTGTACTGATATGCATCTGTATTTTTTCATTGTGTAATGATATCTTGGAGTCAGTTATACATTATTTACTCTGTTCAGTTTTAATAAATGTTTGACAATGAATGTAACATAATCTATTTCTGTGCTAAATTTTTATTATCATGTTGGTAATATTACTCCATTCTCCACAACTAGACCAAAGAAGAACCCTCTGTTCCTGGTGGACTTAGTTCTGGATCAGACAGGGGTTCATTACAGCACTCCTCTGGAGAATTTTGAGACGTCTATCGTCAACCTGTTTGATAAGGGCATTATGACCACGTACAATGTACCACAGCTTGATAAGGTAAAAAGTCTGCAATCACAGAGCATTGAATTACAAAATGGAAATGCGAGGATTTAAACCTTGTTCATGATGGATGATGATGATGACAAGAATTCTCTAAGTGACCGTGATTTAACCGTTTGTTGTCCATGCCAGTTTGTGATGCACAAGTTGTTCATCGGTGGCAATCCGCTGCTCGAGTCAGTGAATTTGTGGGAACCAGAAGTGACTGAGCTGAGAGAGAAGGCCTGTAATGCTCTGACACAAGCAGTCATACCTCTCAGGGCTTATGCTGCTGAATATGAGAAACACTTAGAGCTACACAACTTGGACATAGAAACCTTTCTCAAGTAAGTCTGCTCAGAATTACTTATGCAAGTTCTCCCACGAATTTAAGCACACGGGTCAGTCAGATTTATGGTTCATCCAGCATGCTTTCCTCATTAAATGGAGTCATTTATATTCTTCTCTGCCAGATCTCATACATATGCAGAACAGACATCCCAAGAAGTGAAGAAAGAGGTGGAACGACATCTCAAGGACAAGGAAAGGCTCGAACACTCCCTGCCATCCTCGATTGTCATTGGTCCATTTAATGTCCGTGTGGAAGCTGTACGTCAGGCTCTCTCCAACAAATGCAAGGCTTTAGCTAATGCAATACTGGAGCACCTTATTCTGAAGCTGCGCAAGCAGGTTGATGATGTAAGTTGTGTTTAGAGGCCAGAAAACAAGTACTTCATGATACAGTATGTGTTACTATAATACAGTATATAATACTATACTATGTTCAACAGTGTATAGTACTATATGGGTATTATGTATTTAAGTGCTGTGATCTCTTTTTGCACACAGGACCTGCATTTCCTTCAGCTTAAGAACCAGGTTTCCTTTCCTTTTTAAGTTGCATTTTAAGTTTTTTATCTTGTGTATGTGTGTGTATGTGTGTGTGTAGGCATGTGAAGAGTTCATTGTTATGAGTAGAAGGCTGTCTGAGAAGCCCAACAGCATTGAGGAGTTGACTGAAAAGAGGGAATGGATGAAGCAAATCCCAGAACAGATCAAGAGTTACAAGGTGCGCACTGAAGGCATGAACCAGCTATTTCTGTGATGTGTCATATGAAGGGTTACTTCATCAATAAATCTAATTCTTTTTCTGATCTGTCCATAACAGGAACTCATTGACATGACTCTGTCAGACTATGAGCTAATAGAAGAATTTTGCTGCTGTCTTTCAGATGAGGATGTGAATAAAAAGTAAGTGTAAAACCATCATACTAATTTTTGGAAAATTAATCAGAATTGTAATTTGTATGTTCTCATGTGGGATGAAGAGTAATACATCGTCATATAGTGATTTCTATAGTTTGTTTCTCTGTGCAGGTGGAGAGCTATTGGATGGCCTCACAGGATATTCAGCCAGATGGAAGCAGTAGCCGTCCAGCATTTGGAAGATGAGGAGCGCTTCCATAAGATTCAGCTGGTCGATCAGAACAACTTTGAGGATCAACTAGACTCTCTACAGGTCAGCTGAACCAACTAGGTTTTTTAATTCAACTGAAACTCACCAAATTATTTCAGATGAATTTCCACAAATGAGAAATGAGAAGAAAATAAGAAAATACCAGCAGGTGTCTCTGCAGATGAATACACCACCATGCACTTCGAGTGGGTCATAAGTGATAATTTAGAAGGATTACTTTCGCATGATTCTGTACATTGTTTTTGAGGAAAATCCTGCATATTATACCTTTAATGGTCTTTTCTATTATTCAGGTTAAGCAAAGTAAGTTGATGCCATTTGGTTCTAAATCGTCACAATTGTGTTTATAGATGCTGGTTGCTGGGTTTGCGGCCCATGCAGACATTGATCATGCCCATGAGGTGGCCAACGAGATGAGGCGTACAAGCAAGCAGCTTAAGGAGTGCCAGACAATGGCTCAAACCTACAACACCAGAGAACGCCTGTTTGGCATTCCTGTCACAAATGTAAGAGAATCCGTCAAGCAAAATTATGTCTAGATGCATTTTGTCATTCCAGGTGCCAGATCACCCCCCTTTGTTTAGAGCTGTTAAACAAACTGGAGAGGAATATAAATTTGTCAGTGAAATGTAAATGTATATTACAGTATGACCATCTGCAGAAGTTGGTAAAGGACTTCCAGCCTTATAAAGACCTATGGACCACTGCCTCTGATTGGCTGCGTTGGCATGAGGGCTGGCTCAGTGACCCACTGTCTTCTATCGACCCTGAGCAACTTGAGCGTCAGGTCACAGATGCCCACAAGACCATTCACAAATGTATTAAACAGTTCAAGGACATTCCTGGTAGGCGACACGACTGTATTTCACACTTGACAAAGGGAAGTGTGATTGTTAATGTGGCTAACATTTTTTTTTCTTGGCCTGTTTTCTTTGACACTAGACTGCCAGATGGTGGCAACTGTCATCCGTGGCAAGATTGAGGACTTCCGACCTTACATCCCTCTGATTCAGGGCCTGAGAAACCCTGGGATGAGGAGCCGCCACTGGGAGATGCTCTCAGAGCGCATTCAGATGAAAGTCAAGCCCAAAGCCAACCTGACCTTCTCCCGCTGCCTGGAGCTTGGCCTACAGAACCACGTCAATGACATAGCTCATGTGGCTGAGGTGGCTGGGAAGGAGTACACCATTGAACAGGTACATCTGAACAAGTGTCATACTCTAGATGAAGTGCTTTATGAAGTTTTAGGTTGTGTATTGTGTAGGATGTGTGATGAATTCAGTGTCAGTGGAAGTGCAAAGTTTGGAAAGAATATGAGCACATTTTTATCCACTTAGTGAGCAAAATAAAAAAATAAAATTGGTGGCTGCTCCTTTTTTTTTTTTTTACACTTTCTCACTCAGGCCCTGGAAAAAATGGAGCAAGAGTGGTCAGTAGTAGACTTTGACGTGTTGCCCTACAAGGAGACAGGCACCTACATCCTTAAGAGCCCAGATGAAGCGTCCCAGTTGCTGGATGACCACATTGTCATGACGCAGAGCATGTCCTTCTCTCCCTTCAAAAAAACCTTTGAGGGACGCATCAACACCTGGGAGAGCAAGCTGCGAATGACTCAAGTACAGACACACACACACACACACACACACACACACACACACACACACACACACACACACACACACACACACACACACACTCACACACACACACACACATACACACACACACACACACACACACACACACACACACACACTTAAGGTCTTGTGTCTTGTACTATTACAGTGTAGTGTCTAATGCTGTACTGATGCCCTCTTCTGGTGCTTGCAGGATGTTCTGGAGGAATGGCTGACGTGCCAGCGCTCTTGGCTCTACTTGGAGCCCATCTTCAGCTCTGATGATATCAACCAGCAGCTGCCTGTGGAAGGAAAAAGATACCAGCAAATGGAACAGACATGGAGGAGAGTCATGAAAAGTGCCTTTAATAATCGAAAGGTCAAAGCTTCCACAACACTTTGCGTTTAAGGAGAAAGGATTTGTTTTTATACAGAGATGATTGTAGACCTAGATGACGCTGCTCATGTTTGCTGTAAACTGTAAATGTGTGTTTCTGCATTCATCTCTAGGTGATTGAGCTGTGTTCAGACGCTCGTCTACTAGGCAAACTGAAAGAGAGCAACACCCTCTTGGAACAGGTGCAGAAAGGTCTCAGTGAGTACTTGGAGACAAAACGAGGGTCCTTCCCCAGGTGAGCCTCACTGAGTGTCCTGAAATTCTCCTTGCTCTCAATTTATGTTGTGTTAATGTTAAACAGATGTATCAGTCTTTTGATTCCACATATCATTCTCTGTAGAGGGCATGCTTTGCTGTCACTTTTTTTTTTGTTTTGCTTTGGTTACTATAAATGGGGGAAGCTATGATACTAAAAGGAAAACAAATATCTTGAAAAAGTACAGCTACTTGAATCAACAATGATATGTCAGTGGTCTGTGGTCGATTTGTGCCCAGAAACGAGTTTCCATGCTAAATGATGACACGCTGTTGATTACACAGACTTTTGCAGTGTACTGTACAGTGAATATTTGTTTGTAGGTTTTACTTCCTGTCAGATGATGAGCTCCTGGAGATTCTGTCCCAGACCAAAGATCCTACAGCTGTACAACCACACCTGCGCAAGTGCTTTGAGAACATTGCACGGGTTTGTTCTCTGCTCATTACTCTGCTCATATATTACTAAATGTACAACATGCAAACCACACTCAACTGAGACTTCTTTTGGTTCTCAGCTTCAATTCCAGTCAGATCTACAGATCACGCATATGTACTCTGGAGAGGGGGAGGAAGTGAAGCTGTTCCTGCCAGTGTGGCCTACTGGAAATGTGGAGGACTGGCTCAGGGATGTCGAGAAGTCTATGAAGACGACACTGAGGGATAATATTGACCGTTCACTCAAAATCTACCCTGAGGTCTCTCACTTGATCTTTTTGTTGTTTTCTACTCTTGTAGGTGAGGCATGTTGAAGCTGTCCAGTTTTGTAAGATCTGTGTGCTCTGTGTTCTCTTGACCCCTCAGCAACCTCGTGTAGAGTGGGTGTTATCGTGGCCCGGTCAAGTGGTGATAGCTGGCTGCCAGGTCTTCTGGACTGAGGAGGTGTCTGAGGCCTTGGAGCAGGGAGACTTGGCCAACCGCCTTTATCCTCAACTACAGACACAAGTATGCTCTTCGTGTTAAATTCACCAATATTCAGCCTAAATGACTAGAAATATCCTTATTGTGTGAAAAATACATGTATTTTTAATTGCTCATTGTGCACACGACAGGATACTTTATGCTTAACATGTTCTCTTGCCTCATAGCAAGAAGGTCGCCTGGTCGAATCCCAGGTCGGGCCTTTCTGTGTGAAGTTTGCATGTTCTTCCCGTGCATGCGTGGGTTCTCTCTGGGCACTCCGGCTTCCTCCCACAGACCAAAAACATGCTCATTAGGTTAATTGGTGACTCTAAATTGCCCCTACGTGTGAGTGTGAGTGTGAATGGTTGTTTGTGTATATATGTTGCCCTGTGATCGCCTGCCGACCGGTCCAGGGTGTACCCCGCCTCCCGCCCGTTGACAGCCGAGATAGGCTGTAGCCCCCCCACGACCCGAAAGGGATAAGCGGCATAGAAAATGGATGGATGGATGGATGTTCTCTGTCGTTTCTGAAGCTGGATGACTTGGTGCAGCTAGTGAGAGGACGTCTGTCTAGGATGCAGCGAGCTGTGCTGTCAGCCCTTATCGTCATAGAGGTCCATGCTAAGGATGTTGCAGCCAAACTGGTGGAGCAGAAGGTGTCAAGCATCAATGACTTTGAGTGGATCAGCCAGCTCAGGTTATCTATTTGTCTTGTAGTTCTGTAATTGTTCTGCTTGCTGTCACTCCTCATGTTGGAGTCCACTGTATACTTTCTGCAACAGCTCTGGCCACAGAATAAGTGTGATACTCTTCTGATGCTGTTTATAGATATTACTGGGCAAAAGAAGACTTGTACGTCCGTGCAGTGAATGCAGAGTTTTTGTATGGATATGAGTACCTTGGTAACTCTGGACGTCTGGTCATCACTCCACTTACAGACAGGTAGTTGTTAAGTCTAATGTTTTTCACTTTCCTGAATGTCATAGACTCTTTTGAATCCACCTGTCTCTGCCTCTTTCAGATGCTACCTAACCCTAACAGGAGCTCTACACCTGAAGTTTGGAGGGGCTCCTGCAGGTCCAGCAGGAACAGGAAAGACAGAAACCACTAAAGATCTGGGAAAGGCTCTGGCTATCCAGACGGTTGTTTTCAACTGCTCTGATCAGCTGGACTTCATTGCTATGGGCAAGTTTCTCAAAGGACTGGCCAGGTGAGAGGCAGTTTGTATAGTGTGATAGAATGTTGGTTTTTCTGTTAAATTTTCCAAATTGTCCATCAGTCACATTCATTTTGCTGTTTTGTCTTGTCTTCCATTTTGCAGCTCTGGGGCCTGGGCATGCTTTGACGAGTTTAATCGTATTGATGTGGAAGTGCTGTCTGTGGTGGCCCAACAGATCACCACTATACAAAAGGCCCAACAGCAAAGAGTGAGAGGCTGATTCATTGGAAATCCACATGCTGGTGTCTACTGTACTTATCCACAGAATGCTACATTTTATGTCAAAATCTTGTTGTTTTTTCCACCATACAGAGTTAACGTTAATGATGCCAGTCATTTAAATTCTGAAAGTGTCTTGCTGTTCATAAAATTTAGAATCAACTTTTAGTTTTAACTGAGTACTTTTCTGTTATGAAGTTTCAAAATGTATATACCAGTATTGTTTTTACATAAGCAGAATTTTATTTTCATTTGCCACCTCTGCATTCCACACATATGTCTAAAATAATGTACGTGTGTGTATGTTGCGTCTTTAGGCAGAGCGGTTTGTGTTCGAGGGGACGGAGATCCCTCTTGTCCCATCTTGTGCTGTATTCATCACTATGAATCCTGGTTACGCTGGACGCACTGAACTGCCTGACAATCTGAAGGTTTGAAATGATGATTGAATTTGAATTAACTGCATAACACTGAGGATAAGCAGACGGCGTACAGCAAACGAGATGATATCTTCTACAGGCCCTGTTCCGTCCTGTGGCCATGATGGTACCTGACTATGCTATGATAGCTGAGATCTCATTGTACTCATTTGGCTTCAGTGATGCCAAAGTCCTCTCCAAGAAGATCACCACCACCTTCAAGCTGTCCTCTGAACAGCTTAGCTCTCAGGTACTGCATGGATTGAGAGGAGGTCAGAATTAGAATCAGTTTAATCTCTATGTACATTTCTTTGTCCGGGATGTTGGTATATGTATGTGATATTGAAAAACGGTTCAAACTAAGGTGCATTTTTGCATGCATATTGTGACAGACATTATTTTTTTGTGTTGTAATTTGACAGCATTATAGAATATTGGCATATAACGCATAGTGACAAGGGATGGTTATATATGTGCATGTGTTTGCACTGGATATGTAAGAATATCAAAGATTGAAACTTGTGCTGACTTATTCTCTTGTTCACATGAAGGACCATTATGATTTTGGTATGAGAGCTGTGAAGACTGTGATCTCTGCTGCTGGAAACCTGAAGAGAGAAAATCCCAACATGAATGAGGTGAGAAATGTTTCTTTTATCTACCATGGGACTGAAGAAAACATGACAGACATTTTGACACACCTTTTTCTCTTGCAATGTCACTGTCTCCCAGGAGTTGATCTGTCTGCGGGCCATTCAAGATGTCAATGTACCAAAGTTTTTACAGGACGACCTGAAGCTCTTCAACGGCATTGTGTCCGATCTTTTCCCAAAGACGAAACAGGAGCCGATCAACTATGGCACTCTTGAGGAGGCCATACGTGACGTCTGCGTCAAGAAGAACCTCAAAGATGTGGATGGTTAGTGTGTCTGGAAGCATGTTTTCAGATATGCAGTCATGTATTTTTAGGATTGAGTTCATGAGAGTATTGTGGTGATTGCAGGATATATTAGTAAGTGTATTCAGCTGTATGAGACCACTGTGGTGAGACATGGCCTGATGTTGGTAGGACCGTCTGGATCAGGTAAAACCAAGGTGAGTCTTTGACTTGTTGATAAATTGTTTACAGTTTTATTCATAGTTTCCAAAGTTGACAGTGATTTTTGCTTTGCAGCGTACAATCCTGTATGTATATGTGTGTGTTAGTGTTATGAGATATTAGGTGCAGCAATAACAGCTCTGAAGGGCCAGCCCTCTGTGAGTGGTGGTGTGTATGAGGCAGTTCAGATTTATGTCCTCAACCCCAAGTCTATCACCATGGGACAGCTCTATGGGGAATATGACTTGCTCACACACGAGTGGTAAGACATGCTTTGTTCTACACAGACTACAGAACAAACAAAAACGTCTGGCTATACACACACACACACTTTGCCTTTTTCTTTATCTCTATAGGACAGACGGTATCCTCTCATCGCTTATCCGTGGAGGTGCAGCATCCATGGACAAAGAGAACAAATGGTACATGTTTGATGGGCCAGTGGATGCTGTTTGGATTGAGAACATGAACACTGTGCTGGATGACAACAAGAAACTGTGCCTTAGCTCTGGGGAAATCATGAAGCTCACTGATGTAAGCTTGACTTTTCACAGACTTCATTTTTGTCCCTGTGTCATCTTCTGTCCAATGCGCATTCAGACGTTGTGTGTCCTCCTCCTGCAGGTGATGACCATGATGTTTGAGGTGCAAGACTTGGCAGTAGCATCTCCAGCCACAGTGTCTCGCTGTGGTATGGTCTACCTGGAGCCCAGTATTCTGGGCCTCGTCCCATTTACAGAGTGCTGGCTAAAGCGGGTCCCTGAAGCCCTGAAACTGTACACGGAGCAGCTGGACTCCCTGTTTGCTAGGTTTCTGCAGGTGAGAGTGGGGAGGTGCAACCGAGAAACCAGTGGGCAATGTTATGATAGTACAAACAAGGTGCTGCTTTTGTTTTAATTTTTTTGTATTTGCACACAGGACTCCATCACATTTGTCCGTACATCAGTAAAGGAGGTCATCACATCCCTGGACAACAACCTTACCTGTAGTCTGCTTAAACTTATGGACTGCTTCTTTAACCCCTTTGACATTAAAGAGGTGTGTTCAGTCTATCTGTGTTCAACTAAACCCAATTAAATTCATTTATATGGATTTTTGTACAAATATGCTGTTTTAAGCAGCTAGAACATTTGGAACAGTTTCAGCTGGACTTATTTAGTACTATAGGAAAGCTGTACAAGCTACTTTAAAACACGAGATTCTCTTTAAAACTCCAATGTTGTTATTATTATTATTATTATTATTATTATTATATATGTTATTATTAAAGACAACAGCGATGTCATGTGTAATGTAATGCTCAAGAAGTTGATTGTGGTCCCCTCACCAATCCTTTATTGTCTTGCAGCGTGAGAGGCCACCTCCCCAAAAGAAACTGGACCGTCTGCAGGAGCTGATTGAGCCCTGGTTCTTTTTCTCTCTGGTGTGGAGTGTCGGCAGCACAGGAGACGCAGCCAGCTGTAAGCGCTTCAGTGCTTGGCTGAAGAATAAGATGGCAGAAGAAAAGGTCATATCAGCATCCCTGCTTTAGTATCCCATTACCAAATTGTTTTGAATGTAATTTGTAACGATAGCTGGATTATAGTGGGACTTTTTGATTAACATAAGTATGTTTATCCTTCAGATTCAGTTATGTTTTCCAGAAGACGGCCTTGTGTATGACTACAGGCTTGATGATGCAGGGATCACTAACTTGGAGGATGATGATGAAGATGAGGAAAGAAAAGTAAATGATGCATTTCCATACAGATTTTTCATGCAACCAAGACCATCACATGCGTTTTTGCTTTTCTCTCAGTCATCGTTATACTTGTACTCTAGGTCCAGTGGATCAGCTGGATGAAATCTGCAAAGAGTGTTGTAATCAGCCCAGAGACAAATTATGCTGATATCATTGTTCCCACTGCTGACACAGTGAGAATGTCCTTCCTCATGGATATGCTTCTGACCAATAAAAAACCTGTAAGTAGTTGGATTGTAGTTGAACTTACTCAACATAAACTGTTATTAGAAATAAATGTTAGAAAAAGGTCCAAACGGTATCACTTCTTACAGTAATATAAACTGCATATTTTATACTGATGCATTTCCTCTGCAGTAATAAAGGCTTCACATTTAAGTGCATCAATTTCCTTGAACAGGTACCATTAGACTAGATTTTAATTGTCTGTGTCTGATCCAGGTGCTCTGTATTGGGCCAACTGGCACAGGAAAGACCCTGACCATGTCAGACAAGCTGCTAAAGAACATGTCTGCTGAATATATCACACATTTCCTCATGTTCTCTGCCCGCACATCAGCCAACCAGACTCAAGATTACATTGACAGTAAACTAGACAAAAGGTATGTCTGCTCCACTATGCATTGTCCATCCAACTACATGTTATTATTTACAATACAACAACACGTCTGTGACTCACCATTTCAATGATGCCTGTGTCTGTGTGTCAGGCGGAAAGGTTTGTTTGGACCACCAATAGGAAAGCACTTCATCTTCTTCATTGATGACCTAAACATGCCCATGTTGGAGACGTATGGTGCACAGCCACCTATTGAACTGCTGAGGCAGTGGATGGACCATGGAGGCTGGTATGATAGGAAACAGATAGGTGAGAATGCTGCAGAGTTAGCGTTATTGCACCAGTAGCACAACTCCAAAAAAGCTGGGACGATGTGTAAAACGTAAATAAAAACAGAATGCAATCATTTGCAAATGAACTGTGTTTTATCTTGTTGGATTATGCTTCTCTTTTTTTCCTGCCCATTCTTCACAGGGACATTCAGGCATATAGTGGACATCAATTTTGCCTGTGCAATGGGACCCCCGGGTGGAGGCCGGAACCCCATCACCCAGCGTTTCACGCGCCACTTCAACTTCTTGTCCTTCACTGAAATGGAGGATGGCAGCAAGAGAAAGATTTTCTCCACCATTCTGGGAAGTTGGATGGGTGAGTCGTTGCTGATGATATGTTTGAATTTACTGGTAAGACAGGTGTTGCAGGGTAGAAAGTATTTACATTAGCTTGTGAAAAAAGTAACAACAGTTTCTAACTGCATTTGTCTTCTCTTTCAGATGGAAATATGAGTAAAAGGGAGCCAGGCAGTAAGTCAGGGACACAGAGAAACAAAGTAGACAATGAGTGCAAAGTGTGTAAAATGCATCAGCATAAGTTAGTATCACTCATGTAATAAGAGAAGTCATGTCATTTTATTCCTAGAGCATATTAAAAATGACAAATGTTGAACAGAACTTCTGGAAGTGTCTTCCGATAAAGCATTGTCTCAAAATTGTTGCAGTGAATATAGTTTCACATGAATTTTATGATTCAGTGTTGTCTCTTCTCTCTTCTATCCTGCTGTTTTCCATCAGGACCTGTGCCAGCTATCCAGCCGCTGAATGAGGCTCTCGTAGACGCTACCATCCGAGTCTACTCTACCATTACCTCCCAGCTCCTTCCAACTCCAGCCAAGTCCCATTACACTTTCAACCTCAGAGACCTGTCCAAAGTCTTTCAGGGCATCCACATGGCTGAAGCTGGAATGATAGAGGTAGTCAGATCCAAAAGAATCTAAGTAATCTGACATAATCACATTACTATGACGTAGTCACTTCATCCATTGGTTTTCACAGTGTTATAACTGTGGAAATATTATGGATGACACAGAATAATCATGTTTGAAGAAATGAAGACTTGAAGGGTACATAAAGAAACATTTCTCATCAAAATCCCCAATATAAAAGTAGCATTACTCCGGTGATTTTAGGACAAATTGCAGCTGCTGCAGCTGTGGTACCACGAAAGCTGCCGGGTTTTCCGGGACCGCCTGGTGTGTGCTGAGGACAGGGACTGGTTCAACAGGCTCCTGATGGACTGCATTCAGGAGTTTGACTGCAGCTTTGAAGAGGTTGTGCCCTACCAGCCTGTTCTGTATGGAGATTTCATGATTCCTGGAGCTGACCACAAAGTCTACTCGCTCATACAAGACAAGCAAAAGGTGAGTGGTGCCTACCAGTTTTGGAATTTTAAGGCACATTTTTCTGTAGCATAACAGATGACCAGTTGACTTATGGGTAGTTGCATTGCACTTTGTGAAGGTGCTTCATTTTGCTTAATCTGTTTTTTCCACTCTGCAGCATAAGAGGGTAACCATGTACCAAAATTGTTGTTTTCTTACCCCCATGTTATGTCATCAAGTTGGTGAAAGTGATGGAGGAATACATGGAAGACTACAACCAGAACAGTACCACCAAAATGAAGCTGGTGCTCTTCATGGATGCCATTGAGCATGTATGCCGTATCAGCCGCATCCTACGCCAGCCCCTGGGCAATGCCCTGCTGCTTGGAGTGGGTGGGAGCGGGCGCCAGTCACTCTCTAAACTGGCCTCGTATATGTGAGATTTCCACTCTTTGTACAACATATCTGCTTTTTTGGAGGATCACACTTCTGGGTTTCGCATGTTTTCTATACTAATATGTTACTTCTGACTTCTGTAAGCAGAGACACACATTTTTTGAATTGATGTCCTTCTTTATTCGAAGTATCCTGTGGCCTCATCCTCATAGTGCATTTGTCCATACTCAGGTCAGAATATGAGTGTTTCCAGATTGAGCTGGCTAAGAACTACGGTCAGGCAGAGTGGAGAGAAGATATTAAAAGCATCATGCTGAAGGCTGGTCTTAAGAACCAGCAGATCACCTTCCTCTTTGTAGACACACAGGTAAACAGTAGTTTTCTCTTATCACCTGCTAAAGTATGATTGTGTGGCTTACTTTAAGTCACTTTGAATGATTATGATGAGCATAAAAAAAATACAAAATGTAGATATGAATGATCTAAAGCATGTAAATTGTAAAGTCATGAATCTCTCCAGAGGACAATGAAGCATTTTACTCATTATTCACTTTGTGTTAATCCCCCAGATTAAGAGTGAGTCATTCCTGGAGGATATCAACAACATTTTGAACTCTGGGGATGTTCCTAACCTGTATGCAACAGATGAGCAGGAGCGCATCCTGACGGCCATGAAGCCAGTGGTGCAAGAACTGGGCCAGCAGCCAACTAAAGCCAACCTCATGGCTGCATACATCAGGAGGGTCCGCAGCAACATCCACACTGTGCTCTGCATGAGGTTAGTCATTTTACAAAGTTTTTTTCTGTTGGTCAAAAGTAGAGTAACACCTGTGGATAAAGTTTCTCCATCATCTTTATTCTTATTATTTTTCTTTGTTCTTATTTTCTCCATTTCTCTTACTCACACATGTCTTGGTCATTTCCTCCTCTACAGTCCGATCGGTGAGGTGTTTCGTGCTCGGCTCAGGCAGTTTCCCTCGCTGGTGACATGTTGTACTATAGACTGGTTCAACGCCTGGCCAGAGGAGGCTCTGCAAGCTGTGGCCACATCGTTTCTTAATGAGCTGCCTGAGCTAGAGGCCAGCCCCACAGCCATGAGTGGACTGGTGAGGATGCTGTGTGTGTGTGTGTGTGTGTGTAAGGGTGCTTTAGTGGTAACATTGGCAAATCAAGTACAGTACATACATGAGAAAATATCTATAATTTAAATAACCATATGCAGAAACAAACTTAACCCTACAGTAAATTTGAGAAAGGCTTATGATTTTATATTTACATTTCACCACCTCGTGGGTTGTCACACTGAGCCAATGCAGTATTTGTCTTATGTCTTTTGATAAGAGGTAAGATATAAGATAGCATAGATCAGTGCATACACATGTGGGTCACAGTGACTTGAAACTTGCTTTAGAAAGGCAGTCTAACACAGTCAACATTAACATGTTTTTAAGAATATTACATTTAATAATGATGCAGGATCTTTTTGGTCCAAACCCCACCACTGTATAAGAAATGTGCTGTTTAATTAATGTCAATGAGATACTGGGTACTTTATCACTGCCCGTGAGCCCTGATTCCTAGACAGTTGAATCATGATAGTGTACTGAAAGACAATATGATGATGAGGAAATGTGGTGCGTATATGTTTGTTTATTAATTTATGATTCAAGAGTGGCCCAGAGAAAACAAACATACTGTAAGTGAGGGAAATGCATTGTTTAGAAAGGAAGTAACCGCTTACCCTAAACTGACTGGAAAAACCACTATGGAACAATAATATGTGTGTGAGAGGATTCCTCACACAAGGTCGCCTGTCTGATTGCTCCTCTGCTGCACTTGCTTGCTAAGCATTTCAATGCTTAGAGTAATTTGAAAAGTTTTCACTGCACAGCAGGCTGCTCACTGTGGTGGATTGCATCCCTTAAGCAACTCTGTGCAAATGTATTATAATATCCTGGTTAAGTTAATAGGAACTACTGGCTGCCTGAAAAGAAAGGGAAAAATCTACAATCAAAAGTCTAAAATTGCTTAAAAAAACTGTCATTAAGGACAAGCTCTCCTTAATTGATTCCCTTCTCCAGACTTCGATGTGTGTGAAGATCCACCAGATGGTAGCCCGGAAATGTGAACAGTACCTGACTGAGCTCTCTCGGCACAACTATGTGACACCCAAGAGCTACCTGGAACTGCTCAAAATCTTCTCAGACCTCACCGGACGCAAGAAGCGGGAACTGTGCAGTGCTCGTGAGCGCATGAAGACTGGCCTGGACAAGGCAAAGCTCTGGACTGGAAAAAATAACAATAATAGAAGTTTGTACATTTGCTTAATTAGCACTCTTACGTGACTGCCTGCTGTTCTGTGATCTTGTAGCTTCTGAGCACAGCGGAGGATGTGAGTAAGATGCAGGAGGAGCTGGAGACGATGAGGCCTCTTTTGGAGGAGGCTGCTAAGGATACTGAAGTCACAATGGAGACCATCAAAGTAAGGGAAAATAGAGGTAGAAATGTCTGAGCCATGCAGTAGTTATATAATTTATAGACACTGATATAAATTGCATATAGTGTCCTTCTTTCTATACAGAAATGTTCAATTGATGTTTTTGTTTTCTCGATCACAAAACAGAAAAGCAATGATAGTGTAAGAAAAACTGGAGGCCAATGTTTTTCTTTGTACAGTGTTTGTCCCATGTATGTGCATGAGCTGTTTTGCAAAACTTTGCAACTTCTCACCTATTCACCTTGAGTGTGATTATACTCTGCATTGCCAGAAAGACACAGTGGTTGCAGAGGAGACGCAGAAGTCTGTGCAGGCAGAGGAAGCCAAGGCTTCAAAGAAAGCCCAGTTTGCAGGAGACATCGCAGCAGATGCACAGAGAGACTTGGATGAGGCTCTGCCAGCTCTGGATGCTGCCCTCGCCAGCCTCAAGTCACTCAACAAGAGTGATGTCACTGAGGTTGGGGATTTTGATGATGTTTGGTGAAGATATCCTTCAAATACTACTGCACTCTTAGTTTACATGTGGAATATAACATCCTAAATATTTTCGTCCATAGGTGCGAGGTATGCAGCGACCTCCTCAGGGGGTGAAGCTGGTTATTGAGGCCGTGTGCATTATGAAGGGCATCAAACCCAAAAAGGTACCTGGAGAGAAGCCTGGCACCAAGGTCGATGACTACTGGGAACCTGGTAAGGGTCTGCTACAGGACCCTGGCAAGTTTCTGGAGAGTCTCTTCAAGTATGATAAGGTAGAGCATGTGCAGTATGTAGTGGATTTCTTTCCATGTCGTTGTATGTGTGCCGTCGTTGGCTCTCCAGGACATAGTTATCATCTCTTTCAGATTTGATTTTAAGCTCCAAAGTTCCCTACACTTCAGTGTTTGGTGCTGATTTTCCTGTTTGGGATCTGTGAGATGTATTTAAAAAAGATTTTTCTGCCACTAATCATTTCTGCAGGACAATATCCCAGATAGCGTGATAAGTCTAGTCCAGCCCTACATAGATAATGAGGAATTCCAGCCAGCCTCCATTGCCAAAGTTTCCAAAGCCTGTACCTCCATTTGCCAGTGGGTGCGAGCCATGCATGTATATCACTTTGTGGCCAAGGCTGTGGAACCTAAAAGGGTAAAAACTGTCCACATTTGACACATTGACTTTGTTAACCATGTCAGACACCACTGCACTTACATGTTTTTCAAACAAGAGGGTTGTCTAAACATTAAAAATGTAAATATTTGTGCAGGAATCTCTCCAGAAAGCCCAGGAGGACTTAGCAGCGACTCAGCGCATCTTAGATGATGCCAAAGAACAGCTGGCAGCGGTGGAGAGTGGCATCGCCAACTTGCAGGCCAAGTACCAGGACTGTCTGGCTAAGAAAGACGAGCTGGACAACAAGTATCAACTGTGTGAGGCTCGCCTTGTCCGAGCAGACAAGGTCAGAAAGAGGGATAAGATAAGACAAGCTTCATTTGATTCTCAAGGGGACTATTCAGCAAGGTAGCAGCAGAGAGGTGGTTACGAAAGGGATACAGATATGTAGAAAACAAAACATACAAATAACAAATAAATCAAAGTTAGAAGCCTATAAACATAACCTTCTATACCCTAAAATGATGTGCATAAATGTAATGTTCATGCAAAAGTGATGTAGTAGATATTTGGAATATATGTAGATTAGTTTGTATGCATAATGAATATAGTACACAGTGCAAAACAAATAATGAAATGAACATCTAAATCTACATTTTACAGTAACGTGATATATACTGTATATTCATATAATACATACAGATATGTAATCAAATAAAATATATACAGTAAATGCAATGTATTATTTAGATTAACAGTTTTTTCTTAACTTCTTCACTTTCTTAACTTCTTTAATATTGATATTGATTATGTCATGAAGATGCATTGGTGTTATCCAGCTTATAGGTGGACTGGCAGATGAGAAGGTGCGTTGGAAGGAGACAGTGCAACATCTGGATTACATGGTTGATAATGTGGCAGGCGATGTGCTTCTCTCTGCAGCATACATAGCATACCTGGGACCCTTCACTGTAAGTGGATTGTAACTCAGTGCATCACTAGAAAGATGTATTGAAATGTCACATTACACATTATATCCTGCATATAGACACATTTCCCATCACAATCAAGTGCATTTTGAAGATTCATCATTGTGATTGTGATGAAGTTCCCAACTTAAAAAAATAACTTTTCTGTTTGTTGTTCCAGTTGACTCAAGTAAAATCAAGACCTATTACAAACATAGAATTTGACCACGAGTGTCACGTATTGTTGAAAACATGAGTGTTCCAGTTCATATGTATATATGTAGTTGTCTTATTTAGTGTAGCACTTTGCATGATTTACAAGACGGCGCTTTGTTTTTTTGTGTTTAGGGAGAGTACAGGGCAGCCATGGCAGAGGAGTGGCTGCATTGTTTCAAAGAGCTAAGTGTTCCCCACACTGATGAACCCAACCTGATCAACACCCTAGGAGATCCAGTCAAGATCCGCTCCTGGCAGGTCAGAACCAGCTGACATTCAGGGTCTAAGCCTCTTAAATCAGTAAAAATAAAAGTGACCATCACTTTTTTGCATGCTTTTAGACTTTGATTAACTGAAGTACCTTTATTGTCATCATACTTTGTCATTTCTGTGTGCACAGATATCAGGTTTGCCGAAGGATAATCTTTCAGTGGAGAATGGTGTGATTGCTCAGCACTCTCTGCGCTGGGCTCTGTTCATTGATCCTCAGGGACAAGCCAACACATGGATCAAAAACATGGTGAGGACACTTCTCTGTGTGCTGATCTGACCATAACTGTAGAGGGTGCCAGTGAGACAAAATGATCTGAAAAGTAGCCATATTAGGATTTTAATTTATCCCCTCACACCACAAGTCTAGCTTGTAATTATGCTTATCAGTATAAAGAGTTGACATAGCAAAGTATCATATATGTCACTCAATATGTTGCTAAACTAGGCTTAGTACACACACACACACACACACACACACACACACACACACACACACACACACACACACACACACACACACACAGGTACCTGCTCTGCCTGTACTACAAACAGATAAGATAATATAAGATAAAAGAAGATAAGATAGGACGTTATTGACCCCACACTGGGGAAATTACAGCAAGCAGGTTGCAAAAAGCAAGCACAGTGACATAAAGAGGTCAAAATACAAATAAAAAGTATACAAGACACAAAAAACAACTACGTCTATGTACATTTGTACAGATTATTGAAAATAGTAAATGCCAAAGAATCCATTTGCTATAAAAAGTACTGTTGCTAGTAGTCTTATTGAGAAAAACTAACTACTGACATGACATGTATTGTATTGCACTTGAGAATACTATTGCACCTGACAAAAATACTATTTCACTCTGGAAATACTGGGTCTATGTATATGCACAATATATACAGTTTATGAAAATACAGTTGCCAATATGGATAATAAATAGTGTTATTGCACAGTTGAGAGAAATATACAACTTAGAAATTTAGAAATTGCACCAGGTGAAATGGATAAATGTGAGCAGAAATTAGCATTAGAGCATACAAAGACACAGAAAGGAAAACGGACGGTGCTGCTGTAACAAGCTGCCAGTCACACGTCGCCATCTTGGATCTCAATGGGCATATTGTTAGTGGGCATATTGTCAGGCCTACATCTTATTCATCACCCACAACTCATCTGGAAAGCTTCTTATTGTCTGTCCATTTGATCCACTACTCATTCATTCTTGCTTCCTGATGCCACCAAGGAGCGGGACAATGGATTGGAGACTATAAAGCTAAGTGACCGGGACTTCCTCCGCAGCCTGGAGAACTCCATTCGCTTTGGTAAACCCTGCCTGTTGGAGAATGTAGGAGAGGAGTTAGATCCTGCTCTAGAACCTGTCTTGTTGCAGCAGGTGAATACACACACATCAATTGCAACAGACCTCACTTCACGCAAATCTATCCACCATACACTGTTTTGCTTGACTAATTGAATTTTTGGCCCTCAGACATTTAAGCAGCAAGGCAGCACAGTGCTGAAGCTGGGTGATTCAGTCATCCCTTACCATGAAGGCTTCAAGATGTACATCACCACCAAGCTGCCTAACCCACACTACTCTCCAGAGGTCTCCACCAACGTCACGCTCATAAACTTCACCCTGTCACCCCGGTAACATGTTTTAAACAGATAAAACTGTGTGTGGCTTTGTACAAGACAGAAAACCAATCATTCAGAATCAATATAGGGTATTAACGTTATCCTCACAACTACATCTGAGTCTTATCGTCTGTGTTTGTGTGTTCCCAGTGGTCTAGAGGACCAGTTGCTGGGTCAGGTGGTCACTGAGGAACGTCCAGACCTGGAGGAGGCTAAGAGCCAGCTGATCATCAGCAACGCCAAGATGAAACAGGAGCTAAAAGAAATTGAGGATGAGATCCTGTCTCGACTCAGCTCCACAGAGGGAAACCCTGTGGACAATGAGGAGCTCATCCAAGTGTTGGGGGCTTCCAAGATCAAAGCTGGAGAGATCAAGGTCAGACAGTGGGAAAGATATTTTCTCTAATATCAATGAAGTTCCCTGTTTTTTTCTGATGTATGACCCCCCCTCCAAAACCTCATATATGATACTTGAGCCATCAACAATATTAGCTACTACTGTTGGATTTTCTACTAACGTGCTGGTTTTACTGGCAGGCCAAAGTGATGGCAGCAGAGCAGACAGAGCAGGACATTGACGCCACCCGTCTGGAGTATGTGCCAGTGGCTGTGCGTACACAGATCCTCTTCTTCTGTGTGTCGGACCTGTCCAGTGTTGACCCCATGTACCAGTACTCACTGGAGTGGTTCCTTGGCATCTTCATTGCTGGCATTGCCAACTCCGAGAGAGCAGGTAGAGAGACATTCCACAGTAAATTTAGTTATGCCCTCTGGTTGTAAGATTATACACAGAATAGTGCCCGTGCAGCTGGAAAGACATTAGGACTGTTTTATGACACTGAAACCAGATGAAATACATCTTTCTGTTCCAATGACTTTTTCTTGACATGTGTCTCACAGACACAGTGGAGAAGAGAATCGCCAACATCAACGAATTTTTCACCTTCAGCCTGTACAGCAACGTGTGTCGCAGCTTGTTTGAGAAGCACAAACTCATGTTCGCTTTCCTCGTGTGTGCTCGCATCATGATGAATGAGAACAAAATTGATATGGTGAGCTGGAAATTACAGTCCCCTCCCTGCCCTCTTTAACTTCCTGTAGGAAGTCGAGTTAAGCAGATTAAAGTAGATTTCTTGAAATCTGCGTTGTCTCTTTGTGGCAGGCTGAGTGGCGCTACCTGCTATCTGGAGGGATGCCCGTACAAAGGCTGATCAACCCGGCAGTGAGTTGGCTGTCTGAGCGTGCCTGGCAGGACATCCTGGGCCTCAGTGCCCTGGTCAGCTTTGGCAACCTAGCAGAGAGCTTCACTGAGCATCTGCAGGGTTTCAAGAGAATTTTTGACAGCAACCAGCCGCACAGGCATGCAAAGATAACCACCGTGTCAACAAATGCACACTTTTCTTCATTTGTACTGTACAGCTGTCCATCTAACAAGGTGTGCATGTGTGTATGTTTGCCTATAGGGAGCCCCTCCCTGGAGAATGGGACACAGAGCTTGACTCATTCCAGAAGCTGTTAGTCCTGCGCTGTCTGAGAGCCGACTGTCTCGTTCAAGGCCTGCAGGACTTTGTCTCAGCTCAACTGGGACAACGCTTCATAGAACCTCAGGTACACTCCTCTTGACTATAAAAGCAGTATGTATGTTGTGACACAACAGTTATTCTTTCTTTCCATATCTGTGACAGTGGCTTAGAAGTATGGTAACATTAACAAGGCAATGATGATTCAGTGTGTTCTGGCTGAGTCAGTGCAACACTGTTTAACTTCAGCTGAGAATGATTTCTGCTTGTTTGTTCTGTGGTATATAACAGGAGTATTGATGGCTTGTTACTCATTTCTCCTTCAGACGTCAGACCTGTCTGTGGTCTTCAAGGAGTCATCCCCTGCCACCCCCCTCATCTTCGTCCTGTCCCCTGGCACTGACCCTGCCGCTGACCTCTACAAGTTTGCTGATGCCATGCATTTCTCCAAGAAAATGAATGCCATCTCTCTGGGCCAAGGCCAGGTCAGAGCCTGGGGGATGCCTGGGAATTCTCTCACTCTCTGTGTCTGACTCTGGAGGAAAGCCACTGTAAATGACTTTCTCACAGAACCAGGCCATCCTCATTTGTCTTGTTAAGATTGGCCACCTCTGCGCTAATTGTTTCCTCTATTTCTGACCATAGGCCACGACAGTGTGCCATATTACTGCGACAGATGCTAGATTCCAGGACACCATAAATGAGCCCAGAAAACAATCACATTAAGATCATGGCCAGGTTTCATGATAAATGCAGACTCATTTTTCCCAGCAAACACCACCCCCGTGGCTGTTCAGTAGGTGTTAGCGTGTGTTTATCACATTACTTGCAATGACATGAATTTGAATCCTGCTTCATGTTGAGTTGTTGGTTCACCCTGTCCTCAATTTCTGTCTACATTGAACTGAGGGCTCTTAAGCCCTCCTGAAAGACTCCCAGAATGTCAAACTGGCTGTAGGGAAATGTGCAGTGTCCCACAGTCAAAGTATTCCTGATGTTGACTGCTCCTTAAGTAAGGATCAAGCTTCCACAAAATGTGGATGTTCTCTCTTACATTAAAGCCTCATGCTAAGCTTACTGTTTTTTTTCTTTTTGGCACAACTCCTGTTGATGTTTTTATGTGTCGTTTGTGTGGTTCAGGGCCCCTGGGCTGAGACCATGATGCATGCTGCCATGGAAAGAGGTCAGTGGGTTTTCTTCCAGAACTGTCACCTTGCACCCAGCTGGATGCCCGCCCTGGAGAGACTCATTGAGAACATCGACCCATTAAAGGTCAGAGTATATGCTTCCATATACTGTACACCATAATAGCATTAAATTGTATTTTAGCCTGTCATTGACATTGACAGTGTTAATTACTTCCTTTACCACCCACTGGCACCCCATATCCCACAACCCCCTAACAGGTGCACAAGGACTTCCGTCTATGGCTCACAAGTCTTCCCAGCAACAAGTTCCCAGTGTCCATTCTCCAAAATGGGTCAAAGATGACCATTGAGCCTCCCAGGGGGATCAAGGCCAATCTACAGAAAACCTACCTGAGGCTCACCAATGATTTTATCTCTTCTTCCAACAAGGTCTCCTCATCTTCATCCCCATCCTGCTTTTTATATTTACCTTCTTGTGATTAGAAACCTGCCTTTTTGGATCAGTTTTGCTTTTAAGAACATCAGTAACAACTACGACTTATTCCTCTCCTCAGACGACACACTTCAAGTCTTTGCTCCTGTCTCTGTGTCTCTTCCATGGAATTGCTCTGGAGAGAAGGAAGTTCGGTCCACTGGGCTTTAACATTCCCTACGAGTTCACAGACGGGGATCTCAACATCTGCATCAGCCAACTCAAAATGTTCCTGGATGAGTACCAGGACATTCCATACAAGGTGGCGTACAGATGGCCTCTGTCTCTATTGAACTACCTGTTAAGATCATAGTTCCACAGTTTCATCATTGGCATCTTCGTTTTCTCTCTCGTTTTGTCTGTCTCTTGCTGTCCTTTTGTCCCCCTCTGGTTTTTTGTCATCCAATCCTGTCCTCTTAGCCGTCCTAACCATTTCTTTAGTAAGAAACAGAGGTTTTGCTCTCAGCCAGAGTGTGTGTGTGTGTGTGTGTGTGTGTGTGTGTGTGTGTGTGTGTGTGTGTTTGAGCACATTCATCTGTGTGTCTGTCTGCTTTGTCCTCCACCTGTCCAGGTGCTTAAATACACTGCAGGGGAGATAAATTATGGCGGCCGTGTGACAGATGACTGGGACAGACGATGTCTGCTCAACGTGCTGGAGGATTTCTACTGTCCCGCCGTGCTTATTGATGATCATGTCTACTCTTCGTCTGGAGTCTACCGGCAGATAGACACAAATCTGGATATCAAGGTTAGATAAATGCAGGAGCATTCAAAAGAGACTTGGCCTTTGTCTGCATCAGTTGGTATACTCCAAAACTGCATAGCATTTTCTAGGGTTGGGAATGACAAGGTAGCTCACTGTGTATAATGCCGATCCTCCAATAGGTTATACATCCCAAGAGAGCCATCTATGAAACATGATGATACATACCACTAAAATGTGAAGATATTTTTTAAAAGCAGAAAACAGTCAGACAATATTTGCTCATTGCATTACCAGGTCAATTCATCAAGACTGGGAGAAAAACTGGGGCCAAAAGTGGAGAACAGTTGAATTGAATACGAACAATTCCAGAGTTAAAATGTCACAGGACTTACTGCAATGATGGAGCCAACATACTGATAACATACTGCAAAAGGCCACATAACACTACTTTGTCAATAACTCATCTCACTCCTTATATTGTGACTTAAAACAAAAATTGAAAATTATGAATACCCCTACTTTTGTTGTAGTTTGTTCTCTCTGAAGAAGTGAGACTGTAAGCCAACGATGTCAAAACGATCAATACCAGGTGTTTAAAATGATTCAATCTCCATTTATTATAGATTCAATAGTTTTGAAAGTGCAGAAGCTATAAAAACAAAACAGATCTCCACTCCCCCACTTTTCAACCCAAGGCTGCACAGATGAAACAATGGAGGAGAAAATCAGTTATTTTACTAAATGAACTCTCAAATGCAGTTAAATCAGTTAAATTCCCAGTTGTCTCTTCACGCACTGTTTGTGTAATGACAGCACTGGACTGAACTTAATTTCATAAGAAAGACTTCTTGTTATGTACAATATTATTAACATCTCTCACATGACTGGAAAGTATACTGTATGCTTCAGCACACACACATCAAAACACATCAGCTTCTGCACTGCTGACATCAAACTAATTGATGACAGCTGGTGTCAGCGACTAACCTGTTGTCATGGCAATTGTCTGACCTTAGGGTTACTTGGCATACATTCGTGGTTTGCCCATCAATGATACACCTGAGATTTTCGGTCTCCATGACAACGCAAACATCAGCTTTGCCCAGAATGAGACCTTCGCCCTGCTGGGAGCCATGGTTCGTCTCCAGCCTCGGGCTGCATCTGCAGGGGGCAAAACTCTGGAGGAGGTGCGAATATCTAATGATTTTCTTTACTCTGACCTTTTACTTGTCCTATTTGCATCAAATTATAGCATGACTAAGCACTTTTGAGTAGCCTGTCAATTTGGCTGTGTTGTGTTATGTTTCATGGGAGACGTGCCTCTTTCTGTATCACAGATAGTGGAGGAGATAGTGGCGGGCATCGTTGAAAAGATTCCCCCGCCTTTCAGTGTCCAGGAGGTGATGGAAAAGTATCCAGTGCTCTATGAAGAGTCCATGAACACAGTGCTCATCCAGGAAGTCATCAGGTAACCTTCAGGCTTGAAGATAACGTCACAAACCACACTGCAGGTCTCCTTCATGTAGACAGCGCCATCTGTGCTGTACTGAAAGTGTCTTTGACAATATTTAGCTTGCCTCACTTTGTTGTAAAAATAATGATTAAATGTGTAAACAGTAATGTAGTACCTCTATTTGAGGCCAGTAGTTGAAAACGTACCCTTCATAAGTCATAGCCAGCAACCATAATTACATGGCTTTGTGCTCATATGGTAATAACAACTTTTTCATTGGGTTGTGTGTGAGCTCTACGTCCCTGTGTGACTTAAAATTGTTATGCAGCATTGTCACATGAGTGATGCACATGTTCATGTAATTGTTCAATAGGATACATGAAGGACTATAATCTGATCAGTGCTCAATCAGCTATTGTCAGTTTAGATCAGTTAACCCTTCAGTAATTGGTCTTTGTATCTCTTGTTTTTCAGATATAATAAGTTG
Source organism: Chaetodon trifascialis (assembly GCF_039877785.1). Lineage (NCBI taxonomy): Eukaryota > Metazoa > Chordata > Actinopteri > Chaetodontiformes > Chaetodontidae > Chaetodon > Chaetodon trifascialis. The sequence goes on along the minus strand of NC_092058.1, from coordinate 24,985,849 downwards.
CTGGCAGTCATCTCTCAGAGTCTCAGTGATATTGTGAAGGCTCTGAAGGGTTTGGTGGTGATGTCATCAGAGCTGGAGCTCATGGCCAACAGCCTTTTCAACAATGTGGTGCCTGATATGTGGAGAGCAAAGGCAAGATGCACACAACAGTTATTCCTCTGATTCTCTTGTGGGTACCACTGACGTCTGAGCAGGCAGTCTGATGGCGAGTTACAACCATTGTAAAACATTATGTAGCATATCATATTTAATACAAGCCACTAATGGATTCATCACAAAATGAATCCAGCATTTACATCTCTTCTGAATCCATCCTAACACGTTTTTAAACATTTACCTTCTTATATTTATGTACAGTACATCTAGCAGTTCTGTGGGCGGGTGGCTCTCACACTAAGCCACAAAATAAACACAATCCTCCATCTTTTACAGAGCTGTTTTAAGGTCACTGAATCCCACAATGTCCAATTACAGAACACTCCGGTGTGCCTTGAACTGAGCTGATATTATGAGATCCATGTGTTATTGTATTTAGTTTGGAGGTGAGACATTTGGGAGTGATATCAGAGACATGAGATGAACTTTGGTGACATTCCTGCGCTGCTCTAATAATTCCAGGCTCTGCTTTCGAGGAACACCCAACTCTTTGATTGGCTGTGTGTGTCTCTCCCACCAGGCCTACCCCTCTCTGAAGCCTCTGGCCTCCTGGGTGTCAGACCTGCTTCAGAGGATCAGTTTTCTGCAGAGATGGATCTGCAGTGGCATTCCACCTGTCTTCTGGATTAGCGGCTTCTTTTTTCCCCAGGCTTTTCTCACTGGAACCCTCCAGAATTATGCCCGCCGCTCCGGCATCTCCATCGACACAATTGGATTTGACTTTGAGGTCAGACAGTAGGCCTGACAGTGTGCCATTCTCCCTCCCCAGCTAAAAACATGCTGATTTATTTTTGTCTGCACTGCATATTACCCACTCTGTATTAACTGTGTGTGAATATCAACATACACTGTCAATTTTGTTAGATTTGCTTTGATTGGTATTGGTATATTTTCTCTTTAATTCCCTTCAGGTAGTAGTGAAGTCTGTGTCAGAGATAACAGAGAAACCAAATGCGGGCTGCTACATCCACGGTCTATTCCTGGAGGGGGCTCGCTGGGATAACGAGGCAGGTCAACTCACAGAGTCCAGGCCCAAGGAGCTCTACACAGAAATGGCCGTCATCTGGCTGATCCCCAAACCCAACCGCAAACCTCCGACCTCTGCGGTCTACGTCTGTCCCATCTACAAGACTCTCACACGTGCTGGTCAGTACACACTGTCTGACAAGATTCATCTGCAGTACAACTAATATTATATGTTAGATCAGATGTGCTTATTTAGAGATTTATGAAATGTGTTTTTACTTGAGGAGATGGATGAACTGAAGCTCTGGCTCAGTGTTATTAACCCTGTTTTTCAGTGTGACTTGGTGTTGGTCAGCTCGCTTGAGTGTTTGTGTGCATCTCCTTTCAGTGGTTTTATTACTCACCCAAAATAGACTCCAGTTAGTGTCCTGTTTCACGAAGCGTCTGAAAGTGCAGCTCTGTATTTTCCACCCACAGCACATAGCCAACACCTTGTGCCGGCAAGTTAGATCCCTCTGAAGCACAGTGCCCCGACAGGAAAATACAAACAAATGTCTTCATGTCGCTGAACTGCTTTGTGTGCTTTTGTAGGGACTCTGTCTACAACCGGTCATTCTACCAACTATGTGATTGCCGTGGAGCTGCCCACAGATCGGAGTCAGAGGCACTGGATCAAACAGGGAGTCGCCCTCATCTGTGCACTGGACTACTAAATACAAACACACTTTTTCACACATGAGACACATCACCTGTCTTTATATGTATATACTGATGTGGTTGCCTTACTGAACCAAACAGACACTTTCTCTATGCACCTTATGTCACTAAAAAGAAGTCCATTGAAACTCTCCTTTATTCTGGTCAATAAACAGTGTTCACAACACCATATTAGTGTAATACTATGTCCGATCATGAGGATTAGAGCTTCTGCTCCAGTGGTTGTGAGTGTCAGTTTTGCTCTAATTCTTCTCTCTTCCTTTACTCTGATAAGCCAGCAGCCAGCTTCTCCACTGTGCTCGCTGAACACTGAACTGATTACACGTCCTGCTCCTTTAAGGCGGCCACATCGCGCCGGTTGAGAAATATGACTTAGCTGTCGGAGGGTGGTGCTTCAACAAACAGTGACAGTGAGTGGCCATGTGAGCCCTGCCGACGCACTACAGATCAACGGGAAACTCAGATCACCAGGATCGGCAGAATATCCTCACTACTGCTGTGTCAAAAGACGGCTCTGACTGGAACTTAACGTCTGGGACGTTGACATCTTCTAATATATCTGTACTTCTCTGAAGAGGCGGATTTCATCTTTTTAAAAAATAGTATTTAAGTTCGGTGTGACAAAAAATACAGTCGTGTAGTTTAAATAAGTGTAATTAGTTGTATTAGACATACTGAGGACACAGTGGGATTACTGTGTGGAGTCCTCGCAGCAGCTGCGGTGCGACCAGACGCACCAGCGGTGCGCCAGGGTTCCTCTGAGCTGGACGCACTTACCGGAGGACGACAGGAGTCATCGCATAACTCTGGAGAATTACTCACGCTTCCTCGTTCCTCCGCGTTGTGTCAACAAGCCCTTGTGAACATGCTACAAAATGGAAACGAAAAGGAGGAACCACTGCGAGCGCCAAAAGCTGAGCCAGAGCCGGACTCCCCGACTGATGTCCCCAAACTGCAGCCGCCCGCTGCCCTCGCTGCTGACGGCGAGGCCGCTCACTTCCCGCTGCCCGTTTATCCCAAACTGGAGATAAAGCGCAACGCGGTGACCGACGATTATAAGATCTCCACTCAGGTTCTGGGCTTAGGCATCAATGGCAAAGTCCTGCAGTGCTACAGCAAGAAGACTGGAGAGAAGTGCGCTCTGAAGGTACTGAAGTCACCTGACACTGACAGGTGTCACAAGTAAACCTCAGTTCAGTCACCAGTTTTAACAGTTCAAGGTTCAACTCACAGCATAACTGAGGGCTTAGAAGCATTCCCCCCCCCAAATAATTGCAATTGAGAAACAAAACTTTGTTTAGAAGCTTAAGATTGATGCGAGACATTTTGACAGTGTCTGGATTTCAGTACTGTCCAGTGTTCACACCTGTCAGTCATTTTAACAGTTTATTCTGGTGGTGAGTCTGCTCATCTGTTTAGATTCAGATCATTCATCGACCATTTAAACCCAACAACTGTTATATATTAGAATTAAATATCAAAGCTTGTCTGAAAGTCAAATTGGTTTAGTTTGGGATGTCATTCGTGCCACTTGATACATCTTGATATGGAAACTGTTTGGTGTGTTTATTCTAAGAGTGAAGTACGTTCACTTGTCAGCCTGCAGCCAAGATTCCAAACTTTGACCTTTATTGAGTTCAGATTCCTGTCACAGATGAACAGGACAACACTGAAGCTTGCAATAGAAGGAATGTGACTGGTGTACATGCATGTCTAAGACAGCATGTCCTGTCTGGGTACCTGCTGCTCACACTGGGTTTGACATGTGCCGTACATGTTGTAGAGCTCACATGCTCTTCATGTGGCTGTTTTGTGGAACCTCGGCCTATCTCTGGATCAGATGGGGGCGCGCTCACCTGGCCATATGCTGTACATGCTGCGCTGCTTCATAGGGGCACGTGGATTGTGACAGTGACACCTTATTCTGGGCAGCAGTGGAAAATTCACTGGGCACTCCTTCCTGCATGCGTAGACGCACACAAGCACGGGTCGTCGGGCTGTCACCTGTCACCACTGGGCTGCAGACCCAGAGAGATTTACTGGCTTACAGTAATCCATCAACACCTGAGCCGCCAAAGCAGGCAGCAACAGTGTCACAGGCAAAGCTGTAGACCCGGGCCCTGGGATAGAAGGAGAGACAGGAGATGGGAAAGAAAGATAAACTGTGGGAGTCACAGACAAAAGATGAACGACCGAGAGGGATAGGATGCTTGATGGCATCATGTCAGAGTGGAAGATAGAACACAGTCGCTGCTTGAAAATGAAAGAAAGAAAGCAGAGAGAATGATTAAAACAAGGTGTATGTTGGTGAAAAAGCCTCAGGCTATTTGATGCATTAAATGTGAGATTTTCTTTTTTATGTCAGACACGATTAAAAAAGCAGGATTGGTAAGAAAACGCTGAGCTGATTACATGGTACCACAGCACAAGAGTGTTTTCCATGAGAAACTCTTTGCTGGCTATTAAGAAACTGATGTGTTGAAATGTGAACGTGTTTTTCTGTGTAGTCATGTGACCGCTGACAGCGTCCTTAACAGCATCACCTGCTGCCTGACAGAGTTCAGCTTCCAGCAGGGAAAGCTCAGAGCAGGTCAGGGTGACCCTTGGCTTAGAGAACACACCTCAAACCAGCCACTCTCAGTGTCCTAAACCTCTTTTACTCTCTGAAGACCCTGTTAAAAGCTTTGAGAGATGACAAAGGAGACACTAATGGCATCATAATACAAGGTGTATTAGCTCTTATGGCGTCTGTGCTGGTTTGAATTGTCCTGGATGAAGGGACAGTTCTTGAGTGAACCTGATATGAGTTTTTATTCTACTTTATTGCCATTTCAGCTAATTGATCACTGCCCCTGTATTGTTTTAATCTCAAGGCAAATCGAAGGCATTAGGACATAATGGAGTGTTTGATGTGGAGGGGGGTGAGGAGGGTTGACCACCCCACTGGCTTTTTAATTAAGCGTTGCTCTAAGCGCTCAGTGTAATGGATGGGTGTAGGTTTAATCCACTTTGCAGCTGGAGCTGGAGGAGATCCATCCCTTTAATGCAATGCTGTTACAGTCATCAGGATTCTTTTAATTTGGATTTGTTTGACTCTGAGGAGGAGAGGGACCTGGGAGATCCCTGTGGTGCACGGGCACCACCATTAATTGTTAATACCATTTGAAGCACGTATTTGGCTGGTGATTGTTCCATTTTAGCGTCCAGCTTAGCACGTGGAAAGCTGTACAAGCTGCAGGCCTGTGTACAGGCTTCCATTCATGGTCAATATCTTTGTGTGTAATCACCTCTGTGGTCAGCCTTTTGCATGCTGGTGGCACATCTGGATTTCCTCTGGGAGAAAAATATTTGTCAAACTGTCGTGATTTGGTCAGACGCTGCTGAAAACTGCACTTAGAACTTAAGCAGGCTCGCTCCAGGCAGCCGGTGCTCTTAAACAAGATCAGTCTCAGAGGTTTGGCTCATAATGCTCCATTGACTCTCAGGCTTCAGCTGCTTGTTGTGCAATTCAAGCTCATTATCTGCTTTGACTGTAGCACGGAAGAAACTGGCTACAGTTCAACATGTTGTCCTGAATGAATGCAAGGGCAGAGGATCTTTGTAGTATTCAAAAAGAGGTGGATGTGTTGCTGTCAATCACTACTGCTGTCTGTTCAGCTCATACAACAAGATTAACTTTTACTGGCCAGTGGGGATGTTCACTGGGGATTTTACACACAAGGTTTTGTGTGAAGTTCACTGCAGTTTACCCTTGATGTCAGGGAAAAACGTGCTGTGGGTGTTGCTCTTGCTTCAATTACTTTGGTCTAGATTATATTGAGTATGTTGGGTGAGTTCTTGATATTGATATGACATATTTATTTTAAGTTTTTCAAATTATATTGTAATATGACAAAAAACTATAGAGGAATGAATTGAAATTCATCCTCATTACTTGTCATTTTAGCCATGCTGTGAGGTGAAATCTAATACAGACATTCATGGAGCCCAGAGGATGATTCAGTCTAACCTGTTACTTTTAATTTGACCAGTGCTTTGTTTAGGGGTTATTATGCAAACGAACATCAGCATGTTAGCTTTGTCCCTGTGAGTGTGTTGCCATACCAGTGTTAGCAATTAGCTCAGAGCACCACTGTACCTAAGTACAGCCTCACAGAGCTGCTATGGACTCTGTGTTGTTAAGAGCTGGTGATAATAGTGTTATTATAAGGTATTTGTGGTGGAGCAGTATACATTGTTGTCACAGCACAAAACAAGTATAGACATCATGTAGATTAACACTTGATAAACTGTATACCGCCTCCTAGGCCACTTTGATATCGACTTTATGAGCAGCGCTTTATTGGTAGAAGTTGTAAAGATAAACCACCTTTTCATGAAGACATACAGTCCAGTGCTCTGACAGCCACCGTGTGTGTGTGTGTGTGTGTGTGTGTGTGTGTGTGTGTGTGTGTGTGTGTGCTGTTACACTCAGTGGGCATTATCAGCTAGAGGTGTGTGTGTCAGTCTGTGTTATAGTCTCTATAGACTAAGACTGCTTTAGAGGACTGTGAGGATGTGGCTGATTGGCTTAGGGCAGGATCAGGGACAAGTGTGCATTTAGAGTCCATGAGGTCCCCTCACATTCTGTCTCATTCTCTCAGCCATCTCTCTGTCTCCTCTCAGTGTTTTATATGTGTATTTAATCCACACAGTCCTCTTTTATTGTTGCCAATTCTGGTTCATTTCAGGAAATTAAAGCAGCCATCCCACACACTGCCTGCTCTGATTAAAGTCATAAAGCTATAAATGACATAGCAGAAAGAAACCTGCCCATGACTTTGCTTTACAAAGTAGGACACATGCGGTAGTAAATGGCATGAGTAAGTCACCGGAAACCCTCAACTTCTACTTTCAACACCCTGCTGCTCGAAAACCCTCGGCCCTCACTTCCTCTTTGACGTTAGCAAGCTAAAACACAACGCTGTGAGCGGCTCTGATATTTCCAAGAAACGTGAAATGATTTTCACTCATACGATTGAAGCTGAAGTTTTATCCATATTCTTATCACAGTTTGGGAGAATACAGGTTTAGTGTGTGTGTGTGTGTGTGTGTGTGTGTGTGTGTGTGTGTGTGTGTGTGTGTGTGTGTGTGTGTGTGTGTGTGTGTGTCTGTCTGTCTGTCTGTCTGTCTGTCTGTCTGTCTGTCTGTCTGTCTGTCTGTCATACGTCAGTGACTCAGCCTGTCTGTATGTTATGTTCTCCAGACTCGGTCTGTCGCCAGGCCGGCCTTGTGAACAGCAGCTCACTCCATCACAGTCATATCCAAAAATACACCCTGACTGAAGATGTATGCTATGTCAAGGTCTGCCACCTGCTCTGTGTGTGTGTGTGTGTGTGTGTGTGTGTGTGTCTTATGTCAAACACACATCCTAACGTGTGATCAGGCTGCCTTCCTAATGTGTGATCAGGCTGCCTTATCACACGTTATGTGTGTCCTCAGCTTTCATGTAGTGGATGAAGGTAGTCAATGATTGTCTTACTGTCTTTTATCACTGTGAGAGCTTTTCTCTCTCTCTCTCTCTTACCGACTCTAAACTATTGAAGGGTCACTTTTCACCAACTAAGGCAAAAATGTATTTGTTAAACCCTTTCAGACTACACTGACTTTATAGGTAAAAACCAGTATTAAGTATGAAAAAGCTCTTGTTCTGTTGTTGATCAAATGAGCATAAAATCTGACACGGAGCTGTAGAGTTGAGGGATTTTAGAAGGTGATATGGTTGACATTAGCATTACAGTATTAATAAGGATGTTGTTTGATCTCAGTGCTGCTGAGGTTTTTCTGTTAGTTTCCTAGAGTGACATCTTCACGTGTTAGTTCTGTTCAGCCAACAGTCCAAAATACATTTAACTGAATTTACAATGATAAAAAACAGCGAAAACAGAAAAAGTCAAATGACTCAATCGATTATCAAAATAGTTGCAGATAACTTTTCCGTGGATCTGCTATTGGATGCTCAAATTGAAATGTGAATCCACCGAAAGTCGAGAAACAACAATATTGAATATGATACAGCGTGGATTTAGCAAAAGAAATTAGTCCCATCATAAACTGGAAATTTATTTTCTATTCATCACTAACATGTTTTGTATCCGTCATTCTCTCTGGATGTGCCTCTCAGATTCTCTACGACAGCCCCAAAGCGAGACGAGAGGTGGAGCTCCACTGGCGAGTATCAGGGGGACCGTACATTGTTCGCATCCTCAGCCTGTATGAGAACATGCATCACGGGAAGAAGTGCCTGCTCATCATCATGGAGTGGTAGGACTCACATTTCACCGCCGTACTCATCCGTTTACACAGGTGGATTTAGTGTTAGTTATCTGAGAAAATAAAGGATTCAATTCTCCTAGAAATAATAATAATAAAAAAACTGTTTGTCTTTATTCTTTTTTTTTATAACTTAAATTTTTATTGAGTTTTCACAAGTGTATAACAAAAACAATAGCAATACAGCATGGAACTAACAAACGGTGTGGAAGTATTACTGTACAGTCCATTGTTCCATTTAGCTTTTGTTCAGTTGATGTCTTGGTGTCTCATATAAATGTTCCATTTTTCCCAGTTTTTTTCAAATGTGTACTCTTTGAGTCTCAACAGGTATGTCAATTTTTCCATTACAAGGATTTCCTGGACAATTTCCAACCACTGCTCCTGGTTTGGATCGTTCACGTTAAGCCAGTTTCTTGTGACCGCTTTCTTGCTTGCTGCAAGTAATACTTTAGTCAAGTACAGATCTTCTTTCATTACAACCTTCTCAATATTCCCAAGATACATCACTGGACAGGTGTTTGGTATTCCATATCCCAAAACATTTTTTACAACTGAGTTAACATTCTGCCAATATAACCTCATTTTTACACAATTCCAGAAGATGTGTGCATGATCTGCCTCCATGCTCCCACATAATCTCCAGCAGTCTTGTTGTATAGCAAGTTGCCTAGATTTTATCTTTGGTGTTATAAAGTAGCGAGTTAGGTTCTTCCAGCAGAACTCCCTCCATATTAATGAATTTGTTGATGTACATTGTGTCTCACACATGTGATACCACTCCTCCTCTTGTATTTGGATTTTTAGTTCTGCTTCCCATTTTGCTTTTATATAAAGCGTTGATTCTTTCCTGCTCTCACCCAAAGCTCGATAAAAAGCGGAGATAGGCCGGGACACCTTCTGTTTGTATGAGTCGATCATTACTCCAATCACCTCGTTTATAGTTTCATTTGGCCTGATCTCTTTTGTAAAATAGTCTCTCAGCTGTAAGTATCTATAAAAATCTTTGTTTTCGAGACTGTACTTTGTCTTAAGATCCTGGAAACTTAAAAACTGTCCACCTTCTGATACTGTACATATTGCTGTCACACCTTTTTGTACCCATTCTTTGAATGCTGGATCGTACGTCCCTGGCTTAAACTTAAGATCATACGCAAACCACCCCAGATTGCATATATCCCTCTTAAGTTTGTATTTTCTTACAACAATACTCCATATTTCAAGTGTGAATGCTACTATTGGGTTCATACTATGTCTCAAAGCACCTGCCAAATGTTCATCCCCCACCAATATCTGGGTTTGAACGCCCCCTACTTCCCTTTCCATTTCTTTCCATTTCGACTCATAGTCAGGTCTACACCAGCAGGCCAGATACCTAAGTTGGGCTGCGTAAAAATATTCTGTGAGATTAGGTAAAGCCATCCCCCCCTTACTTTTAGGTAGTTGAAGTGTCGTAAATCTTATTCTTGGCTTTTTACTATTCCAAATGAATCTAGAAATCATCTTATCCCAGGCTATAAATTTGTTTTGGGGGATATTAATTGGAAGGGCCTGAAACAAATATAACAATTTAGGTAAAATATTCATTTTGACTGTGCGTATTCTAGCACTTAAGTCTAATGGGAGGGTAGACCACCTTTCAAGATCTTTTTGAATGTTTTTCTCAATTTCACTAAAGTTGTTTTCAAACATGTCAGGGAGTGTCTTACTCAGAGTTACACCAAGATATTTCATTGTTTTAGAATTCCATTTCAGATTATATGCATCTCTTATTTGACGGGATGGAGAATAATTTAACGAGAGAATTTGTGTTTTTGATATATTCAGTTTGTACCCTGAATAGTATTCATACTTTTCTAAAAGAGACATTAGGTGCAGGAAACATATGTCTGGTTGTTCAAGAAAAATTATGACATCATCCGCAAAAAGGCCAATGATATGTTCAGTCCCTCCTACAGTGACACCCTGCAGGTCCCCACTCTGCCTTATTGCCTGTGCTAAAGGCTCGACATATAAAGCAAAAAGAGTGGGAGACATACAACAGCCCTGTCTTGTCCCCCTCTCCAACTGAATCGAATTAGACAGGCTTCCATTTACTCTGATCTTAGCTGTGGGCTCTTGATACATAGTTTTAATACATTGGATTACCTTTTCATTGAAGCCAAATCTCTTTAGTACCTCATACAAGAATAACCAACTAACACTATCAAATGCTTTTTCAGCATCTAAACTAACCAGAATTGTACTTGTACCACTTTTTTGGGCGTTGTTTAGAATATGGAGGGTTCTTCTAATATTATCGTGTGTTTGGCGACCTTTAATAAAGCCGGTTTGATCTTCATCAATCAAATCTGGTATGAAGGCCTCGAGTCTTTTGCAAATAATTGATGTGAATAGTTTGTAGTCTACATTTAAAAGTGAAATCGGCCTATAGTTTTTGCAGTCTTCTTTATCTTTGCCATCTTTGGGTAGAACAGTAATAATCGCTTCTTTCCACGATGGGGGAGCCCCACCCTCATTAAGGGTCCAGTTAAAGCAGGATAGAAGCAAAGGTGTTAGCTCCTTCTGGAAGGTCTTATACCATTCAGAAGGGTACCCATCACTGCCTGGTGATTTGTTTGTCTTTATTCTTGAAAAGTTGACAATAAGTAGAAAGAGTGACGAGTGCTGGTATTTTATCATCAGGCTCCAAACTGGCTGACAGTGATTCTGCACTGACCCAAAAGTGGCAGCTCTGCGTAGGAGCACTGGTTTTCAAAAGGATGCTGTGGGTTTATCTAACAAGCCTCTTTTAAACTGTCAATGTCAACAGTTGACCAGAAAAGGGGAAGTTACAGTCGCTCTGCTCTGTTTCCACAAGTTTCCACTGGAATTTTCCATTTTCTTTGTGATAAATAGACAACATAAGCCCTGCAGTGAATAAAGACTTGGAGCTCCACATATTTTGTTCAGCATTTCAATCAGCACACAGTCAGAAGATTTGTGTGGAGCTCCAACTGTTGCTTCAGTATAAACATGGTTTTAATGTGAACCATGTTTCTGTGTAACTCTGTATCAACTCACAGCTCATTTGTTCTTTTACACCATGTTGAGAATCATACAGCATGACTAAATGAATCTAATACAACCCAACTGAAGCTGTTCTCCTAAAGATGATGGCAGAAAAGTTCCCGATATATCTAATATGCTCATATGTTTTCACACCGAATAGAGCTGTGTGTGTGTGTGTGTGTGTGTGTGTGTGTGTGTGTGTGTGTGTGTGTGTGTGTGTGTGTGTGTGTGTGTGTGTGTGTGTGTGTGTGTGTGTGTGTGTGTGTGTGTCTGCAGTGTCAGACCTGCAGCTTTGTGCCTCTGAGGAGCTAAAGGTCAGTCATAAGACCTGAAGACGGCAGTGATGGTGAGATAGAGACAGAATTCCATCCGGGCTTCACTCACATACATGTGGTTGAGCTTTGTACTTTTTATTGCCCTGTGGGCAAAAGAAGAAGCCATAGGGGATGAGAACAGAGAAATGACATGTCCTCTGCTCAAGAGGATTTGAAACCGTGTCTAACAGCCTCTCATCTTCACATTTATTGACACAGCAAGTGTTTGTGTGGCACTGTATGTTGTTGACCTTGTGTGTGTGTGTGTGTGTGTGTGTGTGTGTGTTTGCGCTCTCACTAATCTCTCACTGCTGTGAGCTGCTTCCTGTACGAGCGAGGGTCAGAGGAGGACAGCACCACAGCCCACTGCAGTCAGTTCAGCGCACACTCACTTTTCTCTGTGAGCTATCTGTTCATCTGTGCGCTCGCACACCACAAAAAGTACGCTCTTACTTAACATGCTTAAAAGCACGTCCTCGTCACAGATGAGCACAAACACGTTTTTCTGAGGACCAGAAGGGAGAGTTTCAGGCATGAGTGGCAGTGGTTTGATGTGCGGTTGTGAAAGTGGAGAGTGGGAAGCTGACTCTGAAGCATTTTTGGTTGGTGAGCGTGTCTGAACTTCAGAGGAATTAGGTCAAAGGTCTCAGGTATGAAACGTCAGAGTGTGTTTTTCAGAACAACCAAATGGAGGCTCGTTTCACTGAAATCCCGTGGCTTCTTTTCCCTTCTTCCGTCTGTGATCTGGTTTTCTTCTCAGTTTTGCTGAAGAACACTTTCACTCAGTATTCTTAGAATTCCACATACCATTTCTTTTTTGCAAGAACCAGGTGGAGGACTGCAGCGTTTTGAGCTGTGACACATTTCAAGAGAACTCCACTGAATTGCACCCCAGGGCTCACAGTGTGAAACATTGGAAAACAGTGAACATATCAGTTTGCTGAACTTATAGTGGTCGCGATTCATTGATCTGATTCACTCCTAATCAATATTGTTTCCCAGTGTCTTTGCTGCGCTGCATGACACAAGTAGAAATCACTTAAACTCAAATGATCCTGGAGTATCCTTTCTCATTTTGTAAGGGGTGTGTGTGTGTGTGTGTGTGTGTGTGTGTGTGTGTGTGTGTGTGTGTGTGTATGTGTGTGTGTGTGTGTCTCCAGTATGGAGGGAGGAGAGCTGTTCAGTCGAATCCAGGCCCGAGGAGACCAGGCCTTCACTGAGAGAGGTGAGGACTGATAGATGGATGGAATGTATTATAAACACATCACAGGATATGAATGAACCATTATTCTCAGGAGGGAGTGGCATAAGGCAGACATCTTGGATTACGTTCAACAGAAAGCATGAACTCTGAAACACTGAAATGACTTCTGGTTTGAGAGTGTGTTTTCTTCTTTTCCTCCCAGAGGCTTCTGAGATTATGAGGGACATCGGCACGGCCATTGACTATCTCCACAGCATTAACATCGCGCACAGAGACATCAAGGTGCAGAGAGATGATCACCGCCCAGATAGCGAAGAATACCATCAGTTCTGGGTCATTGAAGGAAATCTTGTCACATGTTTCTTCTTCTTCCTCTGCCTCCTAACTAGCCAGAGAACCTGCTGTACACCTGCAAAGAAAGGAACGGGGTCCTCAAATTAACAGACTTTGGCTTTGCCAAGGAGACCACGCTACACAACCCTCTACAGACCCCCTGTTACACTCCGTACTATGTGGGTACGTTGCTTTATGTTATTTTCCAGACTGATGAACTGCTTACAGATTTATTGAAGATGAAAAACAATATATTCTTATCTATTTCTCTGTGTTCGTGTTTTGCCGTTGATAAGCTCCTGAGGTTTTAGGCCCAGAAAAATATGACAAGTCATGCGACATGTGGTCTCTGGGCGTCATCATGTACATCTTGTGAGTAACCGCGTGGGGTTGGGTGGACGTCACCACAAATGTGTGATACATTCTGTCTCCGGATACCTTCAAACGTAGTGTCGGTAAATCTTTTCTTGGCTTTAAAGTTTCGGTCTGTCCTGCCTTTTGTCTCTGTAGATTGTGTGGCTTCCCTCCATTTTACTCCAACACGGGTCAGGCCATTTCTCCAGGGATGAAGAGGAGGATCAGGATGGGCCAGTATGAATTCCCTAACCCAGAGTGGGCTGAGGTGTCACAGGAAGGTGAGAAAACCCACATACACACCCTGTCCACACTGATCCTTCACACAATCGAAAAAACTTGTTTTTCTCTCAATTTTTCAGACAACTACACATCCTATTATCTCTGGAATATTAAAATTAACGTATTATTTAGGGGTTTCCAAAACAAAAAACATTGACTTCAGCTCATTCAAAATTGTGCAGCTCAGCTGTTAACCAGAACCAAGAGGAAAGAGTGCATTAGTCCAGTTTTAGCTGCTCTGCACTGACTTCCTGTAACATTTACAATTGATTTTAAAGGCCCTCTTCTTGTATGCAAAGCCCTTAATGGACTAGGACCAAGCTATACTGCTAAATGATGCCCCAAAGATCTGGAACACACTATCTATAGATATCAGAGAAGCAGCTCACTGAATGTTTTCAGGAGAAAGCTAAAAACTCATCTCTTCACTTTAGACTTTAACTAGCTCTGACTTTTCCTGATGAAGTTCTGAATCTCTTGTGCTTAGCCTCACATTTATGTACTGCTGCATTTCTCTTAAAATGATGCATTTCACTTGATTTTATGCATTCTATGTACTCTATTTTTAACTTTACTGTTTTTACCAAGTTGGTTTTATTCTCCATCTAATTTTATGGTTTACTTTTCTATGCCTGAATTTACGTCCATGCTGTCTTTTTTCATGTGAAGCACTTGGTGTATGCGATTTCTTTGTTGTAAAGCACTTTGATCTGCATTCCTTGTATGAAAGGTGCTATACACATAAAGTTTATTATTATTATCATCTATGCAATATTAAACCTATCTCCAACTACACATTTATGGAAAGTTTGATATTTCATAGATATTGAATTGCTATTATATGCTGTTATGCAACTGTCTAACAACACAAACAGAGAGATGTTTCTATGACATGTACGTTGTGTTTTCACAACACAAAACACGTGAGAGTCAGATGTTAAAACGCTAAACTTTTCCTGCTGAAGCCAAGCATTATAACCAAGCCGTTGGTCAGCATTGTCGATTCAGTTCAACTCTTAAGCAGATGATGGTAGCAATAGACAGATTTGTTTTGTTTTTCTAGCTGAAAGCTAAAGACGACCAAATTGAAGCATTTCTGAAATGCCATTTTTCTTGTGGACACCAAAGAGAACTTTTACAAAGAAGCCTGTGTGACATGTGAACAATGCTGTCATATTTGCCTGCATCAGTGTGGACATAGTCTCATTGTTACGCTTGCACCATCACAAGAACATGAAACCATAAAACAACCTGCCTCCACAGTTTTAGTGGATGACCTTGACAGAGATGTGCTCATGTAGAAGACCTCAGCACTCAGCTGCAGCTGGTTGAAACTCTTTGTGCTGTAGGACCTCGTTAAGCTTTGTGTCCTTACCTGAGTGCAGTCTCTGCATACAGACAACATACTGTACTTTAGGTTCAGCTGTGGTCTTCACCTTTGTTTTAAGTGCCGCTCTGAAGGTCACTCCAGTTCATCTCCTACACACACTGACATGTATTTCCTGGAGCTCTACACTTCTAAAGACTAAGAACAAATTATTATGTCCAAACTTGTCACTCATAGTGTCAGTGGACACCAGCTGGCTGCAGTGTCCAGTGACAGTGCATGACTCTGTGCACACACACTGTCGTTTTTCTTTCTTTTTTTTTTTCAACTCAATCTCACTCTTCTCTCTCATGTAATCCTATTTGCTGTGTAAGTAGGCCAGTCTGTCCCTCAGACCAGGAAAAGCTTCACGAGACATAAGATTTGCATGCATGTGTCGCTATTAATAATGTAATTATCTTTATATTGCCTCCAGCAAAAGATTTGATCCATCAGCTCCTGAAGACAGACCCTAACGAGAGAATGACCATCACTCAGTTTATGAACCACCCCTGGATTAATGTAAGTATCTGTGTGTCGACTACAGAAAGTCATTGTAAACTTCTTATCTGGCTGTCCCTTTGCTCATATCTTCATCTGTGTTTGTGTGTGTGTGTTTGTGTGTTCGTTCGTGTTCCCACTCTGCAGCAGTCCATGGTGGTTCCCTCCACTCCGCTCCACACCACCAGGGTTCTGACTGAAGACAGGGAGATGTGGGAGGATGTGAAGGTCAGAGGCACAACAACACTGACCCCATCTGGTCACTCATTTACATTACAACCTGTCACTGCTGGACTGTCGAAGCTTTAGGTCGACCCCAGTGTTGCAGGGTCACTCCAATAATTAAGTATTATGCAACCATAAAATTTAGTGACATATCCTGAGTTTAAGTCTCGTGTACAAGTAAAGCTCCATAACTGCTGAATCCTACGTTTCCCATAATGCAGCTCATGAGCATCTTTCATTAGACCCCACATGCCTGGTAAATACCCATATCTTCCAAACATCTCTCCCTCAATTTACAAGGCTTTCTGTTAAAAATTCTCCAAGCCCCATTTCAGATACCCCCTACTGACATCATTATGACATCATTTGCTTAGCCTTTACAAAGCTCCATGAGCACCACAGGAGCCAACTGTTTTCACAGTCTGAGTGACTGAATGTCCAGTAAACTGATTTGTACGTGTAAAAACAGCAGAATGCCCTTTTAGAGGACCACTGTGTAGGATTTAGTGGCATCTTCCAAGCATGAAGAAGAACCTACTGTAGCTGCAAAACTTGCAATAAACATGAAGGCCACTCTCTGGAGCCAGTGTCTGTTTTGTCTGTTCTGGGCTACTATAGAAATGTGCAATACGCAATATGGCGGTCTCTGTAGAAGAGGAACTACTCCCTCTGTAGATGTAAAGAGCTCGTTCTAAGCTAACGACTACACAATGATTCTTATTTTCACATGATTACACATTAATGAAAACATACTTATGGATATTGTATATTGTATTCCATTTATGCCAACAGACACTGGACCTTTAATGAAGATAATGAAAGCCAGCAAAGGAACATTGTCTAATTAGGAGGTTCAGTTCCTTCATTTAGGGTTTTTTTTTGTGTGTATGTTGCGCACAAAATCCCCCGATGGCCACCAGGGGGAGCAGAGGTCACAATGTAGCTTGTACTATGAGTTCAAATTTAGGCACAAGGTCCTGTGCCATTCTTCCTAACCCTTTCATTTACACAAAGATTGTTTAAAGAACAAGAACGCTGTTTGCTCTCAAGTCACTGTGGGCACTGCACAAAGGGTCTCAGTTGTGCAACTGCATATTTTTTTTTTAGTGGTTGTAAATGCGAGAAGAAATCATGAGTAGAATAACATTCCTTCACAACAGCTGAATGAGGAAGTTTGAAGCGATAAGGTATGAAAAGATCATTTCTCCACCATGATAATCACACAATATACCACTGTGCGGTTCTGCAACAGGCAATGCTGCATTGCGTAAAAATGCCGCCGATTGCACTCCTGAACAGCTATTTCTCAAAAGGCACAAAGAAGAGATGTCTCACTCTTTCTACAGAAAGTATAGATCATGATGGACAACTGGTCTCACATCATGAACCATAGGATGCAGAGTTTGATGGTTTATATTTCAAGGGATCTCAGCTCTTCGGACATGTCAGTCCATTTTTTATGGTCTGAGGCCTGTATTTGCTCCAGCTTTCTCATCCTCAGCCACCGATGACGTGACCTTTCCACAACTCGTAAAACTTTTCCCAGACAGTTTTTCCTCACCTCGTGTCAGCATTTGTAGATTATTCCTGCACTACAAATTACTTAGTGAATCAACGTAGAACAGCCCTTAAAGGAAGAGGAAATGACAAAAGAATGACATTTTGGGAAATGTGCTTGTTTTCTTGCTGAGAATGAAGGGTTTAAGAAAACTGAAACCACTTTCATATTTGTATGTTAAATATAAGGTTAAAGCCAGCAGTCGTATATTTTAGCTAGCTTAGCATAAAGACTGTAAACAGCTAGCCTTGATTTGTTCAAAGGTTGTAAAAACCACCTAACATCACCTATAAAGCTCACTAATTAACATGCTGTGTCTTGTTTGTTATATCACAACTTATTGAGGTTATATGTTGGACTATTTCTTTGCTGGGAGCAGGAACCTTCTGAATTTGCACAGATTAAACAAAGGAGTTAAAACACATTCATTATTGAACTTTAGAGTTGCTGGTAGGCAAATGCTGTTGCCTTCGGACAGAGCCAGATTAGCTGTTTCCCCCTTCTTCCAGTCTTTATGCTATGCTAAGCTAACTGGCTACAACAAATAAGCAAATCTGCTTCAAACATATACAGTAAGCACTGATGATGTAGAAGTAAAAGTAGTAATCATTTAAGAACTCCTGAAGCAGCGGTGTAAATCATTTGATGTGTAAAAAGATTGGTGTGGAACAGGGCTCAACAAGAGAGTGCTTAAAGATGTGCCCTGTATACTGCCCTTTGTAGTATGTACATAACTGGAGTAGTCTTCAGTGAATGAACACACTCTGCTACACCTGACCCTCTGCCCTGCCTCTCACAGGAGGAGATGACCAGCGCTTTAGCCACCATGCGGGTAGACTATGACCAGGTGAAGATCAAAGATCTTGACACCTCCAGCAACCCGCTACTCAACAAGAGACGAAAGAAAGCCGCTGCAGGAGCCAAGAGCGGGTCCACGGTCTGCCAAAGTCAGTGAGAGACAGAGGACTGTCAGCAGAAATCCAGGCAGAACTGCCAGCGATGAAGAAAAGCAGCTCAGAGGAGGGAGGGAATGTTGATTTGTGTGGGAGAAGATCATTTAGAGAGCTGTTCGGGACTCTCGAGAGACTGGATGTTGAGGAAATGCTCTCTGAAATAAAAGGACAACATAGGAACAGCGGTAAAGTCAGAGCTGGACATATGTAAGACATATCAAGACGCGATATGGCCTGTGTGTCCAGTCAGTGGTGGAAATCAACTGCTCTGCTCACTGGGCCTCATCTGTTTTTAATTCTTTCTATGTATGTATGTATGGAATTTTTAGATCTTGCCTGTTTGTAGGAGTGTCTGCGTGCAGACATGAAGTATTTGTAGTGATCATGTTTTGTGTATTTGAATGCTTGGTTGCCTATTTGGCGTCTCCTTTGTGACTATGCAGTAGTGTGCAGATCACACATACAGACAGACAAACCAACTGTGGACAGACTGTGAAATGAGAACACTCAATTTTACCTGCGTTGTCTTAATATTGTCTGTCATTTGCTTTGAGGAATTAAAGCAAAGTCTGACACTGACTGTCTTGTCAATGAACTGAAGCCTCCAGGATGACTTACACTTCAATCCAAGGCAGTATTTTTCAATGAAACAACAATAAAACGGCCTCATGCGCACAACAAAGCAGTACATATAACCCAGAGTGTCACTGCTGCTGATCAACACTGTGTCCTCTTGATGGAGTTGTGAGAGGCAGCCCTGCTTCCTGTCAGCGTAAGGCCAGAGAGCTTTATGTAAGCAGCAGTGGGGTAATGGTTGTGCTACATGGATGAATTGTGACACTTCTCTTGAAAAAGGTCCTCTGTGTGTGTGTCTCTGTATGCGTGTGTTTATGTGGGTTGAGTGAAATGCTTCCAGTAAATAGGGGCTGCAATTTGACTTTACATTAAAACATGAGCAAAACAGTGCAGCCTTTAATTATGGAAACCTCATGAAGTACATCCACTCCATGTAGAGATTGTATTTGTCCATATGGTTGTAAATAAAACTTTCTTAAGTAAATGTGCAGGATGTTTTCTCTTCTGTGGACCTTGGAACTATTGTTTTTGTAATCGTGCCTTTCAGGCTTTGTGAGGCTGCTATAAATAGCAGAAGTCGAGTGGTTATTTGGGACGCAGCCATCTGACTTGGTGTTCGACTAGAAAAGGTCAACATTATTATGTTTAGATTATATGGTATGTACCTTTCCCCCACTTGGATCACACGGTCCCCCCCACAGTATTTAGGGGATAGGTCCGGGGAAGCTAATCATAAGAACAACTTGGCTTCCCTGCTGTAAATATGGGATGTCAGCCATGCTTAGATGTGGCCTAAATAGAGTATGACCTCTCAGCTGTTGTTTGGTACTCCACGTCTTTGAAGAAAGAAAGCGTAAAAGCTCTCAGACAAAGACAATAAGAATTAATCAGAGTATTTGTGGATGGAAACTTACAGCACTGTAAGTTGCAAATGACATATTTCCTCATAGGGAGGCAGCGGTGAGTATTCTGCCTTTGTTAGCCTTTTTGTAGACGAGTCATAATTACTGCACGTATCACTAACACCAAAATGTTGACATAACAGTGTCTGGTACACTTCCTACTTGTGTTATTCCACAGAAGTCGCTGATCCTCTTCTCCAGAGGTTGACAAACACAAGAAACTGGCACTGACATATAGTGAATGCCTGTACACTTAATCAGGTCAGAGGTCAGCAGTTATGTTCGGTCATGAGTCATTTTTTCAGCACTGTTCACAAAGGAATGTCCTTTAAACACTTTTGTTGTTGTTTAGTGAGTTAGATTGATTCATTAAACTGACCTGCTCTTGCCTGTAGCACTTCAATGCAAGTCCCAGCCTGCGCAGCGGCCCAGTATTGATTCATTATGTCTGCTGTTCCCGCATTATCAGCTACAGTGTCATGTCTCCCTGGAAACTGTGCAATAAGAGTAGGAGTAGTTATCTATGTATGCAATAGCCTGGTCTGTGGAGAACAATGAGGTGTCAATATTGATCATTACATGCTCATATGAGGCTATCTGCAATTGAATGTTGCATTTATGACAGACAGTGAAATTCAAATGAAGGTCACGTTAGCTTCCACCTCACACCAAGTGAAATCTTATGCTGCTCAGGACTATTGAAAATGTGTTATCTCGTGCTTGGTCCAATGAGACAGGTCCAACTAGTGTGTGTGCCAGAGGTGCTGCCTGAGGCTTGGGTGTGAGGTGGACAGGGGGAGTGTAGGATGGGTGAGTCGGGGGTAGATCACTTTGCCCTTTAGGGAGGAATGTGTTTAAGGTCAGTTGAGAGCCGCCTGACCTTCAAATGTTTCTTTGCCTCCACTGTGTCCCTTTCTGTGTGTTTCATGGCAACGTCAAGAGTGCCCTGTACTTACCCGGCAGATTTACACTATTTCACAGCATTGTACTCCCAGGGTGAGACGGCTGGACAAATGGCCTGAAATTGGTGATATATAATAAGAAGAATAAAAAGTATTCAACGCCCCTCCCCTACAATCTCAATCCACCTTTAACTTGTTCTTGTTTTTTGTTTTGAATAAAGTTGTATTTTTGGCGCTGATTTCAAGAAAAATGGACAACCGAAAATGAAACCAAGTCTTTGCAAAGAGATCTACACTGAGCACAGAAATCTGAGTCATGAAACCCCGTTGCTCATTCACACACGTGTCCACAGGCATCTATCATCAATGCCTGTCTCACCAGGCAGATTTACACCTGAGCCATGTTCTTTTCTGTCATCTGAGTGATCTTACTGTAATGCTGAAGGATACTGGGTATTTTTTAAGGCGTCCTTTCTCGGATTTGTGCATCACCTAACTTATCAGATCTGAATGTGAATGTTTCTTGAATTTGTCATAACGTGATTACACACAGGACATCACTGTTCAACAATGAAAAACATCTATGTGAGGCTCAGGCAGCAGGTGTGTCATACTAATGGATAATCACTTTGTTTTTTTAAGCAAATGCTTCAAGTCAATTTGGAGAGATTTACTTTCACTTAGATATTAAAGAGCTTCTGTTGTGTTTAGCCCAATTAATCAATAGTGATGCTAAGTTGTGAGGTTATTATACCTGGAGAAGTTCGAAGTCAGGTGAATACTTCGACAGGTACTGCAGAAAAACAAGTTCTGCGAGTTCCTGGAAAATTTCATAGCTCTTCCTGTTATACTCCTATATGGAAGATCAGATCAGCGTTCAGCAGTGAATGTGCATACAGAATATTCCTGCGCAGTCTTATTGTCCGACGTTGAATATTGTTGAATTATGCTAACACTGTAGACCTGTCTGAGCGGCCTGAGCGGCTCAATCTGTGTGACGGTGCGTGTTTCTTTAAAAACATGTATGTAGCAGGCTATCTTAAATCTAACCGTGGGAAACGCTCCAGCCCTGTCAGGACTGGTGGGGACATCTCCCAGCTGTCAAAGGGTGGGTGGGGTGTAGGAGGGTGCAGGGGGGCAGGTAGGACTGCTACCTCACTCCATCCAGCTTTGGAGACAGCCTTCCTCTCGACCTGAGGTCCCGCACGCACACAGTGGGTGTGTGCACAGCGAGCATCAGCTGCTGCTGGACGCGAGTACACACCGCCAGCCGCTGCGCTCCATCAGCCGGACGCCCATGATGAGAGGCTGCTCCAGCCGGTCCAAGCTCACACAGAACCAGGACGGAGCGGGTAAGACCCGTCGCTCTGACGGCTTCACTACACTTGTTTCAAAACGTGCGTCTTTAAGCGGACGACAGTGTCGGGCAGCGAGGGGCAGGTCGAGCAGCCCTTCGAGACGTAAACAAGAGTCGGTGTGGCGGCGCTGTCACCGAGACCTTTCCCCTACATAACGAGTCCGCCCGACAATCTTTGTTTTTTTTTTTTTTTGGTAGGACCCAGAATTGTCCGTTGCAGCAGCAGTTTTGCTGTCTCACAGAGGATGAAGAGCCAGGCGGATGATTTGTGGCTGCTGCCGAAAAACATCAAATAATAAATCTAATAGCTTCGCGTGGACTGAAGCTGATCATCATGCTTTCTTTTATTATTAGCCTGTCATTATTTTAAGCGAGCACGATCCCGGCGCTGTGGCACAGCTGAATGGTTGCTGAATTGTTTGCGTTTTCTGGCTGTTTGTTATGTTTATGTTTGTGGTTGTTGTTGCTCACGCTGTGCTGCTGCGATGAAACGCACAACAGTTCACTTACACGCCTGGATGTAGGCTCCTGAGCTGGAGAGGTCTCTGTGTGTGCTGCTTTACGGCACACTGTAATGTTAACATACTATATTGGGAAATGACTTGTCCGGAATATTACAGGCTAAAGACTGTTAGCTGCAATCAGAGCCTGGCAGCAGCTGCTGGGAGGAGGAGCACAGATCTGTTTCCTGTTCGAGTCCCACTGCTCAGCATGCAAGACACCTCATTTGACATATTTCATACACTGCACATGCACAACGGGGACTGCTACTGCTGCTGCTTTCACTTGGGCTACCAAAGCTTTGCGCAGATAAGATAAGCTACTTTAAATAGTCCACCAAATAATACATGTTGCCTAACCAACTTTTACAGTATGTGCTGCAATTTGTATGGATATGCAGCTGGATTACCCCACAGAAAAAGCTAAAAATATATCTCATAGTGTGCCATTTCTTTGTGGACCTAATGAACCTGGCTTATAGTCAACTAGCAGTCAGGGAATTTGAGAAAGGAGGAGCTATTTAATTAGAAACCCTCCATCTCACCATATTTAGGTCACAGGCCCTTTTACTCCACCACCAAGACTGACTCTAAAGCTCCATATAACCAGTGCATCGTGAGTCCATAAACAGAAGAACAGATGGGCCTACTAACCTGAAAATGTACATCACTATGTTAGGCACACCTGTGCAGTGTAATTCAATCCAGTACAACACTTCTGCAAAGAGTCCTGTCTTTGTAAAGCTTATAATGTTGTCACTATGTTAGTGTGGTGCACATTTAACTCTATGGTAGTTTTTTAGGCCATTGTCATGTTGATGTACTCGACTGGGGCCAATTTGAAAGGCACTCTGTCCACCTGATATGGACAGAACAGTAGAAACGCCTTTGTACAAAAAAATGTGAATATTATAAGCATTAAATCTATAGGAAATATAAGATCTGTTGGCTTGCATGACAGGTGTTCCTTATATTCTGGTAGTTTACAAGTCATGGTATCCACACATACAGAGAAAGAGGGAGAGTAATGCTGCCATCTCATGGACATTGCCAGCTCATGCGTAAAGTGTCTTTTGTAAGAAAATGTCAACAGTCACTTTGTGAGTGTAGGAATAAGACATTTCAAACATCTGTCACTTCATGGTTACTGATGTTCTCTGTGAAAACAAGCAGTGCCATGAGATAGTGTGGACAGCATTACTGTCATAATTGGCCCTTTTGACAGAAGATATTTTTTGACAGTGGCTCTACTCTGTTCAAGTGTTCCCGCAAGCGGTCAAAGTGAGCTAGGGTGCACGACGATCAGGACTCTGAAACTGAAGCAGCTACGTGAAATTCAGCCATCGTCAGTGTTATTATTTACACTTGAGCTTTTCCTTCTGTGGTCTTGTGTACTTCCACATCTTCCTTTTCCAAATCAAAGTGACCCGCAGTTGTTTCTTAAGACCACAAATGGCTTTTGGTCATTTGCCATTTGTCCTTATGAGGCCTACAGAACAGAGGAAGTTGCTGTAGGACGACAAGAGCCTTCAGTCTGCAGTGACTCCCATACTAATGATTTGAACCCAACTATACAGCTCTTGGCTGATTCTAGCCTTCTTGAAATGACGATAACTGACTGGTTGCCTGTAATTTTGTTGGTCAACATTACATTTTGTAAACATAGTATGGGAAATAGGCAAACTCAGCCCACGGCCCAAGTCTTAAGCAACCACTGTGCTAAAACCAAACGTAGTGCAACCTTAAAGCAATACTGAACATCTGGTGCATGTGCACATCCACACTTCTGAGATGAGTCATTCTGGTTTATAAGGTGGGCAAAGCAGTGCTGGACATTATGTGAGGTGGCCGAACTCAGTGATCTGTCTCTGCTGTGTGTATTGTGGAAAGACTAAAACAAAATAGTTTTTGTGCTAAAACCAGTTGTGCAGTCTTGTTGCTTCTATTAGACTATTTTACACTCTTTTGTATATACTTGCTGTTTTTACCTAATTCCATCCTTTACTGATGCTGCTGTAAATTGGAATTTCCCCTTGCGGGACAAATAAAGGTATATTGAATTGAATTGAACTATATGGGCCTGAAATTAGCCAGCAAACTAATTCCTAACAGCATTTTCCACTGTTAAAGTTACACTAATCAGTATTTTTCCATACATACAACAATGGAGCAAATGTTTCCCTCAGGAGTTGGTGGAGACCAAACTAGAGCTAAAAGGCTTTTTTTTTTTTTTTTTTTTTTTTTCCTTTTTTGACATACATCGAGTGACCAACATCACTCTGAGTCAATGCTAATTTTGGTCCATGTCAGCTGGATGTGTCATTAGCCATAAGAACTTCAGAAGGTGGTAAAATTTGTGTTTTTGCTGTCCTGCTGCCCCCAACACTTTAAATCAAATCAAACTCCTGGCATACATAGTTTGGCAACCGGACAATATCCTTTTTCACAGTTGTGGAAAGTGTAATGTTAAACAGTAACATCAGCTCAGTTCCATGCAGCATCTTTCATGTTATCACTTACACCTGTTGCTTTCCTGCTGAGACATGTCGGAACGTCTTTTGCTAAAGGGCTCCCTAATAAACCAGCATAAATCCTTCAGCGGTAGTTAACGCAGTTTCAACAGAGGAATATTACCGTACCTGCCGTGTTAGAGCCACACCGCTGTGGTCAATCAATGGTGCTGTTGTTGCCGTGACAAATAAACCTAAAACGTCGTCGTGTTGGTGGATCCTCATGCTTCGCTACATCTTTATCTTGTTCTGTTCAGCTCGTGTCACTTTCATCTCAGTAAAACATGTACTGCGCACGTACTGCGAGCATTACGGCCGACCGTTGGTCTCCACGGTGGCCCGAGCGGATCACGTGACAACAGCACAGCGAGAAAGATACCGGTCGAGCGGGTAGGCTCCATCCTCGCAGAGCAGCGCGGATGAAACACCGGTCACCTTCAGAGCAGCATCACGGGAAAAGGCCCCGTGTGTCCGCCGCGGCTGCCTCCACCACACAGCAGGCCGGAATGGAGGACAAAACACCGTCAAATCCGCGGGAACTCACCCAAAACCCTCTCAAGAAGATCTGGATGCCGTGTAAAAATGGCCTTCCTGAAAAACACATTTCTCAAAGAAAGGGTGGGTAGGACAACGCGGCGGCACTTAGCGTGTGTTTGAAACAGTTACAGCTATTTTACCTGTAGTTTAACGTGTATCAACAGGTATTTGTCATTTCTTTTGTTCAAGGTTTGTTTGCTCTTGGTGGCACGCAGACAGAGTCACCGTGGTAGCTGACAGAACTAATGCTAATCCTCCTGCGTGGAGCTCAATGTATGTCTGTATTGATGTTCTAGCTAACGTTACCGTGGTAATGAGCGCGCGGACAAGAGCACGCTGAAATCAGATGTCTTGCTGCTTCTGCTGCCATCTGGCTCACAGTTATGTAAGCTAAGGATTCACTGTATGATCACGCAAATGAAGGCAGCTCGCATCGAGGAGAAAGGACTGGTGCTGGTCCATCTCTTTGTTACTGTGTGCCAAGTCAAGCACCAACTGTTGGTAAACAGGAATTGTATCCCTGCAGTCATGTGAGTGATTTGCCCCTGTGGATGTTATCTACGGTCACAGTGGTCACTTTCTCTGTGGTGTGTGTCCTCACTGTGACCTCACTGAGAAAGAATTTTTGAATCAATAGACTTGAAAATGCCAACGAAATCATGAGCTTGTAGTCAGGAAATCTGTCGGGTTTTTTTGCCGTGAAATATGGAGCACAAGTTGGTTGGCAGAACCAGTGACACAGCACATAGCAGGACAAGATACTCTCTAAGTCTTTTCCCTGCTTTTACAGACAGGCAGCTTTAAAACATGGACATGATCTAACAAGAGGATGCATGTGGTGAAGTAGCACAGAACGCCACGCTCTCTGGCCCAGTCACCTGTGCACACACTGCCGCTGAGTGTGGACACTAGCTGTTCGTTCTCTCCAGAGGTGTTAAATAGTTAAAGTGCAGTGTTTCACAACGTCTTGGACACGTCTGCCCTCTCGGAGTGGTGTGATGTGACTTTGTCTTCATGGCAGATAAAACTGGATTACACATGCTGATAAGGACAATCTAATGTTAATATTAAATCTGTCTTTATTATTATTATGTAATGTAAGGGCGGGTTTTGAAAGCGCTGAAGGCATATTGTGATACGGTGATACTAACTGTTAAACACAACCTTGAGGTAAACTATTTTGCATTTACTTAGATGTGACATATTTTACACTCAAATCAGTTTTCCATCGTCCATGTGCATGATCTGTGATCAGCACCTGACTGAAGCTGTCTGTGCCCTTTTCCTCTCTCATTCCAGTATGCATGACCAACTGTCCCACCCTGATTGTGACAGTGGGCCTTCCTGCCAGGGGGAAGACCTATATCTCCAAGAAGCTGACCCGCTATCTTAACTGGATCGGAGTGCCCACCAGAGGTACGACCTCTCAGGATCTTTAGCATCAGTTCGCAGCATCTAATAAACATTGATGAAACAAGGCACAGTTGTAGAAACATCAGTTCTAGAGGATAAAGGGAATTAATCCAGGATGTACATCACAAGTTTCATGCCAAAGAGAAAGATGAACTCAAGTGTTCTTGCGTCCGTCTTTCCATAGAGTTCAATGTTGGGCAGTACAGGAGAGAGTGTGTGAAGATCTACAAGTCCTTTGAATTCTTCCGTCCAGACAACGAGGAGGGGTTAAAGATCAGACGGTAAGGATGACAATTAGCGTCTGGATGCCTTAACAGTTTATTTAACCACTGAGTACGTGACATTTATGTCTCTGTGATCTTTACAGACAATGTGCTTCAGCAGCGTTGAACGATGTGCGACAGTATCTCACAGACGAAGGAGGCCAAGTTGCGGTGGGTCAGATATTGAACGCTTGTTTTTTTAGATGTCTCTGCTATGCTAAAAGCAAAAAAGCTCATCTGTTTTTGTTCTGTCTGTTTTCAACAGGTTTTTGATGCAACAAACACCACCAGAGAAAGGAGGGAGACCATCATCCAGTTTGCAGAGCAGAATGGCTTCAAGGTAACTTGTTGGGTGACAGTTCTGGGAGGCGTCACTGCATTAGTTGACACTTGCTTTTAAGCTTGATTTGTTCCTCCTTCACCTCGTCTCCCAGGTGTTCTTCGTGGAGTCCGTGTGTGAAGACCCAGATGTGATACAGGAGAACATAGTGGTGCGTGTCTTGAGCTCATCTGTTTATTTTAACTTTAGACAAAATGAGCTTGTACTCACTCCTCTGCTGACTCTCTGTTTAGCAAGTGAAGCTGGGTAGCCCTGACTACACCAACTGTAACACAGAAGAAGCAGTGGAAGATTTCATGAAGAGGATAAAGTGCTATGAAAACTCCTACGAGACACTGGATGAAGTTCTGGACAGGTGAGGTGAAAGCTGCTGTGGAAAGTGTGCCAGTAAAGAAGCCATACTGTGCAAAAATATTGGCTCTCACTAGTTTAATAGATTAGCTGCTTCAAGTACACTGGTATTTTTAATGATATCGTAAACATTACTTTGTCTAATTTTGTTCATGTTTGCAGATATTTTAAAACCAGACATTTCCTAACGTAGTTATGACATCAGTTATGTAATATAGTCCTCTGCCAGTGCTCATTGGTATTTCAAGTAGGTCAGGAGCAAACATTTGCCTGCCTTTTGACCAATACGAAGACATGGCAGCACACAGCCTGTGTTTTCTCTTAATCACTTTTCTGAAGTTTTTAGCTTGAAAGGTTAAAGCAGTTAATTTTTTAAAGAACTGATCATGTGGGGGCCCTCAAGTTTATACAGTGGTTTTAGCTCAGTCACATCACACAATGTGGAGCCGAAGGCTTAATGTGTCTGTGGTCTCCCCTCAGGGATCTCTCTTACATCAAAATCATGGATGTTGGTCAGCGGTACTTGGTCAACAGGGTGTTAGATCACATCCAGAGCCGGATCGTCTACTACCTCATGAACATTCACATCACACCACGCTCCATCTACCTGTGCCGCCACGGTGAGAGCGAGCTCAATGTCAAGGGTCGAATCGGAGGAGACTCGGGCCTCACACCCAGAGGCAAAGAGGTATGTCAGACTTTTTCAACACGAGACATGTCTACAGAGCCTGACAAGATGACTTGGTGAATTTTTATTATTTATTTATTTTTGTTCTCCGTACAGTTTGCGAAGAAGCTGAGCCAGTTCATCCAGTCACAGGGCATTAGCGACCTGAAGGTGTGGACCAGTCAGATGAAGAGAACCATTCAGACAGCTGAGGCTCTCAGTGTGCCCTACGAACAGTGGAAGGTCCTGAACGAGATCGATGCAGTGAGTGCTACATTCTCAACCGCTAAGCACAGCTGTTTGTAGATGTGTGCGGCGTTAATGGCATTTTAATCTGTACGCGGTGTCATTTCAGGGCGTGTGTGAGGAGATGATGTACGAGGAGATCCAGGATCACTATCCTCTGGAGTTTGCTCTGAGGGACCAGGACAAATACCGCTATCGCTACCCGAAAGGAGAGGTCAGGGGCTAAAATTTAACATTGTTATCTTTTGTCTAATGATGTGATGTGGTTATCTAACTGTTAGAGTGTTTTTTTGCATGTTACCGGTGAAGTAGCGTGCAGACACCATATGTCTCTGTTTGAATTTTGGCATCACCCAATGCAGAGTCGGTCTTCTTTGGTGAATACAGGGACACACACGTAACCACAAACACCATTAAAAAGCATCCAGATGGCTACTGGCCACTTGCTAATGAGCCTGGACAAGCAGCCCCTCACACAGATTTGGCTAAACACCAGATGACAGTCAACAAAGACTTCACATCAGTCTGTGAATGTGTGTGTGAGCCAAAAATGTGGGGGTCAGGTTGTTTACTGTGGGTCTGAATGCCTGCTGGTCTGTTCTCACCTTTAAGTCCATCCCATTACCCTTCCATTAATCTAAGACAGGAAGATCGATATAGGCATTAGTTGGCTGCCCAGGCACACAGTGCTGATGTAGAGCTTTGGGGAATCTTGTTAAAGCGAGCGTTAGTTGAGGTAGCTTGAAGCAGAATGTGTGCAGAGAAAAGGTTGTATGGAAGTTTGAATTCACAGCTTTGATTTGTTCAAACACCATAACTCAGGAACAGAAGAAGAGACTGTGACCATATTTCTCATTTGGTCAGATACTGAATTGGTGACATTAATCTTGGGAGTCCACCTTGAAACTGTGCTGATTGTAGAGATCTTCTGTGCTGCCTGGTTGAAGATTGAGGTTGAGGAATTTGTAGTTTCTTTGCAGCAGCATCCATATTTGAAGCATTATAGTTCACCAGCATAATTGGTTCTGCTGATATTGAGCTTCAGGGGATTGTCGTTGCACCATGTGATGAAGCTCTCTATCAGTGCTCTGTACTCCTCTGGAAAAATATTCTGTGAAGACAGCATGTTTCTGACTGTAGGTTATTCACTGGAATCATACTTTTCAATGTTGTAGTAACTTGAATTTGGACACACATGGATATAAACTGCAAATTGACTTGTTGGCAGAGGCTTCCCACTCGTCTGATTTGCCTCTTTTTTTGGTGTCTTCTGACTCAGTCCTATGAGGACCTGGTGCAGCGGTTGGAGCCGGTCATCATGGAGCTGGAGCGTCAAGAGAACGTGCTGGTCATCTGTCACCAGGCTGTCATGCGCTGCCTGTTGGCTTATTTCCTGGACAAGACAGCAGGTTAGTCCTGAACCTCATGGAAGAAAGTTTTTATTCTCCGCCATGCAGTTAAATTCTGACTGAAATAAAGTTTTTATTCCTGGTTTTCATTAAGGTACAGGATGGAGTGTTTTCTTTACAGTGTCACACATTCAGTGTAAAGCTGACACACTTTCATATTGCCCAGTTTAACAAGTGTGTTTCACTCCAGACTGACTGACCTGATTTCCATGTTGTAGACCAAGTAACATAAAAAAAATGTCAGATTAAAAATAATTCAATGTCTCCCAGAGATTTCACAATACTACACTGTATACAGTATATTGCAAGACCAGGGATGGGTATCATTAGGAGTTTAGTGATACTACCTCTTTACTAATAGCATGACTACTTTAAAGATGGATGTAGTAGAAAGAATACATTATATGTATCTGGAAATGATGTACAGGTTCCTTGTTTGTTCAGGTAGTTTCATGAACTGTGTGTGTGTGTGTGTGTGTGTGTGTAATTGCCTTCCCACAGAAGAGCTGCCATACCTGAAGTGCCCACTGCACACTGTGCTGAAGCTCACGCCGGTGGCCTATGGTAGGACTGGTCTCCTGTTTTCATATGATGCACCTAATATGTATTTCAAATGAAAACATTCACCTTGACATGACATGACACCTTGAACTAATGACTTCAAACTTGTGTTTGCATGATCAGGCTGCAAGGTGGAGTCCATCAGCTTAAATGTGGACGCAGTCAACACGCACCGAGAAAGACCAGAGGTGGGTATGACAACATACAACCACACACACACGCGCACACACACACACACACACACACGATACAGCTGACCCACTTTTTGTAAGGTAGGATGCTTCACAAACGGCTTCATCAGCCTCAGGTGCTGAACATCCTGGCGTAGCCTGATATTTCACCGCAGTGTTCAAACACAACACAGATTTCTTTAACTGCAGTTCATTCTGATGCCCATGTTTGTATGAGCAGCGGCATGAAACGGTAAAGAGTTCAGAGCAGGTTTTCATGTTGGATTGCTTGGATTATGCAGAACACAGCAGGAACCATAACTGAGGCTGCTATTGCTTTTCACCCTCACACCCCTTCTATGAACATGCCTCTGAGTGGATGATGTTAAGCTTCTTGCAGGGTTTGATGCTGAAAAGCACTGATACAAGTGTTCACGCAATGATAGTGGACAAGCCAATGATAGCTCTCAGTGAAATACACTTTTGCAGCAAGTATTATGTAAATAAATGCACCGTATATGAATAATGTGATGTGATATTAGAAACCGTCACTTGCAGGTCAGGTTTGGTATTTTAGATTAATCACCCATAAGGCTCCTTTGTATGATCTTAGGTTTTTTATGTTTGTGTAGCTGAATCAGAAGAAAAAACATTAGATGAGCAAAAGAAGAACATCTATGCAGAGGTTTCATTTCTCCTTACACTGCTGACACATAACTGACAAAGACAAACAAAAACGTCAACCATGTGGAAAACGGACGTCTGAACTTAATCCGTACGTCCGAGTCTTTGCCCAGTGCGTGCGTGTGTGTGTGTGTGCGCAGTGGACTTGTTTTGATCCCTCCCCCTCTTTGTGTGTTTATTTTTTTCATCAAACAGAACGTAGAAGTGTCTCGGATGTCAGAGGAGGCTTTGCTAACAGTGCCAGCCCACCAATGAGGCAGTGCCCCTCACCCCACACCCCACACCCCACCCTCATCCTTCTTTACGCACACTCTACCCTTCAGACGCACAATGTACCCGCCAAACTCAACAGCCTCTAGTCTGTCTTCTCCACCTTCTTCAGTTGAATTACTCTCCACACTTCACTGGTCTTATCTTCTGTTTTTCCTCCACTTATATCCTAAGACATGATGACGGTGGTAGTTGACTGGAATCCAGTTTCTGATTTTGGTTATTAATCCTGACACGGATCTTGTGTCGTGCACGTTCTCCAGTTTTTTGGAGAATGAATGAATGAAAGGCTAATGAAGGTTTTTTTTCTTTTTGAGCTGACGCTGTGATCTCAACTGTGAAGCAATGACACCCCAGCACCTTTTTTGTTGAAGCAGTGATTTATGTGTAGTGTTTTTTTTTCTTCTCAGTGATCTTTATCTGTTGAAATGATTTAATTTTAACTTTTACCAGTCTCTCATCACTTTACATCACTGTTGGTAGAAGTCAGGAAACTCTAATTTTAGTTTCACAGCAACGCACAACACAAAACAAGGTTTTTTTTTTATATTTTGCACAAAAAATCAACTTTTATTATTATTAAAGGTATACTATGCAGCATTTCCCTTAGAAAACAAAAGTAATTCCTCTCAGTCATCACCAATGACCTACTAGGAGTGTGTGGCAGTGTCTGTATCTGCCTGTATATTTTAATATTCTTATCTTGCTGTGGTTGGGACCTTTCTGGGCTGCAACCTCCTGGCAGCTGGTGTGTAGCCCGCTGCCAATAACAGTGCACAGGTGAGGTTGGGACTTAGTGAAAAGGTAGCAACCAGGTCCAACCAGCAGCACGCATCAATGAGGAATCTACAGTATCTACAGTAGCTGACACCACTGCATGGCATACCTTTTAAATGTCCTCTATAACAGTTTGCATCTAGTTTTAGGATGTCTGACACTGTCTTATGAAGAATTCTGGAAGTACAGACATAGTTTGTTTTATTGTTTTTGTTCAATAAGTATATTTCATATCACTGGTCAGAATTAAGAGATATTCCTGTTTAATGTTTCTAAATAAACTCCACTCAACCATTTCATATGTGCTTACCACATTCTTGTCCTTCATTTTAGAAAGTTTGACATGAAAGCTGTTGGATCTTGGGTTATGTGCTTTACTTCGAAGGTTAATCTTAACAAAAAGCTAAATATCCGTGCTCGTGCTGCTTGGAGATCAAAAGAGGCCGACTGCTTCCTTCCTCTTCTTACTATCTTCAGATCAGATGTTCAGGGCAGTGTCCTTCCTGCTTTCTCCGCTGTGAAAAAACTGAAGAGTGAGATTTCGCCGTTCATTCGTATGCAAAGGCTGCACTGGGCTGCGTAAGAAAGTGCTGCCATTCATCAGCCGGCACAAAACACGCAGTGTGTCCCACACAGATTTCTCTCTGGGCAGATTTAGAGTCATAACAATGTACACTTGTTACACCCGACTAATAATACAAGCTCTTCAGACCTGCTTCTGTGCAACTGATGTTGTGATCAAAATAAACCCATCATGAAAAACAAATCATGAGTCAGATAAATGCTGCTGTAACGACTCAGCATCTGACAGCTATGAATGAGTCCGGTAATGTGCACTTGAATGAGTTTTCAGATGAACCTGATGCATCCAGCACAGGCTTAAAGAGGTCAAGTCATCTGTGAGTGCATCATAAAACAAATCTAAACTTCCCTAATATAGCAAACTGTCTTAAAAACTGTGACTACAGCACCAAAAAAATAAATTAACACAACACAACAGATGAGCAGTGTGACACTGACTCTCCCCAACTGTTTGGTGTGTGGTAGCTAAATCACAGCTGCTAAACTTTGCTCTTGTCCTTGTGAAAGTGTTCATACACGGCCATATTTGTTCAGAAGGCATCTGACACTGATGCATTCCTCTTTCCAGAATGTGAACATCCATCGTACACCTGAAGACGCCCTGCAAACCGTCCCTCCTCACCTCTGACCACCTGCTGTCACCCAGCCAGGCTGCGGTCTCATTCTCTCGCTCCCTTTTGATGGACTCCTGTGGTTTTTTTCACTTCACTTTTCCATATCCAGCTCGCAGTGGTGACCGTCTGGGTGATGTGCCTCCTCCTTCAACACCTGTGCCCCACACACATACACCTCTCTCTGTGACACCTCTGTCTTTTTAAGGGATTTGAAGGAGCTCAACCTGACATCATCATATGTTTGAGCCTCAGTGTTCATATTTCAAAGCTACGCAGAGTATGTATGTATTTTTAAGTATTAACCATGTGGTTTCATCCAGTGATCATGTGATTTTCTGCTACATGTTTGATGTGTTACTGTACTGTGCAATCATTGTTTTATGTGAAGGCTTCTTCAGTGATCATGTGCAATTTGAAGGTTTCAAACCTACTCTGAAAACAGTGCTATAAATCATACTATTTGACTGGTGAATGAATGAATGGATGAATGAATGAATGGACGGAAATGAAGTCACGTAAACTTTATGCTGATGGCTTTTTTCAGCAGGTGATTCTACACATAGATCTTCAGTGAAATTAAAACACTCTTAATACTGTTTTGTGAAGAACACATCTGAGCACACAAGAAATGTGAAAATGAAGTATGGACTTCAAAATGTACGTCCCAGCTCCACTATAATAAAGGTGTTATTTTTATAAGCCACCCTGTCATCACCTCTCTCATTGTGGGTTTCATTATATATGTAAGGGCTGCACTGGTGATTATTTTCGTTCTCCGTTAATCTGTC
Organism: Chaetodon trifascialis; assembly: GCF_039877785.1. NCBI lineage: Eukaryota > Metazoa > Chordata > Actinopteri > Chaetodontiformes > Chaetodontidae > Chaetodon > Chaetodon trifascialis. The sequence continues at coordinate 24,951,138 of NC_092058.1, read as the reverse complement.
TGTACTTTCTCACCTAATCCATTGACTCTAAAATGTCATAGGTGAAAAAAAATTGCCATCACATTGTCTGACATATTCAACAATATCATTCTGTCTTTGCAACTGTGTAAAACCCAAAGCTATTCACTCAATGAATCAGCAAACATTCACATTTGAGAAGCTGTTTGAGAAACCAGTGCATGTTTGGCAACTTTATGTTCAGTAATTGTCAGAAGGTGCCAGCTGACTGACCACTGAATCCAGACTCATTAGTTTCTCAAAACTGGGGACTGGTGGAGGCTGCATGATGAGAATCACGACGGTGAACTGGGACGGCACGCTGAAATGATATGATCACAAGCAGTGACATCCACGAGATAACTTAATCTATTATCTGTCTATGTTTCTATTTTCATCATCCAAAATTGGGTCAGAAAGCTCTGAATTCCCAAAGTGTCTTAAATAAAACCTGTCTCCAACCATTATTACATCACTGCAGTTGAGCAAAGCAACAGCAGCAGAGCAGCAGGTGTGTAGCTGTGGGGTTCACTGCATGTCCGGCAAACACACACAAGGACAGGAAAGCGAATTTATTAAAAAGCATTTGATCTTATTTTGAAAAGGCCATTTCCTCTCTGTGGACTATAACCTACAATTAAATTATTTGGATGAAGTTGTACATTATTCACACACCGTCTGCAGCAGGGAGGTATTACTTCCTCTTCCTCACAGCTGAAATAACACTAACTGCATAATGTGGCCAAAGTGCTGACTAAAATCAACTTCCTCTGAAGCAGAGCAAATCCATTTATAGGCACAGCAGCGCAGCATGCTCACACTGAATGACGCCATCAACACCAAAGGTATAAACAAAAGCGTTTATTAGCTTTCATTCTTTTCATACATGGGCTTTGGTGGCTTCTTGACAGACAGCTCTTGCTCCATGTCTGCGACTAAATGCCACACAGACCACTTTCCTCAAACAAGGGTTTCCTGAACAGAGAAATTTTGGAGACAAATTTGAAACAACAGTGACAGGACACACAGACTCACATACACAAAAACCTGGCCGTTTGATTTGCAACAACATGCTCTCGATGCCCCTGTAATCATGGATATCAACTTGATTAATACTTTAAGGACCCGCCTTTGTTTGGGGATTTTGTTCTAAGTGGCTGAAAATGAAACTGGTAAATATTTCATTATATACACTCATTGATATTCAGGAGTACAGGGAAATTCTTGAGGTGGGCGCAAAGAGCATCACGGCCAGATTGGTCACGTTCCCCTCGTCTCATCGCTGATTGGCTGTTTACTCCTGTGGGTCTCCACTCTTGCGCTGATTGGCCCTTGCAGCGTTTTCCCAGCTTGTGTGGGACCATGGACAACACTGTCATCAGAACTGCGGACAGGAGAAGTCAACTTATTTTCCATGTGAGCTATTGTGTCTTTCACATGAAACCACCTTTGTACACAATTGCAGCCACGAGCCTTACTGTTACGTGCAAGTTTCTTACGTTCTTGAGGAATTCCTCGGCGACGATACGGGCCCTGGCGTTAACGGACAGCTTCATCTCGCTGATCTCCTTGTCGATCTCCTCCATGAAGTGGATGACAAAGTCCACCAGCTTGTGTTTGTACATCTGCTCCGTGTGGAAGTTGGTAATCAAGAAGCTAATATCATATCCCTGAAATCAGATACCAGTTGACGGATGAGATAAAAATAGCACTTGTTTAATTGTACTCATGGGAACATACATTGTAAATAATGTAATTCATAGCATGAAGAGCCCATGATGTTGACGATTTAACATGTTCACACTGTTCCTCATTCCTTTGGATTCTTCTTATCATGCTGTCTGTCACTGTATGATGATTCCTCTTCTGTCACTCACTTTTTTGTTAGTTCTCTTTCTCACAGATGACCCCCCACCACTCTTACCTCTACTGGTTTCCTCCTCAGAATGAAGAAGTTCTCTGCTCTCATCATCATGAAGCGCATGAACTTGTGGCAAAGGATCTTCTCAATCTCATCAGCCTGCAGTGAATCAGTTTCTGTTTTAATGCATATGTTGCTGAGTGAGAAATGTCGGAAACGTGAGAGGTCCTGCTGTTTTTAATCACCTGTTTGACGGCGATGCTGACTCTGACAGAGTTGATTGATCCCTCGATCAGAACCTTCTCCTTGTCATTACGGCTGATCACCACAGGCTGAAGTAGCAGCTCCTTACTGCTCCTGTAACCACAGCACAATCAGCCCATCATTGCAAATAAAAGCAGGCCTGCTCATTTTCACACCACTGAATTTACAAAATACAGAAAGTCATTATTCTGCTTGCAGCTGTGCACAGAACCTTAGTTATATTGGGATGTTGGAAAAACTCTTCATTGTATTGGGAATCCACCTGCAAATAGGCTGCAAGTCCACGCTGGCCAACTTTACAGCTTGCCTTTGCTTGTGCCATTTTTTTCAATCCTACATTTTCTTATGCTCGCTTGCACAAGTCCACACTTGTGTGACAGCTGCAGATGATCCACAAACAGCTCAAGGGCTGGAGAAACAGGAGGGAGCAGAGCGGTGGGGCAACAAGCGGGATTGCCGACTGCACACGCATGCCATTGAACATACCTGACCTCCACTTCTGGCTTGTTGTGGCGCTCCACCACCTGAGAGGAGAAGTTCTCCAGACAGAGGGCCGCCTGCAAGGTGGCCCTCACGGCGTTTAAGTAGGGGCGCAGAGTCGCTGTCTGAAGGAGAGATTGAATGAGATCAATGTCTGAGTGGGTCCTACTGGAGAGGAGATCTTGTTGGATGGTGCATTTGTTATTTAGATAAGCGTACATGGGCAAACTAAACCTCCCAGTCTAGTGACTCAACCAGCGGGGTCAACTCATGAGGTCATGTTTGATCAGGAACTAAAATGAGCTGTGTGCAAGGATGCGGCGGCTGGAGCTCCATTACAACACACTGCTTTTATATTCATTCAGAAATCATTTCAGAAGGAAAAACGTGGCCGTAATCTGTTTCCACCTGATGCATATTATCTCTATATAGATGGGAGGGTAATGAATGATTTTGCTTGCATTGACGTTAGTAAATAGGATGCTTTCAGGTGACCGAGATTTAAACCCATCCAAATCATCTACGTCCATCTACATCACTCTGCCTGTGCCAGAGATGAACACAGCAAGCTTTTCCACCGACACAAGAATGTTTGAAAACGGGCCGAGAGGAAAAGACAGCTCAGCTCAATCACTTTAGTTTCTGCAAACCGTATCAAGGATGCCCGTCCTCTCATTTCACGGCAGCCAACCACAAACCCCGTCTATCAGAAACACGGAGCTAGCTATCTAATCTCGCCTCGAATGTAGCTATAGTTAGCGCAGGTAAATGGCTAAATAATAATATATAAAGATACATAAAGTGTAGGAGACTTACCATTTTAGTGCTGTAGAAGACGGAAGTTCCTCAGCCACGCCTGGGACTCCTCTTCCGTAAATTCTACATAGCCGAGGACAACTAGGGTGCGCTAGATTTTTTAGTAGCTCTTCGTTTGAAGAGGCGGATTTCTCAGCACAAAAGAAATGCTGCCGATTGCGCTGATTACTCCGCCCAGGTGGAGTGCGTTTTCACTAAAACGAGCATACCCTACGATGCTTCCATTCTTCTCTGGAGACAGGAGATATTTCACTCGCTGAACTTTGGTCCACGAGTAATTGTGGTCTTGTGCAACCTGTGTTTTTATTAAGATATGTTGAATAATAACGCTATAATCCATACATTTCCTCGTTACATTGCTAAATTTCGGTTTTAGAAATAATATTTTTTTTTATGCATCTGACATCATATGGTTTGTTCCGATGATACCATTGTAGTGTGAAGTTAATATATTCCCAACTCTTCAAGTTTTTTATAGGAAAGGACTAAAAACATGCTAGTCTTTTTTGTAATGTTGTGTAATTTTTATTGCAATTTAAATTGTTTTGTTGTCGAAAATAGGCCATGATTCCATTTAAATGTAATTGGCCATCCCCCCTCTACGCGCAGTGGTTTTTTCCATCATGGATGCCATTCACTGACGGTAAATATCGTTCCTCTTAAACATTCAAAGATGAATATCTGTGCTTAGGGTTTGTTCCATTCAGCTCTAGTAATCTTTAAAATCCTTGCGGTAAAACGTTTGTGTGTGAAAGCGTGACATCACAACGAACGTTATTACAATTTAAGAGTCGTTTGGGCCCAGCGAGCTCGCGCTCTGTGAAGCAGACCTGCGTGTGCGTGCATTTGGGTGCGTGCGTGCTGGCCCGAGTGTGTGTTTAAGTGTGAGTGATAGAGAGACACAGACGAATAGAAAAAGAGTAAGAGCAACAGCTGGACGCCTCTGCGTGTGAGTCTCATCTTCTTTTGTTGTCCACGCTGTTCATCTCCATGTATCGGCCCATTCAGACACTGCCAGGTCTCTGCCACACGGCATCATGAGTGAGTTAAAGGACTGCCCCCCGCTGAAATACTACGACTTCAAGCCCGTCGAACATGTAAAGGTCTGCCCCCGTTACACTGCTGTGCTCGGCCGCTCAGAGGACGATGGCATCGGCATTGAGGAGCTGGACACCCTGCAGCTGGAGCTGGAGACGCTCCTGTCCTCAGCCAGCCGCCGTCTCCGAGCTCTAGAGGAGCAGAGACAGGTATGAGAGAGTTGGGACTTCTTCATTTAACTGGTTTAAGTTATATCAGGCTTTCATCCCAAGCCAGCTGCCTGTGACCGAATCCCAAATGAAAACCCCTAATTCCCTAAATCCCTACTGTTTCCATCACCTCCCTTGTTGGTTGCCATTTGTAACTCCCCCCTCTGTACTGCCCATCAGATCCTCACAGACTGGCAGGACAAGAAGGGAGATAAGCGCTTTCTGAAGCTGGGAAAAGACCCAGACCCTGCTGCCTCTTCTCGCCACAAACCAAAGAAGCAGAAGTTGGACGGCAAAGGCGGCCACGGGCCCGGTCCAGGTCCTGGCAGACCCAAGTCCAAAAACCTCCAGCCTAAAGTCCAAGAGTATGAATTTACAGACGATCCACAAGACATTCCCCGCACTCCTAAAAATGATGCACCCAACAGGTCAGCAACAGCAGCTTCTCACAATGTCTCTTATATGCTGTATACTGTCATTTTTGCTGAGGCTAGTCTCTCATAAGTGTGCTGCAGTAAGAGTTTAGGTAATAAATTTGAGTTTTGTTCTGGCAAGGTGTCTTTGTATTTCAATTTTCATTTTATTTTTTCCAGATTTTGGGCTTCAGTCGAGCCATATTGTGCTGATATCACAAATGAAGAGATCCGTTTGCTCGAGGAGCTTCTGAAACCCCCGGAAGATGAAGCCGAGTATTTCAAAGTATGACAGAAAAAACCATGTAGCTGTTGTTATCGTACTTAAATTCACTCATTGAACGGCCAAACATCTGGATGTTTCTATTGTGTAAAGTAAAATGCATCCTTTTAAATGTGTGCTGAGCTTTGATGGTGTCTGTGTTAACGGTAGACTCCGGCACTGGGGAAACACTACTCTCAGCGGTGGGCTCAGGAGGATCTGCTGGAGGAGCAGAGGGAGGGAGCACGAGCCAACGACAAGAAGAAGAACCTCATGGGGGGGCCACTGTCTGAGCTGGATGCAAAAGGTGAGGGAAGGCTGCAGCCTGCGACGTATATGAGTGCTGTGCCAGACAGTAGTTACTGCTCATGCATGTGTCCACCTTAATACCCATCTTCATGTTCAACTCCTGTAGACGTGGACTCGCTGTTAAAAAAGTCAGAGTCCCAGCATGAATCTCCAGAAGACGGATGTCCCTTTGGTCCTCTCACACAGCGTCTGCTCCAGGCCCTTGTGGAGGTCAGTATGTTGCAGACTCAGTATTTTGTCAAACATGTACATGTTTTAATCTTGTGGAAACACCGAAACGTGATCAGAATTGGCGACATTGTGTTCTGTTTTCTCGTAGGAGAACATTATATCCCCCATGGAGGATTCTCCTATACCCGACATTTCAGGGAAGGATGCGAATGATGGCGCTGGGACTTCTCCTCGAAGCCAAGGAAAAGCTTTTAGGTATTTGTGCAAAGTTTGATCAATCGTATGTACCCATAGATAAGTACAGTAGAATCTGCCTTTGAGCTTGTGAGATGCGTCTCTGCCACAGATCTGGCTCGCTCAAATAGTAGAAAAAGCCCGACTGTTGTGGTGCTTTTGGATGCTCTAAGGAAAGAAATGCTAAAACGAAGCAACAGAGAATCACATTTCACAGGTGAGAAGTGCTGAATTTGATATATCACAGTAAGTTGTCCTTCATTTAAGACAGCATGTCCTGATCAATCAAGCTAATTTATGTCAGGTAAAGACACAAAAAGATGAACATTTTTATTAAAATAATATATCAGTAAGATACTGAAAGTCAGCATCAGTCTTTGTACATCTATGAGATTGGAGCTAAATTTGTATTGTTCGTCTGTCACAAACACACTAGCCTACAGTTAGTCATTTATTTTCATTTGTACAAAACTGTGAGATTCTTTGATCAGACTGTATAACAGTTACATTGCAACTCTACACCACTCTGCTGATGCATGGAATATATTTTAAACATAACGTGTGACTTAAAATGTAAGTTAGCATGTGTTTCCAAACTTACAAACAAAATGACATCATAACATTTCCACAAAATAAGAAAAAAATCTATATTTAGAAACGAATTACGTAGGGCAAGTTCATCATGATTATTATTTTAATGAAATACTACTTTTAGCATCTGGATAAGATAAAGTACTTTTGCATTTAACCAAATATTCTATACCGCGTATCCCTTTCGGGGTTGCGGGGGCTGCTGGAGCCTATCCCAGCCGTCAACGGGCGAGAGGCGGGGTACACCTTGGACCGGTCGCCAGTCGATTGCAGGGCACATACACACAACCATTTGCACTCACACCTAGGGGCAATTTTACAGTCACCAATTAACCTAATGAGCGGGAGGAAGGAAGCCAAGTGCACACATGCACAGAAAGAACATGCAAACTCCACACAGAAAGGCCCGACCCGGGAATCGAACCGGCAACCTTGTTGCTGTGGGGCACGCGCACTACCTGCTGCGCCACCGTGCAGCCCCTAACCAAATATCTTGTATCATAAATACATATATAAATACAAACTTTAGTGAGTTAGGGGTTTAATTGTGGACATTGGATGTGAGTTTGGTTGTCCTCAACAGTACTCAAATAAAGTTTACTGTTGATTTATGAGGCTGAGATCTGAACACTTGACGTTTTTTGCCACGTCGTCCATCCCTCTGTTGCCCCTCCAGTGTTCCTCACACACGTTCTCTGGAGGCTCGCATCAAAGAGGAGCTGGTGGCTCAGGGGCTGCTGGACTCTGAGGAGCGACCTGGACCAGGAGGAGACTCTGAGGATGAGGTCCTGGCCGAGCTGCAGAAGAGACAAGCAGAGCTCAAAGCCCTGAGTGCTCACAACAGAGCCCGCAAGCAGGAGCTGCTCCGGTGAGAACACAGGCCTCCTTTTTACCATGATATGACTTCTGATCCGCGATCAGCTGTTAACTTTTCAACTTTTTAACACTGTCTCACAGGTTGGCCAAAGAGGAGATGCGCAAGCAGGAGCTGAGGCAGAGAGTCAGGGTGTCTGACAACGAGGTCATGGAGGGATTTCGACGAATCATGGCAGCCAGGCAGAAGAAACGCACTCCGACCAAGAAAGAGAAGGACCAGGCCTGGAAAGCACTGAAGGAAAGGGAAAGCATCCTCAAGCTCCTGGATGGATAGTGGAAGAAATGGCTTGTGTCTGGATTTTATGCAGAAAAACCATTGGAAGAAAAGAGATTGACATGGATGAAAACAGCTGTGACAGCTGTTACATGGTCAGTGAACAGCTGTATCTTTGATGGTGTATGATACAGTTTCCTGCAGGTGTGTGTGTGATGTCAGTAGGGATGTTTCTGTAGTAGCTTTACGTCATGTTACAGCAGAAAGCTCATCTGATCAGTAACACTTAGTATACATCAGAGACCTGTTCTCTCTTATTGTTGATTTTTTTATGTTGCTTTTTATTTTGTTTACCATTGTAATGTTCTGAAAACAGTACACATGAATGTTGGAATAAATCAGTCCCACCTAAAGACATTTTCGTATATGTGTGAAATCTGAGGAGATGCATCATGACAGTATGTACTGTAGACTGCAGGGCAGACGATTAGCAGCATCAGAAACAGGATCTGAACACACACTGTTTATTTGTTTATTGTTGAGCATTTTCCATAATTACCACAGTGCAGACACACAATAAGATTTTACTCACCTTTAGGGCTCTAAGTCTTTCATTACACGATCCTATGAACATGACACAATGATAGACTCTTAACTCCTCATAAGAACAAGTGTTGTGCTAAAATGTCAGTAATGCCAGTTTCAGTTTTGTGTGCAACATAAACAACAAATTGATCCTCATTTATAACTCATGGATTGATGTTACCCCTATACACTCTTTGTCCACGCGATTGAAAATTGACTTCAACTCGTTCTGTAATGGAACAGCAGTGAGAAGAAGTAGTGATCACAGTCATGCTCAAAAACAGCCACAAAAAATATATTACAAGGATGTTTTAATGGCTCTTACCTCTGTGTGTATGTATCTACATTTAAAGCCATGTGCACTAAATTGTTGTATGTAAGCAAGATCTCAAACCCCATAAAATATTTATAGCTGCATTGAGGACAATTTTCTCACTTAGTGGCTATGAGCAACACAGAGCCAAATGTTCAACTTGCTCCAGTTTATTCATAGTCATTAGAATAATGTGTATTAATATTACAGTAATATTATTTCAGCAAAATGAGTCAGCATCTGGAGGGGCAACCCAACGGCATCTGCCTTCAGCTATGCAGTGTCTGTCATCTGTGGACGCCTGTTTTCTGTTGGTGGTGAATCATATTTCAGACCTGTTTTTCCAACAATGTATAGCATATTGTTTCATTGCTATTTTGTTGTCTTAGCATGATTTTACTGATAAAGCCACGCAATCTGATGTGCAAATATGCAAAATAGCACACAGGAAGGTATCTTTCTATTGGACTGTTGCATGGTTTTAAGGAGAAGTATATCATTTTATTCTATGTTTAGCCACATTGTTTTCATTTCATTTGAAAGTCAATATCCTGTGATATGGATGCAAGGTTTTGTTTGAGCTGTGGCTCATTTTCCCTTTCTGAAGAAACATTTTTAATGTCAAATCTTCCTGCACTGCCTCTGTGACTGTCGCAGCTCTCCTTTTCAATAAGTGGCCACTAGATGGCAGTCACAGTCCTCTGACTGACAAGACCCACAGAATTTACACAGCACAGGGCCTGTGGTTGATGTTAGCCCAACACATTGTGTGTCACTGTTGTGAGACCAGTCTTCACTTGAAGATATGTGCGCTGATGCTGATCCCAGGATAAAGCAGGAGACTGCGTGACTCACAGTGTGCAGTCACACTCCTCTTTGACCAAGTATCACAACCAGCACACCTCTGGATTCAGAGCGTACGTTCAGAACGTGCTGAGAGGTGAGATACAAACTGAGATCATGAGTAGGATGCTAGTTACTGTCACACAAATGTTCAGAGGAAATACATCTCTTTTAAATAGAATGATATAAGGTGCCAGCACTGGCATTAAGAACTTATTTTTAACTAAGCAGTCAGGTATGATTCTCTGCATGTGTTCATACGGATGCAGAATATGCCGTAATGGTGAGAATAACACAGCTAAACACAGCAGACTGGTTTCAAATGAAAGCTCGAGTTCTGTGTCCTTGAGCAGAGCTCAGAGCATACAGCCAGCCTGGGGGCTCCAACAATGGCCCCATGGCCCTATGCAAATTCATAAAGCCATCAGCCCATGTGTATGAAAGCTTTTAATAACATGCAGACCTATTGAATCCTCCTCACAGGTGAATGAGAGGCTGAATGGATAGCTGTGGCGGCCCCTCGAGGCTGGGCGTATCGCACGCTGCTTTTGTTGCATTTGTTGTCTTTAGACCTAAACTGAAGGGCAGGTGGGTTTTGTTGATACACTGCTCATACACACTCAGTGATGCTCATCCGCTGTTTGCACATCGCGTATTGAGCTGTTTATTAAAGGCTAGACTCCTTTTGACAACCCAGGTGGTGCGTCCCTCAGGGATCTATGAGGCTCCAACTTCAGCCTCAGCTCCACGGCGTCACGTAGCTCTGTCTCCTCTCCCCGTGTGAAATTCAGCTGCGTGGTGAGCTTCTTCACTCCTCTCTGTCATGGCCTGTAAACCTTTACAGCCGTTTAAGCAGAGGGCTCTCCACTGGAGGGTCTGAGTAAATAACTTGAACTTCACTATTTTGGCACAAGATGTGCATGTATGGAAGCTTTTTCTACGTCTCCTCAGGCAATTACGAGAAGGCAATTAGAGTGTAAATACAGTGGTATCATGTGGGCAGGCTGTGTGTTGTGTTATGTGTTAACATGGGCAAATACACACACATACGCACACACACACACACACACACACACGCACACACACACACACACACCCATTCTTGCTACTATCACTCCTGATCTCCTGTTGGTGGGGGCCTCTCTGTCCATTGGCTCTTTGTTTTGCCAGTTTGGATGAACTGTGTTTCTTTCTCCGGGGCTCTCCTCCTACTCCACCTCCGTCTCTGCGTTCCTGAGCATGGACAGAGAGAGGCTGACACACACACACACACACACACACACACACACACACACACACACACACACACACACACACACACACACACACACACACACACACACACACACACATATTCATATGGGGGTACAGGGATTTACCACAAATCTGTTCATCCTTTGTCCTAATGCTATGTAAGCTTTCATGCTGAATTGAAATTGTATGTGTGACAGGGATACAGACAGAGATTGAGACAGCTGCTGAGGACGGCTGGTCCACTGAGAAGACCCTCTGTCCAGCCAGGCCACGCCTCGGCTCTGCTCCCGCACAGAGAACTATTGTCTTCAGCGCTGCTTCCACCATTCTGATGTCATGGTTTGTCCTTCCCCAGAGGGCTGCTGTTGCTGTTGTGGTGAAACTTGACAGACCTTTTAGCCTGCAAGTCAGATGCATGGTGAGACAGTCGCAAGTATCACACACACAAACCGCTCCTGTGCTCTCACCTGTTTGACCCCTCCTCTACCCTGGGCTGCTTTGAATCTCATTTGCTTATCATTTGCATGGCAGTTGATGCTTTTCTTGTGTGACTCGTGAATTTGGCAGCTCATACGCAAATCTTTTTGTTTTATTCAGCCCCACCTGCCTGGCCTTTGCTCATCGCTGAAGTAAAGATACAGATTCTTGGGTCTCCTTTTCAGCCTGTCATGCCTCCAGGGTATTTTGTACAAGATAAGCACAATCAGCCACTGACAAGCCATTCACTTACAGTATTAGAGGCAACAAATCCCGTAGGATAAGTGCAGTCTGTAAGCTATGAGGGCATTATGAGCCGTGCTCTGTGGTTTGTCACTCGGTTGGTCCACCGCTTTGGTCCGGACTGAACTATTAGACCTGCTGCCATGAAACTCTGTGGAGACATTCATGGTCCCCAGAGGATGAATCCAACAGCTTTTGTTGAAACTCTGCCTCCACCTCTATATGGCCACCATGAGGCTGACATTTACATTCTGAGTGAAATAACGTGACAAATAAAAGATGGATTTACATTAAATTTTGCAGTTGTTCATGTTCCCCTCAGGATGCATCCTCATGAGTTTGATGATCACCTGACTTTTTTTTTAGCACCATCATCCAGTCAAAACGTAACTTTGTCCCACACTGATGACAATACATCACTGATGCACTCCCATCAGCCTCAGCTGTACTATGTGTTTAACGCCTAGCAGTGAATATTAGCATGCTAACATGCTAAACTAAGATAATGACCATGATTGAAACTGTGAGCATTTTGCCACGATAGCATTGGCAATAAGTTCAAAAGATTACAGGCCTTAAGATGAGCATGAGGTTCAATTGCTGTTACACCCAAGATCTACAACACTTTATGATGAGTCGTTAATACTCACAAGTGCAGTTCTCAGCCCATGTTTGCTGAAGGTTTTATGTGTCGTGAATCATTCTGTTTTAAAGGCTCATGTCACGCCAAGTCCACAACCAGTCCTCAGCCAAAGCTTCTTCTCTTCTTCACGCCTGCCTCAGTAGCAAAGTCTCCAGAGAGCTGGCTTGGTGCCATTTGTGTTTGACTATACTTTGTTAGAATCACCAGGCAAGATAAGAAAGAAAGAGGTAGGTAGATAAGAGTGCACCATGGTAGAGTGCTGTTTCGTCATTGGTTGTAAATTTGGACAGCAGAGGTCAAAGCTCTTGAGAAATATGCTTCTCTTAGGAGATAAGGACAGATAGCGGAGGTATGTGGAGGGGACCTGCGAGGGGACTATGTATGGATATATACGTTTATCTACTTATTTCCATATAGATTCAATGCAACAGTGTCTGCTACCTCAGCCTCTCTATATAGCGGGCAAATTGGAGCAGTTGGATGGACGGAGACCCATCAGGTGGTTGCGGGACATCACAGGGCTGCCAGTCTCCTCCCCGATCAGGCTGGGTGGATAACATGCCCCTTTCCTGAGAAGGTAGGGTGGTGGGCAGAAGACATCGCCAGCACTGTGGATAACAGTCATTGAGGAGCGAAGGAGACACGATGAAAAACACTTCTCTCACCACCCACCACTTCTCTGTCATCCTCCCTCCATCCTCTCCCCATCTCTCTTTCGTTTCCTCTGCTCTGTTATTATCACCCAGATCATTATCAGGCTCACTCTCCCATCGCTGCGATGGAGAGGAGGGCCTGCCGCCCACATGGCTTTGGTGAGAGATTTCTAACAGCGGCAGCACAGGAGGAGGGGGGAGAAAAACGAAGACAAGAGGCCCAATAAAGTCCATCTAAATATAGAGGCAGCAATGCCTTTTTTCCCTTGTCCTTATAAAGAGCTGCTGGTGAATCCGGGTGGACTATCTGCCTCGCTGTGCCGAGAGCTGATCACTCCCTCCAGGATGGGGAGCATAACTGTTGGTGCATGGAAACACACACTCGTGCACACAGACACACAGGGCTACGTTGTTTTATGACAGGGAGAGGACAGGGAGCTTAGTGAGTTTTTTTTTTCTTTACACGAGAGGGCAAATCATGTTTGGAGGAACATACTAAAATAGGAGAGGTCTGAGGAAACTCCAATGAGAAATGATGGGAGAAGTGAGTGATGGGGGGAGGTGAAGGAGATTAGGGAAGTAGATACAGATGAATTTATGGCCAAAAATATCTTGAAGGATGGATTATACATTTAAATTTATATCAACACAAGCTTCCGTCCAAAGATGCCCCCTTTTTAGGGTCTTTTGCTTCTCTAATCCTGTCTCACTCATAGTCATTATGTTTTTCAAAAGAGAGCCCGGTCTTCTAAATTTGACTCTTCCTTTAAAGGAACAGTTTGACATTTTGGGAAATATACTGATTCACCTTCTTGCTGTGGGTTAGGAGATAAAATCGATATCACTCTCACATCTGCCCAGCAAATATGAAGCTGCAACCAGCAGCCGCACAGCATAGCCATTTTTACCATTTTTTAGAGATAACACAAGACACGAAAGGAAGTTAAGGTCGATAGAGATTAGGGGAATGACACGCAACAAAGGCCCTCGGTCAGATTCAAGCTAGTGATGCTGTGGTCAGCATCTTAACCACTGCAACAGGTTCCCTCTAAAGCTCACTGATTAACATTTTGTATCTTATTTGTTTTGGAATTTTCCCTCGCGGGACTAATAAAGGGCTACTGAATTGAATTGAATTGAATTGAATTGAATTGAATTGAATTGAATTGAATTGAATTGAATTGAACTGAACTGAATTGAATTGAATTGAATTGAATTGAATTGAATTGAACTGAACTGAACTGAACTGAATTGAATTGAATTGAATTGAATTGAATTGAATTGAATTGAATTGAATTGAATTGAATTGAATTGAATTGAGTTTAGTCCATACAAAAATCAAAGTGTCAAAGCATCATACTGCTGAGGTCATGTAATTTAGAACCTTGCCTGTGATGTATGAAATTCTCATATGTATGTCGTTTGGATAAAAGCGTCTGCCAAATGACAAATCGTAATTGTAACTGTAGCTATGATACCACAAGTTCCTTTTGTTGCCGGTAACATGGCTGCAAAGCCTCCATCACTGGCACTTACGTTTGAATTAAGTCCAATATTAACAGTGATAGAGTACATTTAGCAAATTGAAAAGGAGCTATTCACTGTTTGTTTGTATCTGGTTTCACTTGTTGGTGAACCGTTACATGACTACAAGGCCAGCAGTGGGGCTAACCAGTAACCATCTTGAAACAATGCATGAACGCTCCCAAGTGCGAATCATGTGAGGTTTTCCTCTTCACTTCACGTCATGACCTTCATCCTCGTGGCAAATGAACAAATCCAACAGCTGCGTCATCAGTGTAAGTGGTTAATGTGATTTACTCTCATATCCTACACACTGTTGCTGTCTGTCTGAAGTGCAGTTATCAGTGACGGCCTGTTCTGTTTTCTGCTTTTGTGGTCTGTGACATCGACAGCTGCTCTCTACCAAATAACAACATACATTATGTACAGGTCATGTGCTGGTTGACACAGGCCACAGGCCGATGAGTTTCAACAGGAGACACAGAAGCAGGTCACTTATAGTGCACTTACTCACACAGAGACCCAGCTATAATGTTTGCTACGCTCTGTGTGAAGCAAACAAGAGGTCATTTTCTCAGCTGTCCTCATGTGCCAGCGCTGACAGCAAAAGTTCAGAAGTCAAACAGGGGAAAAAAGGTTCACCATGCGTTTTAAGATCCTCTTTTACACCTGTTGCTTACAGTCCCCTGCGGTGTGTGTGTGTGTGTGGGCACACACACACACACACACACTGAACATTCACACACAAAGTGGTTTCACTGTGGCTGCCCGAGCTGAGGCTGTTCACCAAAGGCAAGCACAGAAAACCAGAATAACATCACACACACAGAGACTCACACACTGAACCTCAGCACTTGTTATATAAGAGCTCCTCTTCCACACACACAACTCCACTGCACAGTCTGACAGAGTCAATGTCAAACCCTGCATGAGGGAGAAAATGGGTATAATTCGTGCATGACCACTCAGTCGCTATGTGTGCAGCTGAAGTGGATTGATCTGTGTGTGTGTTTGACTGTGTCAGTTTGTGGTCGTGAAAGCCCCACTGAGAGAGGAAGCTCAGCTGTCAGTAGCTGTCAGGCACTGGGCCTCTCCTTCTCTCTCTGTCTTAGCTAATCCTGTTGTAGTTAACCTCCCCTCCTCCAACCCACCCCCCCCCCCCCCCCCCATTTCTGCCCCCCAACAGAGGCTGTCTGGGTTTGAAGTCGAGGTGGAGGCACTCATTTGTACAAGCATGTTGGCCAGAGATAAGGAAGTGTGGCACAGGACCAACAAACCTCCCTCTGGGCTGAACATACGAGGAACACACACACACACACACACACACATACAGCTAAGAAGTGTCCGAAATATTGTGGCCAAAGGTCAAGGCGTTTATCCTGTGGTATGTGGCATTGATATTATGACCTCTGACCAGGCCTCACCCCTGGATTTAGCACTTCTTTCCTACTTGTCTTCTTGCACTTTTAGCTCTGCTGTCTCACCCCGTGCAGGGTGTTACTCATGCTACATTAGCCGCTCTCGCGCAGAATGACACAGAAGAAACACCCTCTCTGTACAAGGCTTGCTCCACGTTGCGTGGCAGAAAAATAATTTGTGTGTGTGCATGCTGACACTGCCAGACTGGCGTGGCGTGGTGTGAAATGGACATGAGGAGAGGATGTGAGGCTGAGAGCATCTGCGGCGCCTCAGCTTTGCTTGCTGTTGGGGGATGTGGGGATGGGATAGAGGCTGTTGGTGAAAGGAGAGTGGGGGATGATGGGGGCTTTGACTACAGCACAGCTCTGGTGGACCTCCCCAGGCTCTGTTTGAGTGAGACAAACTCCGATCACATTACAGAACTGGAGACTCAGATGCTCAGAGGGAAAACGCGGAGTTAAGACAAGTATCGCTGTGCTTGTTTCTGACACATTTATGACACATGCATACAGATTAATGCATAAACTACAACCCACACACATACAGCTGCTCAGTCCATTGAGATCACTTCACTTGAGTCACAGTGCAACCTGTTCCAGCTGTTGTTGTGTCTGTCTTTTTCTGTCTGGTCAACTAATTAAACCCTCTTAATTCCCATTAACTTTGACAAACTTTGCCCAGTATCAGTCCTGTGTGTCCTCTGGCTCATCTCATTATCAGCAGCCCCAGTAGAAGTGCCAGAGGGAGCAGGAGGAGTGATGTATAGGGCCATCAGAGCAGCTGATATGATACAGGCCTGCTGTTGGATAAGCGCTTGGGTCTCCCAGAGCCCTGAAAATTCACCCCGATCCAGAAATATCTCAATCTTTATCACTCCCAGACTCCACAGTCATGGTTGTTCACTTTCGTCAGTTTCCAGTAACATTTTTACACAGCTCAGTGCTTCTTAAAATATCCAGGTATGGTAAGTTGGGTCAATAGAGTATGCGCAGTATTTCAAAATGCAAGCAATAAACATTGATGTAATGCATATTAATGAATATGGTTTCAGTTTGAGCAACAACATCACTTTCTAATTCCACTGAATATAAGATGAAGGTGCTTTGCTTTATTATAAGGCACTAAGTGATGAGAAAGAAGTGGTGCAAGCGACACTTTCGTCCTCTTTTGAAAGAAGACACAGCACAGTCATTGTCCTGCCTTTGCTCAGTGGCCACTGCCTGCTGTTCAGCAAAAGTTATATAGCTTCACTTTAAATTATTTGGACATGCAGTAGCTAATTCAATCTTTTTTCTTTACTTTTATCATTTATCATTGTTTTATATTTTTGATTCTTCAAAGTAGCCACTGCTTAGTCACCTGGAATGGTTTACAGTTAACGGGTGTGTCTTGTCACAAGTTAATTAGTGGAATTTCTTGACTTGACTTGAATGCTGTGTGATGCCACTACCTACGTGACAACTGCAGTAATCCATATTATGGCAAGAAGCGCTGAGGTAAGTAAAGAGAAATGACAGTGCTTTAAGACATGAAGGTCAGTCAATCCAGAAGATACAAATTTGACCACTGGCTCTCATTGACGACCGGCTCAAGAAAGGAAGACTGTGCTGCAGAGGAGAAGGTTGTTAGAGTTTTCTCAGTCTCCAAGTTACAGCACCTCAGATTAGAAGTAAGAGACACATCGCAACACCAACTGATGAAGACACTGTGTGAATCAGGCCTTCATGACCACAATGCTGCAAAGGAACCACTATTGAGGGACACCAGCAAGAAGGTGGGTCAATTGTTGCCCACTAAGTGTGTGCATCTTAAACGCCTTCTGGAACAGAGATGGACAGGACGTCTTGCCACTGTGTCCATCATCCCAAAATCCTTAATCTACATAATATTTCTTTTGACTGAGATTGACTAAGTGCTGGCCTGTGGTGCACAGATACATACGGAGGCTGTGGGCCTGCTACACAAGATGACCAAGACCAGACTACTAGTGTATTTTCAGACACTTCTTGAGCATTTCCAACACACTGTAAGTGTACTTTAAAACTGAAGATGAACAGGGTGTGCTTTACATATATGTCCTCACATATATTCCCCATTCAGTGCACATTAAAGCCTGTGTGTCCTTGAAATATTTGACTCCTCTTATTTTCTGATCCTTGGAAAATCTTGGTAATTTCCTAGTTTTCCTGCAGCATGATGCAGCATTCTGGATGTTTGATCTTAAGATGATAATAAAACAAGCTTTTAAAATGTGACACTTAATGGCATTGTCTGCTGTTGTGACAGAAATGTGAAATAAGTTTATGTATGAGTTCGGTCTTGTCTGGACATGCCTTTTTGTATCTGCATGTGTTACACTGAATGGCAAATAGATATGTATAAAATTAAAATCTATACACTTTTGATCTGTATAAGTTCATTTTAAGTGCACTCGTATACTAACAGTGTTTTAACACACTGAAAGTATACAGCAAGTGCACTTCAAAAACTGAACTTAAATTTTACTGAAAATATATTTTACTGTATTACATTTATTAAAGGTATGCTTTCGATCTATTCAAAGTAGGTACAAATCTATATAAATGTACTGGAAACATACTTAAACAATACAATATTTAGATATACTTTATGCTTCAGTACATATTTGTTTCACTTGGGTTGTGTTGCTTGTTTTTAACTCATATTATCAAGGCTTTACATCACAGACTGAGTTCCTGAATGAAGTGTGGCATTTGATCCCAGTCTTTCTGGCTGAACCAGGTTGCCCAGCTTGTTAGAGGTTGTTGGCAGCTTTTCATCCCCTTGGACTGCTTTTAATCCAATCTTCATCATCCTTCATCATTTTGATAGCGTCTGTGTATCATAGGAGTTGCTGTTTGGAGTTTTTCTTTCATTCCTACATTCTTCCTCCACAAATGCTTATTGTTATTTGGGTAAATCTCTAACCTAAAACATGTCATCAAGGTAAATAATACTTTCTCCAGCGCCACTCGTCGCGCCATCACAGGCTGGGATCATAGTTACTCACAGCACAGGTTTGTTGGTGAGTTTATCAGCTACTGCTCTGACCTCCAGTTCTCCTTGCTTACAGTTCCTCTCTTTTATACACAGTTCTACCTGGTTACCATGAAGTGTAATATAGACTATGCAACATTTTTTGGCCCCTGTCAATGAAGTTAACGACTAATGACCACATCCTGTACAGCACTAACAAGGACTGTTACTTTTTCCTTCAGCCACCTGTCTGTCTCTACTTCTCTTTCAAACCTGACTCTCTCCAGACCAGACCGTGTTATCTGAATGGGTTACTGGTGGGGGAAAAGGCCACGGGAAAGACCATGAGATGGGTCTCTGTGGTCTGGGCAGCTTGGGTAAATATAGCCAGTATCAGTGACCTATCTGCTGCCACCAGACCAACGCTCCCCAGGCCCAAACAGACCCATGAGGGACTGGACTCTGAAGAGCCGATCTAGAGACGGGGTCAGTCAGGTGTAAGATACTTGGCTTGGGTTTTAGGGGCCATTTACTGAGGGAGCATTTGTGTGAAATAATGTCTGATGATAACCCATTACAAAATTAGGAGCTATTCACGATTGTCTATAAAGAATTAAGTCTAACCTCCAGCAGAGTTTAAAACAAGAGGGGCTCCCAGAGTGCTCATAACTATCTGTTTATGGAATTTATGGAACTTAAATTAAATGGTACTACTCCATTATATTTAGAGGTAATTAATCATGCTGTTACAATAGCATGCTGGGCTAGCTTGCTAGCAAGATACTCAGTAAATAGAAGTTGCTAATTCAACACTGACTCATGATCAGAAAGGTTGATATTGATGAGGCTGATAAATCTAAATCAACATTTCTACAACTGCCACAGTTTTTATGTTACCAAGAGAAGCAAATACTTTTAATAAATATTGTCTCAATGCCTACTCAGTGCCTACTGCCAACTTTCCCGTCCAAATATTTTAAATGAAATGAGGACTGGGGAATAACCATTCTAGAAGAGTGTGGGACACATCTATTTTATATAAAATACTTTGGTGTTTTTGGTTTCAGATAGCAAAGAAAAGTAAACCATGTAAGTGTGGTGAGGAAAACATCTAAAAGTTGCTTTTGGGGGAACAAGTTTTAGGATTTTAATTCATTAATGGAAATGCTTGATTAAGTCAAAGTTACATTATTGTCTTGGCAAATCGGTCCATAGTTTGTGATACTTAGAATATCTGATGGTGATCTGGCAGGAAGCAAGCAAGCATTAGTCCAGAAGGCTTAATAAACAACAACAACATGTGAGCAGAGCTGGAACTGGTGATTAGATTAACTATTGTAATGTGCTCATATCTGCTGCTTAAAAATGCTGACAGCAAGCATCAGGCTACCACGTTGTGGTCCACGTTGTGACAGTATCTAGTAACTTCAATGATGACCTGTGTGTTGACTGTCAGAAAAATCAACAGTGTTCTCTAAGTTCTAAAAGTAATTCACTATTATATTTCACTTTATATATCTGATCTGTCATCAATCAGAGCTCTCCGTTTGGTGTCAATGTCAGGCATCAACATAGGTTCAATATCTACCTACCTTACAAAGCTTCACTGTTTTTTCAATCATATATGCTTTCATAAAAATAGGTATGTAAAACTGTGTAACATACATGAAGCTGTGCTCAGGACTGGCACACAAATGTAAAGCAATGGTGTTCTACATCCAAAAATGTCAATGTACTCAATTACATACATTCTAATGAAGACTCTCTCTCTTTGCTGTCCTGGAGTTTGTGTCTGATCACAAATTAAATTAGATGAGATGTAACTAGAACACTTTTTTTACATGATGCTAACTCAGGCCAACTACATGAAAAGACCATGAAAACAAGAAGTGGCTTTGCCTGAGTATGTGATTAATGTTGAGCTAAGGTCTGATAAGGTGGGGCTGTTTTTCTGATAGTTCTGAGGAATCCCTTGACGTAAGAGTTGCACGACAGAGTGAGAAGCGTGCAGAGAGTGAGATTTGACTGAACCTACTTTGTATATGCATGTGAAAGAGAGACAGAGTGTGAGAAGGAGAGAGAGAGAGGCCTTATGGTGACTCAGCATAACAAGGTCTGCTGGGCCTGTATGACCTCGTTCATCAAGCTGACACCCGGCTCTGCTTCTGCTCCTCTCTGGTGTGATTCACAAGGAGAAGACGAGACGGAGGAAAAGATAGAGAGAAAGAGGGGGAGGAAGAGAGGGAGAGCGAAGCAATGGCACGTGAGGAAAAATGGGACCATGAGCACCCAAGTGGGGAAGACGAGAGGACATGTTAAGCAAAGAAAAAATGCAAATGACAAGCAGAAAAGTTGAGTTAAAAAATGTCTGAGTGAGATCACAAACAGAGAACAGGGAGGTGAGATAGTGAGAGATAAACAGTGACGATGTGAAGAGAAGAGAGGGGGACCAGAGCTGCCTCACCACAGTAACAACCAGTAAACACAGCAACAGCAAGGACATCAATTGAGCTGAAGGCAAGAGTGCTTTACAGTCTGTTACATGATTCAACTATGAAAACTGCAACTTGTCCTCACACAATGGCATGGCTTTTTTTACTCATACTTTACTGTATAATCACATCTTGGTCTTAGACATAACTGCTGAACACAAACACACCCTGCTGTTGTCACTGAAAAACAAAAAGCTGGTAATGTTTCACTGAATCTGTTAAGGGGCACTCCACCAATTTTGATGTGAGTCACTTTATTCATCACACTCACTCAGCCTGTGAGCGACTGGAGGAGCTTTCCAAAGTCTGAAAAAGAACCCTGATGGTGTCTTGGAGGACATCTTTAAAAGACAGCATGCATAACCAGCTGAAGGTGGAGTTTAAAAGATGTGCCTCATGAGCCTCAGATGTGAATCGTATTTAGTGGTAATTTGCAAATATTAGCCTGCTAACCTGCTCAACTACAATGGTGGGCAAATTATACTTAAAATCATCAGCATGTTAGCATGTTGACATTAGCATTCAGCTCAGGGTACTGCTGTGCCCAAGTACAACCTCAGCTTTAACTGTAGCTTAAGCCTTAACTTAATGGAAGCACGACACCAAATTGCAGAAGACCCAAACTTGGGACATGTGTGAACAAAAACCTAGCCATGAGGGATCAGAGTACAATCCTGTCAACTGAAACTCAATGAAACGACATGTAAAAGGGAGGGTGTTCATATAAATAAGTGCAGAATTTCCTGAGTAAATAAGGTCTGAATGGATTTCACACCAAAAACATCTATTGAACTCAAGGCCGTATTGTAAATCATTACTTGGTGGATAAATTACACCCTGGGTAAGGACAGAAAAGATAATGCATGTGTTTTTGTTTCTAACAACCTTGGCTGTGTTTTGTTCTCCAGGCCTAAGTGGGGTTTAGAAGTGACATCTTCTAAAGTAGCTGATGTAAGCACAAACATGTAGAGACGCTGCTGGGAAACAGAACTAGCTGAGCTTGTTTAACAGAGTGGGGAATAAACTGTTACTCGCAGCTCTGGGTAACGGGGCTTCAAACCACTTTCTGACAACTTTTTTTTCCCCTTACAGAAAACTCTGAACAAGAAGAAACAGAAAGCAAGCGTGTTGGCCTGAGGGAACACCCAGCACCCCTGGCAGGTGGTGGTGTTGTGGCTTGATAAAAGTCTGGGCCTCCTGACCCCCCCCTTCTCTCCCCCCATGCAGGATTTAACAGCACACACAGCCTTGATAACAGGCACACACACACACGAACCCTTTCACCCCACAGGGTTTCCACAGTATCATCACAGCAGGAGCTGCACGTCAGTTTTGTTGTGAAAAGAGACACTGCAATAACACATACAGCTAACACAAAGTACTCAAGTGGTGGCGTTCTGAACTCTGTGGGTGGCAGGATTAAGGTCCCTTTTATTCCTTTTTTTGGTGCTTCATTTTAACAAAAGAAGAAGTCTGAGGCATCATTAAGTACAAAGTCTTTATTTTTATTTTTGGTATGGCTTCTTTGAAGGGACTGTAAAAGACATTTTTATTGAAAAATCTAGAGAATTTCTGATGCAACCAGTCAAGGATCTACAAACAAGCATCTACTGTAGTTGCCGTGCACCTGGGCAAATCCACTGACACAGTGACAGGACAAAAACCAAAATGAATACGACACCTGTGGGTCTGCAGGTATGCCTCTGCAGGTTAAATGACATCAGTGCCACAACTATAGTCATCACAGTTACAAAAAAGCTATTTTAACTTAGTACCTTGTATAAATACCTACATATAAATATTGTAAATGTACTTGATGACTGAAAACATTTCAAAATGCTGTACATGAATGTCCTTTAGAGGGCAACAGTTTGTGACAATCTCAGTGAGAAAAGGAGAAAACAAATAATACACTGATGCCTGAGCTCAGTGTCAGCTACCTTTTAACATCGATACACGGCGCTCCTGGTCCCCATCACCCACATACTGCATGTGATTATCTACATCCATTTGAAATCAAGACCTAAGTAAGCCAGATTAACGTCACTGACTGCTGAAAGGCCAGTTAGAAAGGGTTCGGTGATGGGAGGAGCACAAAAAAAGAGGAGTTTCTTTCTTTTTTTTTTTTTTTATTAAGGCCTCTTTAATTAAAAAACAATTTTTAAAAAATGTATCGTCCTGACATCACAGTCTCACAACAATGGAGCTCCCCCTGTCTCATATCCTGAAACTTTCTGTTTTGTCCTTGAGGTGAAATCTTGTCGTCGTCCTGTGAGACGCTTGAGGTTTGTTCATGAGCCGGTGCTCTACCTGCATGGGACGGATGGGACCACAGACAGCCTGACAGGCTAGCTGGATGCCTCCACAAATCACCATCCTGTCTTCACCCTCCACCCCACATCTCTGGCTGTCCCCCAGTGTCCTAAAGCAGCAGTGCCCTTCAAATCCACCCCCGATAGAGTGGGTGGGGAGGAAAGAGGTGTTACATGTCCCAGACAGCTCTCAAACAGTCATTAATATGTACCATGGACACACATTACTTCCACTGATTGAGCCAACGACATGATAACATTGATAATGATGGCATTCAAACAAACATTAACAATGACATTAATACAATAATAAAGGACAAAAAAGAATAATAATAATAATAACAATAATAATAAAAAATGAAGTGTCAGCTTCTGGAAGCCCTTGGAAGCAACCACATACTTTATGCTGTTTAGCTTCCAAACCTGACCCACGACAGTCCTCCAACCCCTCCCACCCCTTTTACCCTTTAACCAATGAGCAACCAGCTCATTCTGATCTTATAGTGCAATAGTCCCACCCTTTTTCCTGAAAGCTCCTGATGACGATAGCGTGGTCACCCCACAGGAGGTTTTTGCCGTCCTCTGTTCAAAGGTCCGCAACCACTCCTCCTCCACCTCCACCTCCACCTGTTCTTCGCTTTATCCACCGGCTCACTGCATACGGTCCGGCTGGATGTGCTGCTGCGGTGCATAGTGCAGGAAGGCCGGGGCTTGGGCAGCAGCGGAGGGGAGGGTGGGGTGGACGGTGGCTGGAGCTGTGGCGGCGGTGGCTGGGCCGGCGGAGGCTGAAGGGCTGGTGGCGTAGCTGTAGCCCAGGAAGCCGGCCGGGGAGGCGGCATATGGGTACTGCTGCTCAAAGGCTGCCTGTGCGTACTGGGAGTAGGCCGCGCTGTAGTCCAGGTACGGGCTGGTGCTGACGGAGGTGGAAACCTGAGTGGGCAGCACCAGGCTGGGCTGCACATAGGCTTGTGGGTAGACGTATGGCTGGGCCATCCTGCACACAGACACAGAGACCAAACAGAGTGATTAGACAGAGCGACTGAAGCACCAGAGCAGAGAGCCCAGGGCCTGGCTTCTATTGTTTACATTGCTCCCGGAGGGCGAGTGTGGTGGGAATGTAAACTCTCTGTAGGTGTTCTGAACTTAAAGGGTTCTCACGCGGATATCCACTGTTATTAAAGACTAAATAAACGAGAGGCAGAGGAGGTTAGGACGCGAAGGTGACTCAACCCTCCGTGTGTGTCAGTTAGTAAAACCTACCGAACCTGTTAGGTAGGGCCTCCTGAGGTAAAGGGGAGGGGAAGGGGGGAGGGGGGAATGATAGAGTCAGCCGTTACTGGCAGGTTTTCAAGATCAGGCATCAACAAAGTGTTTTAACAGCTGCTGCTCTTCACCCGCTGAACACACTGAAACACACACACAAAAAGGGAAGTGCGAGGCGGCTGTGCAGAAGTTGCAGTTCGTCTAGTTCTCCCTTGTTGTGCTAACCTCGCGCAGACAATCACAGGTGATGATGCTAACTGGTATAGGTATCGGTGGCGGGGGAGCTGGTGGGGTTGGGTTGGGTTGGGTGGGGGCCTCATGGGCCAGCACTCAGACGTAGCTGATTGGAGCTGTGGGGTCTGGGGAGCGTACTGTTTCTCCTTCTCTTTAGGTCTGTGCTTTACCACCTTATCCATGGAGGAAAGCGAGAGGAGAGGGCTTTAGAGGAGTCTATTTTTAGTCAGGACTTAAGTATCTCTCCTGGGTTTGTTGTCTAAAGGGAGGGATGGTTGTGGCATAGAGAAGAACCCCTCCTCCATTTTAAGGGTGATGCAACAGACTTTTTTTTTTGATAGCCATTACCCTTGATACTATGCTTTTGGGGGAAAACATCCACAGACACACACTCTGAGACAAAGAAGAGATAGTCACTTTGACGTACGCTCTTCAGCTGCCTCTCAGTACTGATGGAGATCTTCCTTTCATGGACTGTATTTAAGTTTCAGGCTCAGATTTTTTTCCCCCTACAGATTTAATCGAGGAGAAGAAGAGGATCAGCAATGAGAGGCAGCCATGAAGTCAACACAGCAAAAGATGGAAGCATGCATGGGTAGGGATGTCATCACGCTCTCAAACACACACACGTACACACACACACACACACACCCTTTCCAATCCCACTCCCCCACTTCCATCCACCCACCCACTCACCAGTTACCACTGCAAACCCCAAACCATGCCATAATAGGGAAAGAGTCACACCGCAATCAGCATAACCTCTTCAGTTCATATCACACAAAAGGCAAAAGATAAAAAGCCACTTCAATCCATCACAGCACACTGCACTGCACTCTCAAGCCATCACTGGCACCTTGGAGAGAGGCTGGCTGAGGGAGGGAGGAGCGGGCAGACATTTTCTGTCAAACCCCTCCTCGGGACAAGTCCTGTACTGTGGGCATCTTCTGATCCTCTGCTGGTTCACTGGTCAGCTGGCAGCAGAGAGCAGCCGTAGCAGAAGGTTGGATAGGAGGATGGCAGTGATTACTGTCAGCAATAACATTAAGGTCTGATTGTATCATTAAGTCAACACAGGGATGTGATCAAGAAGCACCAAGGCTCCAAAGCTGTGTAATCTCATCGTTAGAAATTCAATAGTTGCATGATCATAATCGCAAAAAAATCCTGAACCAAAAAAGAAAAATCCCACTTATGATGTGACATTACAAACATACAAAACCATAAAGAGCAGGGCTGGTGAGAACTGTAGCTAAGAAACATGCACGGCCCACTTTTCCACCACGAGGGCAACATTTCAAACAACAGCGCGGCAGGAACGAGGAACAGAAGCTCACTGGGACATCTGAGGGGAAAAGTGGTGGACATAAAACCAAACAGTGGCATGCAACGAGTAATCATCAGCAAATGAATGTAACCCCCCACCCATGAGCGCAATCTACACTTTGTGCTCACAGTGCTATTGAGCTGCTTACAAAGAGGCATTCACTCTCGCGCACAGCTTTCAAACAGGACCATACATTAATGCTGTGGGGCATATGTGCTTTCACTCGCATCATGTATAATGAGCCTGCCTTCTCTGTGGCCTTGGCAGTGTGTCGCCACAGGCAGTTTGCCTTAATCTAGGCTCAGAATCAAGTGACCTTGTGTAGGAAAAGTGGAAGAGAAACTCATGTAAATAATATGAGCCTCAAGGGAGTTAAAGGAGAGACAAAGCACTGATGTCATACATCTTTGGTGTAGATCTGGAGATCTAAGCTGTAATTTTAGAAAAAGAGGAACGGCGGCCGGGGTAAGTTAGGGACAGAAGCGAGCACCCGGGGGCCGCAGAGATGCCAGATGCCAAGTGGATTGTGGGACAATGGCAGGGGAAAGAGGATGACGGCCAGAAGATCATCGGTCAGCTGGTTTTGTGCTGACGGCCAGTCGCTGTGTGTTTGACGTGGTGCCACTCTGCAGGCTGAGACACGCTCACCAGAAAACATTTGATGCTCAGAAATATTACCAATGCGGGCTAAAGTCATCATCATCATGAAGGCCACTTAATGAGCTAATGTGAAAAGCCTGGGCGATATCACACGCAGCAGCTAAATATTTCTACATGATAACACAAATGACCTTCAGCGCATGACTCACTGCAACACTAAGTGTGAAAGCAGACGGGACTGGAGCGGGTGGGGGAATTAAACAACACCTTACAGTACTTGTAAGAGGACTTCATAACCCCCCTCCCCCCCGCCCTTTGTTTGAGAGGACTGTGAATATTCTTTGAAAGCAGGAGGAGGAGAAAAAAGGTGTTTTGTTTGGCACCTGCAGAGGTGAGTTTCCTAGGGAGTACACAGCCTCATTAAGCATTAGTAAACACGCAGAAAACACCCCCAGATACCCTCCCCCTCAATCTCCTCTTTAACCCCCCTTCCTCCCTCCCAGTCTCACAGAAGTGTCAGTTTTCAGTGCCTCTGACACGCTGGTAGTGGCAGCACTTAAATGAGAGAAGTAAAAAAACAGCGCTAAAGGAAAAAAAGGGGTTGTGTATGATGTGGGAAAGAGCAGGGGAGTAGACGGAGTGGAGGAGGTGAGGCATGAGAGGAGACGAATCTGCAAGCACACCGACAACTCCTCCCCTCCCCATCAAAACAGTGTCCCTGGCCCCAGTGACCCCCTCTGGCCCTTACAGTCCACAGCATCTGCTGACCACAGCTATACACACACTTGCAGCAGTAAGTCCAAACCAGCACACCACCACTACATGCAATGCTCCAGCACTGCTCAAAATCCTTCTTCAGAGCATGTCCTCACACCATATGTTGTCAAGGAGTTGGGGGGGGGGGGGGGGGGTTGAGAGGCTGAAAGAAAAGCCACTTGTACGTTCTGCATCTCAGGGAGGCCTGCGTCTGTCACCCGCCATACACAGGAACCTGAGAGGAAACAGACAGGTGCTCCATGCGCCTCTGGGGTGGTGGTCATGGGGGATTAAGGGGGTGCAAAAGGCTGTAATATGAGACAGCACCTGTCAGGCACGTGCCTCAGAGCGGCATCCATGCTCACTACTGCAGCAGGAGCGCGGACACTGGAGGGACTTTCCAGTGTCCTCCTGAAGTCTTGGCACTTGATGGGACATGTCCCCAGTGGACCAGAGATTTGTCAGATCTTACGGGGGACATGGCTGATAGGTGCTTCTTCTGACCTCAAAACCACCAAATGTTTCTTGTTATGTCTTTGTCCCTGTGGACCGGCCTGGGATTTCCATCAAGCTCTTAAGCACTCACATGCTGTGAGGTCACATACTGCACAGGGCTGCAAACACTGGTTATTTCATGATATCATTTATATGATATATTAATCTGCCATTTGTGTTTTTGATGAATTGACTGATCATTTCATAGGACGTTTCTCAGACATACTGGAATGAGTGAGTTTTGGTCATTTTTGCTTGAAAGTGACTTAAACAGTTAACTGATTATCAAATTTGCTGTCCTCTAATTGCCTCCTGATTGAATTAATTTTTCTACCCTGAAAATATATCTCAGGCTGCAAGTACTGATTACTTTCACTGTAGATTAGATCTTGATTGTTTGTTTGAGCGAGTGGATCCATCATTTAGCCTGAACTGCTGGTTGTGTCTGACCAACAGTTCAAAACCCAGAGCTTCAGTTTCCCCTAATGACTTCATAGAGTGGACTTCTGGTGGTGTTTTAATCTTGCAGACAGATCTGAGGCTGTTGTGTGCAGAGTTCAGTGGTGGGGGATGAATTCTGCGAGCTGCAGGGGGTGAGGAGAGTCCTTACTGCAGTGAAACGCTCATTAGCTGCTCAGCAGACCTTGGCTTCTAGACCCTATCCAGGCTGTTTCTACAACACAGCCGCTTCTAGGAAGCTTTCTCAGTGACAGAGTGCACTCAGGCAGGTACACAAGTCAAGAGGCTCCTGACAGAGGCCAACAAGTGAGTCACACATTCACCTCTGGAATGCTCTTCTATTACCACAGATATGCGAACCATCTCCCAGCCCTCTCAGGCCTACGGAACTCAAATATGCTAATAGACTACCTCTGGAGTTGCATGTGGACACAGAAACTGACATGTACTTTCTAGAGGCCATGTTTGTCAAAGAAATAGCCTGGTGGTGTCCCATGGAGGGTAATACAAGAGAATACAGCAAGCGCCCACTCCCGCTCACTTACCCATACTGTCTCTGGATGAGCGCCGGGTGAATGGGCTGCACTCCGATGGATATGCCTGGAAGATAGGAGGCCGGCTGTCAGACACACACATTTGCATTTACAGAGGAGGACCAGAGAACAATACACAGAGGGCGCAGAGAGACAGAGGCAGAGCCTGTTTCAAACCTACCACAAATGGAACAACAGTTTCAAATACGCAATAGGCAGTAAAGCATGAATGTATTTGAGCAAGTGAATAATATTAGGCATGGAAAAACAATCTGCTTCATATGAACAGTACACATCGTCTCACTGAAGTAAGACTCGCTGCCACACACACACTAAATGGTAGCAAACAGTCTCTTACGTCACTGGGGACAGGACAGTACGACCAGAGGACCGGACAGAGGACAGACTTGGGTGATTGGATGGATTTTTTGGGGCAGTTTTGTCCTTTTATTTTGCCTCTGTTGCTGTGTCAGACAGGCTAACCCAGTGGCACAAAGAGGCCAACAGTATGTAGAGCCACAACATGTTCATCTAACTCAGTGAATTAAGGCTTTATTTGAACCAAACCAGAACAGTGGAAAGACTAACCGAGAGGGTTTTGGTGAGTTTTATTTGAATGTATTGTGCTTTATGATGAGTCGTAATTCAGTAAAAGAGGGAAACTTGAGTTCAGTAGGTGTGCAGTTGTTTTTCTCTGGTTAATCTGACAAATAGGTGAGTCAATGTGCCTTTTAGGAGCGTGAACTCTGGTAAACCTCCCTGCAGCTCTAGTTTTTGCCCCATTTTGTTGTAGCATTTTGGTTTGATGTCATGGATATTCATTTCTTACATTCTACAGTATCACTATTGTTTGAAGCAGCATTACTTCCCTGATTTCACCAATGATTGCCTTGACCCGTGAAACATCGTGCATCTCACCTGTCTGTATGCTGCGGGGTTTGGCACCCAGGTAGGCCAGGTTGACATTGGCCTTCCTGCCATCGATTATGGGGTTGGGATCCTTGCAGGCTCTCTCTGCTGCTCCTCTGTCTGTCATTGTCACCTGATGACAGAGACAGGCTCATCAACAAGGTCTCATCACAAGAGAAAAATCATCGTCTCATTTAACAAACGGACGGTAGAAGGGCATCTTCGGCTAGTGACACGTCAACTATTCAAGCAAAAAAAAACAAACAAACAAAAAAACAGCTGAAATGCATAAAAACAGGTTGGTCTTGGTTTTTTCTGTTGGTCTCATCAGTAACTTCCCCCTACAGGCTTTCCACTGTTGAAGTTCTGTTTATCAGAAGAAGAAGAAGAAGAAGAAGAAGAAGAAGAAGAAGAAGAAGAAGAAGAAGAAGTACAAACAAAGCACAATGCTAAGCCTTGAAAACTGCCCACAGCAGCGGTAGCCAGCCACTTGACTGCCACTCAGCCACAGGCAGACCTGCTGAAATATGGATCTGGGAAGAGCAACAAGGAGCTTATCCAATTAGGGACAAAATATTAAGGAGATTGGTATTAGTCCACCCCTCCTCTCTCCCTCCTGGCATTAGACGAGCCCTTCTGTTTTGATTGCCACATTCTGCCAACTCAGAGGGTTCAGTCACCTCGGTGTGCGGCCCGAGCGGTGAATGTAGGCCACGGCTTGCACTGTTTAAGAGGACGGGGCTTTTTAAAAGCAGTGCGCCTCTTTATAGTGGAAGGATCCGGAACAAAGCCCACTCCAGGGCCTGTGTTGTGAACACACAGGAAGGAGCGAGGCTGTGTTTACACTGTGAAGAGCCTTGCTGTGGGGGGGGGTTCTACTAATCCACCTCTGAAGTGTGTTTAGAAAAAAGGTGCGCTCAGCTCTGGGGCGCCTCCCTCCCCTCCTGGTGCCAGCTACCTCTCCGACTGGAACGCTCGGAAAACAGAATTAGCAGGTTGCCTCATGCCGCACAAAATGTGTTTGGTCCCGGGCAGCACCCACATCGGCCCGAGCCTGTCTAACCTGAAACACCAGCTTCAATACGCAACCGTTGGGAGACCAGCTCGACTCTCAGGACAACTTTCTGCCGAGTTAGGGAGCTGATGTGTAAACACTGATGCCAATTGTCTTCCAATCCTTCCTTTAGAAGTAAGCATGCACACATAGCAGTTTTCCATTCCTTCTTTGGCCTGACAGAACATTAGTGCTGATGTGCCTTTCCAAGGTTCTGGTAAATATTTGCATTTCTGGTGCTGCTTCTGTTCTTTGTGTCAGAGAGAGAGACTATCAGTATCTGCCTAGAACTGGATAAGTTCGTGCAAAGTTTGTGCAAATTTAAATTAGACACCACATCCTTTCATATTTTTCATTCACCTGCCTCACAGCAACTCTGGCCAAGGATCAAGTTGTGATTACCTTACTGGTAAACAGCACTTCTCGCACCTTAGACCATGAGATCAGAGGGCAGGCACGTCTATGTACAACTTATACTTCCAAGTATTTTCTACAGCTTGGACCGTCCACAGACCCAAAAGGCTGGGATCGAAGGGACTTGTGATAAGTTTGTAGTATAGGAGAGCCAGTTAGTTCATGTTGGAATTTCTCTCTCTGCAGCCAAGATGTGATGTAAATCATGTGCTACAGCCGACTGCTCCGGTCCTTGACAATGGAGGGCAGGGTGTGCAAGGTCAGCCTCCCCACTGCTCCAAAATATCCATATAAAGCAAGCAACTAGTGCAGACTGTCCCAGTCCCATACACACACACACACGCGCGCGCACACACACATTCTAAGCTGGGACTGCTCAGGGGTGAGTAAGGGGGAACTTCACTGGGGGGGTGCACATCAGACATATGTTGAAATATAATCGTCTTAGTTACCCATCAACTTGTGTGATCCCTCATCCTCATTAAGCTAAAATAACAGCCAGCCAGGCGGAAAAACAGAGGTGCTGTGCAATTATGCGTGTAAGCTTCAGTGGGGGATTACTTTTGACATAAATCTGAATGATTGCATACAGCAGACACCATTTACATGGATATGTAGTCAGAAACTCCCAAAATGAAGAGAGCGGGGGAGACGCCAGCACACAAAAGGAAAGTGTTAAGCACACACTAATGAGAAGAGTGCGTTGATGACACTATCCAGGAACTAAACTATTTGGCGGAGTGATAGCGAATACGTAATGTGGTTTGTGCTAAAAGTTGTGAGTGAGAGCTTCGTGCTGCTCTCGTGGCGGATATTAAAGTTCGTGGCTGTCTTGTTTGTACTCACAAAGCCGTATCCTCTGGACTTGCCGGTCTGTCTGTCCGTTATCACCACAGCCTCGTCAATGTCCCCAAAGACCTCGAAGTATTTTCTCAGTGAGGCATCGTTCGTGTGGTATGGCAGCCCGCCGACAAAGATTTTGGTAAAAGTAGTGTCTTTCTGAAGCGTTGTGGGATGCATGACTTCCAGAGCTCCGTTCATGAACTGATGCAGAAGCATTGGTCAGCCGGAAAAGAGACCCGAGGCACGCTGAAGACTTCAAGAGCTCAACAACGTCCCAGCATCAGTACATCAGAGCTGCGGGCTCACTCACTGCGGCGCGCTGCACTTTTCTTCTCGCTCTGCCTTCACGACAACCTGATGACAACTGCTCTTCTCACCGCGGTGGGTCCTCCAGGAGCCTGAACTGGTTGCTTCTTTGGCCGCTGTGAGCAAATGCGCCGGGAGACTTTATACACCAGGGCTGAGGCCACGCCTAGGCCTAACTGTTGACCAATCGGCGTAAACGCCGAGTGCCAACTTGCGCGGCGGCTCCTCCCATTGGTCCGCCTCCCCCCGCGCGGCGCTGCACCTGCTTTTGTCCTTTATGACACAAAGAAAACGCGTACAGTGCGGCAGAGAGCGCGGCTCAGCCACATGGTGAATTGTACTGTAATGAGGAAGTAATTGTCTCGGCTTCTGGCCTAAATCACCTTTCCAAGCGGCGCAGATCAGCAGCTAAAGTCCGCTCATTTTACTGTGACCACGCTTTATAATCATGACATGGCACATATACCCTGAACTGAAAGCCAATAATAAAGTTATGATGGAGCTGTGACAAGAAAAACACCATCTCAAGTAAAAACACAATAAACTCCGAGGCCTTACTTTGTAATCTGTCCATGCTGGGTTTGTAATCTTCACCTTAAATGTTTCCTATTACTTAATAGACCAACCGGGAATTCACGGCACCACCTGTACTTTTACATTCTTAATCTACAGTCTTTAAAAATCTTCCTAGTATGGTCTCACAAAAATATTCAATGTGGAATAGTGTCAACATGGTAGAACCATGGAAGATCATTTAAAACCACCATTATCATCACATATAAACTAAAATGGTTACGAACTCCTTTTATATGGAGGCAGAGTTGCATGACAGGTGTGTGTGCAGGCTGTGTCCTGAAAGAGACTGGTTAAAGTACAACATGACCAACTCCAATGGGCCTGCCTCAACCTGCCACCTAGTACCCTATCATAAAAGCAAATGATTGGCACATTTTGGCCAAAACAAATCCAAAAAAAAAACAAAAAACAAAAAACGGGAGCAAATGTTAAACGGGAACTTGAGTCAAAGTTCTTACCTTTCAGCACCAAGGTAATACTTTCTACATGTGTCTACATGCTACTCAGGCACTGATAACCTCTGAGCAGGAGAGGGCAGATCCAAGGGTCTACAGCAACAGGTCGCTCCACCAGCAGTCTTCCAACAGCTTGGCTAGGAGCTCTGTAGGAGCCTTACTGAATCAGCCATACTGTATTTATGATCAAGGGTGTAAAAGAAACACAGTGCAGCTTGACTGAGCAGCATAGGAGACAGCGGCCAAGAGGAGCGTTACCAGCATCACCCCATCAAAGCTGAGACGAGCCGGTAAACTGTGGCACCAGCATATTTTCCCGCCCCAGGTGCCTTGGAGTTCCCCTGCTAAGTATCAAAGGTCAGGCTTAACAGTGAGGTGATACTCTAATGACCTCAATAAAAAGGCCTTTAATTCACACCTTTTCCTCTATGAACTACTTCACTTTTCACACGCAGCCTTTGTGGCTGCCTCATTCATATCCTCTTGATAAATCCCCATTTCCAGCTGTGTACTCCTGTTAGAAGGACTCAACTTGGATGAAGACTCTCACTGTGCTGCTTTGATCTCATTTGGCCTGTTCGGCACTCTGACCTACGCCCCTGCCCTTTTCTTCAGGGCACTGCCCTAGTTAACGCAGAGGACAAAATGCTCCACCTGCTGGCAAACCTGCATTAAAACAAGCAGAGAGGACGGGTGGACGTGATACAGATGTTGTCCAAAGTTTATCATGTTGATTTTGTGAGGATTCCAGTGATGAAGAGATTTACAGCTGAAATATGAGATAGCCGTCAAGTTGGTGGTTTTTGCATGCACAATACAGTTCCTTGAATCCGCAACATTTATACAGCAAACACAATAGGTTATCTTTTAACCTACTTACTCCCCGTAGGTTGGAATAAACATGTTGAAATCTAATAGCACTTAATTATTTATTTTACATCCCAGTTTCATTAATGGAGCTAAACCACGGAGAAAGAGGAAGTCATGAGAGAATGAAAAGTCTTTGGAAAACTGTAAGGAAAAATAAAAAAGAGGAGCTGGACACATAAAAAAAAATCCTAACATCAAGATGAATAACAAATAAAGCCCTCCCCTTCTATGATGACCTCTAAGACCAATTGTAATGGAGCTGTCATCAACGCCAGGTTGGGTAGGCCCCTCTGATTGGTCCATGCACAGTACGCAGCACCACCGCATTGGTCCAGGTGTTTGCCGAAAGGAAGGAGTCTGTCTCGAGCGTATACACACACTAATGCAGCAGGTCTTCCGCATCTCCCCACAAGAGATGCGACTTGGCACGACGAATCTAAAGACAGGAGGGAGCAGTCAGTCACAAAGAAATTTGTTTGGTCTTGTTTATTTCTGAGGGGGTGTTCGCTGTCCCTTTTTGTACAGAATAAACAGCATGACATCACTCTTCATCGGACAAAAATGAATCCTTGCGGATGATAATTACAAATTAGTGCTCGTCTATGTTCAGTAGTTCCTGATTCTTCTCACAGTCATCTCTGTAATTGAATAAATAACAGTGCATAACTACATTTTTATGTCATTGAGTACACTGCACAGCCAGCGTCATCACCAAATTCATGATTGTACAGGCAGCTTGTATAAACTAGTACAGCAGAAACCACACAAGCCTTCACCATGACCTCACTCAGGTCAGTGCAGTACCACTCCCACACTAAATGGCTACTTGCAGCAGTAAATGGCAGTACTGAGATCTGAATCATATCTATCGTTACTGCTCATATCCATGCATGCCAGGGATCATGGGTGCCTTTAAAGGCCCCACTGTGAGTCACAAGGGCATTGAGGAAGCGGGGCAGCCCCATCCGGCGACCACAGTCTCCAGGTTTACAGACAGCGACTGCCCTTCTCTCACCATTTCTTGTTCCGAGGCTTCAGCTCCTCGGCAGCGTTCCTCAGAAAGATGTAGTTCTTCTTCTGGGGGTTGTAGTACTCATGGCCCTGAGGCAAGAGAGACAGAAGCACAATATTACAAAATATGTGGGAAGGCCAGCACGAGGTGCATGCCGACAGTTTTCGACCATTGCAGTGAAATACAAACACCTGCTCACGACCTCCTACCTTCGACCAGTCGTAACTGGAAGCATATGCGAAGATGTTGCCGTTGTGGTTGAAGCAGCAAGCCGTGATGGGCTGGTCGAGCTGCTCTGACGTCTTCAGCTTGGTGCGGGCGTCTTTGTCCCAGAAGCTGAAGCGCCCATCTGAGCCCACAGTAGCCAGTGTGCCATGGACAGGATGGAAGGAGATGGCGTTCACCTGATGGAAAGAAAGGGACGTTAGTAGGTGGGACAAGGGGAAGCATTTTAACTGGGTGGGTTGGTGTATTAGAGCGACTTTATTGTAATGACTGAATCTGTGAAAAGACACACAAGGGCTGTCCAGCAAGATAGTTTCACCCAAACTATTGTGAAAACTGATTAGTATGACCCACCACAGCCCTATTCAAATGACACAACAATTATATTATAGTGGGTGTATTTAAAAATGCTGATCAATTATATATATATATATGTTCACATCAACATTGATTTCAGATATTGCACACTGGACTAAATGACACACACTATTTACAGACCTGTTTCACCGCAGACATAACGTGTCATGAGGAGAGCAGAGGACAGGACAAGCAGAACCTCTGCTTCCAGCTCAGAGCAACTTACAGCGTAGATGTCCTGTGGAGTGGTTGTGTTGGTTCCGTTGGACCTGTGGCACTTAAAGGTGAAGTTGTCTTTGGCTCTGAAAGGCATCGAGAACACACACACACGTCATACTTTGACAGTAAGAGCAGTTTCTTTTAAATTAAGTAGGAACAAAGCAATAATCAAACATGCTTGAACTTCACTGGATTAAAGAAACAGCCGTAGCAAGACTTCAAACAATCATTCAGTAGTAAGAAATCTGATTGTTTTGGACACTCACGGGTTTGGAGGATTGATGTAGTGGATGGCCACTCGGCCCTCAATGCTTCCCAGTGCAAAGCCTGTGGGCTTGTTCTGCTTGTCCTTGAATATGGCAACACAGCGGTGCTGCAGGCCCAGGACGGAAAGGTACAATGGATCAAGGGGCAGTCACAGGTGAAAAAGTTTATATTTTGCATTAATTAAAAGAAATCTGGCTGCACATACAACTGCAAGGATGAGTGGTACTACGATGTATACAGAGACAAATATTAACAGTGGGAAAAAACAAAGAGGAAATAGCTCATGAAGGAGGAAAATTCACCTGATGTTTGAGAGGAGAGTCTATTCTGCGGAACTCAGAAGGCTGGTTCTCCAGCTGGTAAACTATCAGGCCCCTCTCAGCAGTGGCAACCACCGCCATGGGGTAAACCTACACATCAGAGTCAGGAAGGTTAAAAAGCACCAAAAGAAAATCCAAATAATCCATTATCTATCCAGCAAGCATTCAAATTTCTCTCACTCTCCTTATAAACCACTTACAACATCTGCACAGTAGCATCTCTCTGGCATCTGCAGAGACATCATGGGATTGGGCGAGCGGGTGTCCCAGAACTGAAGAGAAAAACAGAAAAGCTGTCATGTTTCTCAGTGCGACATAAAACACTATAATGTTTGATATTGCCCTGCGATCGGCTGGCGACCTGTCCAGGGTGTACCCCGCCTCCCGCCCGTTGACAGCCGAGATAGGTTCACTCAAACTGGACTTTGTGGATCATGTTTCACTGTCTTGTCTTTTCTCCTTGTGACCCTGAATGTAAAAACTGAACACGTGTATTTCAAGCACTAAGAGATGTGGCCGTTGTACCTTCAGTGTTTTGTCCCAGCTGCCAGTCATGATACAGCTGTAGTTCGGGGCTTTTATCCAGTGGATTGATTTGATGGGACCATCATGCTGTGAAGAGACACGGTGAGAGGTGTGAGATGATTCTGATTCATTCTTATGACCACACACCTGATCTGGGGGCTCTTATAACAACCTGTGCGATCTGCATTGCTTGATTGCTGTTAAGATCCCACATCTTGGCTGTTTTGTCACAGGAAGCAGTGAAGACTTTACTCCCGTCCTGGTTGAAGAGAATAGTGCATCATAAATGATTCTGTGGCCCAGCAGACAGCATCCATTACAGGGCTTAAATGACTTTGCATGATGAGACTTACATCACTCCAGCACGCATCCAGCACTGGACCTGTGTGCATCTGTTGGGCTTTGGGGACAGTCTGTCCATTGTCCTGCACCTCCCAGCATCGGACCTGTGGTCAGATGATACGACATAGACAAACTCATTATGTAGTGCGAAGTAGTCCTTCATGGAAGGCAAGCCTGGTGAGGGTATCCCCCTCAACTTCAACTGTACTTAAATCCTATATGTAAATTATCAATGTTTAACTCACTAAATCCATCTACTAGAGTGCACCATTACAGTGACTGAATAAATAACTCACATCGTTGGCCCAGGATCCTCCGATGAGAAAGTTCCCTGGCATGGTGGGGGGACTGAAAGCCAGACAGCTGATGCTGTCATCTGGAGGTGAAGTCACTTCAACATCCTGCAGAGCAAGTCATGAACACACACAACAAAGAATAACAAACAATGAACAGAGCCCTGCTCTTCACAGGATAACAGATTTGGCATGAGTCTGGAGCTGTTCAGAGAAACAAGTCCTTCAGCCCAAACCTGCAAAAGCACAGGTTGAGTCACAGTTAGCTGGATCATGACCAAGACGTTTCTGGGTGAACTCCATACATGAACTCATTTGATATCCTGCTTTCTTAGATTTATAACAGAGTGTTGCTTTGATTTTAGAAGAAAACAA
This sequence comes from Chaetodon trifascialis, assembly GCF_039877785.1. NCBI lineage: Eukaryota > Metazoa > Chordata > Actinopteri > Chaetodontiformes > Chaetodontidae > Chaetodon > Chaetodon trifascialis. Next base: position 24,912,622 of record NC_092058.1, on the reverse strand, counting down.
GTGGATAATTGTAAAATTACTGTGACCTGTTGGCATAATTATCCCCATTACATTTTCATACCGAGGGGTTACTTCACACATGATGAAACAAAATGAAATAAAAATAAACAAAAGTTTGTCATCAAAAAATTTACTTCAGAGTACTGCCAGCATAAAAAAATAAACTCAACAAAAAGATCCTGCCTGTTCAAAGACCAATGAAGCCTGAGACCAAACAAAACAGGACTTTGTCATTTGAACACAAAGATTTTTAATTAAACATTTAACTGCAGAAGTTGTTCATGGTATTACATCTGATTTTAGCTAGATTTTAAAAAGGTTTAATTTTTATAGCAGACTTATGACCGTCACTTAAAAACCTCTTGCACATCCACTTGGAACCCCCACAAACCACATACAAACATCACTCATAGTCTGGCCACATCCACTGGTTAACTAGAGATGAATGTGTGGAAACGATGTAGAGCACAATATAAAACACAGTGACATTTTGTAACAAGGCAGAAACACACATGAAGTGAGACTAATGTCCATGAATCTATTATCTATGTGCATGCTGACTGGGCTGCCAACCCACCTCCTTCATATACCTAGTTTCAACTCTCTACTGATGCTGTCTTAGTCTTGAAATCAGAGAGCACTGTTAGTCAAAACAAATTCACCCAGGATTAACAAACCGGTCCTCCAAATGGTATCAAAGAACCAAATTAGCTGGATGAACGGGGCCCAGGTGATGGCAGTTTGCTTTATAAATGTCAACATGTCGGATGCTTTTCTCTAGTATTCCGCTAGTTTACCTTCATGGGATTATGGCTGTCTGTTGCTGTGTTCCCGAAGACACCCGTCCCTCCTGTCCCAAACCCAGTGTTTGCCCCAAACAAACTCATGGTGCATTAAACCTGATGTACGCCTGTGAGAGAAGACGGAGACACAGTGTAATTTACAACACAGCACATTTTATATTATCATATTATCAGTATTAGTAATAGATAAATGGTGCTAACAGGTGCTGTAACTCATGTGATGCAAACAAAGTAAATGTAGCATTGAATCTAAAAAGGGCGTGAAGGCAAGTCAAAACTGCATGTAGAGCAAAGCTAGGTAGCTAACGTTAACAAATAACATAACATTACACCACATTACAATAGGCACCAGACCATTGGCATTGCACCCAGTTAGCATGCATAACACTGATGACAAAGGTACGATTTCGGAGTAAGTAACGTAAACCAAAATAGCCGAAACCTGATAAGACATAGCGGGACAGCTAATGTCAGCGCTACCTGTCTAGCTAAACGTCACTTACCGCTGCTAACTACTAAATACTACATAGCTTGGTATTTTTTTTATTGTATAATATTTGAGCGCATCTACTCATGTTACTATTTTAGCCATTGTGTGGGTCAGAAAATACATATGACACATGTTGGGTAATTTAACAACAACTAACGTTAGCCAGTTAATGAACGTTACAGTAGCCGGTCACGTTAGCTAACATTTACTACATTAATACAACTTTCCTGTGCAGTCACATATTCAAACACCGCGTTGTATCACCTGCAGTACCGTCTCATAACTACATGAATATACATACCCCCAAATGTGTTAAACTATGGCTATAAGCTTCAATAAATGCCAAAATGAATTCTCGTAACAAAAATGTGGCGCTTGTTTCTCTGTGTCGCAGTTTGATGACGTTTCCCTCTGCGTTAAAAAAAGCGTGTAATTTCAGGAGTAACCGCTTGGGGGCAGTGCATGACAGCAAGTCACTGTACTCTTCAACGGAAAGTAACTGAAGTGTGTCTGTGTGCTGCATTCAGGGGATGAATCCATCCATCCATCCATTATCTATACCGCCTATCCCTTTCGGGGTTGCGGGGGGCTGGAGCCTATCCCAGCTACAATGGGCGAGAGGCGGGGTACACCCTGAACCGGTCGCCAGCCAATTGCAGGGCCACATGTAATGACAAACACGCATTCACACTCACACTCACACCTACGGACAATTTAGAGTCATCAATTAACCTAATGAGCATGTTTTTGGTCTGTGGGAGGAAGCCGGAGTACCCGGAGAGAACCCACGCATGCACGGGAAGAACATGCAAACTTCACACAGAAACCGGGGATTCCCTGACCCGGGGATCGAACCGGCAACCTTCTTGCTGTGAGGCACGCGCACTACCTGCTGCGCCACCGTGCAGCCTTCAGGGGATGAATCTCGTCTGTAAATTTGCATGGGCCAGAACAGGGACTCCCGGGTCCCAAAAGGCCACCCCATTTCCCGAGGGCAGCCATACTCAGTATCTGCCTCTTCTGTCTGCCGCAAAAGTATTGGAGTGCACAACGTCCAGCATCATGCAAGGTAAGTAAATAACTCCTTTATAAAGAAGTACTCACATCCTTTCCTTAAGTAATTGTAGTAATACAGCAGTAAATGAATACCCCATCACAAGTTAGAGTCTTGTTATGTAAATGTAACTAATGTAAAAGAACAGGAATATTATTGCAATGTATACAAAGTACCAAAAGTAAAGATTATATGACTAAAATGCCACCTTTCAAAGTGTTTTTTTATTAGTAGTAGGTACACTGTAAACAGTATTTTAATGTTGCAGTTGGTCAAGAAAATTGAGATAATTATAATGGATATTTTACTTTAGAACAATTATTTTAGAAGATGATTTTACGTTTTGATTCTAAAATCTTAATCTGCAAATTTACCAGAAAGAGCTCTCAAACAGATTCAGTGAAGTAAAATTTCCATCTGAAATGTTGTTAGTTAGAAGTATACAGCAGCATCAAAACCTCAAATGTTTTACTTAACTAGTAGTGTCTTGCTTCATTAAATATACTTTTTTACTTTGCAGTTGTTGTAATAAGGAGGCTATTTGTTCTGTTTAATTCACACTTTAATTTTGCCTGCATGGACACATAATCTGAAATGATGCAAATTATGTGCACGTGCTCGGCCTCCTTTCAACAGTGGATAATTCAGACTTTGCTTTAGATGAGGGCCACCTGCAGAGGGAGCTTGTATACAGAATTGAAAAAAGGTCAACAATAGAGTGAGGTGTACAGGACAACGATTTATTGCAGTGCAAGGTCAGTATGAAGCCCTCATGGTACAACAGAGCCTAATACATGGACGATTTTTTCAGTTCTTCTTCCTCACCTGCTGCATGCAGTCAAACAGTATGACGCACATTATGCTTGTAGGTCATGTGGCAGATAAAATGAATGATTCTTGTTGCACCGAGTCAGTATACATTAAGCAGAAGAATAGAGTATGGTGCATGAATTACATTCTGAGGTGCAGTACATCCTTGAGGCTGAGAGGTGTCTGGCTGTGCAGCAGCTACTGTAGGCAGTGGTGCTGCTGCAACATAGTTTAAAATCTTCCTCAGTTCGAATTAGCAAGATGATGATGGCCGTTAGTTAGAGGACCTGTTGGCATGCATCCACTCCACTGAAGAGTCCTTGAGCAATTAAATCTTTACAGTCTTAAATTGTCAGTATAGCAGGAGTAAGGTTTACAAATGTTTATAGTGGATAAAGAGGCCTCTTATTTATATAAATTTGCAGGGATGAGCCAAGTAAAGAGATCTCTGCTGGGGAAAAAAAATCATCTTAAGTGATTAATGCATGATGCTCATATACATTCGCTGTGTGTGGTTTTAGCTCGTTTAGGGATTGTTCTGATGGTCCCCTGTATACAGAGACAGCAGTTGAAAATAGAAGCAGAGAAACAGAGAAGCACATTTGTAAAAGGTCATTTCAGTTTGTGGTTGTGACACATTTCCTTCCTTGAGTTTTGTTTGCTGATCCAGTCACAGCTTTCCTCAAGTCTATGTAAAGCACATGTCTAATCTGTTCTTCAGAGCTGGATTCTTGTCATTCATTGCCCACGCCTGTTAACTCTCTATTAAAGTAGTCACAGCAGAGTGCTTTACACATTGTTGTAGTAATTCATTGGGGCTATTGGCGTGTCTCTTCATGTGCCTGCACTGCCGCTGATCACTGAAACCCCCTCAACAATTAGGGTGGGCCTGAGTTCATTGTTTGAGTTCAAAGGTGTCTGCGTTGAAGAGGGGATTAGGGGATTTTCCCTCCATACCTTTAGATTGATCCTTTAGCAGTGTTGGACTACCTCCATGTGCACAGGGTCAAGACAAAGTGGCAATTAAACTGTTAACTTTTAAATGTTAAATCCAGATCGGTTCTAGGCAAAATAGATGGCATCTGAAAATGTATAGTCATGGACTCTGATGTTGGAAGAAGAGGACTGGTGAACCACTGAATGAACTTAACAGAGAGGCTGACTATCAAGCCAGTGTTTGCCAAAAGAAGAAATGAAGAGACCGTCCGGGAAAAGATGTGCTAATCAGTTATTTGCTGTTAGAGTCCACTTTCATCAGTGGCCAAACAATCGTGTCCAAACAAAGCGCGTAAAGATGAGGCACTTTGGATTGAAAGGCCACACCCCACCTATCTTATTACCATGATAGAAAGGTGCACTCATGATAGGACTATTTGTCATTGCCTCAGCCCTGCACACTTTCCTAATCTTTCCAGTCCTGGTTGATACAATTCTGAACCCCTCCCCTGACGCAGCGCCTCAATACAATCCATTCCCAAGTTGCCATCAGGAGAAACGCACGGCCGTGTCACACCGGGACGGCGCGCAGCTACAGATAATGAGTGAATGACATTGAGAGCTGATAGGGGACCGCGTGTTAGGAGTGGGAGACCTCTTTATGTATATTTTGACCCGGTAGAGCCGCGCGTAACGTTTGGGTAAAATGGTGATTTGCGCCAGGGCGACGGTAACGGTCTTCCTCTCGTGGGTTTACTGCGCAGCCACGCAGGTCACCTTCTCCAACTTTTCCGTGGACAACGAAGTGCGCTCCAGCTTCATCCAGCGGCGGCTGCGGAGCCAAGAGCGCAGGGAGATGCAGCGGGAGATCCTCTCCATCCTGGGGCTGCCGCACCGTCCGCGGCCGCACGTCCCCACCAAGCACAACGCTGCCCCGATGTTCATGCTCGACCTGTACAACACCATCTCTACAGAGCCAGAGCCGCCCGGACATGCTCACTTCAAGCCCGTGTTACCGAACCAGCTGTCCCCCGTGGTGACCCCTCAGGACAGCCGCTTCCTAGATGACGCAGACATGGTGATGAGTTTTGTTAATCTCGGTAAGTTTACAATCCGCCTTTATAGCGACAGACACCAGGTTATAACGTTCCTCAGTTGTGTTAGGTACACTATGGTGGCTTAATAGCATTTTAATAGCGATACTGTACTTCACTGTAACTTACTTAAGGACATAAATTTATAATTGTGAAATGTGCCTGTGATTGTTAGTATATGGAGACTGAAGTGCCCCAAGGTCTACGCTTGTATCATCAGTATCCAGTAAATATTACTGCAGGGACTTGGTGGAATATTTTCATTAAAGAAATAATTGAAGTTATTTTTTGTTACATGAGTATTCTGTGCAAAATGTCCAGATCAGGGACAAAATGATATTCTCTGTTATCTGGTGGAATTCACTGAAGAATCAAGACACAGGAGTACATTAAGTGTGTGTATGTGAAATCCAGTGTCTGACATTGTGGCCTATAGGTCACTTTCTTCACTTGAAATCCAGCATTATGCATTCCGAGCTGTAAATGTTATGACAACATGCCTGTATCCGATTACCCCAGAATCCCTTCAAAGCTGCGGGGGAGAGGCTTTGGCATGGCTTTGTTTCACATGACTAGGAATTGAACGGGGCATTGCTAAACCCTGAGGGAGTGAGAGACGAGCTGACTGAGATCAAGTCACAAACTGCATCTAAACATGCGATTGCTGTTGTAATCTCTGTTAGTGCAGGTGCTTGTGTGTGTGCAGCGCATTCCTGCATTTATGTGTCTGTTTGTGTGTTTGTTTGGAATCACAGGGGTCACAGGTGGGACTTGGGGCTCACTCAGACATTATTGAATTTATAAAAGGTAAATCCTGCCTTTGTTTCCCTTGGAGATCCTTGGGCAGCTCTCATATCACTATGGTGAAACAGCAGACGGCACGGTGCCTGTGGCTCTTATCCGGATGTGGTTACATCCAAAACCAGCCGTGGTCTTCTTCATGCCCCTCTGCTGCCTCGGGGCTTATGGGTCAGTGTGAAGAGATGAAGTTTGTTCTTCTCCAAGGAACCTCCCCGTCTGTTTGTATGCCGCTGAGATTGAACTTTTAATGAAAAGCCATTTGGACTTATTTTTCGGTCAGCCCAGAAACTCGTATTTAATACGAAACATTTGGAGACTGTTAAAAAAAACCCTGAAACATAATGTTTTATGTCCTCAGTCGTGAACTTTTAACTGACAGTCTTTAGCTAATGAGGTCGTTCTGAAAACTCAAAGCAGATTTATGTGGTTCCGCATGCAAAGAGTTTGATTATGAAGAGGAAGGGGGATGGAAAAAAGAAGGACACAATGCGTGCGGATCATTTGTCTCAGACCCACCACGGCCTCCCGTGCTGATGATTGGCAGAGTCTTTTGCTGGGGCTCCCGCATTGTGCTTTAGTTGACTCTGTCGCGGTGGTCCCAGGATGATCGCTTCAAGACCAAACTGGTTCATGGCATTTCCCTTCCAAAGACCACAGCTTCCAGTGTGAGGGAGAGCTGCTGTAGAGCTGCCCAGCCCCGTCTCCCAGTACACCCAAGTATATCCTGCAGGTGGACGGGGCTTAGAATAGTATCATAGCATTATTTTAGATAAATCGTGTTTGATTCAACCCCTCTCTCTCATTTGTGCTTGAGAACTTGTGTAGTCATATTGGAATTGCAGAGTGCTCGCTCATGAGGGAACTGTTGGGTCTCTGTAGATAAAAGAGCTCAGCCTGTACCAGCTCTGTATGGAGAGTGTCCTGAGACAACTTTTGTTGTGATTTGGTGCTATACAAATAAAATTTAATTGAATTGAAAGTCCAGACACACACACACACACACACACACACACACACACACACACACACACACACACACACACACACACACACACACACACACACATCACTGCACACATGCTAATACACGCACACGGCTGCATATGTTTACTTGTGTTGGAGCGCCAAACCACAGGTCGAACTTCAGACTCACCAGCAGGAAGCATTCGTTTCATTGTCATGCAACATTGCACAAGGCTGCTGCTGTTGCGCTGCACATTTCGAGTTTCTGGTGTGCATTTGTTTCTGAACAAACAGACTGAATGTGGTGAAGAGGCCTGATTTAACGCTCAGTCTTATCAGATGTTCTGTTGTCGTCTGCTCTGCTACTCCTCATGTCAGCCGCTTTGTTTGCCGCTGCCGAAACCTTCGCCTGGATGCGTGAACGCGTGTGTCAAATGTGGCATCACAACACACCTGCAGAGCATGGGAACAGGCCTAATGACCTGAAATGTCTGTGGCTTTCATTAGAATAGAGAGAGTGCAAGATGTTCTGCTAACAGTTGGAGGAATGAGCGTGTCGCTGAAGAACAGAAAATGTATTGTTTGTGAGATCAAGCAGGGAGAAATGTGGTTGTCCCACTAAGCTGATCTGTAGGAGCATAAGGAGATCATACGAAGAATTTATTGGCTCCACCGGAAAATCTCATTAACCTTCTCATTATTTATACATTCACGTGCAAAAGAATTCCTTTCTTTTCAGTCTGAAGCTTCTTGCGTGCCCTGACAAGACACTTCTTTAAGCCCACGTTTGTCTTTTACATCTTGTGTAAGCTAACTCAGAAGATATTAGAACTCACTTTGTCATCAATAAGCAGACACGGAGCAACATTCTGGGGCAGATTTATGCAGAGGTGCAACATTTGTTCAGCAAAAAAGCCTTTTTGGTGGTTCTAATAATCTGCAAGGAAACATGCTAACATTAATGGGTGTGAAAGGGAGGAAAACAGATTTATAACTTTAACCAGTTGAGTTGAAATTAAAGTCTGAACTTGGCTAATTTGTAGAATGTCAAGCCAAGTTTTATTTCTATAGCCAAATATCACAAAGTATGACGGGCTTCACAATCTGTAGAGCACTGGAAGACCCTCTTGACCCTCATCCTTTTTTGCATTTAGTTTTTGTGCAGACATTGTGATACATCTTTAAACCACCCATGCTGATTTAAAAAAAAAAAAAGTACTATAAAATTGCAATAGGTTAATGATAGCTCTGTGGCTGTGTGGCCCTGCAGTGTGAGGAGTGATCTGAAGTGTTGAAATGCCTCCCAGAGGGAAGTTTGCATATCTGAGGTCTGATCTCTGCAGCTAATGGTCCCTAACGTAAACACACCAAGTCCTTACAAGCAATTATTGCTTTCATAAAAACACCCCTCGTTCCCTTCCAGCATTTAATTGCAGTCAAACAAATGACTAGCAGGGTTCAGAATGCACCGCGCTTAACGATGAACAGCTTGTGTGTGTTTTTGTGTCGTTACAAATGTTTTTAGAAGACTTTGAGTAAGTGTGTGTGTGCTCTTTCGTGAAAAGAAATGTTCTGTTTCCAGTCTTTGGGTGCTGTGTGTATGCTTGTCTGTGCGCTGAAACAATAGTGGACCATCGGAAGGGAAGGCAGGGTGATGTCATGATGATGTCATGGTGTATGCCAGTGGGCAGGATGTGTTTAAGGCGGATAATCGCTGCTCCGCTCTGCACACCTTCACCAGAGACCTCCACCGCTCTTTCCAAGGACAAACACATTGGCTAATGCTGTAAAAACATGACACTGGAAAGCTTCAGGAAGCTTTGGGGTCTCTCTGACCACCGTTCCCGTGGAAAGTGTGAGTGCTGGACAGCTTCAGCTGGCTCAGGGAGGGTTGGAAACCCCACAGTGCCATCAGCTACTGCTGCTTTACTTCACCGTCTCCAGTGGGAATGAAATCACTGCGCAGTGATACATGGCAAAGTGATCAGGGAGGTGTGGGTGGTACAGAATCTGGTAGTTAAGTCGCACGAATTTGTGTGTCTCTCTATACTTTATGTGAGTGTGTTTATAAAAGCACACTGGCTGCTGTGGTTTTCCGGGCAGTGCCTTAACGGGCCTTTTCTTGTGGTCAGCACATGTGTGCAATTTAAACAGGGAGCCAAACTCAGCTCCGAGTGTGTTTTTTCTCCCCCACATTGCCACGTATGGCGGACTCATCTTAAATGATGTTTAGATCAATCACTTCTCCCATGGAAGTGGGATTTTTCCTATTTCTGACACAGTGCTTGTGAGATGTGGGCAGAGCAAGACACATCAGAGAATCGTTTGATTCCGCGACAGTTTTGACAGATATGCAGCCTCCGACTGGTATACCATCTGATTGTACTCGCAGCGTTTGCCTTTTCCTCAGATGTACAAACTTTCCCTTTGCGGGTCAGAAGTATTATTTCACTGTGTGTGTGTGTGTGTGTGTGTGTGTGTGTGTCATCTGATGCAGACAACAATAAATCATTCATCAGAGCAGAATTCTAATCTGGTGCATCATGATAAGGCACATCAAAGCATCAATCAATTCAAAGATTCACACCGTATCCCCTGTATCCTCCTCCCTCTTTGTTTCTTCTGACAGTCGATCAGGATCAGGATCTTCTCTACCAGCAGCACAGAAGAGAATTTCGATTCGACCTCTCTCGTATTCCAGAGGGAGAGTCGGTCACAGCAGCGGAGTTTAGGATTTACAAAGATTTCATCCAGGAACGCCATGAGAATGAGACGTTCAGAGTCAGTCTCTACCAGGTCCTGCAGGAGCCTTCAAACAGGTATGAGTGGTTTTTTCCAGCTCCTGCACATTTCACAGATTCTTTGCTGCTTTTACTGCTGCTTTCCCTTGATTTACTCTCTGCTGCTCGATCTCCTCAGTAGTTTTTAGCATGTCGGGCCCAGTTTACTCCAATTACAAATAAAAAATGTATTCCCATACTTACCTCTAGTCATCTCTGTTTTAATGTCCCCACGTTTTGTGACATCTGTCTGATTTCTACCACCACTCTGATAAAGTGGAGGTATTTTGTAGAGTAGTATTTGCAGTGCTCAAAGCACTGAAGTGTGACAGAAATAACTTTGCAGCTACGCTAGCAGCTCTCTGAAGCTGTAATATGGCACAGCAGTGCTTCATGTAATCTTAGTTTAGTATTTTAGCATGCCAACATTTTCTGGGTAGCACCTATTATTGCAGGTATTCAGTCAATTTGAAAAGTTGAAGTGATAAGTGAACAAGAGAGAAAGGTATTACAACTCAGGGGGAAATTAATGTCTGCGACTAAATTCATGATAATCCACCCTTCATGAAAAGTCATTCAGATTCATCATCTGGGAACCATCAACCAAAATGTTTTTCTTTTTGTTTTTTTTGTTGTAGAATATTTCACAGATTCAACAGCAATGTGAATTTTCAGAATCAGTGTCCCTGTTACTCTAGATAATCACCAAAACGCACAGTCAGCAGTATTCATAGAGGTTGATTCTTCAGCAGAGACCACTTCCTTAGACGTGCTGCTGGTTAAAATTTTAAATTTTTCAGACATTTCAAAAGTCATCTGACTGAAAACCAAACCTGTCTGCATGGCTAGATAGCCAGAATTAGTTCTTTTTTAGTAAAGCTAGTTAAAGCATTTTCAAATGATATCTAAGTCTCCATCGCGCTCGGTTTCATTGCTACATATGATTATCCACTTATGATCCGGACACAGTACGAGTAGTGCGGTTCAGACACACACCTCATGCTGCTGTGTGTTTTTGGGTGAAAACTGGTTGTTAGGCTGCTGTACGTGCGCACGGATCTGTCTGCTTTGGTCGTGCCTGTCTACATTTCTCCACAGGTTATTTCTGCCGATGTTGGTGTCAGCACCGACGCTGTTTACACAGACATTAGTGTCAATTACAGAAACACAGTGGTTCTCTCCAGAGCCGGTTTACTCTCACACAGTCAGAACAGGACAGTCCCCAGGAGACATGCATTTATAACACGCAACTCCAACCACAAATAACACTCTCAGCCCGTTAGACGTCACTGGGCTCTCATGCACAGGTGGTTAGTCCTCCATGTTTCTGTCCATCTGCAGCTCTGCTTTATCTGTCAGTCTGCCAGCTTCTGTGTTGCACTCACACTGTTTTCAAACCACATTTGAAATTAGGCTCCACACACTTCCCCTCCTCCTCACAAATCAAAGTTCTGCCACCCACATTATGAAATCCGTCTACCTCATTACCCTGCTTGACTCTGCCTGCAAGGCAGGCATAAGTGAGCAGGAGGAATCGTGTGCAGGCAGCAGACTTAAGCCTTTCATCTGTGACAGGGGCTGACAATGGTGTTAAGAGCAACACCATTGTCATTCACAGACACACAAAGGCCGGTCCACACAGACGAGCAGGCGGCAGCACTGAAGACAGACGCCGGCCCGGGGGTCTGAAACTCAGCCTGTAAACAGAGCTATTGTTTGGGAAATTTGCCCTTAAGACGGCTCATATCAGTATAGTTTTCTTCTGGGGTGTTAAGAAAGTGCTCCTTTGATAATGGCTGTGTGTTGTTGGTGGATACATGATTCAGGGGACTTACGCTGGATTTTCAGGTTTCTGCATGTTATTTTGAGGCTGAAATGTCAAAATAAATCTTTAATCTTGCATTAAAATGATTTAGGATCATTTATCATTCTAATATATTATTTGCAGTGCTTCTGTCCATCAACAGTTTGTGCTTTATTGCACTGTTTGGAGCAATATGAATTTCTGCCGTATCTATTTACTATGGAAAAAGTAGGTTTGTTATTCTGATTTATCCAGCCTTGGTGTGTTTACAGTGCAGTCAGAAGTGGTCGGGCCAGTCACATATTTTCTCTTGTGTCGGCTCTGTGTTCCAGCACAAACAATGGCCATGAGATTAAATAGTTGTCTCTCAGCTTTAATTTGAAGTTGTTTATGTCCACATCCGATGAACAGTGGAGCCCCTTTTTAAGGAAAAGTTCAACATTTTTCGGTGACACAATGCAATCGGACAAATTAACATAAACTTAACTAAAGTTAGCATGTTTTATCTTTGGTTGCTGCGCAGCCACAGACACCAGCACTACCGCCTTATTCATTATTTTGCTGGTTTTTTGCCTTCAGCAAATGAAACACACTCTCAGTTGGACTGAGGTCAGGTGTCTGACTTGGCTAATCAACAGCATTCCACTTTGATGTATTATTTTCCAGCTGCATCGGGGGAATATGTAGAAAAAGGGTTATGATTCCCGAGTATGGATGTAAACACCTTCAAACAAGCACTTTAACCTCAAAGTCATTGTTTCATTTCAAATCAAACTCTGTGGTGTCTTAATACTTTTTAATTGCACTGTATAGCACTGTTTTACTGGACCACTCATTTAGCATTTTTAGCCTATTAAATACTTATTTTATGTCATTTGCATGACAGCCAACCATTTTCCAAAGCATGCCACATTTAGATTGCTTTCATACACTCCAGACAGTTGTTGCTTTCTGTTTATGTCAGGAATGAAAATCAGTTTGCAGCAACTTAAAAACAAGACATGGACAACAAATCACAGTGCACAATTCATCATCGTTTTCTTTTTGTGGAAACATATTTTCAAGTAGCGGCTGTTGAAACTCTTTGATGTTGCATCCAAGCAACAGTCTGCAGTCCAACAAAGATGCTCCGCTGAAAACCTGTAATTTGTTATTCAGTGCCTTTACCCTTGAAATGATTTAATTCAGAGACATCCGGTCCTTTCCTCAGTGAAGTGGAGCTTGTGCTGCTGGAGCAGCGACAAGTGTGGGCTGCAGAGGACGGCTGGCTGGCCTTTGACCTGACCGCCACCAGCAACCTCTGGCTGGACAACCCTGAGCAGAACCTGGGCCTGCACCTGGTCCTGGAGGACAGCCATGGTCAGTCACTGACATACATTAGCTAACATGGCGAGCGAACAAGAATGCAGTCTTTGTGCGGAGTAATGATTTAGTGCTCTTTAAATACTGTGGTTAAAAGGACCAGCACATATTTAGTGAATGTGCATAGAGGGTTCTCACAGAGTTCAACTTATGATTGTGGTTGCTGTGGTCGTATTAGGATGTAGAAATGATTGTTTGGTAGAGACTCAGATGTGTGTTATTGTCATCTTCAGTGGATGGTCAAGACTCTCATCAGTTTTGTTCCCCCGGCTCCCTCTGTAGGCCAGAGGAGGAACCCTCGACTGGCGGGGCTGGTGACGGGCGGCGGATCTCAGGAAAAGCAGCCCTTCATGGTTGCCTTCTTCAGAGCCAGCGAGGTGCGCTTCCGCAGCATCCGCTCTGCTCACGGCCACAAGGGGCGCCAGGCTAACCGCTCCAAACCCCAGAGGACTGTCCAGGATGCACTAAAGGCAGTGGAGGCTGCAACAGGTACCAGAACCCTTCAGATCTCACCATCACAAACTTGGTTCTAGTTACCTAGTCACGGTTTTCATGACTAACCAACTGGCCTTGCATGTTGTCAATTTCAGATAGCCTTGGCATCTCTAAAGAGGGATGCAAAAAGCACGAGCTGTATGTCAGTTTCAGAGATTTGGGATGGCAGGTATATTCTCAAGTTCATTCATTCTCATTCTGATATCAATTTATTTCCAAAAGTGACTATTGGCTGACGTGTGCATGGTTTTATTTGAACAGGACTGGATCATAGCACCAGAGGGCTATGCAGCATACTACTGTGAGGGAGAGTGCGCCTTCCCTCTCAACTCCTACATGAACGCTACCAATCATGCTATTGTGCAAACTCTGGTAAATCCCAAACAGCCACTGATGCCTGCTGCTTTCTATCCAACCTCCTGCACTTTCTGTGTGGATTGATTTATGCCTTTTCTAACCACAGGTGCACTTTATTAACCCAGAGACGGTGCCCAAGCCCTGCTGTGCCCCTACCCAGCTCCATGGCATCTCGGTGCTCTACTTTGATGACAGCTCCAACGTCATCCTAAAGAAGTACCGCAACATGGTGGTCAGAGCCTGTGGCTGCCACTGACCACTCAACCCCCTCCTGTGAGCTCTGCTAATCATGGAAGGATGAAAGTGAAGGAACCAGAGACAAGAGCTGATGGACAAACCGCTCATCACAGAGATCCTGCTGTAGAACAAGCTTTAATCCTGTGTGCTGTTGTTGTTGATGACCAGCAGCTGAGCCTCCCATGCAGTATTAACCACGACCACAAACCAATTAGAAGATTAGATTATCAGTCACAGAGTAAGGTTGAACATAAGGACTTCTTTTGTTTTCCTTTAAGTGTAAATAGAAAAAGTGCACTGAAAGGACTCTGAGCACCGTGAAGTTACTTCAGAGGCTCAAACAAAACATTCAGTGATAGAAACAGCCAGTGAAAACTATTTTCCCCAATGTGCAACACACATCAGGCATCAGATTATATACATACTGCCTCGGTGGAAATGTGCATTTGGTAGCTGATTTCACAGCCCATAATACTTTAAATGTGCGCCTTCCTGTTGAATCGCCACGTCTTTGGAGCAGCTGGATGAACTTGGGTCTGTGCTCTCCAACAAACTGCACTGGTGTTGAACTGGTTGTTCAGGGGGCCAGTTGGACCCCAATCAGGTGTAAGACATCTGGCAGCTCGTGTGAGTGCTGAAGATCAGTGAAGGATCAGCCAAGGCTGTTAACAGTGTATGTGTGGCTGAAAGGACTGCCTGTTTGGTGTAGATGCCTGATGCAAACATATATCAAAAGACCTGCGCAAGGCACACAGTCTGCAAGATGTCAGCAATTCCTCTTCATGAGGCGGATGCCAGAGTGTGCACCACCATCCTGACTGCAGCTGCCTTCTGGTGTCAGACCAGAGCTGCAGGTGGGCGAAGGGAAGCTGTAATTGCGTTTTGTCAGATTAAAGTAATCGAATAAAAGGAAACTATCACGCAATACGCAGGTGTTTGTTTTTACCTCATTTGAACTCAGTGGTGTTCCTATAGAGGCGTTCAAAGCACCTTCTGCTTGTAAATTAATGTTTTGGAGAAAAAACATGCAGCAGATTTTACATATGACGTGTTTATTTAAAGTGAGAAAACCATTTCACTGGTTAAAGACTCGGCCTATAATATCAGCACCTTGTCTGCCCCAATTGTGGCATCATAATCGAGTCCCTGTGGTCCGGATTTTTTTCAAGTCTCTCTAAATGTCTACATTGCAGTGAGGAAATGAGGCACTGTACACCGATCACAGATTGTGCTTTTAAAGTTCTTACAGATAGCATGAGCATGTCCACTCTTATCAATCGGACAGACATTTAAAAAGAAGCACTAGTACAAAAGCAAAGCATCTATATGTTATGTGTGAGAACCAGGCAAATACAGGCATTCACACTGACATTCACAGAGAAGCTGAGAGCTTCCAACAGAGCACATCACAACACAGCCCACACTGTTAAAAACACAGATGTATCTATCACCTTAAATAGAAAATAGAGGTAGAAGCGTGAAACTAAATCCTACTGTAAAAGTGACCTCAATGTAAAAAATCACCGTCAAAGGGAGGACTGTTTTATCAGACAAGTTCCTGGCATTAATAAGGATACGCTGCAATCTGGAATGATATCTGTCGTTTATGATCGTAAAGAAGAAGTCTTCCATAATATTATGCGGAAGAGAGAGAAACTTTAAACAATATGATGAGCTGTGAAGGACCTGAGGGAGTGTTTTTTTCTGTGCTTTTCATGGAATGTGGGCTGATTTCGTCAGAACTGCTAAAAATAATATGAACACTCACTTTAAAACCCAAACTGAAAATATCCTTTGAACCTACACGATCTTTCTCAAATTCAGCGTCACTGAAGCAACTCCCTGCAGCAACAAAGACACACTTTGGTTCTGACAAAAGTGTTCTAAGTTGACTGAATTCTCACATGAATAAGATCTGAATTCTGCATGATGATTGACTCTGATCAGGCTTGCAGGAAGCGTAATGTTTTACTGAACTCTCACAGTCGACCTCGACGAATATGTTAATGCAGGTTGATCTCTGGGGGATCCTGAGAGTTAATCTTATCATTCTCCTTCGGCTCTTACTCCTTAGATACAATTAAATACCACAGTCAAGCACAGAAATATGATTCAGGAGGTAGAAAGACAACAAATATTGGCTGAATATAGGAAATATTAAAAGACTGATTTGCTTTCTGTCCATAAAACAGTGAACTTTCTCACTACATGCAGTTAGTCCCTGGACCCCTCAACTCAGGGGCTGAATAGTGTCTCCTCCGGACCCCCTCCACCTCCTTCCTCTGCCCTCCTGCTGGCCGCTCTGGCCCTGGGGGAACACGGGGTTGTGGGGCCTTTAGGGACTCACACCCTCCCTCCGACTTCATGGGGGAGGTCTTTGGCTCCAGAGTGGCTGACGGTGGAGACCCGGGGGCCGAGACAGGGGTGAGAGCCAGGCAGACGTCCCCCACACTGAGCTGACGACACTGCAGGCCACAGAGACGAGCAGTCCTCTGAGGGCTGCAGGAAGACCAGCCCCGCCCGCGCACAAAGAACGGGTACTCCACATAGACGTCCACCAGCTCCTGCAGGAGGACGTTGTACAGGAGGATCAGACACAGACATGCAGCTTACACACTTGTTCACTAGGAGGTGGTATTGTTCTACACAGAGACAAACTGAATGATTTAGAGTTGTTGGAAACCACTGAGACACCAACTTTCACCTGTAACATTCTATACACTGAATAGAGACCTTTGATAATTGAACATGTGCTTATCAGCTATTTGCACTCAGTGTTTTTTTTTTTTGTTTTTTTTTACCACATGCAAAACATTACCACCCATAAATACCATCCAGTGTGAAGTTAGGTTAAGGTCCCACCATAGTCATTAGATTTTGTTTAAATCTTTGAAAATCTGCTTTATTTCCTGAGGCACCTCACTCTGTCATTAAATGGATAGTGCATTTTTTGTGGACTATATCTGCTGCAGATTAATATAAATCTTGTGTGATAGTATTTAATGGCACTGGGACTGTGTGGGAGAGCCCATGCTCATTGTAAAGAAGGAGCGAGTCACTCAGTGCAGTGGTGTGGCTAATTTCTGTATTTTAATAGTTTTTGGGCAACAATGGAGCTCTGTGACACATAAGATATATCAGGGTTTGACTTCACAGCCAATACTTGTTAGACAAATCAATTCTTTGCTGGTTTTGGTCTTTTCGTTGTATTTGTTTAGAGAAAAGTACAAAATATCATCAGCCTTAGCCTTTAACATGCCATAGTAAAAACCTGACCAAAGGCTTTTTCTCTTTAAGAATTTGAGAGGATTTAAGAATTTGTATCATGCAGTTTAATCCAATTCAATCAGTTACAGGGATGGAATTTCAAAGATTGTATTACAGAACAGCATCTCAGATATGACCTACATGCAACATTTTGTAGTTGTACTGCATGAGAAGAATAATGCCAACTTGTGAAGGGTCTGCAGTGAATGGCGAATACGACAAAGTGATTCTCCTTCACCTGGGTCTGCTGGTCATGAAGCAGGATGAGAAGACGCGAGATGGAGGAGGAGGCTGAGGGGGAGATGCTCTGCACCGTGCAGCAGCTCAGGTGCAGGTCTGGACAGGCCAGTGATCCCAGCATGAAGTCCTCTGTCTGCAGGTGTTCCACCCTCCTCAGCCGTCCATCTCTGAGCTCGATCAGAGAGCCGGCCACAAAGTGAGGGAGCAGCCAGGGGAAATGGTTGGGAGAGGATGATGAGGAAGAAGCCTGCTCATAAGAGATGAGATCAGAAGATCTTGATGAGTCCTCCTTCATGGATGTGCAAGTGTTGCTTGACTTATTGTCAGGGGGAATTCTTATGTAGGCATGTCCAGAAACAGGATTTTTAACAGCCTTTGCTGATTTGTGCTGTGCATCATGTTGCAGTGTAAGGTCCCCGTCTGGAGCACGAGATAAGCATGTCAACGATGGAGGGCTTCCCTTTTCAACCTTGGGAAAACACTCAACTTTTCTGTCTCTTCTCCTCACGTATGGTCCTTTATTCCTCTCATTGTTCTCCCGCTCTGTGTTTAAACTCTTGTCCCTTAAGGATTTGAGCTGCTCCCAGCCATACGCCCCACCCACCCTTTGGAAACCCTCATTGACCAGGGAGACGGGCATGAATCTGGAGGGGTGGTGGTGATGGCCCGGGTGGAGTGCAGGTGCATTGGACAAGTGGCTGTGATGCTGATAGTGGCGAGAAAAGTCCCAACCGAGGTGTAGCGGGTTGAACTCTCTCCACTCTGCCCAGCCGTGATGCTCCCTGAAAGCAGAGAGGACCTGAGGTTTGGGCCTGGTGGGCGTCTGCATCCAGGGCTGGTACAGTGCAGGAACACGTTTCGGCACGGGCTGGAAGGGACTGGTGTGTTTTGTCTTAAACTCAGTGTGGCTCTTATAAGGATAGGGAGCCTTGAATGTCACAGCGTCACACTGCTGCTGCTGCTGCTGCTGCTGCTGATGTGGTGGTGGTGGTGGTGATCTCCGTCTTTGGTCCCTCTTTTTGAGCGGGAGGTTGTCCCTGTCTGGGACAAGACCTGGGTTCGGTGTGAAGCTCATTGGCTCACGCTGCCCGTCACTCACACTGGCACTGTGTGCCCCTCTGTAGAAGCTGAGGGGGTGTTGTGATCATGTGACACAGACTCCAGTGTCTTGGCAAGGGTTGCGGATAGTTAGGTCCAAGGTCATCACGATCTGAAAAGTAGAAGAAACAAATATTTATGTGCTTCATATCCTAATCATTAATTTGTCTATTCATATTCTCTCTGTCTGTCTGAGGCTTTTTCTCTCTTTCCAAAGATTTCTTTGCCTCCTGGTGTCATCAGTGCACCTAAATATGCCCTTTGACACATCAATAATAACTTCACCATCAGCTTCAAATGAAGGTTTTCCAACCACCAATTGTTTTATTGACTGGGTTTAGTTTGATGGACATCTACCAACTCCTTTGTTAAAAAAAAAGTTACTATGGTAACAAAGTGGTGCACAGTGTGGTTGGTGAAGGAATGAGTGTAGTGAGGACAATGCAAAGCAAAAGGTTGGGGGTGGGTAGAAAGTTAGAGGTTAGATTTTACCACAAGGTTAATATAGTCTTTCAATCAAGTTGTCATGATGACTTTCTTCATTAGAAACAAAAGAAACTGTGTGAATTCAGGTGCAGGATGTTAAACTCACAACCCCAGTCTGCATCTTTCTCGTGGGACTGAATTGATCTCCAACACCAGAAACTACTGAAACCCCATCCTCCTGCTTACATGCATACTGAGTGGTGAGTCAGTTCACTGAGAGGGGCTAAATATAAGCACTTTGTGGCCCCGCACACACTTAGCACTTACCTATTCTGCACACACACTATTAACACAAAATGATGCAAGGAGGCAGAGGGCAGACTTTTACAGCCTGTCAATGCAAAGCTCATCTCTTTGCCCTGTATTATGTCATCATCATCGCTGAGCACCGCTGCTGAATGGACCTCTGTCACTCTGCAGGACATGCACGTCTGATATGAGCTGTTCCTCTATTATGCGTGTGTGTGGGATCAGACATTACACTGGCGTTCCTGTGCGAGCACTCAGCATTATACCATGAGGCATAAATAGATAAGTGTTTGTCAGCTAAATGCCTGCAGTGTAAATGCAAATTCATTCAAATGACTCAGATGTGTGGGCTTCTTACTCACAGTGACCGACACACAGGTATGATCAGATCATGACCCAAACAGGCCCATAATGTAATGCTATCCAGGCTGAATAACCTTATGAGGCAAGCACTTCACTACAGGGCGCTCATCTGCAGAAATGAAATACACACCAGTGTTTAGTGTGTTTGGTGCTATCATGATGACGATAATCTGTGTTGAGGTTTATTTGCATATCAGTAGTGGCAATATTGCACATAGTCAGCTTGATGTTTCTATCTATGGTGCTGTTGCACAACACGACCAAATTTAACCTGAATCCCACACTGCAAAGAGTTCCTCAGCCATGCATTCAGAGTGAGAATAATGTCATAACTAATATAATATAACTAATATATCGTAACTGGCTCCCTTGGTGGAGTAAAAGACACAAACATGCTGCATAAATCAAGATTAACTGGTTTTCAGAAGCATTATTCTGGAGATTTACTCACATGTGCCTCCATCCACCCGTCCCTCTGTACTTCCATCTTCACAAAGCATGTCCATCCATGTTCACAGATGCTCCGCACACACATACACACACACACACACACACACACACACACACACACACATACACACACACCTGTCTGGCTTTGTGTCGTCTTTCCAGGCTGCAGGTGTAAAGGCAAAACAGAGCAGAGTGATCAGAGGCACCCAGACAAGCTCAACAGACTGTCTATCAGACACGCTCTCCTCCTTTTCTCTTCTCCTCTTCCTTTCTCTCTTCCCTCCTACTCGCTTTTACATTTTACACTCCCACTCTACTTAGTCAGTCGGTCCTGTTAACCTTTCTCAGACAGATTTGATGTCTCTCCCTCACCCTCTCTTACTTTCTTTTTCTCTCTCTCTCAATCTCTCACATCTGAACTTTTTCACCCTGTGTTTGCTGCTGAGTAGCACTCTCAGCCTCTCTTCCATTTGTAATCACACTCCTCTTCCTCTCTCCATGTTCCACTCTCTGCCTCACTCCATAGCTCTCTGTTGTTGGGTGTATAATTAGAAATGAGACTGCTGTGCAACTCCTCAGCTGATGGTAGGCGTATGACTGCCTGATGGCTTTGGCGTGTTGCCTGGTATAGTGAGGGTGGGAAACCGGTGCTTTAGACTAGCCTGGACACACACAAGCAGAAACAGAAATCTTGCTATGACATCTGCAATCTGATAGCAAATAGCCCTCGCTTGTTGTTAATTCCTCCTCCCATTTCTCACTGCCTGCTTCTTTTCTCACCTCAATGGGAAGATGCAGACTTATAGTGCTTCATCCTCAATGAGCAAGACACCAAACTGTATGAATGCTTTGAAATGGCCAGTAATTGCTTTTAAGCAAACTGTTCAAAGGTCAGCATTAAGTGCCGGAGCCAATCCTCTGCAGAAAAAGAAGGCCTTTCATGGTTGTGCAGACAACATTAACAGTGTCCCCTCACCCTCACCCACGCCCTGCTGCCTGCTCGCTGTGTATGTACTTTTCCTCACTTTCTTCTTGCTTGCTTTCTTGCCTCCCCCTTACATCTCATTTTAAAACACAAGAAAGAGGACTTGGCCTTTGCTTCGTGGCTGCCTCAGCAGCACGGCAGCCCGGGTCTCAGCTATTGATTTTGCAGGGCCTCAGCAGGTGAACCCCCAGTCATGAGAAAGCCCACGCAGAATTTAGTTTGAGGTGAAGAGGATTTCTCGCTTTGAGTCACATCATGCTTCCTCTGCCCACTCTCTCTCTCTCTCTCTCTCTCTCTCTCTCTTTCTCTCTCTCTCTGTCTCTGTTTTCTCTCTGTTTTTTTCATCCTCTGATGTACACGCACGCACGCACACACACACACACACACGTGCTGGAGAGAGTTCACAGCATGGTAAGAGGCTGCACTGCAGTCTATGCCACAACTAGCGCATTCAGGCTTAACCACCACAGCCACTGACATTTACAAAGAGTGTGTTTTTATTGATAGAAATCGCCAGTCACTCCCACCACTTCCCAACTGCTAAATTACTGCCTGTATTTGAAGTTTCATTTTTCAGTCTCACACAGATGCCAAGTGTGACTTTCAGTTGTGAAAGTTTCCGTCCTTATGCACTTGTAGACATAAGCAGATTAAGATCTGTTATTAATTTGGTGTCTCATGTAAACAATTATGCACCATGTTTTTTTTGTCTTTAAATGAAAATAATTTCAATTGCTCTAAAGTAAAAATACATATGTTTTCTTTTGATCAAAGTTGGGGAGGATCAACAGGTTAGCTCACTGTGTGCTTATTCTCACCAACGGATTCTCACACCAGCAACGTTTCCTGTGTGTATCTGAAGCAAAGCACTCTTTATAAGCCTCTCAAATACCAATGCAGTGTTCTGGACAAAGGTGATGATGTAATGCTGCTCTGTGAAGCCTCTGCCTGCATATATTGTGTAATCAGCCAGTGCAGCTTAGACAAAGTAGAAATATCAGCTAATGTCCACTAGATGGTGTCCAGGACGCACAGACTGTCAGAGAGTCTGCTATGGTCTTCATTTCTTGACTCTGATCCAAATTAAAGTCGTTTTTTTTTTTTTTTTTTTTTAGTTGGTTTAGCGTTTAATACTTTTCTGGTGAGTCAGTGAGAGGGGAATGAGGGGAGGGAGACTGGAAAGACAAGCAACCAAAGGTTTTGACCTGTTGGAATGAAAGCTCTTGGCCAGAGAGGGGCCTAACATGAGGTTGTTAAAGCTGGTGATCTGTGATTTAAGAATTTCTTATAAAAAATGTACAAATCAAAGTCAACACTGTTTAGAAAAACAAAAAAACTTAAAGAAATAAATTCTGTTAAAACTAACAACAACAAGAAATGTGAAATTGGGCTATAACTGTTACTATGAACTTATCTTTTATTATAGATTAATCTGATTCTTATCTCAATTCTTCTTATCTTTTCTCAATGAAGCGATTAATTGTTTGGTCTGTAAAATGTCAGAAGACAGTGAAAACCCCCCCACTACAATTCCCGTAAATGTCCTAAATATCTTCCTTTGTTCAAACCCAAAGATATATAATTCACAATAATATAAAAAGGAAAAGCTACAAATCCTCACTGGACTAAATTGGAATCAAAATGGAACTAAAAACAACTTCACTATTGTACACATTATCTAAGAAGTCGCACATTAAGCAAGTGTAAACTGACTGACTGACTGATTAATTAACCACCAGTAGATTTAACATCATGGACCTTTCTTCAAATGCTTTCTGTAGGACATTCATCCCAAACAATTTTGTGTAAAAAACACTGCCATTCAAATTTGAATGGGAAATCTATTTAACAGCTAGTTATGCATTGTAACAAAATTTGATAATGATATTAGTTACTCATTCAGAATCTATTATACTGCAAGGAACAAAATGGTCTTTGTAAAGAAGCCTTTAAATTCTCCAGGATCATCAATGCCATTGAATTAATATTAAAATAATTATGAAAAATAACAATATAAGACTTTGAATGGGATATTTGTTGAGTATTTGTGTAACATTTGTGACATCACTTGAGCCTGATGGTGACACAGAAGAAAGAGAATTTAAATCTGCAACAAAAACAGAGACAGGGAACAAGAGGTGGGAGGGAGGGGGAGGGAGAGGGGGAGGGAGAGGGGGAGGGAGGGGGGCGTGTAAGAAGACAAAAATAACAAAGGCATGTGCCTGTCTCTCCTTGGTATTTTCCACTCTGTTACATAAAATCCCTCCTTCCCTCTTCTCAATCCCTTCCTCGCTCTCCCTCAACTCCTCCCTCCTCCCTGTCATTGGTCAGCTGGTCAGCGCCACAAAGCCACAAACTTGTTCTCTCCTCATCCAAGTGGCTCAGAGTCCACTGAGGGGAAGAGGGGAGCAGGGAAGGAGAGCAGTGGTGTGGCAGTCAGCATCCGTCACTTCGAGCAGAGGCGGTGGGAGATGATCAGCAGCCTCTCTGCTGAACTCTCACAGGGCTGAGCGGCCGTCACACACTCACCATCTCTGATTGATCATCCCTGATTCCTACGACTACTCCAGCAACAGCATGAGCTCCTCATCAGCCAACCTCCACAACAAACGCCTGCCCTGTGAGTCATTTTTAAAACTTCTAAACCTTTTGCAGAAACTCAGCTTTTAGCTCTTTTGGAGATTCAACCACAAGTTTGCTCCATTAACACAGTTGTTATTTTTAGATGTAGAGCAGGACATTAGAGAGGATAAAATTATTCTCCATATTTGGTTGCCAGATGCACAGCAGACACACAGACTGAACATTTAAGGCTCAAGCTACGTTTCAAGCATCACATGTCCGGAATGTGCATGGAAGCAGCTGAGGTGAACCCCCCACTATTTGTTGTATATTTCACATATCGCCTTCTAAACTGTCAAAAATCCTTTCTTATGTGAAATTCAGTGTCTTTGTTATATTAAATGATGTGAAATTAATGTCAAGGAAATGAGGAAAAGGCACTAATTGATCATATTTGAGGTAAAATCTGTGTGTGTGTGTGTGTGTTTGTGTGTGTGTGTGTGTGTCAGATACATAGTAGGAGCCGGTGTGACAGCTCAGCCAGTGTGCTAAATAGCTGCCGTTGTGTTGATGTTGCCTAAAGTGACTGGTCCAAGTGCTATGCCAGCCAAAAAATCAGACAGCAATGTTGAATCATCTTCCTGAGTAATGTTCACTAATACCAAGTGAATAGGTCACACACACACACACACACACACACACACACACACACACACACACACACACACACACACACACACACACACACACAGACACACACACACACACACACACACACTGAGGCAGAGCTCCAGACAAAGATCTCTTATTTCTAATGGGATTGTGCCTGCAGATCTCATCAGTCGGCTGACTGCGGCGGGGTCTGCAGCTCGTTCCACAGACACACCAACCCAGACAGGACTCACAGACCTGAAATTGAATTAGTCCCAGTGAGATCAGCGTGTGATTTCATGAGGCTAAAAAGAATCAGGGCTGCGAGTCCAGAGAAGACATCTCCCATCTGTTGCTCTGCCTCGCCGTCCCTGCGGCCGCACAGTCCGCTCTGTCACGTTTTGATTATTGTGGGAATGTGCCAGAGAGCCGCACATGGCTGTGCTGTGGAGTGAAGGAGTGACCAGCTGTTGAGAGAGTGTTACAGATGGCAGGGTATTGGGTGTAGAAGGAATTGTTTCTATTCTCTATATATTATTAGCCCAGTCCCCGTGGAGATAACCCGGATAGGACTGAGGAGTCGATTCTGTTTAATGAGCTCATTAGAGGGGTAAAAATCCATATCGTGTACTGTCTGTATCTTTAAATGATCACACTCTGAGGAATACATAGAGTTTCTATCTCTGCTCTGCTGCTCTGCTATCTAACCACCACAGGATTGTTGCCTACCAATGTGAGAAAGCTTCACAGAGGGCAAATACACAGATTATTCTGCCTTGTGGCATGTCAGCACTTTAAGTATGTGTGTGTTTCTGTGTGAATACGCTGAGCAGCCTTACATGGTTGGCTGAATAAGGTTCCCATCAATTCAGCGGTCTAAGCTGTGCAGCCCTGGGGACACAGAGCAACTCCTCTCATTAGTTTTCTAACAAATCCATCTACTCAGTGTTCAGCTGAATCCTCCGGGTATAGACGGAGCTAAGGCCTGCAGGCATACACAGAGAGTTCAGAGCCCTCAACAGACAGACAACAGTAACTCATCATGTGAACGTTCTTGCAAATGTGTAAACCATGTAGGACAAATTCAGCCGTTTGATCAGTCACTGATTTACAGATTGTTCACCGGTAAAATTGCTAGGAGGAAGAAATGCCTTATTCTTCTATCTGGAAAAAGGTGAAATTAAAGCTGTTCTTTTAGCATTCAACAAACAATGACTGTGTGTGTGTGTGTGTGTGTGTGTGTGTGTGTGTGTGTGTGTGTGTGTGTGTGTGTGTGTGTGTGTGTGTGTGTGTGTGTGTGTGTGTGTGTGTGTGAAAGGGATCAATGCAGAGAACTTTAACTCTGTGGTTCCTCTCAGTTCTACAGAGGGATTAAATGATCTTCAGTTCATTGTTTTGGTATTAGAAACCGTAACTTTGCTGTTTCATTTCACTCTCACACAGCTGTTTTCACCTAAAAAGCTGTAAAAACCCGACCTGCCCATAGCAGACCGAGGCAAAGTTTAGTGACCAGCCGGTGAACACGGTGGAGCATTTACATTCCTACAGAAAAACATCCATAACAGCTGCGTGGAGAGGCAGCATGAGGGTTTAATGGTGAAAGAACACTTTCTCTGATTGCCTTGCTGTCTTGTTAAGGCACAGTTAGACAGAGAGGATACTCCGTCACCCTCCCTGAGATCATTTCAGGTTTTTTTTAGTGTGACTGCAGATTTAATTATCTGATATAAATGTGACAGGATTTTCTGTGCTCAACTATGTTGCCATGTCCTCTGTCAGACTGTTGACAGCCTCTCCAGATGCACTAATGATTACTGATACGCTGATGCTACAGCCCTTACAGAGTTTTGAGCATTATTGGCTAGTTGGACTGCTTTAATAATATTCTACTCTTTATTAATAGCCATTCTGGAAAAGAGGATTATTCACTGTAGAAAAAACATGGGTATGTCAGCACTGTCGGCTGATGAAGCCTATTGTGTTGATCAGAACTCATGTCAGTCTGCTTGTGGGCTTATGGAGGGCAGTGGGACAAGACACTGACCTACAAACAGTCCCATTGTCAGTCTGGGTGTAATCCAGGCAGGAGGGAAGGAAGGAGAGGGTTAACACTGATGTCACTGTTGTCCAGACGGACTGGGCTGATGGTGCTGGACACTGCTTTGTCCCAGAGAAAACAACCAGATCTAATATGCAAATGGAAACGCTCAAAAGCATGAACTGAGGTACAGACCAGACAGGCACACAAACACACATTAACAGCTTGTATAAATAATTTACTGTCCTTGCAACTGGAGCCCAGTGAATGGCAGCTCATTTGGAGAGAAAATAAGGAGTGAGAGACACCAAAAATGATAGTGTGAGACAGAGCAAGAGCATCTTCTCCAAAGATATTATTGCCCATTTTACACGCGTGGCCACATGTCTGTTCCACTTTACTTCACGGCATTTTCTCTCCTGAGGAATGAGGAATAGATCCAGTATAAACAATCAAAGTGATGGTTTGAAACTGCAGCCATTATAAAACAGAAACCTGTAAAACAGCAGGAGTGGAAGCTCTGGGGATGTGCTAAGCAGGATGTGCTCAGGCACTCGGCATCTTTGATGTTGTGATAATTTAGCACATGCAGTTTGTCGCTGCAGCTAAGCTCTTGCTGATAGAGCAGGATAAATGTTCTACCTGCAGAACCGGTTGCAGCACTGTTCTTCATAACCACTGAGACACTATTAATTACAATAGCAGCCCCAGCAAAGAGACAGACCCGCTAATGACCAGCTGTAGATTGTTAACAACCTGCTGTTGCTGTTGAGGTCAATACTGTGCTGGAAGCTACGGAAGAGCCTCTCAGTAAAAATAACAAGATGTCCTCTTTAAACTAATGAGCCTGTGCAGAATTCCCTCTCTATCCTCTCCATCTCCACAACCCACACCCCTGTGTTGACTCACTTTTGGCTAACCTCTCTTTACCATCACGCTCTAGATTTTTTTTTAAGACATCCTCCTCCTCGTTTTTAGCCTTTCTGTGAATGTTCCTGCCCTGCCTGACCTTTCCTCCCTCACTCTCCTTGCTAACTTTCTGTGTTTACAGCCATTCATTGCCTTCTTCTGCACCCTCTCTCTCTCTCAACAGAGTTGGGAACCCATCCATGTGAAATAAAATCTCTCTCCTCTGACAAAAAGTGTCTGGGTGGAAAGGGCAGCCAGTCTATTTGCAGGGGCCTCAGCCCAAACAAGTGTTACCTAAGAGGTTCAGGTCTGTCCGAGGAGTCGATGGCTGTCTTTGTGTCCATTTAATATACATACAAACACAACGTGTGTGAGAGACAAAAAGAAGGAGAAGAAGAGGACACTAACATTGACATACAGAAGACAAAAAAAGACTCATTCATCAATACGTAAAGAGATAAATAAAAACTGAAACATATAATTAAATACATAAATTATTAATAGGTGTTTGTAATTAATTGGGAAGTAAATAAATCTTCAATTTATTCAAAATTTCTACATTAATTTATTTTTGTACATCTACATTTCTACTCTTATTTATTTATGGCATGTTTCGGTGATAGAAATGCAGAAAAAGGAAATGGAAAAAAATCATAGACATAATGTGAAATAATGTAAAAATAAATTGACTTACACTGATTTATTTGAGCCATTATTAAATGTTTATTTCTGTCTTTATTTTGTAGCATTTATTCATTTTTTTTAAATTAATTTGTTTATTACTTGCCACCTTAGATTATTTATTTGCATACTTATTTTAGCATTCATTTATATATTATGTTATTATAATCTCTTAATTCTGCATGTGTTTATTGTTTAGTATTGGCACATTCAAAATGTTATTTCTGTATTTGTTTTAATATCTGTCTATGTATTAATGAAATCATTAATTTCTTACCATATTCATTAATTTCTGTATATATAAGACATTGTATGAATAAGACTGCTGTCTGGGAACAGGCAAAAAGCAGTAAGACATTTTTTTGCTCAAACCACTGACATGGCATTTCTTGGCAGTCTGCTACTTCCATCTAATGGTGTAATGGCTGAGGCAACACATGGAAGTGTGTGCCACCACCGCCAGAGCCATTTAAACAGGGATGCCCTCATCCATTTGTACAAAGAAGCCACTTCTCAGAAAAAGCCTTGGCTTGGATGAACAGACTCAAACTAAGAGTTTGGCAAACTGCTCTGCAATCAGACCAGAGGAGGAAACGATGGTGCCTGCTGGGGTTTCTGTTTAACTACTGTTTACTGTGGGGTTATAGTCAGAGCTGCTCCCTCGACCAAGAAGTGTAAAAACAACAGGCTCTTGACAAGAGGCGGTTGACTTAGCTCTGTTCTGCCCTGACCTTCCCTTTCCTGTCACAGGGGAGTCTGCCGCAGAGCTCACATTTTCATTTAGCACAGTGATGGGCTAATGGAAGCCTGTGGGTGACACCGAGCCCTCCTATCCCTTCATTTAGATTTCAGATCAATGTGTTGCCTGTGCTGGTGGTCTGCTGGTGCTTCTCAACAGTGTTTCAGGGTGTCTTCCTCAAAAACATGACAGTGGAAAAAGGCACATGACGTTCAGATTCTAAACAGATACAGAGTGACCCGATTCTTTGCATTTATAGATTTTTAAATGTGCTCTGTTTTCTCTGTTTGGGAAAAATATGTGTTCAAAGGGAAGACAGAAGAGCACTGAATGATCTCTGTACCATCGTGTGGGGATGATGCATTATATCCGCTGGCAGCTGAGCCTGGGTCTCATCATGACACAGTTTTCATGGGCATTAAATTTAAAGGAAGGAAAGCAGAAAAAGAAGAATTTGACGTCTCATGGTCAGTTAAGGATGTAACTCTATTAAAGTAACTGAAGGCTCAGTTTCGGTATTTACCCTCTGCTACATCCAGAGTAAGTTCCTGTAAATGGCATCATGTCTAAGGAGTGCAGGCCAGTCCCGTTCCCCTACATCTCTGCTTTTGTCCGGCTCTGAATGGGCCCTTTCTATCTCTGCTCCCTGAGCGGAGGATCTGGGTTTGTCTTTATGTGGGGAGACAGAGCGGTGTGCATGCATGTCCGGTCTGCTCAGTCTGTCTCTATCTTTCTGTCTGTCTGTCCCAGTCATTCTGCACGTCCAGCTGGTCCTGAGCCCTGATCTGTGACCTTTTCTTTCTCAAGTCCCTGAGCACCCAGAGGAAGGAAGGAGGGGGAGAGAGAAATGATAGAGGGGGAGACAGAAAGGACAGAGTAGGAGAGACACATGACATGACATGGCATGACATGGGGGGAAGAGACAGGCAGGCAGACAGAAAAAATGAAAGACAGTTAGAAAGAAAAAGAGAAACAGAAGAGGTAGACAGAGGGACAGAAAGAAATACTGAAAAAAGGAAAATAAAGACAGACAGACAGACAGAATGAAAGACAGAAGGAAACTGACAACAAGAGTCATAAAAAGAGAGAAAAAGAAAGAGAAAAAGATAAAAAGAAAAAAAGGGGGGGGCCAGAAAAAAGATGGAGCAGAGAGAGGTAGAGAGACAATGTGAGGAAAAAAAAAAGACAGAATAAGAACGAGAGACAGAAAGACAGACAGAAAAAAGACAGAAAGAGAGAGAGAAAAAAAGAAACAAATGAAACAAGGCAGAATATCAGGTCAAGCTCCAGCCTGCAGGTTGTTTATCTCCCCGCTGTGTCTCTTGAACGGCCACAGGCCCTTCAGACATCTTGTGGTATGAAACTAAAGGCTGGGTTGTGACGGGGCTGTAGCATGTGATCTCATGTGGACGCCGCGGCCAGGGTTTTCTTGTGACAGAGGATTTTCCCATGCAAGCGGTTGCACTAATCAGAGGTCACAGGGGTCGTCCCCGGACAGGGAAGACGTATTGATCAAGGTGATTCAGTGGAAAAAAGAACTGGATAGGGAGTCAGAATTGATTTGAGGATATACATCTGTAGCTAACCTTTAGCTCTCCCCAGGTCTCAGCCTTTAAGTGGAAACAATCGATGCTGTGATCAATCAGCATTTAACTAAGTGGGAAAAAAAACTCCAGGATAAGCAGTTTGTTTAAACCTGTAACCTGTACGGAAAAGCATCGTTTTCTTGGAGACGTTTGCAGCACAGATGGGCTATTTGAGTCCTGCCTGCTCTCCTTTTACAAGAAAAGAAAGGAAAGTCATTCACCCAGTACAAATCCAGTGTTTTGTTTGACATGATGTCCTCGGCTGGTCACGTGAAACAAGGAGCTCTTTTCATCCAAACACACATGTCAAACAGGCAGATCCTGATTGTCACTGACATCTTGCTTTGTCAGCGCTGCTCCCGTCCACAAAAGAGTTCCTGATTGTGTAACGGTGCAAGGAGAAGAGAGCATCGCAGCCTCGCAGCCTCAGACGTCCACACAAAGACAGAAGTGCTGCAAAGACAAAATGCCATGAAGATGACTGACACAGGAAGAGCGACTTGCAATCGTTCCCCTGCCATCTGAGCGTATCATTTTTCTTTTGGAGGACTGCATCTATGAAAGGAATTGCATCCTGCTGGCTGCACAGGTGGAATCTCCAACATCGCCTCCTGCAGGGGTCTTGTAGTCACATCTGCTCCTGTCTCTGTTTGGTGAGGAGCAGTGATGGAAATTACTAAATGTGGAAAAAATAAAGTCGTTTTACACATCAGAATCTATCAACAGGTCTTAGTAAGTCAGCTGAAAGTCAGCGTCCGTGGGGATTGAAGACTACATGTTTGAAAATGAGAAAAATGTGGGAGTGCAGGGTTAGAGGGATGTGAGCTAACCAGACATCTGGAGCTCACTCCTCATCTCTGCTTGAGGCTAACAGCGACTGGCGTAACACACCTGAATCTCCAACCAAACTGTCTGTGGTTAAGTTGCACTGTGGGTATTGTAGGCACCATGTTTTGATAAGGAAGACAAATAAAAAAGACGATATCTCTGGTTTTGCTGCTTTGATTTTGATCCTTTTTGTTTTCTCAATTGTCCATCGTGAGTCCAACTGGTGTACCCTCTAAGCTTTCAGAAAGGAGATCAATCACTGTAGTTAGAGGGACATTCTTTGGCCCTGGAGGAAGTTCCAATAGTCAAAATAGCTCTGATGATCTCACCGGGCACAGGAAGTCTTGTTGTGAACTATAGCTGTGGAGTTTTAAAGATGGAGTCATTTTCCATTCAGGGAGACTCAAACAAAAGAAACTGATTTTGCATTATTGGAATCATTGGATCTGGAATCTCTGGAGCTTGAACCATACTCGGCACTAAAAGGTGAAATATCCCAGTCGCTGCTCCACTGATATGGATTACTTTTCAAAATGCATCTCTTGTACAATCTATCTCCTCCAACTGCTTGGTAGGCAGCCCTTTAAGAGAAGAGAAGAGAAGAGAAGAGAAGAGAAGAGAAGAGAAGAGAAGAGAAGAGAAGAGAAGAGAAGAGAAGAGAAGAGAAGAGAAGAGAAGAGGAATGATGAGGAGGAAGAGGGAGGATGACAGGAGCAGTTAGGTGCAGACAAGTGCTTCACATAAAAAGGGAGAAAGAAAGGATAGAAAATTAATGTTCATTTTTGGGAGTTTGACAAAGTTATATTATAGTAAAAAGCTTTATAATCTTAAAACAAGCACATAACAGTATGGTCACTGTGTCAAGGCAGATATTGTCAACTCATCACTTTTTGCTGTCAGTTGGCTTGTAGATTTTTATATTATCAGTCCATAGGGAATCCCATTTATATCTGCACACACACACACTGTTTGCCCATAGGTGCTGTCAGCCGGTCCAGCCCTATGGTCTGAGTTGTCCTCTTATTCCCTTCCCTCCAAAGCTGTCTGCCTATCTGATTGCAGTCCCTGTTCTGAGAAGGCAGGATGTCAAATCGAGCAGAGTAGAGCTGCAGTGACAGGCGCGTGTCCTTCCGTCACCACAGACATGTGCCTGGGCATGACTCGTGAGGGGGGACTGTGCTGATGCAGCAATCTGAGGGTGGCAACCTGTTGCTGCTTTTAGGCAACATCTACATTTTTAGGATTTACAGTTTGCTGCATAATCCTGACTGCAGCAGTTTTTAAGTCATCACTGGAGTTCATTATGCGGCAGGTTGTGTCAGTGGGAGTCTCTTTTCATTGTCAGAGACAACAGAAGATCCCTGGAATCCTTTCTTTTCCTGGTATTGTAAACATCCTGAGCTGAACGTCTTTCCTCCATCTCCCAGTGGTGTATTTATAGAGCTGCTGTGACTACTGCTCACAGCCTGGATAATCTTGACAGTATTCCCAGTTTAGACATGGCTTGAAAGCCTTATCCAATTAGCCCAATCCCTGTCTGCAGGTTGCAACAGCTCCTCAAAACGGACTCAGTGCCCCAGTGACAATGAATGCAAAATATGAAGGAAATGCACTTCATATTTAATATATTAGCTCATCAGTCTTTATTCAGGTGCTGTGTCCCTCTCAGTGGAGGCCATAGTCTCAGGCAGTTACAGCACTGAGCTGAGCATTTCCCCTCTCCTCATTCCTCTTGCAGTCACTGCAGCAGTTCACCCCTCCACTCACACACATTGGACTTGCACTTAGCTTTATTACACTGATGCTGATGAGGGGGGAAATAAGTTCGCAGCATGGCATCTCAGAAAAGATTAGCTTTGTGTAGGACCTGACAGCTTGCTTTTGCAGATGAACCTGCAGGTCTGATTTTGTAAATGTGCAGGCTCAGACTGTGTGGACGTTTGGAGACTGTTTGAGAACTGTTCTGACAAAAGCAACAATTTGATCTGTTTGTGGTAACAGAGAAAGCAGCGAATCAGTGAAATGAATCATAGTAAAGAAAGCTGAGTGGCAAGTGGAGACAGTTGTTTACAGTTAAGATATATCAACAATATATTTGATTAATTATGATATATGTGATTTTTGGTTACACCTCCTTGCTATGTTACATTTTAAAAGGAAATCTCAGCAGTCCATGGAAAGGAGATTCCACCTCCCTATATCTCTCACTTACAGCTCAATGTCTCCCCCTTCTGGATACCAACATTTGACCCTTGTGTGCCTGTAAGAGGCATCTGACTGTATCACATCATCGCCACGGAATCTTGCTGACTGGCACGCCTGCCTGCAGATTGGAGGAGCCAGTCTGTGAAATCCTCTTGTGAAGTGTTTGACTGTAATGCAGCCTCACATGTTCTCTGGCCTCTAATCTCCAGCTATCACATAAGATACTTTACCCGAGCTGCTATCTAACTCCTTGTCCTTCTGTTGTGATTGCCAGCGGAGAGCGAGCGTGGCCAGAGGCTCCCAGATGTGGACGCAGCACAGCAGCTTAAGTTGAGAGAGAGGCAGCGTTTCTTCGAGGAGGTCTTCCAGCATGATGTCGACGTTTACCTGTCCTCGGCGCACCTTTGTATCCGAGACTACAAGAGACGTGAGTTAGCCGGCTGGCAGTTTTGTAAAGCCATAAGCACAAATAAACACACATTCATGTACAAATGCACATCATTTCATTGCAACTTCCTCCTGCAGCTCCAATTGGCAGCATCTCCTCTATGGAGGTGAACGTGGACTTGCTGGACCAGATGGAGCTGATTGACATCTCTGACCAGGAGGCTTTGGATGTCTTCTTCAGCTCTGGGGGAGAAGAGGGGGTGCTGGCCTCCCCACTGCCAGGTATGGCAAACCAGACATAGAACAAAGATTACAAGACACACTGCATGTTACATCCCTAACAATATTTTCTATCTGACTTACAGTTCAAGGAAACAACAACGACCAGGAGGTAATCAGTAATGGACTCTTTCGACATGTCCTTGAGGGTCTTGAGGCCAAGTCCCGCACGTCCTCCACATCTTCAAACTCCTCTTCCGACAGTCAGACCATCAGTGCCAAGGGGGCAGATACCCCCGTGGTCAGATCAGACGATGAGACACACGCCAGCACAGTCAAACGAAGAGCCGTGCCTCCAGAGCTGGAGAAGGTGAAAAGTCAGACTCCATCACCGTCATCATAGGATGCACCATCTCCACATTAGATCTCCACCTGCAGCACGACAGCTGACACCGTGGAAGGGTGCAGAGAGTTGACTTTGGTATATGAGCTATTGAAAGAGGCCCCTCAGCTGTGACTGTCTTCCACACACTGCCTCCTATCGCTGCTTTCAACCTTTCCTTTGATTCATGAGTTGTTGGTTGGGTCCTGTGTGTGGTTTGGAGGTGGGGACCATGAACTGTAAATATGGAGATTTCCGCTGAATTATCACCTGCTTTCATTCTTGTCTTGCCATGTTTTGAAGGACATTTGTTCACCTGTTTCTGACCTCACGGGACTCGCAGTTGATGAACGTCGACTTTTGTATTTTGTATGTACCAGTATTAACACAACCCAAGACAGTAAAGCAGTGACTGGAATAAAAAAATAATAACTGGATGAAGTACGTCTTGAGGTGAAGTTAGACGTAGCAGGCTTCAGATTATTAAAATGTACTGTTTTTGAAAGCAACACATCGTCCTGCCAATGCAAATTCTGTTTTCTAGCACTAATTTTAAACAAGTCTCTCACAACATTTCTTTGTTTTAACAATAAAGGAAGAAAATATATCCATGTGTTTCTGAGAATCAACAGAAGAGTTGCTGGTTATATCAAGGTGCTTTGATTTGTGTGCAAGTCCTTAACTGCATCAAGACAACAATTAAAAATGATGCTTCGGGGGAAGTTTGAAGATGCCACAGCCAAATGCTGCAGGACAGCCTCATAAAAAAGCAATGTCAAGTTTGCCGAGCACTGAGACCATTACATGTATGTTGAATCACAGCGATTAGATATACAGTAGAAAAACTGAAAAGGCGTGACCTTCTTATCAGTCCTTTTGAGAGAGCAGTGATTGCTGTAGCAGATACAGGGTCAGCAACTATCAAGCAAAAAAATATGTCCCATCACTGCAAACATTGTTCAGTTCTCAAGAAAACCTTATCAGTAAAGAGTCACACGCACGCACGCACGCACGCACGCACGCACGCACGCACGCACGCACGCACGCACGCACGCACTCACAGAGTTAGTTGTGTCTGTTAGTGTATATTCATGTGTGTGGGTGTGTAAAGCACAGAGGGCAGGATCTTGTCTTCCTGTGCTCAGAAAAGTCAGTCCTCAAACACTCGGAGCTTGGATGTACAGAAGTAGCGTCATGCTCTGCTTCCTCCTCCTGGTATGTAGCCACACTGACTTCAAACCTACCTGAAAACACTTTGTTTAAAATCAAATGCTTTGCTTGATTTTACAGATGTCAATTTCATAGATGGCAATCAATTGAATTGACACTTACTTGGAATATTTGTGTTTTCGTTTTTGGGGAACAAAAACTTGACATACTACTCTCTGAAATCACATAATAAGGCAGCAGATTTGGATTGTAATCTATAAAAATGGATCACTTGTTTTTTAATATCATTTTCCAGCACTCTGTAAGTTCAAGGACAGTCTGCACGGTTGATGTTTCCATGCAGGTCAAATGTTTTCCCACAGAAGTCTTTCAATAAGTCAGCAGTTATTTGTTTAAATTGTATCTCTTTAAAGCATACACAAGAGATATAAAAACCACACAGTGTCCCACTGTGGTAAAAAAAAAAAATCTGTGGAAATACCTGTTCACACTTTATGGGAACTGGTTCACCGACTGTGCATTCCACTTTGCACTGTATGACTCGCACTGAAAAGACTGACTGTTTGTCTTCCAGTTTTATTATTTGTCAAGTACGACATGTTCACAGCAGCTGAGCCGTCACCGAAGGACCTGGATCATTGACTCCTTCACAATTGAGGAAGAGCACCCAGGGCCCTTCCCATATGTGCTGGGCAAGGTGAGAAAAGCCCTGAGTAAAGAAAATTTGTCAGACTTCAGACCAGAAAAAGCTATGTATTCATTTTCAAACCCAAATACCAAATTTCATCAATTGATACACCTATTGATTATAAGATGTAATGGGAATTCTTATTATTCATCAATCATAAGTATTCACTTTAGACTGCTTCTTTATTGATCCCAATTTGGGAAATTGTTTTGTTGCAGTAGCAAACATACAGACAAACACAAAATGTATACAAGAATTGTTTAAAAAGTAACAAAAAGCAGCAAAAGTAGCAAAGAATATAGACAGGAAAAACAGCAGTGAATTTAACTCAACAAGATATATAGTTATATAATGTGTATTATAAAGTATAATACACATTAAATGATATTATAATAAAAATACAATATAACTATACAAACACATATTTACATCAAGAATGTGTGCAGTTTCAGATGATAAATAAATGTAAACAATAAGCAGTGTGCAATATTGCAGTAGTGCAGATAATAAGTAAAATATTGGGGTTCGTGAGATTGGTGGATTAATTGTTTAAGTTACTGTTGTAAAGTGTGATGGCTTGTGGCAGGAATGGTTTCCTGAAGCGGTCCCTGTGGTAAATGACAAAGCCAAATGAATAACCATGTCATATGATTAGGTGTGTGTGTGTGTGTGTGTGTGTGTGTGTGTGTGTGTGTCATAACATACTGTACGTGGTTACGTGGTAAGCAGATTATGACAGATTCTGATTATTTGTCTGTAGATCATGTTTTTCATCATGAAAATGTATAAATAACTAATGTGTGTTTCCCTAAAGCCGACTGTAAAGGGTTTGAATGTGTGTTGTAGATAAATATTGAGCGGCGCTATGGAATATACTTTGACCTCTTTGGGGAAGGAGTGGATGAGGAGCCAAAGGGAGTCCTCTCCATTGATAAAGAATCTGGCACCGTGTCTGTCCACAGGGCTGTGGACTATGAGGAGAAGACAATGCTTAAGGTTAGACTCGACACATAAGACTTACCAACATCTTTTCTGTACTGCAGGAAACCTCCATATATACTGTTCATATGTGTAGATGACTGTTGTGTTAAGGTAGACTTGAGAAAATGTACCTTTTAAATCTATCACAATTACCAATATCCAAGAACATCATCACACATGACTAACTGTGAACCATATCTTTCAATCCGTAGCTGAGATTTGAGGCCAGAAAGGCAGATTTATCTATTGACACTAACTTAGGAGTTGAAATTTCCATACTGGACATCAACGACAACCCTCCACGCTTTCAGAGGGATCTGTACGAAATCAGCATTGCTGAGGAAGACACACAAGGTTAAAGAATATAATAACCCCCCCCCCCAAGCTTTTTTGCTACCTACAATGTAAAGTACTACACTCCTTTATTTGTTTCTGAACAGTCTAAAAACTGCCATCATCTCTCAACAGGCTCCCATCTCCTGACAGTTCTGGCCTATGACAGAGACCAGAGAGGGACACCAAACTCAGCATTCCACTATGAAATCAAATCTGTGTCTCCAGACCCTCCGGACACTGAATTCTTCATCAAGGAGTCTGGATCAATCTCATTTAAAGGATGTTTGGATCATGAGGCAAGAGAATTTAAGAAATATGACAGGTGGCGCTCATGCAAGTATGTACAGCACGCTTGTTTTGAGCAGTGTCTAAATACAGTGTGAGTTAGAATAACCTGTAGGGTACTTTTATGGTGGAGGAGTTTTTAAGGAAGTCATTTAGTTTCCATATGCATCTCAGTGACACTGGATTTGTTGCAAAACTTACTTCATATTTGCAATGAAAAGGTTGCACCTGAAATGAAAACACATCAAGAACAATATTTATGTGCAAAATGATTGAGCTGCTATATAGGAAACTAATGCAAGATACTCTTAAACTTAAACTATGAATCTGTCTTCATGTGCTTGTATTAAGGTGGCTGAAAAGTTTACAGTGTTGGTAGAGGCCAAGGACCATGGACAAGAAGTCCGTCTCTCCAGTTCAACAACTGTTGTCTTTCACATCCAGGACGGCAACAACCACCTCCCAACCATCACTGGACAGACAGTAGGCTGTCATCACATCACATGATGTCTGCAGATCACACAGCTCTTCATGCTTTTCCACACACATGCAGTAATCACCTAAACCAAGAAAACTACAGAACATGTAGGAAGTTATTAAATTGCCACATTTTTAAAAAACTTAATTGTCAATGGGGTTTCAGTGACATAATTATATATAGTTGCCAGGATGAAACCAAAACAAGCAAACCAAACAAAACAAAAACAAAGCAAAGAATAATGCTGAAAAAAGAAAAAAGAAAGTATTCAAATAAAATAGCACTGGTTTCACATAAACACCCTAGAAAAGTATACATACATCCTTTATGCCAATATACAGATTTATATTCTTTATCACAACCAAAAGAATATTCAGCAAACAAGATGAATGAATCAACAACAGATGATAAAAACCAGCGTTTATCCAGTTTATTTCAGACATATCGGCTCTATGTGCGACTTAACAACAATCAATGCTTGTCAACTTCAAGTAAACAAGGATGAAAAGCTTGTGTATGTACTTAACAGTCGCAGTGGGAAGTACAGTTAAAAGGTTTCTACGTTTTTTCTCCTGACCTGTAAACCCTGGATTCATACGACAGGGCTCTGGCAGAGTAAAAGAAGGTGAGACAGGGACCTCTCCTCTGCGGCTGCATGTGACAGACGAGGACACCCCAAACAGTCCGGCATGGAGAGCCAAATACACCATACACGGTGACGAGGGGGGGCACTTTAAGGTGGAGACAGACCCAGATACCAATGATGGAATCCTGACAGTAGTAAAGGTAAGTATG
Organism: Chaetodon trifascialis; assembly: GCF_039877785.1. Lineage (NCBI taxonomy): Eukaryota > Metazoa > Chordata > Actinopteri > Chaetodontiformes > Chaetodontidae > Chaetodon > Chaetodon trifascialis. The sequence goes on along the minus strand of NC_092058.1, from coordinate 24,873,578 downwards.
GTTTAGCTGCATGCTTTACATTACAGTGCCACCCATCTCTACTCTGACATGTAATTACTGCACACCTGCTTCTTACAGTACGTCTGCTCAAACTTGAAATGTCTGAATCCTGTGCTTCAATTGAAACTGCTGCATGAGTAACAAATATAATAGATGAATTGAACGTCATTGTGTAATTTCAGCCTTTAGACTTTGAGGCGGGAGCACAGAGGCAGCTGTCCGTCTCAGTGGAAAACGAGACGCCATATTTCTCCTGTAAAGTGACGGAGAGGACGTCCTCAGGCCTCTGGAAAGTTGCCACCACTTCAGGCGATGATCCTGGTGCAGGTCAGCCTCCCTCTGTTCAAGTCCTCATTGACGTTGAGGATACCAACGACCCGCCGATGTTCAGTGTGACTGTCAAAGAGGTCAAGCTGGAGGAGAACGCGCCCAATGGAACCTGGGTCGGGAAAGTGACTGCTGTCGATCCCGACTCCAGTCACGCAAGAGATTTTGTGTAAGTGGGATCCTTACTACAACGTGTTTGAGCTCTTATCTGGGACCTGCTACACCAAAGCAAATTGTGTTTGTCCACAGGTACAAGGTAGGAAATGATCCTGCTGGCTGGGTGACGGTGGATCCCCACACAGGAGACATCACGACAGTGAAGACACCTGATAGAGAATCACCTCATGTCGTTGACGGCGTCTACACCATCTTACTGAACGCAGTGGATGATGGTAAGACTCTACGTGTTGCTGCTGGCATGGAGACACACCAAATATTTGAGATTTTTAGGATCAAGTAAAGATTTCAATGTAATTGCTTTGCGATGCCATTTTTCTTCTGTCTTGGACAGGTAAGCCACCATTAACAGGTACAACCACACTGAGCATCCACGTGACAGACCAGAACGACAACGTCCCTCAGCCCGTAGTGGACAGTGTGGATGTGTGTGTGTCTGACAGCCCCACCGCAACCAACATCACGGCCTTTGACCCGGATGGAAACCCCTTTGGAGGGCCTTTCTTGTTTGAACTGCTGGGGGATGTTGAAGGAAAATGGAAACTGATGCCCTCACATGGTAGAAACAGCTACACTATGAAGTGAAATACTCCAACACACATTTTAAGGAAACCCAACCATTTAGCTGGGTGATCATCTCTCACAGGGTACACAGCTGGCCTGGTGAAGGATGCTGGTGTGTATGCTGGCCCACACACAATTGATCTGAAGATCTCTGACATGCAGGGGGAGTTTGGCATTTATAAAATAAGCGTGACTGTGTGTGACTGTTCTGTGACGCCCGGCTGCCGAAGCCGCCGAGAGACCGTCGCGAAAGCAGCCGCTGGTGCTATCGGCATCGTGTTTGCCTCACTGCTTTTACTCTTGTGTAAGAAGCTGAATCATTGCCTTCAGTTAATGTCGGAATATACTTTATGTGTTGTTACAATTCTGAGAAGTTGCTGCAAGTTGAAGTTTGTCCTGTGCGTCTGGCTGACAGTTCTGCTGCTGCTGGCAGTCGTCATCTCCTGCAAAAAGGAGTTCACCACTTTGCAGACGGCTGATTCCTCTGGAGAAACCCTTCTTGCATCAAACATTGAGAAACTTGGATCAGACTGCAAGGTGACTGCTCAGAAATATTTGCAAACAAAGCAGAGATATATTTTCAGATTCCTTTTCATGGAAATACCAGTATGTTTTCTTTTTCTTTAAAGCTACCTGACTGCATTCTGGCAGTGTCCACTGATAAGACACAACATGACATGCATGAGGGCACTCAGCACGGGCATGTTTCAACAGAGGTGGGTCCAGGTGGAAATGATATGGACAAACTGCATTAGTTTGTGTGAACCTACTTTTCTTTAACTTGTTTATCACAGTTGCTCTAATAGCTGGTGCAGAATGGGAATATTGATTTTGGTGAACCCTCAACCCTGTGTGTAGCACCCATATTGCAAACCTATTTTTGTAGATATCTATGGTCTATTTATGTCAGTTACATTTCAAGCTCAGATGATTTTCTTTTTGCATCCTGTTTCAAATCTGGGTGCTGTTTTCCATTAATATTTCACTGTTGCCTTCTTGATTTGATTGCCTTTCCTTTCAAATCACAGCTGAAGGTTTGCAATACGAAAATCTTATTTTCTATCTGTAAATTTCAACAGGACATAAAGCACAACTTCATCTACAAACACTCTGAAGATTACAGATGGGAAAATATTTCCTACTTATTCAGTGAGAACTGGAACCAGGTAATACACACTGATTCAAGGAACTGTGCATTCATAGTTTCATCTTTGCTCCACACTGTTTCACTCTTTCCTTCAATCTTAGACAACGTGGAATTCTTTAGTGGCCAAAGGCAACCAAAACACAAACCAGGTAAAGTCGCTCTTCTTTGGTTTGTACTAATTACAGCAGCTGGAGAAAATGAACTATTTGTGTCAATGTTTTGTTTGGTTCAGACTGAAGACATGAGTACAAAGAATTTCCAGAAATGGAGCTCAAGCTATGCGACAGATGCAGCTCTCCTCGCCCTGCTTCATCAGGTCAGCAACGCACATCCAGTATCACGTCTACTTTGCTACATGAGGTGGTCAAATGAGCACTGCATTTACACCTGCCTTTGTTTTTCTGCTCTTCCTGCAGAGGCTCTCTTCTCTCCACGAGACAGAAGAAGATCTGCTGGACTATCAGCCTCACCTCTACGCAGAGGAGGGGGACTCAGACAACCTCTCAGAGCTAGAGAGCATTTTCATACCTGATGATGACGATTCGTTCCACGAAGCGCTCAAAGATTTGGGCCCTATGTTCAACCAGCTGGCTTATATTTGCAGGCTGCCACATACACAAAACTGAACATATTTTTCTATACAATATTTCTATTCTTGAGCAGGGAACAAGCTTTTTTTTTTTTTTTTTTTAACTGCACTGTACATTTTTATTTTTATTTTTTTAAATAATGGTTGATGGATGCAAAAACTTTAGAATTAATAAAAAACAAAACAACAACAACAACAACAACAACAACAAAAAACCCTTGGGATTCTGTCTTAATAGTTTCTCTAATGACAATTTGCAGCACCAGAGAAGAAAAAGGCCCTCTGTTAATCACATGTATTTAATAGCAAAGTCCTCCACAGTTTTCATTTTACAAGTAGGGAAAAAAAGAAAGTACAGCTGTCCCCCAAAAGCAATTTGGAGTTACATTTGGACAATCAACTAGACAAGAATTTTAACCATTTCATAAACAAAACAAAACAAAATAAAACAAAACAAAACTAAACTAAACCAGGTGCCTGCTGGCCTGTTGAAAAGAAACATTCCACATTGCATCTTACCAATCCATCGATTAATGAATGTGCTTCTAGCATACAGCTGTTCAATTAAAAAGAAACTGTTCTCCATTTTAATACAACATAAAGGTTCAAAGTACAAAATTCCCTAAATGCAAATATGGGATAAAGAGAAAAAAAGAAGCTTTGCTTTAAGTGCTTCAAATGAGAGGAAAAAAGGGAGGTACTTTTTAAATAAGTAGAAAACCACAATATTTACAGAACAAAAATACAAAGAGCTTTCACACCCTCCCACTACCAACTTTTGGGAGGGGTCGCTGCTCAGTGGTGCTCTGCCCTCCGCGTCCTCGGCCCCTGAATCCTCGACCTCTCAGGAAGCGGCCAGGCACACCAAATGTTTCCATGTTCAGCTTTTTCTCCTCCGCCCAGGTGGTTCTCCTGAGGATGAGGGAAAAAAAAACAAAAAAACATTGTGAGCGTAACAAACCCCTGAGCTCACAAAAATAAAACAGTGACAGTGACATCATCACCTGGGCTTAATGTCTGAGGAGGTGTTGTCGAAGAAGCATTTGGCTTTGTCGTAGTATTTATCTCCCAGAGTTCCCTCCTCCTGCATGCCCTGGCTGTCCTGGGCCTCCCCTGAATCCACCTTTTCAACTGTGGGATTCACACAGAGAAAAAACATATTCACATACACGCCCATTAAAAATGCTCTATATTGTGTCTGCAGGGACAGAATTGACAGGTATCTTTTGAAGTAAACCTACCTACAACCTCCTTTGTGAGATCATCTTTAAACTGAGCGTTCGCAGTTTCAAAATCAAAATCTGAATCAAACTGCAAAGTTGTGGCCTTTGAGTTTTTCACAAGCAGCTGGCCTCTGCTTCTGTTCCTGGACCTTCGACTGCCTGCACCGGAGAGTTCAGACACACACTGCTGTAAAACTGGTTCAGTAGTAATTCAGAAGAGGCTCATGTGGTCCTGCATGTCAATTCTTCCAATCCATGTCTTACAGATGAGCAACACTTAAAGTATTTACAAATCTCCTGCTGCATTTCTGCCATCATTACATGTTTCTTGGAACGGTCAATACAAAACACCCATTGCTATTCTGTCAGGAAGAAATAGCTTTCAGTATGCATTTTTCATTCTGATACCTTGTTTTTGCCTTTGTTTCTGGTTCTCAGTGCCTTGGCCTTGAATCTTGGCTGCACTCGGCTGAGATGGTGCCCGGCCTAAACAACAAATTCAATGTTTATTTTCATTATCTGAGCTGGATTAAAAAGAAAACCGATGCAATGCTAGAAATGGTGACTTTTCTTATATGTTATGAGCTGCTGTTAAGTTTGCTTACTGGTGGGTACGTTCTCTTTCTGAACCTGGGAAGCACGCCGACCAGATCGCTGGGCTGGACGAACAGGCTGCCTTGCCTGTGGTTGGATTGAAGTTTTTCCCTTTTTCTGGGCAGCACTGGCCAATGGCACGGTCTGGACAGCCTGCTCGACCATAGGAGCTCTTCTTGCTGGGATGCCATGAAATCCTGGTAGCGAGGGAACAGGGACAAAGATGGCGGGGCTCGATCAGCTGCAAATCCGTGTGACAGACACTACATAGTGCTGGAGAAATGCCAAAATATGCCTTTTCCCAAAGATTGGTAACTGTACCCATGCCCAGTGCTGCATTGTACTGCTGGTTGAGTAGAGAACTAGCAGCCAGCTGGTTGTAGGTGGGCATCATGTCTCTGTACGGACTCCAGCGTGGGTGATATGCAGCAGAGGAGCTGCCGATGGATGACTAAGTTCACAAAAATGAAGACAAAGGAACTTATCTTATGAGTTGTGAGTGTTGTGCCCTCTGATTAATACTACTGATAAAGTGGAAAAGACTTTGAAATGAGAGCCAAACCTCCTGGAGCCACACACCTGTACAATAGCAGGGTCACGAGGCAGTCCATGCGGTTTTGGTGGTTCAGACACAGTGATGTCTTTGATGTCACTTCCTCTGAAGATTATGTATTCATAAATTTCATCTTTGGGTGGCACCGGTCTGTCTGTGTGCCGGTCCTCTGTCCCATAAGATTTAACTGTTGGGAAATAAAGATAATTAGGTTTGGTTGCCTCTAACATACTTTGTTCAAAGTAATATAGAGAACTTTTAAAGAGAGACAAACACAGGCGTCACTTTCAGCCCCATCAACCTACCTTTGGCTAAAGCAACTGTGGACCTGTCAGTGTCGACAGAGGACAATATTCCCTCATACCGAATCTGTGCCTTGGATATCAAACTTATTTTACTGCCAATGTAAGGCGTTCCTCCTGCAGCACTCATGATTCCACTGAAGGCACGCTGTCTAAATCACAGAGCACACAAAACACCCATCAGCTAACTCTAATCAGCAACGCGCACAATCAGCACACCTGTGCGCTTTATAAGATTACCAGTGACGCTCCGCTTCACAGCTGGGTCACGTGCGCGTGTCACAGGGTTAGTTTCTTTCGTTAGACGGCGTACACCGCGAGAAGACTGTGGCCTTGGTTAGACGGACAATGCTGATACGGTGACAAACACACGGGGGCAGGACAGTGGCAGCAGACTTATGATAAGTGTACACGTGAAGGGAAATTTCTTAAAACGAGGATTTTCCTCTATTTAAAAGAAAAAAACAGATTCACATTAGCACTTTTAAAAATCTCCGTCCATACGAAAAACGCAAAAGCACAATAACAGCACTGGAGCGTGCCAAACCAGCAGGTGGCGATACAAACCTCACCTACATGTTGGCCAATCAGAAGTCTGAAAACAACAATTACAGGCAGGTTACCTGACACTAGATGTCCAATCCTACCAAGGGGATGACATGACCCACCAACACAGGAGATACAACTCTGATGTCACAAGCTAAAAAGGCTGTTTTCCTCATCAACATGTTTCTAAATATCTTCACCCTGGAAGGAGTTTTCCAAAAGCTCATTTTTCAGTGACTTAAAACTGCGTTTGTGTGTGGACACACACTTTTTCTATGCATAGAAAAAGCTACTTTTAGACGATACCTGGTACAAGTCGACACACATGGGCATTTTTTTTAAACCAGTCCATCCTCCCCAAAAAAGAATCCTGCCCACAAAAGCAAGCTGAAGCATTGCTATACCAAATGGGCAGCAATATAACCACAACCATAAAGCCATGTTGGCCTATCAGAGGCTGGAAAAATATTGGTGGCAGGCCACCTTCACATTTCTCAGCTTATACAACTTCATGTCCCCTCCATCTGAAATGTGAGTGGTGGATGAAAGGAAGAGACACAAGGAGAGAGAGTAAGACATAGACTACATGGACAACTGAATACTGTATTACAACATAACATACAGCAAATTTGTGCAAGGAAATGTTCTTCTTGATATGATAATTAAATGATAGCAGCTGTGTGCACTTTTAAACATTGTGTCACAATTATAGAAGTTGAATTGGGTGTAGCCTACATTCAGTAATAAAAACATAATATTAAATTGACATGTCATTATGCAGTGTAATTAGAAACAAACAGGAAAAAGGGCAGAAACTTTCACTGAATATTTGATCATGAGAGGAGATGAGGAGACTCAAATTATAGCAATAAGAAGAGCCCCTTCTATGACAAAGCCATGAACTGCCTTCATCTAAATAAACACAGGAGGTCATGACTTAAGTGACTTAAAGACTATGAATGACCACAGAAGTGGTTTCTAATTTTAAAATGGATACTCAAGTTTATACTGCTTCATTTTCTTTTTCAGGAGTTTATCACACTTCCATTTTCAAACTGCCATTTCACAATATCAATTACAAAGGTCTATCATATATCAAGTTTCCTTTTTCGTTTCAACATTTGTATGACCTAATGATCCTGAGAAGTAGAATACTTTTACTTGTCAATTTTCTCCTCTAATTTTCAGTCAAATTCTATAAACATTGGTACGTGCAAAAATCCTCATGGCCGATTAATATTGATAGAAATGCAATTATCAGTTGGGACTGGGATGCTCTAATTGTTATGAACACTGTACACCAGAAAAGTACTTGCAATAGTTGTGTGGTAGACCTCTCTAAATTCCTACCTCTGTAAACTGGTAACTTTTGATTAAATTATATAGTTCATTTGGATTTATATTTCAGAAATCCAAATGAAAATAAACGCATTCTTGATGTTTAAGTTGTGCACTCATCTTAAGGTCAGCACCAGGGAGTGTACCCACAGTAAATCCCATGACTGCTAACGGCACAGTACAATATTTCCTCTCTAAAAAGTGGGTGGGGCGCCCTCAAACGCCTCTACAACAGCAACTTCACTTGCTGGCCAAACACTGCAGCCATCTTGCACGGCGTATCGAGAGTGATTAAACTCTGAAATTTGGCTGGTTAGCTTGCTGTAAACTCCGTTATTACTCTACCGAGAGACACACGGTACAATTCTGAAACGGAACAGCTATGATGATGGCATAAACACGCCGGCGACAATGTAACGTTTGACGAAAACATTTCGACTTCGGTTCGATGTTGTTCCGTCTCGTGCACCCCCTGGAATGACAGCTGAAGCCATTGGTACCGCCTTTTAGAATGTGGACCAGCCAATCACAGCTCAACGAAATCCCTGCACGGAGACGTTTAGTTGTTGTGCGCACGCGCATGTCAGTTGGTAAGTACCTCACTCCTCACAAGCTCGCTGGAGTGTGAAGATGGCGGTTGGCTCTGGCCCGCTGGATGAGCCTTTTTTACACACAGAGGCGAATAAAGCGGTAGTTTGCCACCTTGTACAGCCTGTAGAGTCACAGCTGTCGTTCTTGTGTCACAACAACCACTGTGGTAGGCACGAGACAGACGGTAATTACATGGCTATAGTTCCGGGACAAGGGGGTAGCGCGAGCTAATGTCCAGCTGGGACTTGGTCAAGACGATTGCTGAAGCAGGTACGCTGTAACTACTAATGTTGTTTTCCTCTTTGTCTCTGCGAGTTTACACGAAAAGCAAGCGCAAGAGAAAAACAGTAGATGTATGAGAGTCTCGCCCCATCACATTCAAGATTGTTTGTGCTCCTTCTAAACAAGTTGAAGTGCAGGGGGTCTTATCATAGCGAGGTCCCGATGGTTCAACTATGGATGCGTCGACGGCCAGCACGGACTCCACTACGGGACACGACCCCGGCAAAACACTTGTTGTTAGTGGCGCTGTAACTTCTCTCCCTAATCACCAGGGGAAAGTCGGCTCATACTCAGCGCAGACTTTCAATGGGAGCCAAACTATGAACTCTCACAATTCAGGAAGCGCTGCCTCTCTCGAGGCGACGACGGTGTCAAGTGGAATTGGTAACAGCAGCAGCGCTGCGATATCCGTCACAGCTGACAGCAGCGGTGGACCTGTGCTGTCAAAAGGGCTGCCCAGCGCGACTGTGCCGCCGTCGTCAAACAGTGTAATTCAGACGCCTCTCATGAACTCACAGAGTGTTGTCGCTTCAGCTCAGCCTGTGAGTCAGGCAACAGGACCCACTGTGACACTCGTCAGGCCGCCTATGCAAACCGCGGGGTCGGACGCAACTTTGAATGGGAACAATAATGCGGGTCTTGCTGTGGCTGCCAGTACAACAGGTCAGTCAGGTATCACCGTACAACCCCCGATTGTAAACAATAGCCAGCCGCCCAACTCGGTGTCTGTCAGCGCAGGGTCGCACATAATCAAGGCAGAGCCACCCACAACAATAATCCAGTCAGCACCGCAGCCGGCTGTCATTCCCAGCGCGCCCCGGATTCCGGTGACGGTAGCTGCCGGTCCAGGCGGGATCCGAGCCCTGACGCCTCAAATGTTGGCCCCAAGGCTCCCCCAGACCTCCCCGGGACAGCCTAGTATAGGCTTGCATAACATCCAGCTCCCCCCGGGTGAGTGAAGTCAGAACTTTTTACTTGTGTGTGCACAGGCTGTTATTTCCACACTTCACCAGACTGGTTTCATTTTCCATTCGCCCCTGATGAATGATTGTAAAAATAAACACTGGATGATCATGTTCTTATTGAATGTTGGTCATCCAATGCAGAACACATAAAGCAGGGTGTCCTTTTACACTAATCATGTCTAGTGCACACAAGGCTTTAAATAAACACTAAACCACATGTTTGTTGTGATTTATGGTGACCACTCTGAGAACATGAATTGATCATGTTTACACTTCATAGTAGTTTAGCTGTTCATTGTTTCATTTAATAAACAAGCTTTGAATTTCCTCTAACACTTTCATATGAATATATGATCACATTCAATTTGTCAGGGATGGTGCTTGTACGCAGTGAGAGTGGACAGCTGCTGATGATTCCTCAGCAGGCTCTGGCCCAGATGCAGGCCCAGGCACAGGGAGGCATGGCACCTCGGACTGCTACACCAACCACTGTGCCCCCTGGCCAGGTAAGATCACAGTCTGCCTGAGGAATGAAGCAACCATTGTGTCTCACTTTAGTGCAAAGGTCAGTAATTTAGCTCATGCTCAGCTTGTCTTCCTGCCTATAGCTCTATACTGTAGCTCATGTGTAGCTATATCAAATTAGTGTGCTTGCACGTTAGTGTGTTTGATTATAACTCTTCACTTATGCAAAATTCTAAAAGACATACTGATATTTATTTATGTATTTAGGTACAATCAGTAGATGTCTTTTTGGGATTGCACATCATGTCATGCTTTGTGCCTTCCCTCAGGCCCCTGGCAACACCATCATCAGCAGACAAGTGGCTCCCAGCACCATCATCCGTCAGGGCTGTCCAGCTCCAACGTCACTCGCTGCGACCACCACTCTTCACAGAGCTCCTGTCCTTCAGGTAACCTCATGTGATGGCACTGGATCATTTCTGTTTCTCATTGTGTTTCTTGGGCTTGTTGACTTGCACAATCGGCAGGCTGAAGGATGATGTGAAGTGCCTCATTCACTATTTGTAAGTGGTGCAGCATGATGTTAGATTTTAGTAAACCATCATATTACCAGTTTATGTGTGTAAATGACATTGGTAGGATCTTATGTCTGTATCCGTAGAGGATGTGCTATTTGATGCATAGTGTGAATAAATGTTTTTCAGTTGCCTAGGTTTATTGGCAATCCTGAAGTAGATTTGGGACCTAAACTTGAAGAAATTACACTTATATCTAAAAAGACATTCCATAAATGCAACCAGTCAGAGGTCTTGGGAGATAGTGGACTCTGAACAGAATGTCTCATGCTTTTATTAGGTGCAAAATCTATTAGGTGTGCCAAAGCACATCAGTAGATTATAAAGCTGTTGGCAAAACAACAGTCATACCTCTGGAGTGCTTATTTCATTCCTAATATCTTAAAATCAATGCGTTGAAGTTTTTTTTGTTTTTTTTGGAGGGAGAGCACCCAACTGAAATTCAGTGCAGAAGTGCACCTGTTTCCTCTTATGAACCTGGAGTTTGATGCACTTGATTAACTTTGACCCTCACCCCTCTGTGATAACTTGTAAAGCAGCTTTTGAAATGTTTCAACAGCCTAAATGACATCTTATTATGCCAATATATGTCTTCCCAGAGCTCAGTTGGGGCCCCAGTGCCAGGGATAACCCCCAGGACCATCAGCCAAACAGCTGGGACCACAGTTACCTCAGTAACAGTGAGCAAAGTGAGTTGTGCCCAGTTCTATCTGAAGCCCAAGGGATCAGATGAACTGGGTGTCTGCATGTGCTCTAACGGTGTACTGAAGAGTTTAGAGCACTGCATGTGCATACTTAAGTACACAGTTAGAGTATAATAAGAGAAGGCACAGCATGCTGTGATGTACAACGTGGTTATTCACAAATTAAACTTGAATTTGTGCTTAATCTGAATGTTCTGTGTTTTTTGGCAGGAGACAATGGAGAATGTGAAGAAATGTAAGAGCTTCCTGTCTACATTGATCAAGCTGGCATCCACTGGGAAACAGTCAACGGAGACTGCAGCCAGTGTGAGAGAGCTGGTCAAGGACCTGCTGGTGAGTTGTACATACAGGAGACACACATTAAGACACACATTGTCAACTGCTCAAATGTATATTATATATGTTTCATGTTTAATAAGGATATTGACAAATGGATGCTCTAAAAAAACCCCAGCTGGCCTTTACAGATAGAAAACCTTCACCAAAGAGAAACATCATCTGTACCTGCAAACATGACAGCTCTTTATGCCTATGTATTGTTCTAGGAGGGCAAACTGGAAGCTGAGGAATTCACCAGCAGATTATACAAAGAGCTAAACTCCTCACCCCAACCTTACCTTGTGCCTTTCCTCAAGGTAAGAGAACATATTTTCTTTGTTTGTGTTTTGTGTTATCTGTGACCACAGCAATAGAATGTCATCTATCTAAGGGCATTTCTGTAATGTTTGTCCACCTGGTTGTCTTCTGTAGAGAAGCCTCCCAGCTTTGAGGCAGCTCACCCCAGACTCAGCAGCCTTCATCCAGCAGAGTCAACTCCCTCAGCTGGCTTCAGCTCCAGCCTCCTCCACCTCACCCACCCCCAGCACAGTGGTCCTGGCCAGCCCAGCCCCTCGCCTCACTGCTCCAGTCAGCAGGCCCCAGCTCCAGCCAGGAGTTGGCAAACCAGGACAGACCTCCTCATTGGTAAACTAACTAATTAATTACTCAGATGTCAGCTCATTTGAAATCTATAAAATTGAATGGCATTTATATCAAAATTACACAATAGAACATAGAGAATACACTCACTCTGTCACTCTGCTAATAATTCCATAATCTGCTTTTGAAACTTTCCCCTTGCAGGTTCTCCAGCCTCAGCAGCAGAGAGCAATCTTGAGACCTCAGGTAACCTTACCAACAACCCCCATGGTGACTCTCAGGAATCAGGCCCCTGGCCGCATCATGCTGGGACAACAGCAGGTCCAGCTTAAAGAGCTACAACCAGGTGAGGATATCACACCAATCACACCCTCTGTCTGTGCATGTGTCAGCCTTTCTTTGGGTGACCTGTTGTATGTATTTTGATTTTGTGTCTCTGGCAGTTCCTGTGAGACTGGAGGTGCCACCTGTTTCTAAACAAGTCTGTGCTGCAGCTTTGACTCCTGCTCAAAAGAACAAGCTGAAAGAGGCGGGTGGCACTTTCAAGTAAGAACAGCGACAACAGAATTCAGATCATTGTTACCATAAATGAATGACACAGGTTTAAGCATTGGAATCACTTTTGTAACTCCACCAGCAAAATAAACATTCAGGTTTATTTAATCCCATTGCCAGTATACCTTTATAGCTTCAAGAGCTGTATATCTTGATTCAAGATCCGTACTGTTTGGGTTTGCCAGTCGTGTACAGAGTCCTGAAAATATTTGTTCAAGTAAAAACCATTTGACACACCCACACAAGCAAAAGTATCACAGTACAAGTTATTTTGTATTTCAGATTTATTGTGTGCAGACCACAGATCTTCACAAGTCATTTTATATAAGTCCATGTCAAGTTTCATGTCTTTGGTCAAGAGTCTGAGTCAAGTCTTAAGTCTTGTTTTGGATTAATAAGTGTTACATCTGCTGTGCATCAGCTTAGAAATCGCCACTGTGCCACATTATTATATCTGTAGAACTGTTCAATACAGTTATTTTACTTCTCCTTTTTTCCATACATGAAGGTATCAGTAAGATCACTTGAAAATACCACATTTACTAGCCTAACCTACAGTTGTTGCCTGTATCTGTTGTTATCTTGATAATGGACATGTAGCCAACCAATCAAACCAATCATCTTGCTTTTATATGAAGGATGCTGTATATAATTTGTCTTCTCCAGTAGCATAGACACCCAGTACAATACGATAATTCTTAAATGAACATAATCTTTACAGCATAAAGAATTATTGTGACAATAACACAGTAGCAGCCTATTGTTGAATGAAGTAGGGCAAGCTTGTGCACAGAGGTAGCCCTGTGCATCATGTGTAAAGCTCTCTCTCTCTCCCTGCTTCTCAAAAATGAGTATTTCTCAAATAAATAACAATTGGCAGCCTACTGACTTTCACTGGCAGCATTCTATTAAAACAATTCACTATCGGGCATAGCTATAAAATAAACAGCAACCAATGCGGATTAAAGAGAAGAAATAGGCTAATTTCCATCCAAAGAAAGCCATAAGGAGAGGATTCTGTTAATATGTCAGAATCAATCCACCAATCATCTGACTTAGATGCTTATACAGTGTGTAGCCTACATTTATTCTGCAAAGACTGAATACGGTTGTAATACACCATTATTGGAAAATATTTCTGCTGGCTTGTGATGGCTGGCATAGTGTGCACTCACTGGATCTGAGTTATATTAGCAGAACAACCAAACCTTAAAATGAAAAGGTATTTGCCTGATTTCCTCAATTTTTGCACTTATTTCTGCTAAAAGGAGTGTGAAAGGTTACTGTTCCAATAAAACTGCTTTTTTACTCATTTGCATCATGTAACGAGCGACTACACCTTGCTTACTGCATTTATGCTTACAGAGATGATGACGACATCAATGATGTGGCCTCCATGGCTGGAGTGAACCTATCAGAGGAAAGTGCTAATATCCTAGCGACGAATTCTGGACTCGTGGGGGCAGTGACGCATTCCTGTAAAGATGAGGCTTTTCTCTCCTGTGCCATGCTACAGAGGAGAATGCTGGAGATTGGTGAGACACTAACAACATTATTGACAATACAACATCTATCCACCCACCTCCTAAACCCCAAAGGTGTCTCGCTGTTTCTTTTCCAGGCAGGAGATTTGGAGTGACAGACCTGGGGGCGGAGGTGGTGAACTATGTCTCCCACGCTACTCAGCAGCGGCTCCAGAGCCTGCTTGAAAAAGTTTCCCAAGTGGCCCAGCAGAAAAACATCAATTTCAAAGTTTGTTTGCCGCGTCGTTACATAGAAACTAATGTATCTACAATGTTGTTGTTGGCATGCAAATGAAAGATACACCTTACAGTGTTTTGAGTTCACATATATGCAGTCATTTCTCTCCTGAAGTCTTTTGGTCTTTCCCTGGAATAACATTGTAATACTGTGCTCTGTCAGCAGGAGGATGACAATTACGAGCAGAGCAGCGATGTTCGTACTCAGCTCAAATTCTTTGAGCAGCTGGACCAGTTAGAGAAACAGCGGAAAGAGGAGCAGGAGAGGGAGATCCTCCTGAAGGCAGCTAAGGTACCGTGTCATGGACAGGCTTCAAAATAATATGTCCCCAGGATATTTGTGAAATTTAATTCAGTCAAAATTCTATTTGTATAAAAAGCTAATGTGGTAGCTTTGTGCTGAGTTGTGAGTAAAAGTGTGTGGATTCAAATACCTGCTCTTAAATGGAGTGTAAACAAATAGCCCTATAACAGACTGTGAGGTTTTGATGTACTCACAAAAGTTTTATTACTCCAAGGCCGCACTGTGGCATCTGTTGCTGTTTTATAGTTTAATTCCTTCGATTAAATCAAGCCCTATTTGTTAATAGATGCTGATTTGTCCTCCATGCCCCACAGCTATTCTCTTCTCCAGACGCACATTATAGTCTATATGGTTTGACAAAAGGTCGCCTACGATTGATTTTGACTCACCATCAGGGAGCCTGTTAGGATGAAAGTCAAACACTGTGTAACAAATGTACTGTGTGATATATCAAATGGCACAGGGGACAAGATTGCAACACCAAATTAGATTCTAGCAGGTATGTGACATTAAGAATAAAGTGATGCATGCATTTAATAAGCCATCTGGACATAACAAAGAAGAAGTAAATAGGTTTCTATTCAACTGTTGGGTCGTGTAAATATTGTTTAGCTCTAGATGTAAGTATTGATGGATATGGGACTATTCAGGGGACTTCAGGCTGAGCTAAAACAAAGAGCTGATGTACAATCTGCTTTTCAAACTCAGAAACCTTTCCATTTGATTGTAGTTTGCAGATACTGATGCTGACTTCATTCATATTCATCACCTGCCAATTCCACAGTATCTCCAGTCCTATACATCCTGGGCTTTGGTCTTTTTTTTTTGCCGACATCACTTATTCATGTGTCTTGCTTTTGGCCTTGCAGTCTCGAGCTCGGCAAGAGGACCCAGAGCAGCTGCGTCTGAAACAGAAGGCGAAAGAGGTAGGATGAGAGGAATAGGACAGTCAGCTAGCCTCTGTTTGTTTATCAACTGTGTGCTCAGTTTCCATGTTGGTATGTTTTCATTGTCCAGATGCAGCAGCAGGAGCTGGCTCAGATGAGGCAAAGGGAGGCTAACCTGACGGCTCTGGCAGCCATCGGTCCGAGGAAGAAGAGGAAGATTCTGGATTCTCCATCCTCCTCTGCTGCAGCTGAGGTAACACTAATCACAGTAAATTCCCCATATAGTGATGTTTAACCTGGGATAGCTGTCAAGTATAACCTCTGTCATAAAGTCGCTGTCAGTCATCTGTGCTGTTCGCGTACCTGGAGAAAATACATAACATAATGAGGCCGCTCGTGGGCTGTGGCAGAGCCCTGCTCTCATGCGCAGTGTTCGCTGACTCTTGTAATTACAGATCACATTTAAAAACGGTAGCTGTCACACTCAGTCAATACAATGAGGTGAACCTGCACTCACCGTGCTGCAGCTGCTGCTTATGCTCTGTTCTACCTGCCATACATCACTGTTATCGTATGAGTTAATTCATTTCTGCTCTCACCACAAATCCCTGTCTTTTCAAGATTTTTGATCCCCTCGGTAATGGTGTTCTTCACCTTGGTCTTTCTATATATATACTCCATCCATGTGTTGGGTTCTGCTCTGTTTAGTGTTAGTGTGTGGGGATTTGTTTTTCTCCACATTGCTGTTTGGATACACAGGGGAGTGTCAACAAGAGCAGAGTCTGCTCTGTGAAATAAAGCCATGTTTCTACCAAGCATTGCGGTCTGGTTCAGTTCAGTTTGTTGCACATTGTTTTGCATTTCCATTGTAAATATTTGTGCATGGTACCAGTACGTTTCCATCCTGTTTTTTAAATTTCCCCATTATCTGTTCAGGTTCCTAGCACACTGATCCAGTTCTTAAAGGTGGAGCTAGAAACACTGCAGTCTGTTGATTGGTCAGAACAGAGCAAATACATTGTCTGTGCTCAGATGTAGGATTTCCCACACTCTCCTGTTGTCGAAACGACCATATTCAAAAAGAAAGAACACAAAACTTTTCATGTCTCCATTGGTGTTCTTGTTGTTATAAGAGTAGTATCGCTGTGTGTGTGTAGCGAGTGTGTGGTTGAACAAGTCAGTAGCAGAAAAAGTGGTGAATGCAAACAGAGCAGAGGACAGCGTTAGCAGTAATTTGTCAATCTTGCAGTAAATGTACAGTGTAGGTTACATTGTGTCAGTTAATAAATGCTGCAAGGTTCACAAGAACAAGAATAAAAGATTCTATCTATCTATCTATCTATCTATCTATCTATCTATCTATCTATCTATCTATCTATCTATCTATCTATCTATCTATCTATCTATCTATCTATCTTGCAGTGAATGGTAAGTGTCAAAGGTGTTACCTCATTAAACAGACACACATGGGTGTGGAATAACACATACTAACAACACAGTGTTGTACTTCAGAGGGTTTGTAGTTGTTTTGACAAAATATGAAAACTGTAGTGTATATGTACGCCATGTATGTCTTACACATATATGCGTATAGATATGATGTTCACCATATATACACATATGCCAGATATAATTTATAATACAGCAAAATTCATTTGTCTGATATTTTGCAAGATATACACTCATATAATAAATCTGTCTGCGTAAATGTAATGTAATGATTTAGTCATTTTCTTTCACATGTGACATTAATGTAGCATCAAAATATGTCACAATAGATGTTGTTGAATGAATATAAAAGCTTTGATATTTTCTAGTGGACAAATAACTGTAACTCTTTTTTATCAGATAGTGTATACTGAACAGTATTCAACAGGCCCCCCCTCCTTCAAGTCAGATTTTTTTTATTTTATTTTTTCTGCTGTCAATTGGAGCCTTGCCATTTTACAGTTTAAGGCCATTCCAATTTGGCCTTGGGTTACTCCCTGTTGCTGTGGCACAAAAGCATGGAGGGATGTAGAGACAAAAATCGAGAGAGAGAGAGAGAGAGAGAGAGAGAGAGAGAGAGAGAGAGAGAGAGAGAGAGAGAGAGAGAGAGAGAGAGAGAGAGAGAGAGAGAGAGAGAGAGAGAGAGAGAGAGAGAGAGAGAGAGAGAGAGAGAGAGAGATTGGTGGATAGGTAACTGGCTTATACTAGAGACAGGCCATTATTTCTAATTCCCTCTGTATGATAAGCATATTGGCTCATATTTTAGTATGAAGCCTGTTGCCTGTTTAACTTTTGTTACTGTACTGTATTATACTGTTAATAAAGCTGAACCCTTCTTTTATGCATTTCAAACTAAAAGCCCTCGAGTGTTTTCACTGAACAGAATCCCTTAATTTCTTAACAAGGTCTGTATTGTGAAATGTGTCCGACCATATTGTGGAACATTCAGTGACTTCCATTAATGTACTGCAAATGTGTCTACTGCCATCTTGTAGACCTTGTGCATTACTACAAAATACAGTTTGATGAAGACATTTACACACATAACACTTGCAGATTTGTAATCCAATATATGATTATATCATTGGATTTATTAAAGTAACCTAAATGTACATCATGCTTAGCTCGAACCCATATTTTGTAACAGGCACTGAGTGTTTATCCTATGCAGCACTCTCTGGGGAAGCCAGTGTGTGCCAAAAACTACAGTTCCTCGAATGGCCACTTGACGCTGACTCCATAAGCAAGTCAATCCCCATAGACCCCCAATTTAAAATGGCCAACTGTACAACAGAAGTAAACATGTTTACAGCCTGGTACAGAAAATTGTTTCGGTTGCTATAGCTAATTTCCCCATTCATGACAACTGTGCAGAGGATGGATTTCTATATAACTTGCTTGTATAAATTAATGTATACTACAACTTGGAACTTGAGGTTTTCCATTTTATGCTACTTAATATGTCCACTTCATTCATTTCAGAGGGAAATATTGCTCTTTTTACTCCTCTAGATCTATTTAACAGCTTTAGTTACTACTTACTTTTAAGATTATGATTTTACATAATAAAACACAGGATTGGCTTATAAAATACAATAACTTGTTAAATATTAACTAACTTTTGACCATGGATTATCAGCAGTACCATCAAAGAGAGACTTCAAAGTTATCAAATATGTATATAAAGTAGTTAAAAGTAGCTCCACCTTGACCAAGGGCAGCAGTAGATGCTGTTTAAGCAATGGTGCATTAGTGTTAACAATTTAATAGTAAAATATATAATGAAGTATTAGTCACAGTAGCCATTTTTCTGCAGAATAAGTACTTTTACTTTTGGTATTGTTTGTACAGTTAGCTAATAATACTTGTCCTTATATTAATGTAGGATTTTGAATGTAGGACTTCTCCTGGTAGTGGTTAAAATTGCTTTATTGGTGCTTTCATGTAAGTCAAAGATCTTAATACTGTTTCTCTGCTGGGGTTTACTCATCAGGCCTCTCCTCCTGTAAATCACAAATATCACATACCTCTCCCCTCTCTCACCCGTCTTATTTTGCAGGGATCAGGATCAGGTCCCTCTCTGTCTGGTGGGGCTGGTTCGTCGGGCTCCAGACCCACACGGCAGCGCATCACGCGCGTCAATCTCAGGGACCTGCTCTTCTGTTTGGAGAATGAGAGATTTACCAGTCGCTCCCATTTCCTCTACAAGGGCTTTCTCAAATAGGCTTGATGTCAAAGAGGAGAGGAGGAGGAGAGAGGAGGGGGGAGGGTGAAGTGTGTGAAGAGAGCCCCCACTCCCATCACAGAGAGAGCATAAGAGACTCTTAAAAATGAAGAGGAGGAGAGCAGCAACTTGGCACATTTCAAGGTCTTTCAGATATACTGTACATGAACCTGAGGTACAGCAGTAGCCATATTGGATGGTCTCTCTACCTCTCTCCTCAAATAATACGTATTTTCTTTCAGAGCAGTCATGGATTAATGGCCCTTTATTTATCCTGTACAACTTCTTTTTCAAGAACGTGCAGAAGTGGATTAAATCTTTTATGAGGAAGGGTTTTTGTACAAATGACTAATTGTACACTTGTGTACTGTCACACAGTATAGTTTATTTTCTGATTATTTGTGTGTGCATTAGGCTTTGAGGCAATGGAAATCAACATGTTTGTTTTAATAGATCACCAATTCATTTGACTGAGCAATGATTTTATTTTTATTTTGTCAGCTGAGATAGTGTGAACTTCAGACTGTGTAACCTACTGAGTTGCCTTCCTGACTATGAATAAGCCATATAGCCATCCTGAAGTAATTAACCCTTCTGTAACTTATGAAGCAGTAGCTGACTCTGTATTTGTCATCTCCATACCTTATTTGATTTGTTTTTCAGCGTATTTATTTACTAAACTCGAGCTTAAATTAATGTCTAGTTATTTATTTAATTTCATGTGACACCTCAGTTGTTTTGTGTAGCTTAAATTCAAAGTGTGCATTTACCTGCATTGGATATGTTAAACATCTGTTTGGACATTTTGTTGGGTGTATAGTTTTCAGTGTGTGAGAAGAAGCATGTTTTTTTTTTTTTTTTTTAAATCATTTTACCATGTATTGATTTCTAAAACTTAAACAGTTTTCTGAAGGAGTTTAACCTGTATTTCTATACCAAACATACATCTACTGGAAACCGATTTCTATTTTTGTAGCTGACCACCAACAAACATTTTTACCCTTTTAATAGTGACTGACTGTCCTCCAGCTTGACTAACTGGAGTTTCTTCCTGTACATTTGTAAATGTTACACCTTAAGTTTTACACACAGTTTTGTATAGAATGGAGAATTTACCCATACAGCATAAAGAAAAACACATTTTCTCTATTGAAAAGTTTGAATAAATAATGATTTTTCAGTAACTGGTTTGCCTCGGTGTCCCTTTCAGCAGCAGCTTTTTTTGGTATTTCATTGTATTGCACAAGGGGGCAGCATTGTGTTGTTAAACATCTGCATGTGCGCTGCATGTGGCACTGAGGATACTGAGGCTTTGTACATGAATGAGCTGAATGCCTGTAATTCCTTCTTACTCTACCTGTTCACAGATAATTCCACTTAATCCTCTAACATCTGTAAAGCCACATGTTGTACACAGTGGGTGTCCCCCGGGTCTATATAGGCATATATTGAGCACAAATCCCATGAGCAGAACCCACAGAATGAAACACACACACACACACACACACATACACACACACACACACACACACACACACACACACACACACAGTATACTACCAGTCCGTGCTGTTCTTTGTTGGGGCTGTCTTGTACGAGTCCGTCTCCATTATCAGCCTAACACACGGTGCATTGGCAACAGCTGCAACATCAGCTGCTAACATTCACCACAAGCATGGGCTGGAAATAATTAGGTCATTCTGCCACTGGGACAGTAGCCTGATGTTACAATGATTGGGAGCAGCTTTTGCATCTGCATCAACCAAAGAGGAACAATAAGTGTGTATTTGGAGCTATCAGTGGTAACGAGTTAGCTTCATTTGCCACCGTGAAAGTACATCTGGGAGCCACTAGGTGGCAATAGCTCATTTTACCAAACTACGGGAATCTCTTAAAGCTCACATGGGCTAAAGCTGCAGCTTCAGGTTCTTCTTCATACTTCATATTACTCGGATACATTTTATTATTCACATGTTCACGTCTTGCTCTGCTTGACACCCACAGTACAGACTAACAGGCCAATGTGTCAGGCACTCCCGTTTTGCATAACATTTGGCTGAGGGAAAAACAGAATCTGGAGTGTTGGATAATATTGCAGCATTGTGCTGTTGTGATGAAGTGGAGCCAGCTAAAAGCCAGGCTTTCAGTTGGGAGTACTGAACCTGACTGACAGTCCCTCATGGCATCTCTGTCTGGTGGCGGTGGTGATTCAGGTAAGGCCTCGCCCCTTGCGCCTCAGCCCAATCCAATATTTTTCCTGGTAATCCCCCTTCCACTCCTCAACACTGCTGCTCTTTCAGAGTTAAGTCCACATAAGCTCCCACTTGAGTGCCAGAGGCAGAGCAACAACAGGGATGGTGCGGTTGCCTAGCGACATCTCTGTCACTGCACCTGAGGGTGTTGGGTAAACACCCTGAGCCTGCCAGAGGGAAGAAGAGCGGTAACATCACTGCTTCCTTCCGTGACATTTATTAAAGAGGCCTGTTATTAATTTGTTACATTCAGTGTTGTCATTTTCGCTTTCACCCCAGGGTGAGATTATATAATAAACCATATCTAAAGCAAGTTTATTTGTGTGTTTGTGTGTGTTTAGGCACACTCACGCCTCTGACTCTTCATCTGTACTTAGCTACGGGTGCTTTTGTCTGATTCCAAGATGGGATTTGACTGCTCTGATAGTGCTTCTCAGCAGGGTGTTTCTCTTGCACTTTTTTGATAAGTCACCAGTCTGAAATTCTTTGCTTGTTTACGCTCACAGAGGGGCTCAGTTTTAATGATGGTTAGAGGCCGATGAATGCTCCCCCAGCCCCCATTACTTGCATGAATTGGACAGCTATGAAAATCTGTATTAAGGTAAGACCCCTATAGCTCGATGAATAAGAGGGTTGTGATATTTTTTAATCACTGACACTGACATGTTGCAAACCAGTGAATTGAAAATTCCATTCGAAATTCCACCGTATTCGTCCTGTGAGACAAATGCAATACTAATAGTTAATTAATTTTATCCTTTTCAGTGCCTCCTTGCATATTGTTGATTAAGCTTTGAGCTTATGAATAAAACTCTCTCCTAGGAGGGACATGAGAATGTGATTTGGAGGAACTGATGTGGCACACTGTGATCCAGTCGCTGCACTTTATCATCCATTAAGATGCACAAATGCAGCAGCCTATGACCACTTTTATCCTGAAATGAAAGTGAATGATTTTCCAGAGGAATCAGACCCTGACATATAACATGCAACAACAGTTCATTAGCTTACCCCCCACCCCCACAAGTCCATTTCCTGTGCGTCCATGCCCTTGTTCCACCCAGGTTAATGCTGACTTTAGGACTCTTTTGTTACGGGGTCGACCGGGGCACTCTGCTTTAGCCCGGAGATACTATAATAAGACCAGTGTTTATGACCGGTGCTGAAATGGGTTTGTAAGCGCGGCTGAACCTGTGAGGTATTGATGTGGGGTTAATAGTCTGTTGGCCTCTTTAATGGAGCTGAATCAGGTCAAGCAGCAGGCTGTGTCAGCCCACAGGAGAGAAACATCTCCATTTACTGCAAAGTCATCTCCTATATGAGGCCGGACAGGCTCCAAAATGTGGTGAGTGCACACACCTGTGGTTCACACAGAAGAAACGTGTGCATGCACATGAACACACACTCAGACACACACACACCGGAACAAACAAGCTAAGGTGCCAGACTGAATGATACAGGCTGATCTGAAAGTCAAAACGTCTCTTTGCATTTTAACTCCGATCTCAGATTC
The DNA here is from genome assembly GCF_039877785.1 of Chaetodon trifascialis. Classification (NCBI taxonomy): domain Eukaryota; kingdom Metazoa; phylum Chordata; class Actinopteri; order Chaetodontiformes; family Chaetodontidae; genus Chaetodon; species Chaetodon trifascialis. The sequence continues at coordinate 24,850,735 of NC_092058.1, read as the reverse complement.
TCTTGTCTTATCTCTCATCTTTGTTGTATATTGATCTTACTGTGAGCCTCAAGACTTTGACAACTTGCTTGACAAATGGAAGTGTCCGTTGTCCATTGTCCATACCCTGAAAGAACAAAAGTAACAGTCTTCAGCCACACAAGCGGCCTGTGAGACCGAACGTAGGCACAGCAGCGCTTTGAGGTAAATGCTAATCCTAAATTCTCCTGAAAAACAAACCACGTCAAATAAAATATCTGCAAATTTAGGAGAAAACAAACGAAAACAACAAAAAGGAATATAAATGACCAGGAGAAGCCTTCAGACCAAGAAATTCGCCTCACCTTGACGCACCTTTTAAGATTCAGGAAGACAAAAATGAATTATGTATGAAAAGTGTCATCTCTTTAGTGGGTAATCACCATGAAACATATGTAAATGATGCTCTTGAAGTGGAAAAATTTGTTTTTACACATAAGACACACACATTTAAGAACAGAGTCATCAAGCTGTGACTAATCAGCTTACACTGGGCACATGGCCAGATAGGCTGTCGTTCCTCCCCGTCGTGTTGCTGTAATATCATCATTACATTTACAAGACTAATTCTGTTACACACGTGTGGTGGTCAATTATTTATTTATACTAATGACTGCGCTATACATCCATTATTCATGGTAAGTGTTGGTCTGTCTTCCTGGAGTGATGCTGACAGAGGGAAGCGGGAGGGGGCAGATGAGAATGGAAGCTTGATTGTAGCCTAAAGGACACCAGAGACTGACTTGGCTGCAAAGAAATCATCTTCTACCATTTCGAGATGTAGCCAGTGTGCCGGGGAAGGCTCTTAACCTGTGGCTAAGGTGAAGAATTACATCCAGTTGATTAGAGCAGCCGCTCTGCATGCAGCTCAAATTTCCAACTGCACTCTAGCATGTAATCACACAGAGAAGTCAGTCCCGACAGAGCTGCTCTGCAGCAGCACAGGTTTCACGGACTTGAGCTGAGGATGTCAACAAATAACACCGGGGCAATACATCAATGCATCGTTTGTGGTGATTATATAAAAAGTGTTCCTGAATACGACAAGTGTGTTTGGACAGTGTGACCCTTTACATAAGCAACAGCAGCAATACTACAACGTGAACATGCTCAGTAGCAAGTGCAAATGCCAATAAAAGTCCATTTAAAGCATGTAAAAGGTGCTTCACTGATTTAGTACTGCACCGACATAAAGCTGGGGTACTCATAAGAGACATATTAAGAATGAAGATAAGAGTGATGAAAGCTGAGATATCCTCACCTTGACTCTCTAATATTGGTCTGGCTCCAAAAATAATCGAGCCTACATTTCCTTTCACTAGACCCGTCCATGGCAGAGAGCCACAGAAGTTATTAACCAACTTGTTTTCACTGGCTGAGTAGTACTGAGTAAACTAAATAATCCTCTGCATAAGTAAACTGAACCTTCATGGGTAAAATAGATGAAGTGCCCCCTTTAGAATGAAGTATAAGAAGCAAAATATACCAATAAAAGCCCTCATACATCTTTTCAGTGTTATAAATTATTGATACATTGACTGGTAAGGAGCTCAGTTATTTCCCACACATTAAGAAATAAACCAGTCCTCTGATGCTGGAATAATAGAGGCTGACCCCACGTCACTGTGTCAGTGACTGTGTGATGATTTGAATAAATATAGGAATTATATTTATATATATCTAGGAACTGAATGGCAATCCACTCAACAGTTGTCAATATGTTACATTCGAAACCAAAAGCCTCATACGGTGCTAGAGGAAAAGTCAGGGGATCATCAGTGTCATTGGGGTTCATCCTGAAGGGACCATGAAAACCTGTGCAAAGATTTTAGGACAAATCAAAGTAATACATTTCTAAAAGCCAAGGCCACAAGATAAGGAAATAATGCTGGACACATCTTACAGTATATAAGACATTATGACATATGACGGTACAAAAAGTAAATAGGTGTAAAGAATAAAATGAAACATGGCTGAATTCCATTCAGTTGCTTCAGTTCCAGGGTCCTGGCACTCTGCTGGCTAGCTCACTGTCACACTGTCATGGCTTACTGAGACAGCTGAGTAGATCAGTATGTGCAGCTAACTGACACAGTGAACCTGGGGCTTTAGGGCCCCCTGGAGGTGTGGGTAATCCACAGGGAGTCGCAGGGCACTGCTACTATACTGCTACTACTAGTACAACACGTTTGGGTGGTTTGATGTATTGTGATTTAATATGTTATATGAGTGTATCATATATTTAAGATGTGCAAATGCAGATGGTGAAGTAACAAGTAACTATAGGGAAGTGAAAACACAATCATGTTTAGCAGGAGAGGATCTTTTCAAATGCAGTTGGACACTGTTTCAGCCCTGACTGACATGAACATCCTGTCTTGGTAATAGCAGAGTGTCTCTACCAGACCAGCCATCCATATCATAAATGGCTGGTTGTTAAACAGTAGATATTCTCTCCCCCACTTGCAGCAGGAACATCAAATTTATTCTGCTGCTTTGATCTCATTTTAGACGGAGTCCTGAAATAGCAGGAGGCTCAGAGTGGTGTCAGCAGAAAAGCAGCCAGCAGAGCCGGCCCATTCTGGGCGGTACCTTTACTGAATAGCAACATCAACACTAAACTGTGAACAGTTGATCACACAGCCAGCATCAGAACCAACATTCAGTGCTGTTTTTCAGATTGGACTGTTCCCAGCATCGGCCCAAGAGACTCACTAGCTATATGGAGAGGAAATGAAAAGAGCCAGGCTTGGACATGTTTGAAGAGGAGAACTTTATTTACAACACACAAGGCATTGGCTGCAAGCCAGCGGCAAAGCTTTCAGTCTATATGCACCATTTATCAAGGGGGTAACTTGAGTTTGCTTTCTTCTTTCACTCTGCCTATCTGCCACTGGGAAAGCAAGGGAACTTCAGCTAAGCCCATCAAAGAAACCTTCCCTGAAGTTAATCTCTTATCTGCCAGCTGGCTATGACCAAGATGACCTTTTACCAACTTGATTATTATATCAGAGCTGTGGAGCCCACCTCTGATGGCACTTTTATTAACATAGGGCCACATTTCTGCCAAGTCCATCGCAGAATTCACTATTGTGCCACAGTAAAGGTTAATTTAGGTTTATTAGTGGATGTTCTCATTACTGGGACACTCCAGTGTGGATGAGGTATCAAAGCTCTCATTAACTGCTCCAGTGTGCTCCATAAGCTGTCCTCACCCTGACCTGTCTTCTTTACCTTTTTGCTGGTCGCTCCTCTAATTTCTGGTCAAAGTGCACAGCACACAGTTAAGTAGCACTCTATTTCTCTACTTCATATTTAACATTTTTTTCAAGTCATTTTCTAAATGTTCTGCTTTGTCCCTGCTGTGTTTGAATCTCACTTCCTTCACCTCCCTCCCGCTGACCCCTCTCTTCCATCCTACTAATCACCTCTACTCACAGCCTACCTACATCATGCCGCCACCTAATTTTTCTCCCTCTCTCTTACTGCCTGCCTCTCTGCTTTCTCTCTGGGTGTCTCATTAAAGGCGCTCTATCTAATGAGATTACGCCGTAGGGATTAATAGTGTGGCTAATTGATAGACACACAGCCGGAGAGGATTAAATCCCTTTAAGTCCCCAGTGGGGTTTTTGGCGCTTCAGCTGACTAATTGAAATCACAGGAATGGACACAAATATACTTCCTGACCCCATACACTGCTCTCCTACTCCTTCTCCTGAAATGCAATAAAAGAACCAGTAGCAAGTGTTTTATCAGAAAATGTAGCCATATCCAAACAATAGGGTCAAAGATTAACTGTGTAATTGCAAAGGGAGTCTGTTCCGCTTCATGTCTCTTTCCAACACTTAAAAATACATGATTCCATTGTAAAAGAATAAAGATGGTGCAATCATGGAGTGTGCAAATATAAACCAATAAGGTCACGAAAAAATAAAAAGGCAGAGAATTTAAAGCCATTGAGTGATTATAGCCTATCTGAAATGCATTCTCAGTGAAAACTGATGAAGTGTCTATGCTGTTTTCAGCTCATTCATGGTCAGTATACCCTGGTTGATCCATGTGTGTGGGTGGGGGCCAGAGGCATGGTTTGCTTTCTGCCACAGTGTCTTCATTAACACTACCACTCTGGGGGGTTGTAAACATCAGCCATGATCAAATCCAACATAAAGTGGCTTAAAGCGTAGGCTAGTCAAGATGAAACTAGAATAACGAATGATTTTAAAGATGACATGGGCTCATTATGTATTAAAGCTTTGAGTGACATGTTAAATGGCTATTGAACCAAACCTGCCATGTCACACAGTTCAGCATGCACCTGGAGATGATGCATGTAGGGAATATTCAAAAAAGAGGGCACATTTTCAAAACATGTCTTGTTTATTTTCTGAAGCACACATCCAGTATCTAGATGAATGAATAAAAGAATTCAAGGACACTGAATAATAGAACAACTATCAGCAGGCATGGCTAATGAACCTTCCACTGTCCAGAGGCCAGAGACAATGCAGAGTGAAGGGGAAGGCTGTGTTTTCACATATAAAAGGAGTATAACAAAGCGTTTTTAGAAAACAATCTCAAAAGAAAAGAAAAAAGAGCGAAACATGTATAAGCAGGCATCTTGAAAAAATGGAATTATGCTTCAACAGAGGACAAAGAAACAAAAATATCCACATGTTAAAAATGAACGGGCCAAAAATCCCTTAAGCCCAATGAAGAGCTAGAGAAAGAGCAGCAACTTTTATGTCATCAATACTTCAAAAATAGGTATCTTACAGTATTTTTATTTTCTCAGTGTCTTTATACAGAGTATATTCATATAGTTTCTGCTGACTATTTTCACATTCTCACCACATAGTAACAAGTGCTTTAAGTAAAACATTTTGAAAAAAAAAATCATGCACCTTTTAATAGTTTTGTTGGCCTATAAAAAACGGGAATGTTCAAGGCGACAAAAAAAAAAAAAAAACTTCCTCAGATGCCTTTGTTCCAAGTCATTTAAAGTTCCACTTTCTTACACTGTCTGACTAATCAGATCATGCCTACATAAGCTTTACACTGTGGAGAAAGCAACACAAAACCGTACAGGGCAGGCAAGCGTCTTCAACATAAAGCCTCCTAAACTCATGAGTCCACAGAGGAAAGGCAGGAATTCTCCACTAAATTAGAAAACCCCCACATGTATAAAAATGGTCTCACACAACGTCAGCGTGTCGACAGGTGATTGTGAAAGTCAAACTGAGCAGGTCCTTGGAGAAGAGGGTTGTCTTCCCCACAACAACTCTTATTGGCTTCTTGTGGGCCATAATTCATTGGGTTATGGTATCCGATAGTCTGCCCTGGTTGTGTCCTTCCCGCCTGGGATTGGCTGCTGGGGTTGTTCATCTGCACCACTGTGAAGGGGAGAGGAGAGTGACAGGCAGGGCTGGTTTGAGGAGCGCGGTGGGAGTAGGGGCGACGAGAGAAACGCGCCTCCACTGTACTGCACGAATGGCAACCGATCCTGAGATAGCAGGAGTCTGATACAAAAACACACCACAAAAGGCACTTTATAAAATGACAGTGCTTCTGTTCTAAGGAAATTCAAGTTGACAGAGTGAAAGAGAGAGTCAGAGAGTGTCTTCCCAAAAACATTCTCTTCAGTGTGAGACTAAAGCAAGAGATGGTTTTTGTTTTAACAATCAATCAAAGCACAAATTCACTACTCGTGTCTCTCACGACCGCCTTGATTCGTCCCCAGAGAGCTCCGGGTCCAGCACGGTGAGAGAACAACAAAAAGAGAAAAAACATCACACTACAAACTCGCCACTAAAAAATAGAAAGCCAGAATACAGTTGCGTTGCAGCAGAATTCATGTTTGCGGGCTCGGTCGCTGTGAGCAAGCTAACGTGGCCCATGTAAGGTTCTGTTCCTCACACGTCCACCAGAGAGCCTGCATCATATTCTTGGCCCCTGCCTGTAGTTTCTACGAGCAGCCGTCCAACCGACCCTGCCTCCCCCGACCCCTGCCACAGCCCCACCCAGCCCCCTTCTCCGCTCTCAGTCATCGTCCCCTCCTCCGTAGAGGTCGGCCAGCTTCTTGAAGCGAGGGCCCCAGTCGTTGAGGTAGTCATAGTCCTGGTCCCCTGAGCTGATGGAGTTGAGTGAGCTGACGGAGCCGGCGGTTGAACCGCTGCCCTCATAGTCGAAGACCAGCAGGGAGTCATAGGGAGGAGCTGTGGGGTCGTTGTCTGCTGCCCTCAGACCCTGCAGACATAAAGATGGACAGATAAAAAATGAAAGACCCTCTCTGCAGCTGCGGTATTTCCTTTGTGTGGTTAAACAGCACACTGTACCACATTTTTCTTTTCACAAAACTGGATTGAAGCCAATCATTGTTGTCCACCAGCAATATAATGGAGTTGATGGTTTTTCACAGACTGTAAAAGTTGCAATAAACCGTGTCTCATCTGGCTCAACCACCCATTAGGATTTAATGCTCCATCATGGTCTGACTGCTGTTTCAGAGCCAGACATTGAGCTGTGTACATGGGGCAAATATTTTCAGCAGCATCCGAGCTGACAGGAATACAATTCGGGCAAAAAAGTAAGAAGTGAATTTTTTTCTTGCAATATTTATAATCACTTCTGAAGATCCTTCCCAAAAAGGGATCTTTCAACCTTTAAAACTCAAGCTGTGTAAATTTTGTCTAAGTTGCCTCAATGAGGTAACATTAACTGTGAACTGTCTGTGAACACTGTGAAACTGTCCAGCTCATAAAAAGAAACTGCTATGGAAACAACACAAAACACTTTCCTCCATTCTTGAACTTACATCATTAATGAAGTCTCCTATGTCTCCAGGGTGGGGCAGACTGGGTCTGATGGGGTACTGCGACTCAGCAATCACAGGTCTCTCATCCACCCTGCGCACCCCTACTGGCTTATTGATGATGTGGTCTAAGGACTCGGGCTGCTGCAGCTGGCTCAGGTCGTAGTCCTGGGTGAACGCCACAGAAAAAATGTTGAGAGACACTTCATCATTGTGCTTTTAAATATGACTTTTGCTTTCTACTTTTGGCAAATCTATGTATTTTCTCTGATTTATCGCTCCATTGTCCAAGTGTCTTTTAAAAAACGTAGCATAGTCAACTGGACCCAATTGATTAACCCTGTAAAAAGGAGTGATTCTCTAAATACAGTACATGCATTGTAATGTGAATCGAGCTCACTTTCCAAGTTGGCACATACACTTAAGCCTGGTCCCATCGTCCGCCCTCACAGACTTTGATGTGCATTCCTGTTAAGCCTGCGAGGGCTCAGGACTGACCTGCAGAGAAATCTGTGCTACAGATCTCTGCTTTCTAACGGACATTTGGGCCCTTTTGTAAAGCTGCAATGCTGCAGTCTTTGCTTGAGGGAATTACCCACAATTCATAGTGTTCCACTGTTATAGAGACAAGGTTGTCAGGGGAAGTGTGAAATGATAAAATCCACTGTAAGCTCTTGCAAGAACACGTTCACATTCAGAGAGCAGCTGTGGTTTGATGAAACATTACTGATGATACTTTGAGTTATTGTTAAATTCCTGATATGAACAACAATGTACTGTCACATTGCCCTGAAAGCCTGTTCACTGCTCATGCAGGTGACATCTCTGACTTGTCATCATGCTCTCCTTTCTCTCTCTCTCACAAATACTCTTAGTTGGCTCATATTTATGTGCTAATTATTCTAAATGTGTTGTGATTGCTGTCCAATTCATATTCAATGCGGATTTCTGTGAGCCTAAACTAAATGGTTCATAACAAATGAATGGCCTGTGGTCCAGAAAGTTCTAAAATGTCTAACTATGTGTTGTAAATAGAGCAGGCTGTTGAGTTCTCTTCACTGCTCTCTTGAAGCTGATGAATAACTGTACCATACTAAATCCTCACGCAGGTGCTTCAGAGTGAAAATATGTCTACATGCACTGCAGCCGGCTAATGCTAGTGTTTGTTTATGCACCAGATAGCTGGCGTGTGGGTGTTGGAAAATAGCAAGCATCAAAAAAAGGCATAATTAATCATACATTTCTGAATTAATCAAAGCTGTTGGAGCTTAACATTGTTGAAGGTTTTCATTTATTTAGAAAATAGTATTAGATAAGAGGAGGTGGTGTGCAGTGGGTGTATAACTTATATAACGATTTCTGGGCAGAAAAAGGGCTCGTCATACACACAGAGTTGCACAGTCAACTGTACGTGGAATTCAAGCCAAGCAGCATTTTCAGCCCCAGCACTTGTTTGTAAGGCAGAGGGCAGACTGCACCCTGAAAACATTTTTCCAAGTCTGGCTCACTTTTAAAAAAGTACATTTTGTTCTCTGAAGACTCTGTCTGCAGCCCTGCTGAACAAGCTGTTCTCAGCATTGTTCTTAGTTATTTATGGCTAATTTTACCACTGTGGTACATGGACTAATTTTCTGTGTTCTCTCATTTTCATTACATATAACGTTATTAGGGTGATGGAGTTAATATTTGACCTTTGTAAATGTAGAGCAGCGTTTCTCAACTCTGGTCCTCGGGCCCACTGTCCTGCATGTTTTAGATGTTTCCTGCTCCAACACACCTGATTCAAATGAGTGGCTTGTTATCAGGCCACTGCAGAGCTTGATGAGGAGCCGATCATTTGAATCAGGTGTGGTGGGGCCCAAAGACCGGAATTGAGAAACACTGATATAAAGAATCATGAGGTTGTACAGTTTTATACAAACATCTGGGTGTTCATAGTGATATGAGATTGAACTGGTCAGAAAGTGTGAACACAGTGTGTTGAAAAAGAAATAGTCCGGGTCACAGGACGCTTTAAAAATGTCTTGGATTATTTATTCCGCATTACAACCAATGACAGGAACAGGACTAATAAATGGAAGGTGAAGGCTGGCTCTTCAACTCGTTTGTGGTCATCAGCTTTCATTTTGAACTGTGGAGCCAGTGGGTAGACAAGTGTACATGATAACTGATTGAATGTTTGACTTGTTTTTTAAGCCAAAAGTCGATCATTCGCTGGTTCCAGTTTCTCAAATGCAAAGACTTGGTGCTTTTGCTGAATATTTTTGGTTTTGGACTGATGGTTGAACAAAAGAAGCAATTTGCACACATCACCTTGATGTGTGGGAAACTAAAATGAGTGACTTTCCATAGACAAAACTATTAATCCATTAATCAAGAAACTTATTGGCAGATTGATAACTAATTAAAATGATCATTAGCTGCCGACATAATTAACTGATATTACTGAATACCTTCTTTTTTTATGTTGTGGCCCCTAAACAAGGCTCATCCCCCTGCAATATGTGTTAGTTTGACTCTCGTCTATTTGTCAGTGTTTATGGGTGACTCGACTAATTTCCCTTATGGGGATTGATAAAGTTATCTAATCTAATCCACCAATAAACTCCTGACCTTCTCTAAGAGACAGCAAAATTTAAAAAAAGGAGTTTAAGTTAAAGCAGCTGTGCTGGTTCACAGTGATACCTGGTCCTCCTCTCCTCCTCCCTCCTCGTCGTACTTGAGGATATTGTCTCTGACGTCGTCCTCGGGGTCGATCAGCAGGGGCTTCGCCTGCCGCTCCTTCTCTCTGCGCTTCATCCACACCACGAACAGCAGAACCATGCCTGTGAAAAACACACAAACAGCCAAGAGTGGATACTGGCACGTTTCTGAGCAGCTGTGCTGGAGAAAAGGTGTCAGTAACAGTTTGCTGAGCAGCCTTACAACTGCATGTTGTCATTTTCATGAAGTATGACAATTCAATGATCCAATAGCTTTTATCTATAGTGTACACTCTGTAATCATATCATACCTAAAGGTGTTTAATCTGCATATAATGTCTTACTATTAGCATTGCATTGCTTACACCTGCACTATATATCTTCATACTGTATTTCATACTGTACCTGCATTGCCTACTGTAATTGTTGCACATGCTCAAACTGTTTATAACCTTGAATATCCATTGCACACAATTACGCTGTCTTTCTAATGTCTCTCATACTCATATCTACCCCTTGCTGCTGATTTATACAAACCACCATGTACATTACTGTGTACTTTTTCACTTCTGGTTAGACGCTAAACTGCCTTTCATTATCTCAGAACTTTCACTCGGTGCAATGAAAGCAAAGCTGAATCTGATCTGATCTACTTGTCCCACTGTGATGTACTCACTGAGCAGTATGATGATGCAGATGAGTATAGCAATGATGGCCCCGGTACCAAGGCCTGCAGCTGCAACAGCCCCTGTGGCGCTGCAGTCCCCGTTATCATCACAGGGACAAACTTTGACCCTAATCACAGAGCGGTTGGACAGAGGAGGGTTCCCCGAATCGGACACGATGATTGGGATCTCGTACACACTCGCTTCCAGGTAAGGAATCCTGAGCCTGAGCTGAGCATAGTCACCTGGAGAGTGGGAGTGAGATGTTGTTGATGAAGGGGAGAAACCAGTGGAAAGGGGGGAAATATTAAGATGCAGGAGAGTGAGTAGGAGGGAAAAGACATGAAGAAGAGGAGGAAAATAAGATTAGACAGTGTACTGCAGAGAAATTAAATTTGTTTACTGCAGGATATCATGTCATCATGTGCGGAGGTACGAGTGAATGACATCCCAAATAAAAGCTGCAACCAAACAGCAATCATTCTGACATTTATGTATGCAAGGAGGCATAAAAAATACATATTAAAAAAAACAACACAACCTAACATATAACCTTCAGCATCTATCACTCAGTCAAGCTAAGACAAGAACCTCAGTGGGAGAAGAATCCAGGTATGTGATCAGATTTGTCCTCAAGACAACTGCTGTGATACATCCATCTGGGTGGATTAGGTGACAGACCGGCTGCTCGGGGGACAGAGAGATGAATGGATCTCATTTGTCACAAACGATGGATCGTACGTCAACACTGGATGGCACCCGCGTCTCTCACTGTGAGCTTTGTGAGACATTTTGTTAAACTTGGTCTTCTCTCACAGCTTACAGAAAATCCCTGGTCCCCTGATTGATGTTGCCAGTTATGCTGCAGAGGGGTTTTGCATCCCATCTGTTTAGTTTATGGTTAAATTCAGCTGGGGATGCAGAATGGTTATATATCCTTCCCACATAACTCCTGAAAGTTACATCACAAGGGTAAAATGCTTGCAACGTGAAAGCGAAATGTAGAGCATTTAATTACCGCTGAGCCTGGAAATAGTCCAGTTGCGGCGAACGCTGGCAGGAAAAGAAGGCAGCTCAAAGACAAAGGGCCCAACGTTGGGGTCGGCGTCGGCATCAGAGGCTGTGATGTTGACCCTGGAGTTGGGGCGCGCACGCTCGCACACCTGGGCCTCCCGGGGTATCAGCACTGGCGCGTTGTCGTTAACATCGATCAGGTAGATCTGGAGGGTTCCCGTCCCACTGGCTTGAGGCGAGCCTGAGGGGAGGCGAGAGGAAAGAGAGGAGGCAAAGAGATCAAAGGATGAGATGGTGAGATAATAATGGAGCGACTGAGAGAGGAGCGAACAGCGGTGAGGCAAAGGACTAAAGATTAAATGAGTGGAGATGGAGCAAAAAGCGGGAAAGCGGCGTTGAGAGACAGCCTGATGTGGAAGCTGCAGAAGATGGCAAAACAACTCTTCCATTTCAATTACAATTTCTTTCCAGCTGATTCATGTGTGGAAGTGAGAAAATGAGGCGTTCAGGCAGACAAACAATTGGGAGGAAGAAGGTTTTGTTTATTAAAGGACTGAAAGTGTAGGGGCAATAACAGTGTGCATTTCTACTGGAGCACCCAAACAAAACAGCCAGAACAAATAAAAGGACACATGCATTTTTTAGTCCTCGTGTTTAGAACTGGCTGCTTTCTGAAAAGGCTGAGGCGAGACTCATATTGGAGAGGACAACACTCACATAAAGATTGCTGCTATCTGCACTCTGCAAAGCCCAGTGGGAAATGACTCAAAGGCTAACTCCACACTATTCCAGCAACACAAGCTCAGCCTAACTTACTCTGGCTTTCTCACAACTGTCAGACCAGAACAGAAACATCAGGTTGAGAGACACACTTTTTGATGTTTTATGCATTAACAGCAAAGCCTCTAATGTGCTCTGATTACAGCGCACGCAGATACTGAACTGCTGTTAAACTGACGCAGAATGTTGTTTATCTACCACACCGTTTCTGTTGCTCATAATGCTGTACAACACGGCGCAGGGGATAAGCACCTCATTGTTTTTTAAGTGCATTGCTTGCCTTAAAAAAAGCAAAGTGAACTTGAAGTTGTTTTGCTGCTCTGCCTCAAGTCGACCAGTCAACATGTTTTCAACAGTGAAAACATTTGTTATGTTGCTGAACTCTATTGTCAGGTTAAATACTTAACTCTCAGACTGAGAATGCGAAAGAATAACGTGTTTGAGTGATGTGTCCTCCACGAACACAAGGCTATCTGCCAAAGTTTGAACAGTTTTGCTTATCTGACATGTGGGATAGATATTTTGTGCACCAATCAGGATTTAGCAGCATTTACAACAAGCTGTGACAGTCGTGGGGTTGTTATTTAAGTTACCAGGCAACTGTCAATCAAATCTGATTAAATAACACCCAAACAGTCCCAATGGAACAGATTAGCCAGGTTTTTGAGTGCCAAACACTTGTAATAAATAATACAGAAGGACGTTTTCTTCCAAAATGTGCCTTTGATTGTTGCTTATTTAGTTATTGATATTTAATATCAAAAAGAAGTACTTGAGAAGTGAAGTTTTCAGGAGTCATTCAAGCAAAGACGGAAGCGTGGGCAGTGAACAAATGAAATGAAGACTCATAAATGATCATCAGACCCATTTAAAAGTGTTTGTTTTCACTGGGATGTGGTTCAAATTACTGAAAAATGATCAGACGACTGCAGTGCACTTTAAAAGAAACAGTTATCCAAATCAAATCAGTGGACTCAGTCAGATAATTATTACAGTCACCAATGGTAAATTCACTCAAGTACTGCACATAAGTACAAATCTGAGGTACGTCATAGCTTCACCTCAACCAGTTTAAGCATCAGTTCAGTCGTATGGCTTCAATCAATATGATATTTTTCCAATAACAAAAATATCTGTGAAGATTGTCATTCGTCCAGACAACAGCAATAAAAACAACAATAATATATTACTATATTCTACTCACAATATTAGTGGGTATTACCACTTTGAGTGGAGTACATGACCTGGATATTTCTTCTGGAACTGACAATCACCAGGATTCTTGATACCGCTTCTGATCATAACATTACGATCCCAAACTACAGCTGAAGAAAATATGTGCACTGCTCTGGTGAACAGACAGACTGCAGTTTCTTATTGTGGCCTTGATATCTAGTTGACAACCCCCTGCACACAGACGTGTCAGCATGCGCAACGAAATCCCTGATGCAGTGCAGCATAGATTGAGTTTATCCCAGTGGCTCATCAGTGTTGTAGTTCAACTTTTTTTCCCCCATCAGCATCAACTATGTAAAGGTCTGTTGCCCCAGGCCCCAAGGCCCATCGACCGTCTTGTCGGTTATGATTGGCTGGGTGCTTTGTTGCTTCTCACGCTTCGCTTGAGTAGAATAAGTAAAGAGAATTTCAATCAAAGTGGAATATATCCCCATGTTGACAGTGGGCTCCAGAATCAATAGGCAGTCAACACTTTGAGCTTACGTTGGTGTGCTTCGGGGCAACCAATCCCTCATTTCTCACTGGAGTAAAAACACCTGGGTCCCTCCTACTTACACAGAGAGCAAGCACCTTTGTTTGTAGTGCTTTAGTACTTTAGCTTCATGCATTGTTACGGCACCTGAGGCTGATAGTCAAGACTTTCTTTTTTCTATCAGAGACAAGGTCAGTGTGTATACAGTATGCTGTATACAGAATAGTATATGAACAACAAGGTGACATACTAAATGCACACACATTTCATTCATTGAAATCACTGCCTAAAACCATTTGCTGTGCTTTTGTGTAGCTTTGCTGCATGAAATAGTTCTTATACTACTACTATACTACTACTACTGTTAAATGAGATGTCTTACTGAGGTGACGTGTACAGAGGGGAATAAAGCAGCTTTCAAGGCTATCTTCCAGTATATCCAAGCTACTGCTAAGTCATATGTTCTCTGCATTAACCCTTCCCTGAAAGAACAGACCCAGTCAATAATATAACCCATTGAGGAATATGCAAGAAAAATGTGTTACTTAATTATGCTGTGGCCCTTTACTTCAGCTGCTACATTCATCCCCCCCCGGTGCTACAGTTCTTTCACACTGATGATGAAAAATAGTAAAAGATCACTTCATTTTCAGTCAGACGATGATTGACTTATTGCCCTCAAAATTAAAATATAGCTGATGCAGTTTTTTCACAAAGACAAAAAGCAGCTATTTTGGCGGAGCTTTGAGCAAAATGCTTTCATCAGCAGGCTGAGATGCTCACCGTGACAAACTAACAAGCTGATATTTAGCAGATCATCAAAGTCATCTTTTTATCACTGAGGCTGATGGGAATGTCATTATTTTTACAGGGATTTGGTTAAAAGCCAAAATACTGGTCAAAGTAGAATTGTGACCTGGTGGTGAAAAGGGATCACAGAAGTGATCACAATTCAGCTCAACCTCATGGTGGCACTAGAGGAAAAGCCAGGGGCTCACCAGAGTCGCTAGGATTCACCTTCAGGGGACCATGAATGTCCGTACCAATCCATCTAATAACTGTAAAGAAATTCCAGTCTGGACCAAAGTGGCAACGCACCTCGAGCTTCGCTGCTACCGTGGCTGAAAAGTACCTCTATTGTCCCGTATGTGCCCTGCTGTTTTTAGGACAATCACGACACACACAGTCATCCTGACTTACCAGACTTACCATTGTCGAATGCTAGGAATGTGGCCTCGTACACATTGTTTTTGACGTACATGGACTCTCGGTCCAGCAGGGCCATGGTGGTGATCTGACCATTGGTCCTGTTGATCTTCAGCCAGTTAGCTGGGTCTGACAGCTTGGAATACCTGCACACACACACACACACACACACACACACACACACACACACACACACACACACACACACACACACACACACACACACACACAGCAGAGAGAAAGCCAGACTCTACAATCAATCCAAACATAAATACACAGGAACATATTCCACACATTAGCAGCCAACTGCTACTCGAATTTCAGCAGCCCTGAATCTTTTATTTGTTGATTCAAAGTACCCATTATCAAGTTGAATGTTCATTACCATAATAAGCAATACCAGCCAAGCACCTTTGAAATATTACAGTGACATGGAGAGCGGAACATATGTTCACCGAGCTTATCATAGCAGCAGCTCATTAGCATGAAGACCGATGAAAACCTGAACCCATACGCAGAGCAGCCAAGCAGCGCTCTTAACAACTGCAGTGCTCTTTGTACCCACACAGCCGCCACGGCAGCTCTCATCACCGGTCGTGACATCGACGGAGTGTGAAGTGACAGCTGCAATTAAAGTCTATAAATCCCATGAACGGCTATGACGAGTCTTAACAGCTGACCGAGTGGAAGAAGTGCGTCTCTCTCAGGTCTAATGAGAAATGGTTAATTGTTGACGAGCGAGACGTCTCAGTGGTCGGTACATGGTCAGTGTGACACTGTTGTGACAGGAGATGGAGGTTAGAGACACAAGCACACAGAGAGGAGAGAGATCAGAGGCAAATTTCTGAATGTGAGGGGGAAAGGGGATTTAATTAAAACAGTGCGTTGGAGGCTGACACCAGTGAGCCTGGTGGAGAAAACTAATTCCATCTGCAGCCAAAGGCACACACCTCTGGACTGGTGCACCCATAGCAAACAGACAGAGGGACATATTGACAGACAGGGACAGCACCATCACATTTTTTACTTTTTTATTCTTGGAAATAAAGAGAAAAAAAACCCTACAATTTCTGGGGGAGACAGCTTGTCATGTAGTGTTAGTTAGGATCTGATGCTGTCCTGCAGGTTAGATTCTGGTGTTTTCATGTCGTGCCTGGCACTCTCGTCGCCTTCTTGTGCCAACAAGATGTCACTTCCTGCTGTCTTCATCTGCAGCTGGCAGAGCAAAGTGTCTTAATATACATGTGACATCTGCAGTAACCTTTAATCCTAATGTTGTGTTTGGGGCCCTCTTTAACGGCTCAGAAAACATAGCCCACATGATTGTTAAAGCAGCTTTAATACAGCCCTTTCCTAATTTTATGAGAACGAGAGTTGATGTGTCAGATGTCCACTACAGGAAATGACCCACTGATTCTGTTTGATGTCTCAGAGATCCCAGCTGTAAAACATGGTTGAATAAAATATGCTCATATAGGTGATTGGTGACAACATACTGTTAATGGTGACAACATACTGTTAATGGCCATGCAACATACAGTATAAAGCTCAGAAGTTGCTCTTGTTGTTTTTATGCACACAGCAGAAGAATCTGTGAGACAACAAACAATTAAGGAAGTTAAGCCATGGTCAACAAAACACATACCCTGATTAACTTCAAGCCTTCAGTGTCCCCACACTGCAAAAAGTGGAATCAAAGTAAGATGAAATATTTAAAATATTATAATACATGCTTGTTTTTCATCTGGAAAAATAAATCTTCTTACAGGTACCAGGCAGTTTTTAATGTTAGAGCATTTCACTTGTCTCAAGATTTATTATCCTTACTCATCTTAATTAGATATTATTATTATTCTTATTGAGATAAATCAATTAGTGGTTCTGAGTAACTTAATGGTTAGAACTGGATTTTCCAGAATGAAGTTGTGAACTGCTTTATTCAAGTCAGAACTTCTTTGAATCCATACTTGTTTTTACTTTTAAGGTAACTGAGGGTTCTTTTAGATATTTTCACTTGTTTTAAAAGTCTTGGTAAGTTAGTCTTGGCAAATTACCCTTTTCTGTTGGTAGATAATTTTGCTTATCTTAAGCATCATTTCCCCTATTTTATGCCATTTTTTTGTTATTTCTGTTTTTGCAGCACATCATTCATCCATCTCTCATAACACTTTTGCATTGGAAACTGGAGGTGTGTTGTGTGTTTGAAGTGGTCATTTAGGTGGTGAGAAAGATCTCATGAAAGACCCTACTTGTGGGAAATGCAGTGCTTCTGCTATATGTGTCTGGCAGATATTGTGTAAATGTCAGGACATCTCAGCCTATGCTGCTCAGAGTTTGACCGTTCTTTGATTCAGTCTTTCTTTTGAGTCTCACAGCATCATGGGAGTGCAATTCTAAATTGCTGGAGTACAACTTAAATCGTAAACTGAAGCCTGAAATGGAGATTAAGTAGAAGTAGAGGACCAACCAGCATGGCCTCACATCACATCATTCTGCAGGGCTAATATGTTAATACGAACAAGAAAAACACACAAAAGCAGACAAATTAGCTCTTGCTGCCACTTAGATCACATCTAACAGTAAAGTCAGATGCCAAGAAGCTCACATCTTTTCTGAGAAAAGAAAAAGAAGCAAGAAATCCAGACGGATAAAAAAACCAAAAGCTGGCTCCTCTCCCATCCGCTGCTTACACACAGGCCTTGCACTCATCCTCGGCGGGTGCTTGTGTGCATGTTCGCGTGTGTTTCTGAGTCTGTGGTTGTGCATTTCTGTGTCTTTTGTGTGCGCTTTAGCGAGGGTTCAAGCAAGGTCACCTAAAGGGAATACAGCAGCAGGAGCAGCAGCAGCAGCAGCAGCAGCAGCAGAGATGAGGCTGTCTGAGGATGAGTTGAGCGTCTGCTGCCAAGCTGCTTTGGAAAAGACAGCAGCTCTGAGGTCCCATCAATAACAGACCCACAGGCTGACAGAGAAGAAAGTGACAGGGTCAGCGGGAGCAAGAGAGAGGAAGGGATGAGAGAAAACAGAGTGAAAGAGGAGTTACTTCTCTCAAAGGGCAGGAGAGCTCAGTCCACTTAGTTTGCATGACATGTCTTTTCAGGAGAAGAAACCTGAGATGTGGATATTGCCCACTCTTCTGTTCAGTATATATACGAGCACATCTCCCACTGCCTCCCCCGCTATCAATTCAGTAACATTTCCACTGGGTCCCTCTGTGAGAAGAGGCCGTCTCACTGACATTAAGAAAAATCAATCTCTCTCGTTGGGGCAGGCTATGGAGTGGAATGGTGCTGCTGGACCTCAGCGGGCACGTGGGAGTTTCTATCACGCAAGGTCGATGCCTGGATGGCACGATGCCCGCTGTGTGTCATCCCAGTTAGGAAGGATGGAGGGAGAGATCAATGAGGAGGAAGAGAAGAAGGAGATATGGATCTAAGGAGGGCAGACAGACAGTATCCAACTCATTATAGGATGACCTCTTCACACCAGTCGCCTGGCAACGGGGAGGTAACTGGAGCCTGAGATGTAGGCGAGAGGGTCGGTTGAGAATGTCACAGAAGAGGGACAAACTGTGTTCACCGCCGATTAAACGCTGGTGACACTCAGCGGGAGACAAAAGACATCTGACTATCAAGTAGTCTTTGGCCATCAGAGGAGCTTCAGTCCCACCTCTGACTACTGTGATATGAAACCTGGAACCACGAATGTGTCTATGAAATCTGCGTTTTGGAACAGTAGGGAGCATGAGCAGTGTTTGCAGCCACGGCTAAAATTAAAGTAAATAAATAAAACAAATACTGAAAATAACAAAAAGAGATTCCAAGGAAAAGGCTGCTGCAGCACAGGATGTAGAGTTTGAGTGAGCTCAGCCTCTTCAAAGAACCTTACCGCAAGGAACAAATTATGTTTCATCAGCTAGACTATGTAATTAAATTGATCCTACATTTTATTGAAGCTGCGCGCATTTTCTAACATCTGACACTTCTTCTCAGGTCGTTATTAAGTTACTTTGTTTTTAATTTGTTCCTACGATTATTTCATTTGTTTTTATTGTCCTCTTTCCCTGGATGTTGTTTGCATCTTCAACAGAAGGAGTTATAGTTGGCAACTGGAATAAAAGTGACATGCTGAAGTGTATGTAAGATATAAATAAATAAAGAAATAAATAAAGAAAGAAAAAAGAAAGAAAGAAAGAAAGCTGCTACAATCAATATCTATAAATGAACAGTGATTACACATGATAAGCTGTTAGTGACAGGTCGCTCTTAGTGATGAACCCACAGAGGTTTATCTTGGTTCAGTCACTTGACTGCCATCGTTTCCAGACAAAGCTTTTCTTAGGCAAAAGCTTTGATAGACTACTGTAAGCTACCAAACAGCAGACGGATAAATTAAGTGACTAACAGGTGAACATAGTGAGACAAAAGAGCTGAACATTTCCTTCAGGGGATGGTGGAGACCAAAACAGAGCTAAAAGGAGAGTGAATATTAGACTTAAATTAATCAGAAGGACACAAACAGGACCCTGAATCACTGCTAATGTTGGACTGTATCTCTTGGATGTGTAAATAAGCAACTGCTGCTGTGTCCAAAGCATACCTGTGTTGTGAGATTGCTGATGTATTACCTGACAATCTGGTGGATGAAGTGGTCGGGGTCCTGGGCAGCGAACACGGTAAGAGTGGTCCCTGCCGGCACACCCTCCTCAAAGCGGATCGTCTTGGGGTTGACGGGGAAGACTGGCGGCTCGTTCACATCCTGAACTGAAATGGTGACTCCTGCTGTGGACTGGAGCGAGGACTGGATGCCACTGGCCAGGTGGGCCTGGTTGGACACCACCACGGTCAGCATGAAGGCACGATTCATTTCAAAATCGACCGGCTGGAGAAGAACCGACGAGTTGGGAGAGAGGAGAGAGAGAGAGAGGGAGAGATACAGAATGATGGGAGGAAAACGAGTGCAGCTGATTGCAAGATTGGTTCTAACTGCGCTCTAATTTGAGAAATGACATATAATTCAGTCAAAACAATGTGAGACCAAAGTACTCAGTCATCAACATCTGGCACTTCAGAGCAGGTGGAAGCACGCAAGATGCAGCATTGAATAATGATGGAGAACTACTGCACACGCTCATTCTGAAAGTCCGACGTCAGGACAAATGCACAGCTTCATCTTTACCTTGACCACCGTCAGCATGCCCTCGTTGGTGATGGGGTTAGTGCGGATGGTGAAGTGTCCAGAGGGGTCTCCGCTGACGATGCGGTAGACAGCGTTCCAGTTGGGACTATGTGGCTGATCCCTGTCCACCACTGTAAGGTTGGTCACCACCACATTCACCTTGTTCTCTGGCACCTCCCCTGAAAACTACAGACCAGGAGGGAGGGAGGAGGGAGGAGGGAGGAGCAGGGAGAGATAACAATTACGCTGATGTTGTTCTAGCTAATGCATGTTAATAAGTTGATTTATTGAGATCCTAAACATTCGCTTGTGCCGTCATCGATTTTGAAGCGTTTTCCATAACTTTTATAATGAAAACAAACTGCTTTTTAGGGTCATGCTGAAGATGCTCATTATACTGTAACATGAATTGAAAGTAGTAGCATAAAAAAATGTGGGGAGAAATTAGAAAGATAGGAGAGGAAGAAAAAAAGACATATTTGTTTAAACGGAGATAATAGAGAATCATATCTTCCATTATGTTAATGCTTTCTCTTATTCCACTCCATGTCTGCTCATATGAAGCTCATTATTTGAACTAATGGATTTGTTCAATTAAGTGTTTACTCATTTAATTTAGATTCTGTGCATTCACCAAATCTAGGTCTTAATTAGACCTATTAGATAAGTACTGTAATTAAGGCAGCGGTAGGAATAATCTTTGGCTAATGATCTTCATTATATTGCAATCTGAAACAACTCCCCTCTGAACTAACTCTGGAGGAAACTTGGTGACAGCTGAAGAAGAATTTACAGTGCAACAGGATACGTGTCTTAGTCTATGGGGATTTATCTGGCTACAGAGGGATGGGCACTCAAAGGTAGACACACACGCGCACACACACACACACACACACACACACACACACACACACACACACACACACACACACACACACACACACACACACACACACTTCCATGCTAAAAGCTCCCATTGTCAGACAATAATCCGTGTTTCCTCTTGTGAAGCGTTAACTTGTTTATGGTGTGTGTCTGCCAGCTGCTGTTCACTTTAATGGCTTCATCATCATGGGATTGAAGCAACATCCAAACCGCTCGATTTCTTTTTTCCTTTTCTTTCCCTCCCTCCCTCACTCACTCCCTCCTTGCCCCCTCCTCTCCTATCCCCCCCGCAGTGTGACCAGGCTGATAAGCACAGAACAAATTAAATATGCACTCTCAGCCTCTGGTGTGTGGGCTCCTCCATTTCATTTTCACCCCGAGCTGTAGCACAAACACCACCACAAACCTTCCAAGCTTGTTTGGTCCACGCTGTCGGACGGCCAAATGGAATATGCTCTCTCAGAGGCGTTCACAATGGTGCTGACTGTAGGGGAGGGTGCTTCCAAAATGGCCACTCTCTTGAAAATGCAATGTGGACCCGATGATAAGCCACAAGAGAGAGAGACTCTGAGTTTCGGAAGGATTTTGCATTTACGCAGAAGGCAGGAAAAAGGAGTGGACCAAATAAGATTCAATTGTAGGTAATCATCAGATGGGACCTCACTTTGCCGGAGAATATAAAATTCAGATGAGACAAATATAAAAAGAATCATTAAACTTTAATTTGGGTTGTTATGTCACAACAAGTTCTGTCAGTGTTACACATTCTGGCTTTATAAGGCTTTATAGACAGACTTTATGTGTTTTGCCTTTTTAAACATTTAACAACTTTATGGGGAACAGCTCAGGACCAGTGTGAGCTTGTTCAGCAACATTAGCTGAAGACACATTTTCTGAAGGCCTGCAAAGGGGATGTACAGGATCAAAACAAAACACACAGGGACAACATGTCTTTGTTTTGCTGTGGTGCAGTGGTGTTAGGGGATAATGGTGAATGCTGTAACATGGAAAGACAGAAATCACTTTGCTGATTCAAATTGTTTTAGTTCAGGTTAAAGGTTTTATTTTTCAAGCTAAGCGATTGCATCTGCCTTCAAATAAAATTTTGAACGTACAGTAGTAAATAAACGCATCACTGTGTGTGTCTGTGGTGTTCATCACTGATTCTGACTGACTTCAGGTCAGTACAACATTTGGTCTATTTATAGTTCAAGGTAATACATTCAGCTCAATACAAAATTAGTTCTGTGCAAGCACTGTTTAGCAGGCTCATGGCTCAGCAGCTATTTGTGCTAATAATCACATTATATGATCTGTGCTTTTTGTCTTTTATTGTATTGCACATATTGTTCATCACAGCTGCGCTGACAACTGTGCTGTCCGTCACCAGTGAGCTACTGATTTGAGTTGTGTCTATGGTGATTCACAGTCTGTTCACTTTCAAGGTTTGGTGCTAAAGATTTGGCCACACAGGAACTGAATACCTCCAGAAAGACCAAGTAGGAGTGTGGCTGCAAAACTGTGAGTGCTTTTATTGCTTATGATTAGTTTTAGTTAGTTTAGTTTTTTTAGTTTTAGTTGATTTGCAAAAGATTTATTATTTTGTCTTTCAAAAGTTACACAGTCTAGTTTAAAGAACTTGGCCAGACAAAGACACACGGGCATGGGAAGAGGGAGGGTCACTGTAGGCCAACAGCTCTGGACCCTGGAAGAAAATTAATTTTATAGCTTCATCACACAAAGCATAAGCATCATCACTGACACGTTATTTCAGGGTCTTCTTTTATGAACCTCTGACACGGCAGTAGATCACACATGTATGAAGGTGAGCAGCCAGCTGACACAGGGTCACTTGTGCCTGATTGCTTCTGATAAGTGCTTTTCATGTTTTAAACTGTCCGCAGAGTATAGCCTTCAAAGGTTTGAGCTGCACAGACCTTAAATCATTTTAGTAAATAAATCTGCACCCAGGTGCACTGGCCAGCAGGGCAGATCTGATACATTCTTACTGAAAACTGCAATGCGAAAATCTTCCATTCTAGTTGGCAGAAGTACAGCTCAAAAAGGCTATATGAGCTCCTCCTTTCCTTCATGGGCTGTTGAAAACAACACCAAATGTAATGACAGCATTACATAGGAACAAATGCCCAGAAACAGACTCCTGCTAACAGGATACACATGTATTCACCGCGCTGTAATAACCACCACAGTGGGTAAGAGGCGTCTACCCTCACTCATTTTTCATGTTATGCAGACATATCAAGCTTTTTCAGCAGCTCTGTTTTAACACCAATCAAAGACGAGGCGCGGGAAGCAGAGGAGCCTGCTGAATAGCACTCCAACCCTTTGGAGTATTTAGAAGCTAGAAGCTGCAGCTCTACAGGTGAATCACAAATAGTACTCAACACTCATTCAGATCTCTGAGCTTGGGTGTCTGAGAGTTCAAGCTTTCAACCCTATGAGTATCCTGAGCAACTCTCCTGCTACTCTGGTGAATGAAAAACCACTGAACTGCACTTTCACATGGGTGTGATGCACTTAATTAGATAGTTTGATTAGATAGATTGTGGCAAGCACCATTGTCTTTTTGTTATTACTTAATGATGAACATGGCAGGAATGGAGTGCAAGGCCCATGTGTTGATATGAATAAAACATTTGCCATTTTTAAAAACGTAGATGCTATATATCAGCTTGGTTTACACCCCCGCAAGCAATTTCACTTAATTAGCGCCCTTATGTTTTCTCTATGCCTCCCATAGAGAGCAATGAATTCTTCTCGCGTCTGTCACGCACAAATAATTACTGAACTGCTCCCAGTCTCGTTGCTTGTGTGGGAAGAAAAACAAAAGCGGAGATTGACAAAGCAGTGGAAATGGCATCTGGTAGGCCTTAAGAACAATTTCTTTCCTGTGGATGTTTCATATGAGAGTGTGTGCCTGTTTGTGTCTAAGTGAAGGACATATAGGAAAACACTAGCATTTTTACTCATTACCATCTTTGACTCACACCAAAATATGGGCAACTGCTCCTTTACAAGCTCAGGCAAACACATACTGTCACTTACTCAGGGAAAGCAATGAGGGTCTGAAGAGATGGCAAACATTAATCACTGTGTGAGTGAGCATACATGCAATGTATGTGCTCATCTCATTACTGTGCAGTGGTGGACTGTAACTCAGTACATTCACTCAAGTGCTGTACAATTCAATAAATCCAATTTATGCAACTTTACTATCTACTCCACCACATCTCAGACGCACATTGTACTTTTCACTTCACAGCTTTGGTTACAAGTTACTTTTCAGATTTTTCATTCCCTTCCTGTCCAGTGAAATCCATGTATCTCTGAATGTATTGATTTTGAATTTATTTCTCATAAACTGAAGGAGGAATTGTTCCTTTACGGGTTGAGATAGTTCTGCTACTCCTTAAAGTAAATCAACTATTCAAAGGCCTTTTGGATTAGCTGGAAAATGCATCGTCACAAAGCTGAAAGCAGGCTGTTTTTCCAAGCTCATGAAAAGTTTAGAGATACGTGGTTCTCACACAGCGACGCTACAAACATATGATGAGCTTAGAGAATAAAATACATTGCTGTCGATTGAACTAGCCAACAGTACTTAAAGCGGTTAAAATGAGCTCAACCTTAAACATCTGCAGCAGTAACATGCAACACACACATTAATGCAGCAGTAATATTAATGCAGATATAATAATAAAACACTGACAGGGAACAATTCACTGCACAAAGAGTGCTTTTACTTTTCATATTATCATAAATTTGCATTAATACTTGGATACTTTGACTTTTGCAGTGGAGTATTTTCAAGGTGTGGTATTACTTTTACTGAAGTAAAAGATGTGAATACTTCTCCCACCACTGTCACTGCCTACTGTATAATGTCAAGAACAATGTACATGTGTTTTTGTGTGTCTGTTGAAGCGTGGCATGTCCATTTTTCTGGCTAGCAGGAAGACTCTGGTCCAGAGATTTTCCCAAGTGAAGAGCGCTGACGGCTCCAGCACCACAGACGGGGGACAGAGCAGCTCTGAGCGGAGCGGCAGCCTTGTTCGGTGAGCTCTAACCCTGACAGCTGGGGAGCTCTTATCAGAGCATGCGGCTGGAACTGTACTGGCATGCACGCTACTGACGGCCCCGCTGAGGAAGACAGGGATCACAGTGTGTGACGCTGACACACTGCTTGCTCTGCCTCTGAGCTCGGCTGCAGACAGCATCTGTCTCTCTCTGGAATCTCAGAAATCCAAGCGCTCGCATAAAGAGCAGCTACAATCCTGCAGGTCTGTCGAGCTGTGGTCAGCGTTCGCTTCTGTTCAACCATCATGGCGAGAATAGAGCATACAAGCTGCATATGAGGAAAGACACAGAAACCTAAAGGCATGCATGCACACATGCACAACATTCACACTCAGCACAGAAGAGCTTCTGCTTTCAGTTGCTGTTTCCTCATCAGTAATATTTCATAGAGTAAGCCTCTCTCTCAAAAACAAACATCCACACACACTGCTATAGTTAAGTGGGCCAGCTGTAGCATGGTTTCCTGTCAGGCCAATGTGGAGGTATCAGGGACCAGGTCCAGATGCCTGCAGACAAAACCTGGCCACCAGAGGCCCCGCTGGCAGGGAACACACAGAGAGAAGGGAGGGAGGAGCACACCTCCCATCACCAAAACTGATCTTGATCTTACTTTAACTCACAGTATCTTTTTCTGTCTCTCCACATGCACAGTGATTCTTTATCCGTCACTGTGTCCATTATATCTGGCCTTATCCTACAACATTGTCCACAGCTGTACACATGTTCCCTTCATCTCAGTGTTCTATGAAAACATATTTCAGTTGAGCTGCTGTGATATGATTGTTGTCTTTGACAGGGACCAGATAATGCATTTTCTAATAATATCTGAGAACCATTTAGTCTGGAGGTGTAACCTAAGAATAATATACTGCACTTTCATGTGCTACATGTAGCATAATGGCTCTATGGGACATTAAGCAATTGTTAAAATGACAGATACAAGGTCAAGCCCTGAGACGAGACTGAAAAATCAATATCCTCCCCCAAATTAATAATACAACAAATAATTAAAAAAAAATACATTTATAGCAATGAACAAAAAGGAAAAGCCACTCAGATTTATAATAAAGAGCTAAACTAAACCAGGAAGAGACTGATTTGGAAGAGAAAAGTGAAGCCGTAATGCAGAGACAGGGCTGTTATACTGTGCATATAGACAAGAGTACTTTTATTACCCATGGTGTGGACAAAAGACATCTCTTGTTGATGACAATAAATCTCATAAGGGAAGAATTCCATAGCACATAAAAGGGGCTAAGAAAAATTTAATGGATCCTCCCTCAGAGTCAAACTACCTTCCTTTCAGCATAAGCAAAAAGCACACACCCCTGCCCCCTTTCTCCCTCCTTTTAATTTCATACAGTCCCTTACAAAGATCAATAAAACATCGACAGGAATGTTAAGGACTCACTGTTCTGACTGTCAGTTCTGGGGGATTGTCGTTGATGTCGGTAATGCTGATGAGGGCTGTGGCTGTGTTGGACAAGCCAAAGTTCAAGTTGCCCTCCATGTCTGTGGCCTGGACAATGATGGTATACTGGGACACTTTCTGTAAAAGGAAGCAGAGAAAGAGGAAACATAGGTATAAACATTGGGTACTGGTTTAACAAAGGCTGCAATGAACCTGAAACAATTAAATGTTTATGCCATTTGAAATGACATAATGAGTCACATGAATGAAGAAACAGGTGAATGAATGAAATCCCCTCACCCCACCCCAGCTACCAGCCCAGCATACATACATCTCCCCTTCTTCCACAGGAGACAGGACAACTGGAGTCCGTTAGAACACTTTATTTGCTCAATAACAGATAGTACACTGTAAGCGCGCGCACGTACACACACACACACACACACACACACACACACACACACACACACACACACACACACACACACACACACACACACACACACACACACACACACGGACGTACACAAAGTCGCAGGAAGGGAGCAATGTGTTGGTAAAAGGCTCATCCATTATTGCCTAAAAGTCTTGGCTTTCTGCTGCGGGAACAGACCTGGATCATCGCTCATTTTAATGGAGGTGCCGCCACTTTAAGATGTGCCACAGTGCTGCAGATAATACCAGAAGGTGGACGGGCCTTACTTAGTCTAGTTACAGTGAGGGGGAGTTGCCCCAGAGTGTGCTGCAGCACGCACTGCCATATTACAGTGCCATGACAAGAAACACCAACAAACATTGGGCTTTGCTTAGACACAGCCAAGAAACAAAGAGACAGAGAGACAGTGCAGCGGTGACACTGTCCATGGTGCTGAAAGTTCAGTCCGTCCCCAGACTCACTGCTGGAAAGAGGACTCTCGGTGTAGAAACCAATCTGCCGTCTGGTCTGTGTCTCTTCCTATTAATCCATTTGGCTCAAACCTCCTTTGTGAAGGAGCACAGTGAGAGAGTGAGACAGAATGAACGTCAAGGACAGGGGTCACTTTTCTGTGCACAGGGCTTGCTGATTTGTTCAGCTTCCACAATGTGTACTATCAATGGTCTGGCGCTTGATTGTTGCCAGGCTAGTTTTGCCGCATTCACCCCAGGACTGTGCTCTCTAACGACTTGATGGCCAGTGGCACTGACGTCAGCGACTGCCTGGAAGAACGAGAACAAAGCCAGGCAGAGGTCTTGTAGGCGTAGGTGCGGGAGGTATTGCTTACTTCTGAGGTGGCTACTTCTTTGCTTTTTCATTTCTTTGAGTTGTGGCTTTTTTCCTTTTTTTTTCCTCCAGCTTTATTCTGTGCTCTTTGTTAACTCAAATTCTGTGCTTCTTTTGATCTCTCGCTATCTTTCTCATCACATCTTAGTCAGTGCTCTCCGCCTGTCTGTTCTCTATCTTTGTATCTCTCTGTCTGCCTTTCTGCCAGTCTGTGCATCTCTATATCTCCTCTCTCCCTCCCACTCTCTTTTTTCATTTGTGAAGGATGCAGCTGATTGTCTGATCAGTCAAACCATTCAGGCCAGTTAAAACACCCAGCCGGAGTCATTTAGCATCTCTCCAAGTCATTATGAAGTGCGCAGACATGTTAATCTGCACCAAACCAACCCTATTAATGAAAACTCAATACTGGCTGCCCTTTATTAGACTCATAATGAAATATCAATACCATCTCCCCTCATAGAGTGCTTCAGTAAATAGAGCCTCCAATGAATGTGCCTCTCTACAGACTCATTTAGATCCGGTCACATATATCAATCTAGAAATAGCACCAGATGGCTGTAGGAAGCTAATGGGCTTGAGTTTTGATGGACACCCTTTTCTTTGGTCAGGTGAAGAGAAATGACTGGAGCTGAGCCAGCAGGTGGAGCTGTCACATAGTAGGAGGTGCGGCTGATGCGTCCTATCCTGCAGGCTTATATCACTCATCTGAGGGTAGTTGTGAGTTTATGGTCCTTCCAGTGCACACACAGATATCCGCTAATGCTCTTATGGAGGGGATACACTTGCACGTGCACACCAAACACACACACACACCTGCACACAGATGCATACACACTCACACACACACACACACAGAGCCAAACACACTCTGCTGTCAAAAAGTGGCTGCCTGAACAAGCCAGTAAAGGGCTCTCTAATGAGTCCTATAGAAGTGCTGAACAGAAAATCTCTGTGTTAGATTAGAGTCCAGCCCTGGCAGGAAACATAGCTTCTTGTCTCATGACCAACAGCAACAGCCCAGAGTCCCCCACAGGCCTTGAGCCTCACGGACTTAATCTGCAGAAGCTGAAAGCCATCAGAGGCCACAGAAACACCTGTACACAGAGCCTCGCCAACAATAAAACCCAATCCCTTTCTTCAACGAGGCCAAATTAGGTAGTTTACCATCCAGCAGACTGAGGAAAGAAATAGGAAAAAAGGCTTCAGGCTATCGATGTTAGCTACTTGCCAAGTCGAGCCAAACAGCCGGCAGGACAGGTGGAAAAAAACCTGGCTGCGCATGGTTTGTAAGCAAATGGACTTGTGCTCCAGTGAGACTTTGTTAGCAAGAACAAAGTAGGGGAAATAATGGTCTGAACGTGTAAGGCGATGTCGAACAAGAAAATGGAGAGGAGTGGTTTTCTGGCAAAACACGTACAGTTGTGAATTAATTATATCTGAGCTGAGTGTGCATTTTCACTTGGTGTGCTGTACAGGACTGCTCAAGGAAGGGTAAAGAGGGAGAGGCCAGGCCAGCGAGTCTTGCTCTTAGTTGTGTAGTTTGTACATTGAGTTCCGGCCTGCCAGGCTCAGTCATTAGTTTGTCACTTACAATCTGTCTCAAATGGCCCAGTTCTCGTGGCTAAAAGTGTAGAGACCAGCCTTGCTCCTTCCTGCAACTGTACTCTCTCTCTACCTCACTGACCCTCAGTATCAGTGACCCACGCTACAGTTTCAGGGCAGTTCAGCTGAGCTCTCTGTAATTAAATTTACTCAGTTTTATTTGATGCTATTCCATTCCACTTCATTACATTTTCCTTCGATTCAAATCAGTCCAGTTCATTTCAGTTCAGTTACAAATCCATGGTGCCAGTGGAAAAAAATGGCATATCTACTGACGAGTGAAGTACCTGCAGTTGGGAGGGATTCTGACAATCAAATACAGTACATGTCTGAGTTATTTTCTATTTTTACACATTTTCCCAGGAAGTGCCAAAAAAAAGCTGAGAAACATGTTTTGCCTCCACCTTCATCATCATTCCTCTCTGCATCCCTCGCAGGGATGCTTTTCAAGTTGGTCTGAGGACACAAACTGCTCAACACTGATTTGATGAGAACACAAGCCAGGGATGATTTATTGCAGCAGCGTACTGTTCTCTTAAAGCTTTTCTCTGAATCCCATTGTAGTCACAGTCACTGAGACATGAAGGTAAATCTGAGATATACACTGAGAGTCCACTTTATTTGATACACCTCCACATTTACGCAAACGGCTCAGAGTCACATACTGGATAAATAAAGGCTGAGTGAGTCACACATAAATGAAGCCGCTAGAATAAAGCTCACAACACGACTGGACATGAAGTTTGGTTGATTGTCCAAGTGAGCATTACGATACCATAGACAGGACACAATCAAGCAAGTACAGTATGAGCAACATGAACATGCTGTTGTCAGACTTGCTGGCTCCAGTATGTCACAAACAAATAAAAAGTGTGATGCCAGATTTCTACAGCAGCAGATCATGTCAGGTTTGTCATCTTTCATCAAAGAGCAAAAAGAGGGCAAGCGGTCACCAAAATCTGAAATGAAATTGCATGAAATAAGAGAGAAGAAAGAGGAGCAGCAACAACCGGTTCATCTCTGAATATGAGCTATGTGAAAAGTTAACCCTTCTGACACACTGACGCAAGAGTCCACAGCCATGATAGCTTTCTTTGTGAGACTGTACCTCGGCTCAGCAGTGCTTTGAACTAAATGCTAATGTAGGCATTCTAACAATGCTAATGCTAATGCCGATAAGGTATAATGTTACCATGTTCATCATCTTAGTTTAGCATGTTGGCATGCTAACATTTGCTAACCAGCGCCAAACACTAAGTGCAGCTGATGCTGATGGAATGTGCAGTTTCAGACAGGTATTCCGACACCAAAGCAAACTGAAATTTAGAATGGATGGTGACGCTAAATGGAAAGTCAATGAAGTTATCATAATTTATCCTGAGGGGGACAAAAATGTGTGCACCAGATTTCATAGCAATCCATCCAACAGCTGTTGTGACATTGCACCAAAAACTGCAAATGCCAACCTCATTGTCTGGGGACAGACCCTGCCATCCAGCCATACTGCTAGCAGGAAGATAGCCACACCTTGCAAAACTTGAACTTCGAACTAATCAGTCTCAGACATCTTGCGAACGAGCTGGCAATCATGTTACATACTGTAAGCGATTCTCCAGTGATATCTGATGGTGTTAAAAAAGTAGTTACTGTAGGATGGACATAGTTGTACAGCGTGTATGAGTTTGTCAGGAAGGAACAAGGCTGGTCTCTACAGATCTCATGCAAGGGAAGACATTGGCATATTTTAGATGGTATCAGCATATTAAGCACACTGCATGGTTTTGCCTTGTATAAAGGTATGTCTTGTGCAGATACAATGCAAAATCTCTGTCTTAAGGTCATTTGCCATTTCCTCTCCTAAATCACCTTCCCAAAGGATCCTGACAGGGTCTCACATTTGTAGACACAACAGGTGAATTCCACTGTGAACAAATGAGATTAAGCCCTTTAAAGAATAGGCTGGTGTCAAAAAGTCATCAAGGGAGAAGCAGGAAACCGAAGAGACAAAAGAATGAACTTCTAAATATCTGCAAAAAAATTTGCTTTGGTAGAAAAGAGAGAGCTGTTGAAAGTGAATATCTGACTAGAGTAGAAAAGCATTATCTACAAAAGAGGAGGCGGAAAAACATGAAACTGGAGGGGCATAAAAGCAAAAATTCCAGCTTTTTTGGAGACAAAGCAAAGTCCAATTCAATACTAGCTAGGTGCACATAATAAAGTGGATATTGAGTGGATATTTTCTGGATTGAATGTTGGCTACAAGTAGCACATGCATCCACGTACGTGCATCGATATTCTTCATTCAGCATCCCACACAAAATCCTCTGATGGCTTTGTTGTCTGGCTCCTGGAGCTTTGGTGCTCGGCCACAAGTTAACATAACTCAGTGTTTCCCTTAGACAATAAAGCCCCAGACCCATTTAGGATGCGTGCTCTCAGCCTGTATCCCCAGTCTCTGCAGATCCTAATGGAGCTTAAGGCTGTGGGCACTCAAGTCCTTGAGGCAGTCCAGGCGATGTCCTAATCAGTGGTGAGACAGTCCAACATAGAGCTGGCATCGGCCTGGTGGACAGCCTGGCATTGGGCCACACCACACCATACCTTGCCAAACCGTCCCAATCCAGGGCTCATGGGAGATTGAGACAGCCTGGGGTAATGAAAGACAACAGCTCTGCCTGCCAGTGGAACCAGAGCCATGGAGAGAGGGCACAAAGGGAGAACATCAGTGCCAGCTGTGGCACTCTGACATCTCCCACTCTGCTTGCGACCTGCTGCACCAGAGCTGTGCTTCACTAGAAACGTATTTCATCCATAGAAGACTGACTGACGAGTCTATTTCTAGTACAACATTTACAGAAATATACATGCACAAATTTATGTAAACCCTTTTAGATCATCACCTACTGCAATCTTAATTCCAATCTGAACTCTGTTCTCAAATAAAATTCAAAATTAAATAGAGTTCATGACAAATCTGAAACATAAACCCGTGCCCATATACAAACAGTCATGTTATATTCAAAACAAAGGATGTATGGAGTCAAACACACATGTGTACGGCTCAGCGCAGCTTGTTAGCCTGTAGGCAGGACCAAATGGAAGCATGTGAGGTCATGGGATGAGAGAGGTTGCGGACAGTGAGTGAGGGAGAATAATTGGTATTCAGCAGTGTCAGAGGTAAGTGATACGATGCTAACCTCAATGTACCCCCTGGTCTCCTCAACACGAGAGACCCTGCTTCACCCCTTAATTAGCACATGAATATTCTAATTAGACACCAGCATGGCGGATGAGGATTAGCTAAAGTGTGAGAGAAAGAAATGGGAGAGGAGACGGAGAATATAAAGTATCTGCCTCAAAGGTGTTTATAGGGTATTCAGTGTCATACAGTGGGTATGCATATTCATGCTTTTGTGCAGCAGCATGTGTATACACTGCTGTGGTTGTATGGATCCAGTTTGACATCTTGGATCTAATTCATCATATCTGCTGCTACTCCTCAGTCTGTGTCAGCTTTACTACCTCTAAACGACAACCACAACTGCATGGGAGTGTGTATATGAACACGTGCCCATGTGTCTGAGACTGTTTGTGTGTTTGTGTTGATGACCTTGACAGCAGGTGGGTGAACTCCCAGGTGTGTCCCAGTTTTAGTGGGAGGATCAGAGGCAGGTGGGACTGAGTCTGGCTTGATGTGTCCAGATTAATGAGCTTTGCCTCACACACATCAGCTGCTACTGCTGCCGCCTGGGCCAAGCTGGAAACAGGGACACAGAGCTGGCTCGCGTTCACTAGGCTCATTTATATTGTCCCGCAAATGTATCACGCCATCATGGCGTGCCAACTCCGTGCAGAATTTGGACAAGGAACGATCACTGATGTATTGTATTCTTCTGTTATTCATACCTGATTTTGCTCTTGAGATTTCAACCGTAATTATTCTCCTATACACTCACCTTAACATTGGCAAAATCCTGTTTTAATTTCCAAAGTGTTGCCTGGCCGGGTTTAGCGCTGAGAGGGACCACTGGGACTTCTCAGAATATAAACATTATGAGACGCACTCAATGATGCTTTAATGTCGGTAGTAAAATCAGCCAACTAAGTTACGAGCATAAGATTATCCTCATAATTGTGCCATATGAATTTGAACGTTTCCCTGATTTTGCCAGTTGCATTTTTTTTTATCTTGCACCACAGAGAGAGGATGGTTTGTGTGTGTATGTGTGTGTGTGTGTGCGAGAGAGAGAGAGAGAGAGAGAGAGAGAGAGAGAGAGAGAGAGTGGATGAACAGTCCGCCATGAAAACTCCAGTGCCCACAGTCACCTGATGCAGCTTGGGATAAACAAAAGTTAACCTCCCTCATTAATAGAATAAGATGGAAGATGGAGCAGGGATTATGTGTCGTGGTGGTGGTGCTGTGTGGGTTGGAAAACAACCACAGCAATCAACAGACACACACATCAGCAGTGCATGAGACAACAGACGACAGTCAAGCGAGAGCTCCTGTGACACAGAGGTGCTCGGTTTGCCATTATATCTGCCCTGCACTATCCAGACAAACATTAGCTGTTTGCCCATCGTTTATATTTATACACAATGAGAAAACAGGCAAATGACTGAAATGAATGAGTGAATTTTGTGTCTGGTTTATTTTATTTGACATTTTCGAAAGTGCCAGTGAAAGTGATCCTGATTTTAGTTCCATCCAGGGATCAAATCGTGACCCGGGAATATACAGGTTGAGATGTTTTTTGTATTTGTTGTAACAAGATGATGGTGAATGGATGTAGAGAGATCTGACATTTATTTAAAGCGTCAGGAGGCAACAATTGAGCATACACGATGCAAAACCCTCTGCCACTCTCTCTGCTGCCCCCGATCACTCCACTAAGCCCCTCCCACCAAACCTACAATATCCAATGGCAGAAGGAGTCGGTTGCCCTGTGAAACCTCATGCTTTGTAGGGCCTGCTCTCCACAGCGTGAGCCTCACCAAGTCCGAGGTCCCTCTCGCCGTGACCTGTTTTCTCAAAGACGCCACTCGAGCGCTTTGCGCCCCAGGGTAGAGCGGCAAAGGCTTCAGAGGCAGCTGTGACGCCATCTAACAGCGGGATGAGAGGCTAGTGCACCACATACACACACTTACACACACACGCACACCACTGTCACCCCTTAAAGGTTATTCCCTACTGTTCGTCATCCTGCCTCTTTGCCACTCATGGATACAAGCGTCATGGCATCAAACATAATGAGCCCAAAGTTCGCTGTAGAGCCGGGACGTGTTCATGTTTTATACTATTCTCTGTTGTAGGCAGATGAAATATTTGAAATTTATCACAACCTTCTGCAGGATTTTTCCGCCCCTGAACCGTGCTTTCACTGTCACTTTCTGGCACAGCACGAAAACGAAGTGTGGAGATTTGCTTTCACCATCTGAAGGGACCTGCATCTGCATTTGTAGAAGAGCCAATAGGAAGACCCACTCTCTGAAATGACCTGTGATTGGTCAGTCTTATCACAGGCTAGTTTTTTGAAGCCCTGAGGACCCAAGAGGTGCAGAATCTAGTTTTCATTTAGACTGCTTAAATTACAATATGCTGAAGGCTATTATGGAATTTTTGCCTGATGATGCTAAAAATAAACTGGATATCATAGCTTTAAGGACAGCTTTTTTGTTGCAAGCAATAGGATTTTCAGTTCATTATTTAAGAAATATTTAGAGAATTTAAGGATTTATTTTGAGACTTTTAACTAACTTTACAATTAGATCTTTCTGGGTAAAATGACTGACAGGTCAAACAACATTTGGTGCAGACCTGGATAGCTTTCCATTGTATTGCGGCTAACTCGCATTTGATTGCTTCTCTGTCCATGGACACACTTGCTGCTGTGAAGCACTATACAGCTGTTTTTATGTGTGTGTGTGTGTGTGTGCATGATGTCAGGTTTTGTCCCTGCAGAAAGGCTGTGTGAAATAATGACTGACTGGATGGAATAACTGATTTGTTTTCAAGTCCCTTCCTGAGTGGGTGGGACATGGGGGAGCAAGGAACCAGAGTAATGGCTGGGTGGTTAAAGAAATAGTTTGACATTTGGTAAATACGCTTATTCGCTCTCTTGCTGAGAGTTAGATGAGAGAGTTATCCCACTCTCTGTCTGGTCTGTCTGTTTCAGTACGAAACATGAAAGTTAGCTTAGCTTAGCCAAGTTCTGCTCTGGCCTTCTTCAACCCCTGGAAGTATCAACAAAATCACCAAAGGCCAAGATAAAAATAACATGAAGTCATCCAATGGCAGAATTTTAGCTCAAGTTTCATCTTCTGGCTGGGGAGACAGAGATGAGACGCAGGATAGTCAAATGATGAGAGTAGCAGGGACACAACGCATGCAGCTGACACTGACCTCTCTGTCCAGGCCGGCTGCCACTGTAACGATGTCCCCGGTCTCGCTGTTGATGGTGAACATGTTGGGGATGGGGCTGTGGGGTGTCTGCGAGAGGATGCGGTAGCGCACCATGCCGTTGGCTGTGGTGGAGTCATCCGAGTCGGTGGCTGTCACCTGCATCACAGACGAGCCTGTGGAGAGAGAGTTTGTCAGCCAGGCGGGATACTCTGAAAAGCAGGTGACGTACATCGGCGCGCACAGCATCAGAGGAGGACAAGTTGAGAAAAAAGAAGACCCAAAAACAAGCAGGCGACATTCATTAAAATACAAAGACGTGCTTTTCAAGGTCCTTCGCACACATACATTTTGAAAATACATAATGAAGGTTTCTTGCAAGCCCATTACTGTTAATGAATTTGTAGAAAATATCAAAGAGAAGGAAGAGGGCTCAGAAGACAACAAACCCATTTATAACCACGAAATAAGTCAATCAGACTTTGCAAATTGCTGTGACATTCTCTCTTCTTTGACAAGCAACTTTTAGAGCGAGGGCTATTACAAAGCACAGTACAAAAACACAAACAAAGCTGTTAAATAAGCCTATTTTTTAAGCTGTGCTGTTTTTGTCCTTTGTATATTGCAAGGTAGTGGGACAAAGTTTCCATCTCTGCAGAGTCCATTTAGTAATGAGCAGCCCTGGGTCTTCTGCCATTTCCACCATCCATTATTTCAGCCTTCAGCGGCAGCGTGGCTGCCCTTAATGCTCCAATGCTCTCTCCCTATTTGTCTTAGAATCACGGATAAACACTGCCATTTAAGGCAGACAGCAAAGAGGTGGTGAGGTGGAGGGAGTGTGTGTATGTGAGTGAGTGTGTGGGTAAAGAGTGTATGCATGTCTGCATTTACTTACAGGTACATGTGTGCATCTGTATGCGTATGCATGTGTGTCCTCACAGCACGTATCAGGGTGAGAGGCCCTGTGTTCCTGCATCTTCCCCGAGCAGAATTATTGATTTGCGCGAGTTTGTCAGCTGATGCTCACAAATGCGACCAGGCAATTAGGAGCACTTTGTGCTGGAAAGAGGAGAGATCACCTTGCCTCTCTCACAGGGTTCTGTGAAAATGTCACTTTCGATCAGGCGGCCATTTACAGGCTGTTGCTGCAGCTGAGAGAAAAAGACCGTCAGCACGCAGGAGGGGGAAGGGTTGGCTTAAGTATTAACGTGTTTGGATGAGAAGACAGTGTAAAAAATTTAGGAGGAAGGAGACAAGGACAGAGGAGCTCAAGTAAAAAAAGGAGACAGCGAAGAGGAGAAAGTTGTAATACTTCTTGTCAAAATTAAGTGGCACCTTACAATTTGAATAACATTTCTGATGGCTTTAAAAATATACCACTATTTTCATGTTAGTGGGCACAAAAAGTGATTCAACAACTAACGCGTTAGCCCTCTGGTTACCTCAGTGGGTGTGATGGTGGGTGGTGTGTGCCATGCTGGACAGGCACCAAAGCACCAATGTTCAATTATCACATCAAAAGCAATCAAAATTAGTGCTGCACACATAAGAAAGTCCAGTTTTGCTTCGCAAGCTTCAAAATCATCAATGTAAATGCCTCAGCCGAAGCAGGAGAGCTGCTGGACTCGCCGGTCTCTTGCGGGTCTGAGCAGTTACAGGTGTCTCCACTCCCGTGATTGGGCCTAGATGGCATCATCACTCCTGTGACAGCCCGTATGGACAGGATAATTGTAGCCTCAAATTCCATTTCAAACGACATTAAGTTCCAAAGTAGGATTTGTCACTTTGTCCAGTGAGGAAAAGAAAATAGTCCAAAGAAAGACAGGAAGAAGAGAAACAATTACCGCCGTTTCACCGAGGACAGCATCAATATATAATCAACCACTCCAGTCCCGCAGGGAGGGAGAGGCCGGGATATTGGATCGCATGTCAGCACTGCTGTGTTTCATTTCAATGAGGAGAATTCAGTGATATGATGATGGTGCGCTTTTGGATCCAAGGAGGGGTGGCCATGCCTGAAAGGGTTAATCTCTGAGCCTGTTTAATTCCTCTTTAATTTGAACACTAATTCCAAATCCTAATTGCTTTTCCGCCAAAATCGCTGGAGCTGAAAATTTAACTGGTGGCAGGCGCGCATATTGTTGGCTACTTTGCCCACGTGATTCGAGATCACCGGCGAGGCCTATCTGCTGCCTAAACATTAGTAAGCCAGAGTCAACATCTGCCTCCCAATTAGAGGGTAGATGGAGAAAATAAGGGGAAGATGGATGGAGATAGACAGATATAGCAGCAACAGGGAAATAGGCACACACAGATGCAAAGATAGGAAGCAGAGGAGGAAATTGACAAGCTAAAAAAAAAAGTGATGAGGAGAGCAAAGGAGCGAGGGTTTACAAAGACCACTAAAGGGAAAAGTACAAGGGGAAGTCAGGAAGCGAGAGGGGATGGACAGTGTAAGAGGATAATAACGCTCATCAGTGGAGGGAAGATAGAGGTTGAAAGAGTGGCCGTATTACAGTAGAGAGCAAGAAGAAGTACACATTGAGAGTTAAGGGAGGTAAGAGGAAAGGTTGGGGGAAGTGGAGGGGACACATGGTGATCATAATAGAGCCTCTAATGGAGCCAACTGCTCTCTGAGGACACAAGGACACAATCAAACCATTGAAAAACAGCTCTGAGTTCAGAAACAGGCAGCATTCATAACGGAATGCAAAGGCTGGGTCAAGCTCGCCTTTTAGCTTGATCACTGTTCGTGCATAATAGCCGTGCCTGTGGATCTCTACCAGCTTACAGGGACCACTGTGGAGGACAAATAGCTGGACCTGTTCGTTTTCTGCATAGATTATGGTCTAGTTCATTTTCTGCATAGACTATGTTAGCTGATTACCCGTTGGCAGCATCCGCAGGCTTGGATGGGCCTAAAATGGCCCTGCTTGAATCATCAAATCATCTGTCCATTTTGAGATGAGATGAGCAGCAGTGTTAGCATTTGTCTGCTGCTCCACTAGATTTGACACATGAAGATCAGTTTATTTGTCATGTACTTCACCTAAAAGATGTTTGTATAAAGGCTTCTGTAGCTCTGGCAGAGCTTTGTCCTCAGGGTTTTCATGGCTTGGAGTGTTTGATATATGGGAATTGTTGGATCCAGGGTTTCTGGGACTTGATCCATTCTAGGTTTTAAAGGTCAGGGTATCTCCGCCTCTGCAGAACCGAATATGACGGTTCTTTATTGAGTCTCCTGCAAGTCTCCAAACTTAATAGAAGTACAATAAGAATTCATTGGATTACCTTTCATGAAAACTCCCTCAAAAAACAAAAAACATTCTGAAACCGAAAATGAGAGAAGTATTTTTCTTGTGTCCGGGTAAAACTGGAATAATGACACTTGGAGATACACAAACATTCAAGTGACTCTATGCAGAGAAGGGTGACTGTCGGACCTGAGCATAAAGCAAGCTGATTAGTCGATCCAACTCCTGTTGGGAGGCGGATGTAAACATTATACTTTGTTTCAGTATAATTGAAGCAGCCATACTAACATCTCCAAACAAAGTCCATACACGTTTGCCTACATTTAATCTGACGGGCATCATCTCCCACCTGAGAGGAAGAACATGACTGAAGACTGATGGTCATAACCCTACACCCACAATAGTGTGAAATTATCGAGGAGAATAAATGTTCCTATCTTTCACTGAGAATATTGTCAGAAGATAACTTTCATGAGAGCATTTATGAAGATTAAACTTACGTCTGGAAAAAGCAGCTCATCCAACTGTGTGTTTTTTCATAGAGGCTTTTCTGATCTTATCCAGAGCTAAATGAGTACCTACTGCTGTTCTGGATGGGAAAATTAAGCACCTTATCATTTCAATTGAGATAAAATTGTTTTATTGCACTTAACAAAGGTCGGGTGAGGTATGAGAGCATACCGATGATGAAATGCACTGTATGAGAAAAACTCATGGAACTAACAAGTAAAGGTGGCATGACTTCATACCCACAGGTCCAACGGATTCTCTGCTCCACATCTCTTGTCTGTGGGAACAAACCGGTAAAAAAGCTGCCAACGGACAGAGAAACAGTCCTTTATACTGAGATGGCAGTGCTGACCCTCTGTGTCGATAAAACTGTTCATGTAGCCCTGATGTGTTTGACTAACAGCACGGAGCACAGCGAGAAACACACGCTCACCAAGTCTGCCTCCAATACTGATTGAAACATCGCTGTGCTCGTCCACCTCTTCTTGCCTCCATCACTGCATCTCTCCCTTCCTGCACCGATGCCTAATTACCCCCCCAGGGCAAGAGAGAAAGTCCCTCAAATTTCTCTTCAACTGCTAGGAAACTTGTCAGGAGAGAGAGAGGGAGACAGAGAGAGAGGGAGAGACCCCTGTCCCCCCCCCTTGGGAGGGCAAATTGACTGTGAGAGAAGGCACTCAGCCGCTGGTTTTGATCTTGCTCTCTCATTTCCGACGGCCTTTTTGAGGAAGACGGTCCATAAAAGGGAACAACTTGCTGTCAGAGTCAGGAGAGAAGGGGGAGTGGAGGAGGACGACAGAACATCACAGGGCAGATGATCTGAGTACACTGCTGCCTCAGAACACTGGAGCTTTCTGAGGGAGTCACGCCATGTTGATTTTATCTGAGGCCACTTAATACAGAGCATGTACTGCCTCATGTCACAGTCTTGAAGATTTCATAGAAATTTGGATCATTTTTGGTGATCTTGAAAAGGCAGAGGTTTTTTTTAATGCGTGTACTCTATATTAGCCTGAGCTCATAGCTCCAGAGCCAAAAGCCACAAGCCATTTTTTTCTGATAGTATACGAGGAGAGCAACCAAAAGAACCTATTTGCACACAGGTTTAGCTGGTTTCCCAGGATAATCCTCCACAGTTTCAGATTGAATTCCATTTATTCCTCATTAACAAGAGCTGACTGTGATCAGATAGCTCATTTCGTCATGTACTGTTACATTTGATTACCTACACAAATTAAATTCTATTAGTCAAAGGTTCAGTGGGTGCAGAGTGGGGGACCCATTGGCAGAGGGTGACAAATGAAGGCATTTCAAACTGATCCTGGCTGACGGTTTGATCGGATCTCTCCCTACATAACATCTGGTGGCCACGATAAGGGTGGTTCCCTGTAGGTCTCCCTCTTTGATGGCTTTCATGCAGCGCAAGATGTAAAGATGTGTTGTAATGCCTCAGAGAACCTCTGATATCTGGTGATATCTGGGGCTGTGGATACAGAATGTGATACTACTGCAGCTTTGCACATACAACCCCACCCTGGGGTTGTATATATCAAAGAATATTAATTGAAATGTTTCTATATACTTGGATTTATTCATTGTGCACACTTTAGATGAAGAGCACACATTCTTTCAAGCAGAGGTTTATTCGATTCATTGGTGTGGTGGAGAACTATGCAATGAACTTTTCTACTTGTCATGCATCGCTGCTCATCTTTCTGCTGAGACAGTGCCGATAAATATTCTAAATATTCCCTCAATTAAGTTTCTATTGGGATGACGGAGCATGAGCACTGAATTGGTTGCAAAGCCATCAGCACATGAATATATTAGAAATATTTTACACATGCTGGATTAATTTCGACAGTTTCACACTGACATAATGGTGAAATTTAATCGTTTAACCTTTTTTTGTGCTTAAAGAAATTCCATTTAACACTAGCAGTATCTAACACTCTCCATAAAGATAGTTTCCTTTTCTCGCCAAGGTTTTTGAGATCTCCGCTGCTGAGACTTCTCTCAACACGCCCATACAAGTGAAGAGAATGTTAGCATCAAGAGGTCGGTGAAAGAATATCTTTATAATTGCTTGTTGGTTTTTGATTTTATAGCAGAAGTTTCATGATATCCACAGATACTGTATTGCTTATTACCCTGAAATTTTGTACAAAATGTGATAGAACTGAAAGCTTGTGAAAAATTGATTTTGATGTTTTGTTTAGTTTTCTTTTCTTTTTTACAATTGAGCTCTCTGGGTCCCGATGGGCTCATGCAGTGAATGGAAATAATAAGTGGAAAAGCCCACCACAGTGTGAGTGTAACTATTTTGTGTCCTGGATCATTATGTGATAATAGATCTGAATATTCTTTGATGTTTCACCACTCTTTAAACCTGCTGTGGGCAGCGGGAGAGAACGGAGATATTCCAGCAGCATCGCAGGACACCTTGCCCTGAGCAGCGCCTGTCAGCACCAGTGATAGGTTTCAGCACACCACCTGCTGCCAGGACGGCAAAAGAGTGTGTCACCTGCAGTAACCCCTGAGGGATTTCCATGGTCATCTTTCAATTCCACAGAATAATCAGAGCCACATGCAAATTCTGTGATCTGTGAGGCTCAGTGCAAGAGTGAGCTTTCTGCACCTTATTGATCTGTTGGCTCTTTTGGTAACCACTTAAAATTTCAGAATTACATGTGATATGAAAGTTCAGTTGAAAGAATTTAGGGGAAGAAATTTCTGTCATAAGAAGAAGCCAGGTGAAGGGCTAATAAGCTGAGGTGCTCTTAAGGATAGGCAAAGGTGAAAGGGAGAAGAAACTCCAGACAATCTGAGGAGCTCCCAAGCCGAGAATAAGTATCACTTCTGCCTCAGATTCCTCTTTATTTTACCTCAGATAGCTCTTTCATTGGATCTTAACATTTTACTTGTTACTTTAGGTTTTGTGATTCAGTAAAGCAGAGTTCCTGGTGTGTCAAGAAAGGTGCACTCAAAAGAGGTTTGACAAAGTTGATATTAATAAATGACCTCAGATGCATATCTTGCACCCGGTTGTGTATCCTGTTCTCTATCTGCTGGGTATAAAAAAAGACTTCAGCCAAGGCGTGTGTGGCACTTAATTGAGGTCTACACTGGGTCCATTATTAGTGAGTGAAAGATTTAACCGGTGGAGGATATATTAAAGGCTTAAATGGGGCAGAAAAGTATAAAATGTCTCCTTAAACCTACGCTGAAGATGAATCGCACTCATTCTTGTTTTCTTTGACTAAACAGGCAATTAGGCCAGCAAGGCTTTGCAGCCTATTTTCTTAATTAAAATTAATCAATTCAGAGACCAATGACTTAGCAAAGGAAGACAAAAAGCATTGCGCTCCAGAAAAAATATGCTTTTTTGACACTAAAGTCTCAGCACCTGACACTTTGTGCTCCACAAACAACTGTTTCTTGTGATTGCTTAATGAAGAGCAGAGCAATTATACAGCACAGGGTAATATATTTCTGTTAATTGGTATCACAGATTTCATTCTGTTCAAAACCAAATTTAATTCAAAGACTTTTGTCATTGCATGCTCTCATTTTAAACTAAGCCGAGAGTATCAGCGTGAAAAAATGAAGAAAGTAGCTTTTGGAATGTCTGGCTGCCCTCGCTAATTAGGAGCTCTGTATATAGACCCATGCTCCACTGAGGAGTAACCAGTACTCTCTCCCACACACACACACACACACACACACACACACACACACACACACACACACACACACACACACACACACACAC
Source organism: Chaetodon trifascialis (assembly GCF_039877785.1). Classification (NCBI taxonomy): domain Eukaryota; kingdom Metazoa; phylum Chordata; class Actinopteri; order Chaetodontiformes; family Chaetodontidae; genus Chaetodon; species Chaetodon trifascialis. The sequence goes on along the minus strand of NC_092058.1, from coordinate 24,807,463 downwards.
ACACACACACACACACACACACACAGTCAATCCCATACTTGCTCATCCATACACACACATACAGACACACAACATGCTTTTCTATATTGTTTACAAATCCCCCTGAGATTAAACTTTGCAGCAGAACAATATCTGAATGCTGTGAAGACAAACATGGGTCCTCAGGGTCTGATTGTTAGAACAAGAGTTCTTCCAGTCGAGACATGAAAGCTACTTGCACATTCTGCTCTCGTCTCTGGCTTCGCATTGACCATAACTCTGTTCCCTGATTCTGAAGGAAGGTCTACATCTCTCCATGCTCTGCAGAATCTGATAATGATGCATCCAGTCAAGATACTGTAACACAAATATCTCATGAACTTGCCCTCCGCTGAACCAACCGAAAAGTGCAAGAGTCCCGGCAAATTCACACCTCAAATTGTTGGTTGGCCATACAAGTTTATTCAAGGACACCTCGAGTAAGACTGAAACATTTCTGAAGGGCCTTCTGAAGATGGAAAAGAATAGACTCAAATGGTTAAAAAAGTTAAGGTTAAGTTAAAGAAATAAAAAGCTGCGCATTACAGTAATTGTAAATTAAACATTCATTAATGCATCTGTTAATATTTTAAACTAATCCAATAAATCAGCCGAAAGCACAGCTTCAAATGTATTATTGTATTAATCACCTTCTGCAGAGGACAGCAAAGATGCTGTGAAAGTGCAAGAATAAGTGATGGTTTTCCTTGCATCGATTTAAATTGTTACATTACATAATTTTACTTTCACAATTAACTGATTATAAACTTTTCCTGACTTTCATAAAGACCAATCAGAACTGAACAAAAAGTGCAGTTTAGCTCAAATCGTCCTTCCTGTTCACGTCCTCTGCAGTTGCAATGCCAGCTCTGTTAATATAAGAGGTTGATCAGCAAGAGAGGAAAGAAGAAAAAAATGCATATTTCTGCAACATGTTTAAAAAGTTTTTTTTTTTCTGCAAATGTTCTTGAAGTAAAACTTTGTGGAAAAAGTTTGACCTCTTCTAGTCAAAAAAGTTTGGGAACCACTGCACTAAGGCACAGTGGCTATTTATTTGATAGTTTCAGACTCAGACTCACAGTGTCAAATGGTGGGGAATTACTTCAGTTCTCACTTTCACCTTCGTAAAAATGAAAATGGCAGGAACACCACCCAAGCGCTGTGCGTATAGTGTGCTGTATGTTTTTGGCTGAGATAAATTGGCCTGATGAATTAGCTGTCAGCAAAAATAAGTCTAAGGAAACAATCTGATCAGGATTTGAAATGATTCAGCAATACTACCAGTCATGTAGAAAGCTGCCATGGCTACACCGTGGCTTTCTCTTGTTTAGATCAATACAGTCAACACAAATGATTTGTTCAGTATACATAATAGGTACTTGACAATCAGTATAATGTTAACTTTACAACTAAGTTGCTAACCAATTAACTAGACTGCTTGAACAGAAAATGAATGATCTAGTCTTGTACTTGAAAGGGGTTTCCTGTTTAGGTGTAATTTATTGCAATGTCAATCATGAATGTAATAGAAACTAAGCCTGAGTTTTCTGTGACTGTGTGTGATAATTATGTGCATGAAAAGGAGCGGACGCTTTCAGCATTAAAGGACCAGACATACGAATCACAACCCATTCACTTTGTGCCAAACATCCGGTTTTTCCAGGGAGCTCCTTGTTGCCATGCGATCCTCGAAAAATTAGCTTTAACTTTCTTCAAAGAGCAAAGCTTTGATGTGGTGCAGACTTTTCAAATGAACCTGCACTCACACCTGTGTTACCATGCAGCTGCATCTACGATGAGCAGAAGTCACCCTTACCTGGTTTGGACCCTTCGGCCACAGAGCCGTTGTACACCTGGTTCTGAAACTCAGGTCTGTTGTCGTTCATGTCGATCACATAGATGTACAGATCGATTGGATTCTCCACCTGGTTGCCATTCATGTCTACCGCGTGGGCTCGCAGCTGTGAACACACATAAACACACACAAAGAAAGACGGGATCATTAGCAGTCAACACCGAATGTGAGCTTCAATGAATATTCCAAATGTTGCTCAGCTGACAGGCTGCTGGCTTGATTGATCTGAAACTCTGCAGGATGTGTGGACTGGAACAAACTCAGCACACAGCACAACTTTGACTTTGTTAATTGGCAACTTCATTGAACTGGCAAATGCTCTGTTTCTGCCTGCCAACGGGGCATGAGTATCCTGTTGGTATCCTGGCATGGACCACAACAACACAGAAAGGGGCAAAGCAGTGAAATGTTCCAGACACACAAACAACACCTATTTTGTTGTTAGCACAGCCAGAGGCCAAAAGAATATCAGAGAGGTGTTGCTGTTCAAGCTGTGGCTTCTCTTTGTTTGTGAGAGAATGTTTGTCTTGGTTTGGTTTGACAGAGTCAGCCATTTGGACGGATGTCTGTGACTGATGAGCTGTTCCTTGACAATTCACAGCGTGAGAAAAGACAGAGCAAAGAGGGAGAGAATGCACAAAAATGTGACGCAGGGAAAAGAAGAATGTGACGGGAAGGAGAAGAGGAGAGTGACTGAGCCTTGTGCAAGTAAACGAGAGATGAAAACACAAAGAGGCAGTGTGGGGGTGTGGGGGCTTGAACAGGGAGGACTGACAAAAGCAATCATCATCTACAGTGGGATGTCTTAATCTCTACTGCTGCTGTTACTCCCCACCAATCCCCTCTAATGATATCTAACATAAAGCAAAGCTTTGTAATAGCCCTGGAACCAAACCGGCACTGTTCCCTGTGACTTACATTACTCTCATTCAATTGCCTAGAAACTCATATCCTCTGCAGAAATGTTATTCAATCAAAACTTGGCTTGGAAAGAGGAGAGGGGCTCTCATCCTGGCTAAAACTGACATGCTGGCAGCAAAATATTTTGTCTGCCACAACACAGTTGAGGAGGATCTGCCTGCCAGCCTATTTACAGGAAGTCATGATGTATTGTGGGGGTGACATGAAAGATTGAATGGCGGCACCTGCCTTCACCGAAACACAACTAATCATGTCAGCTTTTGTGCCCGCCTGTCAAGGATGTATCAAAACACATCAAAACACGCGCTCGCTTGAGCATTCACGCGAGCATCCGAACAGCAGTTCAGAGACGTTTATGCACATTAACATGGACACTGACACAAGAGCATGGATACACACCGGGGAGATGCACACAGCCAATCAAAGGAGCCCTCTTTAGCCACTTAATGATCCTGAAGATGGTAGTTTTCCATTGGCTGAAGCACAGCAAACAAACATGGAGAGGAGACCCAAACAAACAAACCCAATCTGTTTTCTCAGCTGTGAACACTGTGCGCTGAGGGATGTGTGAGTGTGGCATGTGTGACTGCTTCAGTGCATGGCTGTGCATGTGTGTGTGTGTGTGTGTGTGTGCATGTGTGAATGACTGATAATGATTGTGTTTTTCTGTCTTTGTGGTGCACTGTATTTGTGTGTGTGTGTGTGTGTGTGTTTTGTCCTTCCTGCCTGTTTTTGTGCATACGTTTCTGCACACGTCCTTATATTTCCATATGTGTATCATTATATTCACTTGTGTGTGTGTTTGTGTGCTCGATGGAGGAATTGGAAATGTGATCTGAGGGCCTGGAGGAGTATGTGTGCTGCACAGACGGCAAACGTATGTGTGTGAACACATCGGTACTCTGCAGGGTGAGCTTTAGCAGGCTGGACCAGCCACAGAGGAGAAATCCCGTGAGCATGTGGCCTATTGGTCTCCTTACTCAATATATAGCCATACTTGCACGGTACTTCCAGAGGTACTTCACAATCTTGTACTTTATGTGGTACTTTTTTCTTCCTCTCCTAAAATACTGCTGCTTATCCAAACTACCTATCTTTGTATAACTATCGACACTTTTTAAACAAGTTGGGGTGGGGGTTAAATGTGCAAATCGATCAGACATGCTACAATAAATATCATATTTTTTAGTTATGCTAGTAGCGTTGGCTCACGCTGACATATTATAGATTTCCATGAAATTTGTTAAAAATATTCAAGGTTACTAGATGTCACGGCGACATGATGCCCCAGTATTTTCCCTTGTGCTTCTGTGTTTTCCTTTTTCCCTTATCTGGTGTGGCCCTCTGTCTCACTCTCCTGGCTCCTGGGTTGTGGTCAACTATGTCTTTTGTACTTCGGAAGGTTCCTAACTGAGTGAAATGACCTGGAAGTATCTAAGTAGCAGCAATCAAAAGAGCTCAGATTCTCTAAATGCTAAGGAAAGGGGCTTCAGTGCTTCCTTTTCTATCTCCTAATCTTATCTTATCTATTTTATCTCACAATTCCTTGCGGAAACAACATTTGGGGTGACCACGGTGAACCCACAGCAATGACGTCCACCCCAATTCCAAAAAGTTGGGACGCTATGAAGATTTTTGTAATCTGTAATCTGCTTATTCTGAATTTGATGCAGCAACATGTTTCACACAAGTTGGGACAGGAGCAACTAAAGACCGTGAAAGTTGTGGAAGGCTCCAAAAACACCTGTTTGGAACATTTTAGCAACATTTTAGTAACAAATTTAGCAAGTAATCCATTTAATGCTGTTCATTAAGTCTAGTCAATTTTATCTACGTAGCCCAATATGACAAATGTGCCTCAAAGGGCTTTATACCCTTTACAATATACATTAGAACACTATCTCTTCTTAGACCCTCCACCCCGATAAGGAAAAGCTCCCCCAAAAACTCTTACATGCAAAAAATGGAAGAAACATCAGGAGGAGCCACAGAGGAGGGATCTCTCTCCCGGGATGGAGTGTACAGCGGAGACAGCTACAGTACCAGAAATACTATATGGAAAATCAGAATGACAAAATTCTAAATTCATTGGAAACATATATGAAGTATATAGATCTGGGACGATGCAGAGCAACTTCCAGGCACACCTGATCCACATGGCTTCCTCTGCAAATGAATACATGTCCCAACAGCATCAGCGCATCAGTATAATACACACATACAAACATTCCCACACAAGTAGATGCATTCACACAAACAAATATGAAAACAAACCAAAAAAAAATCACAGATGTTCATACATTCGCTCATTTCCTCCTTGTGCCCTGCTGACTCACTGCAGATCTGTCTGACAAAACCAAAGCTCGAGCTAACACCCACTCTCCTTACCTCACAGATCACTTCCCCCTGGTGCTAGTCTGTCAAAAACAGCCGCCTCGTCTCTCTTTTCACTTGAACCCAAAACTAACAAGCAAAGTTTGGCCTGCAAGAGCACAGCAGTGCTGGGAACTTCATGTCAAGTTGAAAGAAAGTAAGCAATGGACTAAATTTCCCCTGGGTCAAACACTGGCTACATTCTCCTACAATAAATCATACATCACATCACAAGCAGCATGGGTCCTCGGGAGTCAAAATAGGAACCACAGTCAACTTGAAGTGCCCTCAACCTAACATGCTGTTTTCACTATAGGCATTGTCAAATAAGAACTGTTTACTGAGTGGCTGTCCTTTCCCAGGGACCAATAACCTGGTTGCTTTATTGATCCCAATTTGCTGGTTGAGTGTAAGAGTAGGCATGGAGGGGCACGAAACACATGAGCAGCAGTGTCCAGAGCCTGAATATAGCGAGTAAAGTAGCAAGAGGCTCATCTAAAACTAAATGGAACAAACACGCACACACACACACACACACACACACACAAAAGTACAATATAAAACAATCAAGAAGACAAGCATCTAGAGCTTTGTCTTTGTTTATAGTCACTGCACGTACTGTGTGTGTGTGTGTGTGTGTGTGTGTGTGCGCGCGCATTGGTGTTTAGAATGTGTGCATGCTGCTGAGAGTGCGCTGATAGAGACGCTGAAGGGATCCGCTCTCCTTTATTCTTCCTCGAGACAGCAGCATGCTTTTGAATTAGCTCTATCGGCAGTGTAGCCATCTATCATGCTGACAGGCACGTGGGCGTTGTGAGTCTGACACCAGCGCTCACCTCAAGAGGAGGTGTTAGTCCTTGCTGATTTAAATTGAAACCTGTAATGTGCGTATATGAACCAATGGCCTAGCGTTAACACAAGTCCCTTGTGGTCTGCATATTTAATTCACGCGTTCCCGAAGCTGTTTAACCCTAGGCTCCAGAGGGGCCAATCATGAAGTCAAACCTCCTGTGTGTGTGTGCGTGTGGGATCCTGTGGGCCATATTCAGGCTAGCAGTACAGCTGTCAGCTTGCATCTCTGAACAACACAGCTGGAGAGCGCACGAGCTGAGTGTGTAACAATGACTGAGGGTGGTGAAGTAAAACGGGGCAGCAGGAAACGGAGGAAAAGAAAGTAGAGGAAGTGAGAAGAGATGAGAAAAAGGAAGACCTGACTGCTTATGGTATGAACACACATCATATATCAATCAGCTATCAATACACACACACATACACACACTGTTGCAGGCACACAGACACGTACACACACTTGAAATTGCACCTGCTCATTAGCTCTGATGGAAAGAACAAAGACAACAGTTTTCCTGCACTCCACCTCGCTTCTGTCTCCTTCCCTCCGTTCTATCCAACCAGCGCTGCTCTGTGCAGCTAAACCTCAATCTAAATGACAGCTGAAGTGGCTGCGTGTTTTGCAGAGGCATTCATCATTTTTTGCTGGCTTTGGCATCAATGGAGTGACTGGTGTGAAAGCTCTATGCAGCAGCTAACAGTGCAGGGGCTTCTCTGAATGCACTCCAGCTTGTGACAACATTGGTGTTAGAATTAAAGGTAGATGGGGAAGAGAAAAGGTGAGGTACATGTCCACAGGGATAATTGGGAGATAATGAGACAGATGTAAATAGAGGTAGAGGGGAAACAGAAACAGACAAGACAGACTCATTTCTTCCTTACATGGAAGGAGGCTCGCTCCTCTCTGTCCAGGGGTTGGGTGACAAACATGTTGCCGCTAATGGGGTCTATGTTGTAGATCCCACTCGGGGGCTGATCAGCGCCTGCTCCTGTGATGCTGTAGCGGATGCCAACGTCCTTGTCCTGATCTGAGCGGATCTGTGGACAGAATCAGAGAAACAAGTTCAATGGAGAGGAAAATCTGGATTTTAGTCCTGGCTTTTCAGGCTTGCCCTGCACTTGCAGCAGACAGCACAAAATGTTCCGAGCACAGTGACATAAATTGTCATTTTGTCATAAAACCAAAAGTTTGTGAGAAGACGGAGTATGTGGTATGCCTGACAGATAGATAACATTTCCACTGAGAGCTTGCTTTTGCGCGAACACTTTGAACCTACAGCCTGAGTGGGAAATAGATCCACTGTCAGAATATTTTGTCTGACCTGTTGAGTTCTTGGTTTTCTTTACCTTCATGGCAGCTTCTTAGCAGACCTTGAACAAGTCTCAAAAGACTTTCTTTATTTTTTTATTTAGGCTTAATGCCTGAATGAGGCAAAACTGATTCATGCCATTATTCTCAGCTACCTGGCTTAATATCTCCATGTGCCAGTTCCACCTTTAACACGTTGGCTGTTATTTCACACACAATTCAAAATGTGACATTTAAGGGGTGATATATTTTACTTTGAACAATTTTCAATAAGAGTGCTTCTGCAGCCAAAGCAATAAAAACATCAATACTTTTTCTCAGCACCTTGCTGACTTCAAAGATGAAAGAAGATGTAGCATTTCTTCCTGTGGCATTGATTTTCAATGGACTTCAAGGATTCTGCTGTCTAACCACAGAATGCAGCAGTGTTAATGTGACATTACTTCAATTGGTGCGTCTGAAAGTGTTACCATTACTAAGTTGGCATACAAAGGTGGTCACCTCTGAACCTTCAGAACAGTTATTATTCTGTCATTTATTTAACCCCCGTAGCATTTTGTATTTGCAGTATTTAAAGGAATTGTTTGACATGATTGAAAATGCTTTTTTTAATCTCAAAATGTAATCAGATTTCAGATTTGCTTTGTAGCAAATGAGACGCTTGATACCACTCTCATGTCTGTAAACAAATGAGATATAACATGTTGCTTTGTGAGTTTTCCAGTCTTTGTGCTATGCTAACCTGCTGCTGCTGGTAGCTTCATATTTACTGATGGTCTCTTCCAACTCTGAGCAAGTAAAGCAAATAAGCTTATTTCCCAAGAAACCATTCCTCTGACTTCTAAATAATTTAGCACAGTATTGTGTTATTGTGTGTTTATTGGCAGTTTAGACCAAATCAGCACAGACAGGATCAGTCACCTGAGGACAAACAGTGCTTACAGACATGTTGTTCATGCAAATGTGACCATAAAGTTAAGTGATCACTTGATTCTAGTGCAACTCATTTGAATGCTGTTACAGTATTTTCATCATGTACAGAAATTCAGGAGACTCACACTCCCATAACACACACATCAAGACAAATTAATAGTGTATTACAATTTCTGTGATGTAATTACTGCACACCAGCACTAATGCATTCAGTCAGCAACAACAAAGAACCCTGCTTACCATATATTTGGAATACATCACATAAAAACTTGAGGACATAATTCAGACAGGGTCAATTTCAGGTCAATGTCTTTCTTAAATCTGAACCTTTTTTTTAGGGGTCTAAGGGCGTAAAATTACTGATCGACGCCCTAGTTGGGAACCACTGTCTTAAACAGACTACAGTACGAGCCAGCATACATACTACACCCGAAATGTGATCACTGTGCTTTTGTTCAGGAATTACACACAGGAATCATTTAATCTGATTACAGTGGTCGATGACTCCTTACACCCAGTTCTATGGATTGATTTTAAGGAATCATGCCTCCTGGACCAGTTTGACGCATCTTTAAATGTCAAATATCTTCATACCATTTTTTTCTCTGACCTCACCCTCCGGCTCTGAACACTGCGTTGACTCATTTTTATTGGAACCGAACCATCACTATGGTTACAAGTCAGAGGGAATAATCAGAGTCAAATGGAGAAAAAAGAAGGCTTGGCCCTTTTTTTCTCTCTATCTTCCTCTTCCCCTCCTATGCAATTTTCCTGGTCTGCGGGGTTGCACATCATGCATGAAAATGAAATTACTTCATCCGTTCAGTGGTGACGGCAGCGTCTGCATAAAACATCTCTCTGTTTGAACATGATACCCTCTCTCTTAATTTCCAACGTGGTCCTCCCACACCCACGGTGTAGCACTCCGCTGCAAGCTTTTACAGACACAATTTTCATTTCCTGAGCTCACTTCACACAAGATCCATACGTAGACCCTGCAGGTTCAGTGTGATGTACAGTATTGTACAACCCCTGTCAATCAGTGCACACAGGCTGTTCTCCTTATACATGTAATCACTGTGGCGTGACAATGATACTGTAAAACAGATTACATTAATCATTCATGACGCCCACCATCTGCCAATCAAAGCAGGATGAAATCATGGCATAAATAATAACATAATTTGATCATTCACCCTCATCATCAGTGTCATCTGTTTGGATAACAGATAGATAATGTGGAGCAGAACAGACAGATTATGCATTTCAGTAACGAGAACGTGCCTGAGAAATCCTCTGTCTTATCTATGAAGGAGACAAACATGTTGAGGCCTCACTGTTCAAAACAACAAGAAATAAACTGAGGCGCACCACAGAGAGTCCCATCTGCTCGAGTTGCAGGAGCATGCAAGAAAAAAAAAAAAGAAGAAGAAGCTTGTAGCCATGTATGTGTGTGTAGTGGAGTGTTTGACAGGTAAGAGATTCTCTGTGTGCACACCAAAGCGTGGATCAAGAGGACCAGCTCAGTTCAATAATTCACAGGGCCGTCGTGTGGGAAACGCACATATGAAATTTTCACCTGCCACGGGTCTGTGCTTCTTTATCCAGACGTGTGCATGGTTGCGGTTGTCTGAGTGTGTGCGTCTCTCTTCACTGGAACTTCAAAGCAGACCGTGTGTAGTTGGCACATTTGTGTAATAGCCCCAAGAGGAGACAAAGGAGCTCTTCCACGTCACATGGCCTCTGTTTCCACGCCTGCTTAAAATTCCACATTAAGGCCACCTGAGACCAGATGTCACATTTGCCGGTGTCTCTTAATGAAGAGTCTTTATATCAATAAATTGAATAAATGAAGAAGCATGGCTTCTCTGAGTCCTGGGAATCCCATGAGTGACAACTGCTCAATTGAGCCATTTGAATGGAATGCTAATGATGAAAGCTGGGATTTCTATCCTCCTCTCCCTCTCTGTCTCTCTCTGTATCTATCGCTATCTTTCATTGTCTCTCTTACTTCAGTACCTCCTGGTAGATAGAATGGCTACTAATCATACTAGAAATAGCAGAGGGAGGCAGATGCGAGGGACTTAACTGGCTGTCTGTCTCTGTCAGATCAGACCAGACATCAGATAACTGACCTATTTGTAGCTCTTTGAGAGTGATTTCCTTGATTAGTGACAACTGCTGGGATCCTGTGGGACAAGCTATCAGCGTGAGAAGAAAGATGGAGAGGGGTGGAGGCAGAAAGACACGGGGAGCGAAAGCAGCGGGGAGCTGGGGAAAATTAGATGAAGAATTAGTGTTCTGTTAAACTCCTCGGGGTGGCGCAAGGCACACAAACAGATACAGAAAAAAGAAAGGAACGGAAAGCAGTACTTTTCCATTTACTGAGCATAGCGGCTGGCTGTCTAATTAGCGCACTATGAAGCTTCAGTCTGTCCAAATCTCCTTGATCCAACTCTGTATGATCACCCTATCTGCATAAATAGTTTGATGCCTACATAAACAGCCACTAAATTGGTGTTTATTTGATGGTAGTCTGTGTTTCATCCATTCACTCCGTGTTTGACGTATTGTAGTTGTAGCATTACTGCAGAAGGAACAAAGCAGCATTCTGCTATGCAAAAGGACAAGCATATGTGGAGCTGTAGTTCTTTGCCGAGCACTATTTTGCTTCCAGGAAACAACAATCATTCAACCAGGAAGTCATTAAAGGACAGTGTGCTGCAGGCACCCACGGGATCATGAAGGGTTACTGTGTGCTATGGGCTAATGTCACACAATAATGGGAATCTGTGGTTTACACTCTTTGATAGCCTCTTTTATGTCTTGTCCACGCTTAATGGTTCAGGACTGTGTTGTAGTCATTGGCTTCACACACACACACACACACACACACACACACACACACACACACACACACACACACACACACACACACACACACACACACACACCTCTGTCTCTCTCTCTCTCTTTATTTTATAGCCCTTTATGGCCTTAGTCACCTCACTTTGCCTTTAGGGCACATCAAACACTCCCCACAGGTTTCACAGGCTCAAGAGCCACACCAGGAAGCAAGGGGATCATACGATACCGCAGATCTATCCAACACAATAAGAACACTCTGTGAATTTACACTCACCTGCTGTACTCAGGAGGACAGCACTGCATGTTCCTGTCATTGCGTAAAATTCACACAGGCATTCGACATGGGGGTGGATGAATTAGTTTGCATTTAGGAGAAGTTTCATTACTGCAAATAAGCAACAGTCAACCAGTTCCTGTCCATCTACTGTAATCAGCATAGCAAAGGTCGATTCTATGTGTAAGAACAGCTGCTTTGTTTCTATCTTGAGTAAAGCTTCACTAGAAAAAGCTTCAAGTATTTCTTGTCCATCTGCTTACAATGTTATATAACGAAAAGGTAAAACACAGGACAGTTCTGGTGTTTTCAGTCTGGGTCTCACTTTACAATTTTTTTTCCCACTCTGGCCATGAGTCATAATAACTCTACTCTTCATGGCAGAGATTTGGGAAATGCAGACCCAGGAAAACAACATATATTGTGACAAGCAGCATGAGCCTCCTAAAGCTTTGCAAACAAACTTCAATTTCACAGAACTAATTTCTGAAGGTTTCTGAAAGTAAACTCCAAACTTCTTACTTCAGTACCTCCTGATAGAAGCTTTGCTTGCCGTGTTGTTTTGTGTTGTCCATGTTTCTTGAATCTTTATAATGGAGGTGGCGAGTGCAATGTTAGCGCGTCCCACCGTCTGAATAGACCATTAATAAGACCCAGGCTGAAAAACACAACATTTTCCTCCTCCTGAGAACCAAGAAAAAAAATATCTTTCAATTTATTTATTTATTTTTTTTGTGATTTCCTGCCTCTTTGGAGCTAAAACACCAATCACATTTTTGAATTTTATAAAAATATTTTTTATTTTAGATTTTACAGTCTACTGTAGCGGACAACAGAAAAATTTTACCATAACACAACAAAATCATAATAGGCTGGCAAGAAAACAAGAATGTCAGTCCATATTTTAAATAAAACATTTGGCCTGTATCTTTTGTTGAACTGCTGAACAAAACTGACATTATTAAACATTCATTAAGTTGCTTTTATTTTTCCTAACAAAAAGTTTAACTGAACTCTGACTCCAATTAATGATTCCTGACATGTTCATAAACAAGAAAATATATGATTACAATAGTTAAAAAAACAATATCTTAACAATATTTGACTTATCTTTTCTCTTTTTCTGTCTCCTTTTTGTCTCAGCATGAAAACAAAGTTCCCCTCATCCCACCCAAACACACGAGATCATTGAAAAGGCCAGGATGTGCTCTACTGAGCACACCAGGAACTGGTAGGGTAGCTCAAATGAGTCAAAAGATGTAGACCAAAACCAAATGTCCACCACAGAGGATACAAATGAATAGTCTGGGTCTCAGGAGGATATCATGTGTCTACAGAATATGTAGGGCGGATTTTAATTCTACTAACACAATAAAAATATGTTTACTACTATACTGTGTACATAAAATGCTGTTACATGTATGGAATAGAGTAAATAGAGTGAGAAAAGCAGCTTAATGCCAGCTATTTATACGACTGAGTGACACAGTAAATGTCACTGATAGCACCACTAGCCAAGTATGGAAAACACCTTCTACACAGCAGTTCTAGTTTGGTATGAGGATGGAAGCATGTTAGTTTCAGGGATGGTTAATATGTAGAAAATAAAGGCAGTTAAGCCAAATTCAAGCTAAGTTAAGTTAAGCCATTTCTGTGCTGAGGTGCATTATGGGAGGAAGTGCTGCCAAACACTCAGGGCACCGACAGGCTATCACAGAGACCTTCTGGTGTCATGCTTTAGCTGTCATAGCTGTCAACCAAAATTAAGAGAGTGTCTCTGCCAAATATCTGGCTGCCTTTAATAGAAACTACTTACTGCCTGGATACCTCATATACCCACAAGCCTGCTCTGCTTTTAGACTCCGTCTCCCAGTCTGAACCGCCTGTTTACATAATCACACAAGCACACGCGTCATAACAATATGCTTATTAAGTGGGGATGAAAGCATGATTCGGGATTTTTATTGTCCAAAATTGAAATAATGAGGCAAAGTGCTCGGAGTCAGGATTAGTTTGAGGTCTAAGAACCTGATGGTCGATCAGCATGTGGATTCAGAGAAAGCAGAAAACAATCAGAGGGGTTTTGTGGTTTTAAACAGGGTTTTAGAGATAACCAAATCTAATTTGCTCTCTGGTGCTCGTACTCTCCCCCTCTTGAAATGACTGAAATTTCCCTCAAGTGGTGTGAATTTCCAGCAATTTCAGCTGCAAGCTCATATGCCTAATTTCTATTTGCTTTACTGCTCCTTTTTACGGTACTGCCTTTCACTCGGGGAATTGCTGGCAAGCTATTTAATATGCTTTCAGTTTTCTTGTATGTTTTATTAGCAGGTTCGTAGCAGGTCTGGCACCTTAGTGAGTGGTTTTAAAGAAAGAAAATGACACTGTCATGCAGGAATACACTATTGATTTTCCTATCGTAAACAGTCTGACTCCAGCGTCACCACTGGGGTTAAAATATTCAGATCTGACAATTAACCTTTGAACTCGTGGGGATGCCGGAATGGCTGCAAACACGAGTCACAGCAAATGGGTGAATTGCTATGTTAAAAAGCATTATCAAACGCATCTGTGCATCTGCAGACTACACAGGCATCCTTGAAAATGGCTGTGTTTGATAATGTCTCATCTTTCCCTGCTGTTATACAGTATCTGTTTTCTCTTTGTTGAACATGAGGGAAATGGCAAAACTACATGCTTTTTAACTTCCTCTTAAATTTCAGTTTTGCATTGCTTTGATCCCTCCTGCTGCGTGCTTGTCACTCTTCAAAGCTGATGTGCCCTGCTTTTGATGGGGAAGAGGAATTCAAATAGCCTGATATGCCATCCACACAAACATCCAACAAAATGACAGAGGGGGGATAGGAAAGCAGAGGATGAAAGAAAGAGAGAGATAGGCTGACAAAATGGAAACAAAATTTCCAATTATGGGAAATGTGGGACCTCAAGTTTTTGCCAGCCTTCAAACTTTCTTTCTCACAAAATACAATAACAACCGCGCACGCAGGAGAGTGGCGATAAAGAGGGGTAACACCTGTCAATTTAGTGGCATCATGAGAGGGGAATGGTGTGGATGGTTTTAAAAATAGTCACATAGGAGGTCTGTGAGGGAGAAGCTGGAGAGAGCTCAGGTTTAATATCTCTCAAGTGAGAGCCACTGACAGCCACCGTCGCACACAGTTATCCCTGGTACTCATAAAGAACAGGCGTGTCTGGGCCTCGGCACACAGGCGTGCTAGTCCATTATGGATCCAAAACTGAATGGGAAATGAACCAAGCTCTGTGTGGCTCTGAAATATGTTTTTTCTTTTTTGCCTTATACACCCTCCTTTTCATTTGGTGTGCTCTCCCATTCTGTCTATATTTGTGCTGCCATATCAGCTTGTCTATCTCCATCTCTTCCTGTCTCTTACCCGCCTGCACTCCCTCCTCCCATTTCTCCCATTGGGACAGAAGAAGTGAGAGTCCCATCAATACAACGAGCAAGGGTTGCCACCTGAGGAGGTTTTCTGCTCTGGTACTGACACTATTATTCAGCCATTCTTCTGCACTTTTTAACACCATCAATTGAATTGAATCCTTTGAGTTCCTGAGGTTTCCTGAGGTAATGTTTCTGTGAAGTGGATTTGGATTTAAAGATAAAAGACTGAGACTTTTTTCTTGACAATTAGGGAAACAAAGCTGAAACCTTGTTTTCTCCCTCCAGGGGAGCTGTTTTAATGTGATGTATAACAGGAAAAGACAATCCAGTTATAGGTGACTGTGAAAAGACGTATAAAGCTTAGTAGAAAACGTGAGAAAGCAGAGGCATTGTCAAGTAATATGTATTTTAATGAACAGCGGAAAGCACTCTGGATGCTTGCAGCATATCCAATAAATAACCTTCCAATGAAAGAGTTTAGCTCTCTTTTAAGAACTGATATGAAATTTTTGGAGGAGATATTTTTTTATTCTCAGCTCATATGGATCACAGATATCTGGAGGATGTTCCTCAATTTTGACCGTGAACCTCTGATGTCTCTCTCTCTCGCTCTCTCTTAAATTTCAATACCTTCCAACTCCATCCTGTGTGTCATTCATCGTTTTGCGGAAGAGAGAAAGAAGTCCCCGCACTTTAACATTTCATATCTGCCCAAAAATAGATTAGATGCTTTCTCAAGCGTACACGCGTGCATGCACACGCACGTCACTGCCTCCACCTCAGACCATTAAGCAGACGGAGGAATGAAATGTAGGACTGGGAAAAGGGGCAATTAGAGGGAGAACAAATATTAATGGAAGTTAAGAAGTGACTCACAAACCCAATTACAGCATTAGCCAGGCAATTTAGATGAGCTCTGCGAGAGGCGAGAATCCTGTTGAAATGTACCAGCGGTCTCTCTGCATTAACAATGGCATTAACTCCCCTGATTCACAGTGAGGGGAGAAGAATAGAGTAAATACAGCCATTCTGTCTCCCCTATAAAGAGAGCCACATTCTGTAATTCTGTGATGGGAATGGAGGGGGCAGAGGCTGAAGATCTCGTCTTACCTGCTCCTAACAGACCGCGGACCCCCCCGAGAGTCTCAACTTGTTAAACTGCACATAGCTGATCCCTGATCTGTATAGATCCCCCACCCCCATGGTTCGACACGCATATGAATGGTGAGATTAATCGCAAAATGAAACCATCATAGTGTGAAATACAGTTTTACTGCTGCCGTTACTTGCAGAGCAGCAGTGAGAAGATAGACAGATGTGTGCTGTGTTTTACTCTGAAGTGCAATGATTGGGTTGGGGAAGAGCGACTGATTTAATTACCATTCCTCTACAATTTGCCTTTTACATATATTTTTCTAACATTATGTCTCAGCGTTCTCCAAAAGAGGCCTTTCACTATCTAGATAAATATCTATATTTATATTTAGGACATCTGTACTTTGGCAATCCATACTTATATTTAGGCTATATATCTCTATATTTAGGGCCATTTTCTATATTTATCATTCCAAGCCCTGTATTATATCCCTCTTTGCACTGAATTCCTTGATCTGGCTGTAAATTACCCACTGAAGCAGCATATCTTCATATTCAGAATTGCGATGACTATTTGAAGTGCAGTCATCTTTACACAAAATAAGAGAATGAGGCACTTCCGGTCAGTGCAGAATCCCACTTAATATGCTGGCTTAGGCCATGACATGGACGATCCTAATTGATGTCAGAGGGCAGTTGCCATTTTGAAATTAGCATATTGCCTATGCAGTTCATGCTTACGATTATTATAGTGTTTTGGACTGAATATTTCACTGGATTGGATCATCTGGACCTTTGCAAGTGTAACCAGACAGTCAGACTGTTATTGATTGGTAGATTACTATAATGCAGATTTCATTGGTGAGTTGCCTCAATTTTGTGTTTTTTTGGTCTTTGTGTTGAATGTATCCACTGTTGTAACCATATCTTGAAATGCTTTGCATCAATCACATTATGAGACTCTTAGCTTTCCAGCGATGCATGGCATGAGTACAAACTTGAATGTAAAGTTGTGGCTTTCGCCTCCGCTGAGTGAAATTCTGCAGGCAATGACTTTGAGCATTTTCAGTGGTGTAAATGAGAAACTAGGCATGCTTGTCAGTATAGAAATAGATGACTCAAAACCGTGAAATGATCCGAATTGTGAGTTTTGTGATCCATTGTACCCCTACAAGGATGACAAGTAAACCATACTACAGGTTCTTCCATGCACAGCAGAGAAATGTCCTACAAGTTAATTACAGTGAGGACATGGTTGGCTGCTGTAAGGCTGACCAACGGGAAAGACAGCAGCAATAAAGAGATATAGATAGAGTTATAGATGGGGGGGTGGGGTAGGCAGTGAGGAGCTTTCTGCTGCTCTTGCACTTTTCCTCTCCACCTACCGCCATTGTCAAATTGCATCCCTCAACCCAAGCTGCTGCCACACGCTCCCGTAGGGGACATGCGGTCCTGACAGCCTGGCCAATCAGCAGCAGCCTGAGGCCAGTTGAAAGCCCTTCTGGCATGCCTAAGGCTAGCAGGGTCCAACCAATCAGTTAGAGACCAGGCTTGAAAGGAGGGCCATGCTTGGCTCAGGGAGCTGCTAAGGCTGCCAATGAGAGTCCAGAGGGGAGCTCGAGTGGCTCCGAGGGAGGCTGCCAGAGGGGTCAGAGTGGACGAGGGCAGACTGACAGTTATTTAGTGAGAGGCAGAGCTCTGTGTCACTCACAACAGCATTCAGCCTTTGTACTACTGGGCCGGCTCTAATGGGACTGTCACCTTCTAATTGTTCAACCGGGGATGCTGAGAATGACAAACAGACACACATACACTCTAATGCGCAGGCAATACATAGAGACACACACAAATACACAGACACACAGAGGTACCCCCACAGACACCAGCACAAACCAGCAAACAAAGGGCGCCATGTTGCACGACTGTTTAGACAAAACAGTCTTTTTATGCTGTGAGAGATTTGCGTTTCTGGGAAAATTCTACCAAAGTGCAGCATATGAGCCTGCATTCACCTGCACTTCCATTAACAGCAAATGCCGAGGGCTAATTTCTATATTACACCTGGTACCTTGAATTATGTATAATATCTGAATATTTTTGCTGAGCCAACCAAATTAAGATAAATCCATTCCCTTTGCAGCATTTGTGGCGTTTATTGATTTTAAAAGCCTTTTGCTAATCTTCCTCATAATTGTGGGCACAAAAATTATGGTAATAAATGGATTTTAAATGTTGGAGAGTTTTGAGAATTAGCCAGACAACCTCATAAATGCCTGTATGTATTATAAAGACCACTGAGATTAACATGTTACTGTCATTAAAATCTTCATTGTTAAATCTGTTAAATTATTCATTGTTAAAAAAAAAAAAAAAAGGCCACTTGCAGGCAGTGCAAGAGTGTCTATGCACAACATTGACATATTGATACTGAATTATGCTGTTTTTATCTCTGTTTGTTAAAATACCATTACTGAAGGAAAGAGGAAAAACACCAATAAATCAGGTGTTTTGGATGGTAGTGAGAGGCCAGCATTCACTCTTCTTTTAGCTCTGTTTGGTTGCGACCAGCTCCTGAGAGAATTCTTTGGTTCTTCAGCTGTTAAATGCTCCACTATGTTCCCAGCTAGTCGATAAACTGTCTGTCAGCTTTTCAGTGCTGGGGCAGGTTGTGTACACTGGGTTTTTAGAGCTCTTTTTTTTACTGAAAAGAGCTGCTGGAGACCAAGTTGATGAGCGTGCTGAGAGTGAAAACACTGCCCAAGTTGTGGGCCATAAAACTAAAGCGACAAGCTAAAAAATGCTAAAATGCTGTAGTGCTGAGGGGAACTGCAGAGCTGAGTTGTAATCTTCTATTTTTTAAGCAAGCAGTTTTTTCTAATATAAATCACATACAGTGCATGCACGTGTCTCATGTATAAACCTCAACGGTACATTATACAGTATGTCTGGACTTGTGTGAAGTAGGAGTCAAACTGAATGATAGACTAATCACAACGGCGACAAACTGCATGGACAGTCTTGAGCCAAATCAACTGCTAGAGCGGAAAGCTGCATCATGCTTTCTGGACTACTCCATCGTACTCTAGAAGGAGACAGAGTCAGGTTTAGTATCTGGCAGTACCCCTCTGTGGGAGACAGTACTTCATCATTAGGAAAAAGTACAGCATGTGGAAGAAGATTAAAGGGAACTTTACTCGTGGAAACCTTGCTGTTATTGTGGATGAATCAGCAACAAGAAACTTCTGGATTCTGGGGAGCACTCTGAGGATCGTGTCAGGAGAGAAGGGAGTGAGAGGTGTCCTGATTTAAACCAGAACAAGACATGTCAACAAACTCTGTCTGCTCCTTGAAGCTGAAAGCCAAACTCACTCCGAATTTCTATCAGAGACAGTCGCTGCACAGAGACTTGAAACATGAAGCAGAGCTGTAAGAAGCTGAGCTGAGACGCAATGAGCAGCTAAGTGATTGTACGAACCAACGCCTATTGGCTCTATCGATTGAACTATTACCGCTATGGAATAGGAAATTAGAGGCTGAACTATTATCATAGTCATTTTGATGGTTCTGGTTAATCAAGTGATGCTGTCAGCAGCAAGTGGTAATGACTTTGTTCATACCATCATGAAGACACAGAGAAGCCTTTGGTCTTGCCTTTAAACATATAACAATGTGTTTGTTGTTTGATGGTCGTCTGGAGAGAAAGTGTGATGCTAATGCTACTAAGGAAGCAGCACTCTGTTACAGTAGTGAAGAATATTGTAAGCACAGTAACACAAAGATCAAACTACTGCAGTAGTTAAAGAGCTTAAACCCAATTAAACCTCACACTTTTTAGTCAAACTCTTCATGTTTTGAGATTTTTACATTGTTGGCATTTGACAAAACACTCAGAGATCTGACATTAATGCCAACATTTTGCCATATTTCAGATTTCAAATAAAACATCAAAAAGTAGGCTAATTAAAATCCTATTCATTCAATATTCATTGCACTGTTTGGATGCCTACTGTAGAAAAAAGTATTGGGGAAGCAATACAGTGGTCAGATTTTGGCTAAGCTCACTTTTACAAGACAGAGAAATATAATGGTATCTAATGTAAATTTAGCTGGAGTTACTGGAATGTGAACATTTACAGCTTACATTTGAGCAGATGACAAAGTTAAATTAATTTCTCATTCCTTCTTGATATATACCATTTCTCTCTTGATGTGGGATGGACTTTCCTCGTCCATCCCACATCAACATGAAGAGACATGCAAAGTTTGACATGCCTGCTATGATTGGACAGTTGCTGTTGGGAGCAGGAGTTTAGCAAAGGGTCGATTAGGTGGTACAAGACATGAGATGATTTTGAGGACGTCGTTCATTTTGCAGTTTCTTTTAAAAACAATGTGCTCGGGGTGCTGGATTGAGCAGGATTTTATTTTGCTGTTGTTTGCACGGCAGCATCTCTCACTGCCTCTTTCAGAAGTGATGGAATGTCATTACAAACTGGGCTGGGGGAAAATAATTGACGTGAAAACTATTTCTTTGCGTGAAGAATCCTGTTAAGTATTAAATTTAGATACACTTGATCTTGAATAATGCAAAAAAATGGTGTACAGTTTGTCCTCCTACCTCATGCACCCATATGCTGGTGGAAACACACATACACTCATCGCACACACGTGTCGCACACACACAAAGTAGACACAATAGACACAATGTATTTCAATGCGCATGAGATGCAATAAAACTGCAAACAAAGCAAGCGGATCCAAAAAGCATATTACGAGCTCATTACAAGCTGTAATGAAATACACTGTGCAATATGAGGTTGTAAATAAAGCACAGTGTTTTCATTTTGGGGACTGAGCAAACAGTAGTACAGACATTACAACGTCATTGAGCTAACTTGCTCCCACACACACACACCGCATATATTTTAGCTGCTTGGCACAGTAAACCAAATTAGAAACCCAATAAAAAGCCACATATTCCTTCTGTTTCGAAAGTAAATGCCAACTTTTCTTCTGCCAAAGGGTGGAAAGTTAACTTGAGTGGTGGGCGAACTTAGCTATTTGTTTTTGTTTGTGTGCTTCTGCTCGCTTTTGATAAAAATCCCTCTAAATGAGCAGCCCCCGGTCATTCTGAGTGTGACACATTCAACACTACACTGTATCGTATTATATTACCCATGAGCACTTCCATAATGGGCTATTCAAAATATTGAGGTAAACCATACAGAGGTGCACTCTAATATGCTGCTTCACCTATTCACCTTAATACCTAATAAATGTATGATAAAGATGATATCATAGATATCATTCCAGACTCAATTAGCTGCCTGGAAAGGGAGCAAAAGGAAAACACAGACACTTCTCTTTAGTCTTTCCTTTGGCTGTGGACTCTGTGCACAATGTGCCCAGTTACTTCCAGCTCATATTGTTCCTTTCCTTGTCCTAACCGTAGGTCAGAGAGGCAGCCAGTGTTTGAGGCCCGGTTGAAAGAAAGGAGGGTCTTTTCTCTCCCATGTTCAGACTGCTTTCCATCAGTTTTGCCTCATTGGCCCGAGTGTAGGTGCTGCAGGAGATGGTTGAGATGAGAATGCCACAAATGGCCTGAAACTAATGTTGGCCTCCCTCACTGCACAGATTTACAGCACTCTCCAAAGACTTTCTACTTTTTCTTTTCTTTTTTTCCAATCTCTACCTGTCCCCCTTTCTCCCTTTTCCATCTCCCACCCGCACTGCTTTTCAGTTTCTGAAAAGGAGTATTTCCTCCCATCTACCTCAGTAACCATTTAACTCAAGCTGTTTTTCAACTCCTCCATTTCCACTGCACTTATATCCGTCATGTCAAATAATTTGAGAGCGAGAGCTCGGAAGCATATTCCATTTGAGCACAATGGTAAATCAATGGCATCAAAGCTGCACCATTTGTGGCCCTTCATGACTGAATTGCACATGTCAAGGTGAAAATGGCCAGTGGAATGGTGCTCTTGTACACTGTTGGTGTGTGTGCGCGTATGTGCGTGTGCGTGTGTGTGTGTGTGTGTGTGTGTGTGTGTGTGTGTGTGTGTGTGTGTTAGCATTTCTCTTTGTTTCGAGGGAGTGAAAGTAGCTTTCACAAGCTGAACCACGATATTGCTTCTTCTGAGCTAGAGGGCTGTGATGATAATGGTGGCAATGTCAGAACGCAGTGGAACATGACCTATAATAGCACCATAAATAGAATGTAATGACAATGAAGGAAGAAATTAAGGCTGTGTTATCATATGAATTATTATTCGCAATTAAATCTGCAGGACTTTGTCTTATACAACCCTGATTTCAAAAAAGTCAGGATACATATATAAAACAAAATGTGATCATCTGACATATAGACAATTGAAGGCAATAAATTTAATGTTTGACTTTGTTAAGATATTTCTAAATGTGCTTATTCTGAGTTTGATGTAGGAGAAAGTAAAGGCTGGGAAAGATGTGGAATGCTCCAAAAACACCTGTTTGGATCATTCCACAGGTAAACAGCTTCATTGGTAACAGGTGATAGTATCATGATTGGCTATGAAAGGAGCTTTCCATCCATCCATTTTCTATACCCTTTTGGGGGTTGCGGGGGGGATATTTTATTTATGTTTTACACAGCGTCTCGACATTTTTGGAATGGGGGTTGTACATGCAATTAGATTTGTCTCAGTTTAATCAGAAACCCTCCAGCAGCACAGCTACATTAGCTTCTCATTGTACTCTGCGTCATAATGCAGCTTTTTCTCTACTCTCACTGAAGCAAAAGAGAAAACCACACACCTCTATGGGTGTGTCATTTGCGTCGTTTGATGCTTGTAAAGCTGTAATTACACTCTAAAGGTTAATTGGTCTTTTCAAACCTGATGAACCGGACTGTGTGAAGGCTCAAGTGCAGAAACAGAAGCAATAAAAACTCTAAGAGTTTCCAGAGCCCAGGAGAGCTGATCTGTCCTGAAATCAAGTGCATATGCTTTAAAGGTTGCTCTTGGCCACTTCTGAGACTGGCAAGATAAAGCACAAATTCCCCACTGTTCCTCTCCCCGGCTGCCTGTCAGAATGGAGAGTTGTGTTGCAGAGCGACCAAGGGACAAGTGAGCTCACAGAGCAATGGACAGCATGAGTCACATCCCCCATGGTGCACTACTTTCAGCGATGGCTGAGGGCTGAGACACACCTATACTCTGTTCACACACAGTATGCAAGCTGGAATGTATTCCCTCTAACTCTCTCACACACTGCACACACAGACACGATCACACTCAGTCTAACCCATCCTCAACACTCACATGGCCACACATACAAAGAAAGCCCTTGAGGTTTAATCCAACCATCTAACACTCAACATGTGAAAAGGGGATAAAAGAGGGTCCATGTCTCCAGTAGGGCAGCACAATTTGGTGCCTCCCCTGACACTCCATGGCCCTGCTGTGTGTGTTTTTGTGTGAGGGTGAGTGCTTCCATGCTTTGGTGGAAAATCTGCCCTCTTGCCGACACATTGGTGAAAGGCGATTTCCGTAATCCGGGAGTGTAAGCTTCGCTGTACAAATGGGCGTAAGGGACTTTGTGTGTGTGTGTGAGAAATGCCAGCAGAAAGCTGCATGTCTGTCTGGGTGTCTGATAAGAGGCATCGAGTGAGGAGAGTTCAGAGTAGCAGCACAGAGCTAAGAGCGTGATGCCTCCGTGGGAGATTGCTTTTGATTTTCCTTATTTTTAATATTCACTGTTATGCGCTGGTTGTATTTAAGAACTGGTGACATACATGTTCGCTTCAACTGTTAAGTGATGGTGAGAACTGTAGACTTTCATATTCTTAACGTGAACGGTAGCTAAGCTGCAGGAGGAAACTGAATCCTTTTAAATCCTGCGGTCAGGTGTACCAATGAAGTATTGGCACAGAGACCATGGTTACCATTAAACTGTTAACTGTTTGCTCTGTATAATATGGTGCAAAAATGGATTCAAATTCAACATACTATGTTATTCTATCAGGTTGTGCATGAATTTCACTAAGAATTAATTGGTTTTTGCAGTTTACACTTCTCAGTAGAAATTATGGTCGTCAAATGTGAAATGTGAATCTTTCTTTTAATGACTGCTGTGGGGTCATTATTGTGCACTATTCTTTTTGCTCAGTCTGCTTTGGCGTTTTCCCTTGTTTGATATTTTCTGTAGGCCTGTAATTTTATAATATTCATCATGAAATTCAGAGGGAAAAATCAGTTTGAAGGCTATAAACTAAATCACTATTTAATGATGATGACTGTGCGCTATAAATTGTGCAGCCGTGCATTAGAATGGCAGCTCTGGTGCTGTTTGAGGAGCATTGTCTGATGGAGCACACAGAGGTGTTCATATTCAAGCAGTCAAGTTTGAGTTAGAGTTAACAGTGTGTCAATCTATGTCTACTGAGTGTGGGAGTCATACTTGTGTGTACTGAAATTTCACAATGAGTAAAATTAATTAAAGAGAACTATGTTAAAGAATGGCTTTACACATCTGACAGAAAGAGTAATACAAGCATAGTTAATATTTCTATTAGTCATGAATCTACAGAGTTTTATGCATCTGGCCCCTGGTGGTTGAGCAGTTAAGACACATAGCATGTAACAGTCTTTTTATATTGTAATACTGAAAACCCGGACAGAGTCATAGAAGCGAGCAGGGGATTGGCAGTTCTTTTATCCTTTGCAAGCTCAGTATTTAATCTGCAGCTTTATATATGCTAAACTTTGTATGCAGCTTTATTACTGGAAGGCAATGCATAATGAAAACCTAAAAATTAAGCATCCATCATAACTAATTAAATGAAAATTATTTTAAACTGCTTTGTTTGTTGCAAAATTCCAATTCAATCAAATTGCCTGCTTTCCAAAGCATTGCTTTAACGAACATTAATGTCAGTTCAGGGATTCTTTGGGCTCATCAAACTCACAGCGCTACGAATGTCATGATCACCCATCAATACAGATGCAGTGTGACGTAAAAACTAGTCTAGAAACACCACTGAGAGAGAATACTCCTGAGTAATTCTTAGATCTATTCTTCTGGGACAAAGCATGAAGTGCGTATTTGTGTGCTTTCCAAGCAAGATTCTTTTGGTGTTGTTTTTTTGTCTACCTGTCTGTGGTGCCCAGAGGCACAGCAGACAAATCATCTGGCATCATGACTTAAATCGGAGACAAAAGCAGTGCTTTAAGCCTGCTGGGTGTGCTTGATAGAAAATACCAGAATGTTGAGTCTGTTGGCCTCATGGTGATTGTAACAGATATTACTGTATATGCCCCACTCTTATCTCTTGCCTGGCCTGAGTAAGTGCTTAGGAGAAAAAATGGGTTGGCTACCTAGTTTTCCTTGGAATCTTAGCTTTTCTCTGCAAAACAAGTTATACAGTATAAAGGTTCTGCTGTGCACCAAAGACGTTCTGCATCAGGAAAAGATGTGTGGTACTTGCTGAAATTATATAAACTGTCACTCACTCTGACAAGCATGTGAGGGAAGGGTCCTCTGGAGTTTTCAGGCACATTGATAGGCGGGATGACCCAGTCTCTCTTCTGTCGCCTCAGCCCATTGGCAGAGGAGCTCCTCTGATGTTTTCGAGAAAACTTGATAACTCTGGGTTGGGAGTCCCAGACTCTTGACAGCATTTCTTCAATGCCAACCTGAAAAGAAAAACACATCATACTGTATCATGCCACATCTCACATTGAATAACTTACGTTATCATTTGAAGAATGCTATTTTGCCATGACAGGTTGGAAGATGAATCTATAAAGTGCTGTAAAATGACAAGTTTTCCCCTCTGCTAAAATTGAAACTAAAATACTGGGTGTCATGTGAACAATAAACCCATTTTGTGAGAGTGACAGAGAGGCAAACACAAGTAAATATAAATAAACATTTTTTTCTGAATGCTGCTACATCACATTTCATGAGGCCCTTGGCGAGACACATTCAGCCTGAGCCCTCGGCTTCTGCCTAAGAAAGCCAGACCTGCCCCAGGCTGCATGGCTAGGTTCTGTCCACTGAGGTGCGATGCTTTGTCTGCATCCCTGCACAGATTTTTCAGGCATACAACATTATTCCCACCTGTCCCTGTCCTCTCTGTCCCTGCTGAAGTCAGAAAACAATGTGACACTCTGCCCAGACAGAAGCCTATCATCAGATAAAACAGGTATTGATGAAATTCCAGTGTAATAACAAGGGGAGCAGAGGAGACAAACAGGAGACTGCATGTCCACGCTGCGATCACTTAAAAGACAAGCACCTCCAAATGTCACACACAGTTGGTGTGATATTCTTTTCTAAAAAATGTTAAAACCACAATGTGTAGACCTTTTGGATTACTATAGCATTCCTCAATCGTACAGGACCACAGTGTTATGAGCAAGTCCCATGTAGGAATGTATGGGTGTATGCACAACCCCTCCAGCTATAGCTGCAGGAGGAAGATTGCATTCTTACTCATCTTGCCTGGTGAAATAAGGGTTAGATGGATGTGTAAAAGACTGAGTGTTTTTTCTCAATCCTCTATGGTGTCCTCCCGTGTAAGATGGTTGTATTGCTGTAATCCACCTAATCCTATTGTTGTCTCTGCGCCCCGCGTACACACACACACACACACACACACACTCCCTGGCAGTGTGCCGCTGTCACCTGAAGCACAGTGGAGATCCTCCAGCTCATCCCACCTGGAACACACACAGCACAGTCATACAGGCAAAGACATACACGTGCCCACGAGCAGCTATGGACATGCTGCCATGACAAACCCAGGCCGGCCATCCATCCTATCAATATACTGTATACCTGCTTTACAGACTGTAAACCACACCTGAGCAAACACTGTGTATATTTTTCATCTTTTGTTTCAACTTCACACTCTCACGGCTCAGAGGACTGGACTGCAAGCTCAGTGCAGACCTCTGGACAGCACAAGTGTTGAGCTGGGCAGGAAGCTGACACAGAGGGAGCGGGGCGACTGGATGGATGGATAGAGGACAGCGAGAGGAACGAGGGGACCAGATGTGTTTCCCAGATAAGATAACTTTCGTTCCAGCGCCACTCATGCAAAACACTCACAGGTACCAACTGGCACAGGGGAGGCAGGGGGCTGCCAGCCCACTCCACGAGCGGCAGGTGGAATTAGTCTGCGAATGTGTGTGCGTGTTTCTGTGGCTGTGTGTATATTTGCAGATGCTCATTTGAAACAATCAAAAATGAGAGAAAACAAACAAGTATGTAAAATAAACAAACATGCCACAGAGCATAAACAACATTCTCTCTCTGGCAGAAGACAAGTCATCAGGACTGTCTATACGTCAGTACAGTTCAAACATATATGATACCACGGCACAGCTCCTCCTCATCTATGCTCAGTCAGTGTGCTGCTACCACGATAAAGTCCTTATCTGCCTTCCCTGCTATCGGCAGAAAAACACAATGAATGAATAGTAGCTCTATACGGCAATCAGTCTGCTGACGAAGGCAGCCCATCAGGCCTGACGATAACGAGGTTGAAGCATCCAGTTGGTCAGGCCCCAACATTCCTTTGGAAATGTTGCCAAAAAAAAAAGAAGAAGAAGAGAGATGGTCAGTGAGAGAGACAGACACGGACAGAGACAATGAAAGGGAGAGGTCTTTTATTGTAAGTCTGCTTGTGGATGATATCAGCGCTGTGGCTTCATGTGACTGTCACTTTCAAACAGCATGGCAGATGACAGGCTGTTGGCATTGTGACAATACCACAGTCACAAAGGAAAGAAAGAAAAAACTGGAACAAGCTCTCAATGGGCCGCCAGAAAACGAGGTGCTTGTTAAGGTTTGGGTTTGTTTTTTTTCTGTGTGTGTGTGTGTGTGTGTGTGTGTGTGTGTGTATGAATACAGTGTGTGCATGTGCAGTGTGTTCAGTCATGCCTGCGTGCACATGTGGGAAATCATGTGTGCTGGCCTTGATGCATGCATGTGTGCACGCGTACAAATGTGTAAAAATAATGCATGAACATATGTGTGGGTGCATTTGTCCCAGTGTGTGTATGTGTGCATGTGCACGAACACACGACAAGGAGTCAGTAAGTGTGTCCCTGAAACCCAGAGGCAGCCAGGGCCAGCTGGCAGCTCTCTGCTCCCAGGCAGCCTGCGCGTTGCCTGGGCATTCTTTCGGCCTGCAGCGCTCGAGCCCTGGAGCTGACATCTGGAGGTTATCAGTCTGACAAACAGGCAGAACAATACAATAAGAGTGTGCGCTCATTGCCCATTCTCTGTTCAGTGTGGCACTGAGAACATTTGATTCAGTTTTTTTATGTTATTTTTTTATGTCTTTAGTGCTGCTGTTCCCTTTGCTGGCTCACTGTGATAAAAAAAGAGATCAGAGTACTCGTCTTCAGTAAGGAGACTGTTCTCCCTTGAGATCTTCTCTCAGAAACTAAAGTGAAGAAAAATAACATTTAAATCTAGCTTGGTATAAAAAAAGTATTAAAATTCTCATCACTGCTATTTGCCTGTTGAGGCTTGCAGCTTTCCACTGTGGATTGTCAACATAATCAGGCTATAATCACAAAGTTAAAGGACACAGCAAAAGCACAGCCATCACAACCCTGCTGGTGTTGCTTTTCAATGACCAGTAGACCCCCAGGGTCCCACGTTCCACCCAGTTGCCGGCCTTCGCTGTAATCTAGCTTGAACAGGTGAGGCCGTCTGGGGAGAGTATGGTAAAAAATGCAAATCAAATAAGCACTAAAACCCGCTCCGGCAACCAGTCGACTCCAAATCCAGTGGTGCATAACTGATGGGCTCTAAGCTGGTGGAGAAGGCAAACCAACGTGCCATGAAATCAGTACAACTTGGAGAGCACTCAATGAGAGGCCCTACCTGTGTGATGTGCGATAGCCTGACTACATAAAACCAAAAGGGCTCTCAGGCCAAAGATGCTCTACACTTCAATTGCTGTGGTATTGTACACCGGAAAATTAGTATGTTAAAAAAAAAGGATGTTATTTGATGCTACTAAAACTGCACAGTGAGAAACTAAACCAGTTATCAAAAGCAGATCAATGCACTGTCACTGGTGCTATACAACAAAGCAAGCATAGTAAGAGAAGAGAGCCACAGTATATTCTGTGTTGAAACCAAGTCATCTGAGTAGAGATGAAGCAAGCATGCAATTAACTGCAGCATCTCTCTCTACACATTATCTGTGTCTACACAAAGCCAGTGAACAAAATGAGGTGGTATTGGAGCTGTCTGTCTTTTAATCACCACTGGGAAGAAGAGGATACCCTGAGCTGTTTGTCTCCCCCTCTGCCGTTGCCATGTTGATTACGGAGTGAGAGGTTGCGGTTAGGCGATGCGATTATGATTTCCTCTTTTCTAAAATAACTATTGACTTTCAGAACAAAGAGATGGGCTCAGATAACAGCTACTCACCTCCGTGTGTGTTTACCGAACTGGAAAAAGAAAATGGCCCACACAGTTCAAAAATACTGCACTGCACTGATAGCGCTGATAAGTTTTCAATTCCCAGAAATCCTGTGAAGTTATTGCGCTAAACTGCACAATGCTGTTAAATGTTTTACTGACTTCTCTTGTTTACAATGTTGTACTTCAAAGGTATAACAAATATGGGACAGTTCAGCAATCTATGTCACTGCTGCTGCCGCTGTTACATTTAGCTGGGACCTCTAAGTGCAAAAGTGCCCCAACTCAAGGCTCGTTTTGGCAAACGAGGGAAATTTACAGCATCTCTGTAAGAGAGGATGGGACTAAATTCATTATGCACCTGACAAACACTTGATACACATGTTCATACACGCTTGTCAGGAGTTTACATCAAAATCCCCTGACTTTTCTGAAGTTGAATGCAGGTTCCCCTCAGAATTAACTGTAATTCGTCCAATACTTACTGTGTGACTAACTATATGGAAAACCATGTAGCATTTGCATGCTAACATGTTAAACTAAGATGCTAAACATTATCAGTGCTGAACTTAGCCAGCACAGCCATTGTGAGCATGTTAGCAGGCTAACATTAGCATTTAACTTAAAGCACCACTGTGCCATAAAATCTTGTTTTGTGATTTCAGGTGACAATGTTGTAATTATGGACTGGTAGTGTTGGACCTCTCATTCAAACATAAAAACTTTGAAACTCAAGGAGTGAGATGGGGAAGGCAGTCTGAGTCTGAGCCTTGTCTTCAGGGCTGTTTGACATTACAGCAGGTCACAGATTCAGAGCAGGCTCTGCTGCTCTACATGGACTCATTTTCAGCCTGTTCCACGTCAAATGAAAGGATAGCGGCAGTTTAATGAATGGTTCATTCTGGAGACTCACGAAATGGAACCAAAAGATGAGACAAGCAGACAGAATAAGTCTACAGTACAACTATGATCACTTATAAATGTCACCCCTCCCACTCAAGTCATAAATAGTAGATGTCAGTGAGGACAAACTGTTTAAAAGGGTGATTTTTCAGCCTTGTGGAGGTTGTCACTCAATGTTTCACTCAAATCCTTATATCTTATGCTCTTTTACTAATGTGGGTCCATCAGGAATACCGGTATTGGATGGTGCAGCATGTAGTCTGTCTCACAGGAAGTAGGCTGTTGTTCTGTCACTGTTTGACTATTTGAGTGGGAATTCTCCTCCCCTTCCACTATCTTCATGTTACAGTTTTCAAGGTCCCCCTCGCTCCATGGGACAAGCCATTTTTTCCCCTTATACCGTAATGATAATGAGTTCAGTCAGACCTTTCTGTGGAGACAGGTCTGACATGCAAGACTACAAAATATGGAGCGAGCAACAAGTAAAAGGATAGATTAATAAAATGAGCCCCCAACCACAGTGTGGCTGATATTTTTGGTTCCTTAAATGGTTATACCTTCACCCATGTTCCTATTTCACATTATCCTGGAGCACATACAGTACTGTGTTTTAATAACTATGTTTCTTTATGACTACACTCTTAATGAAGCAGGTATTTATTTTCCCTCCTCCTCGGGGTTATACCAGGAGATTGGAACTAAATTCTACTAAAACACCAACACCTATTTATAGCATCTGAAGAGAAAGTGGCAAGAACACATGCAAACACTGTTCTTGCATACTCTACAATACATATTAAAGCTGGTTTTCAAATTTCCATGTGATTAGAGAAAACACATTTATTTCTTGTTCAATTATTGAATCTTTCTCAAGCTCCACGATGTGGGGAACATAATTATGTGCTGAAACTACATCACCTGGTCCTCGCAGACTCCGCCAGAGTGGAACATTAGCTCAATCAATGTCAATTATTTCCCAGTCTCCATTATTGTACTGCCAGGAGTGGGCAGAATTTTAATCCCCACTCTGCAATTGCTTTAGCTGCATGAGTCTTGGGCTTTTTGTCATGATTAGAAACATGACTGAACATTAAGCCCAATGGCGTTCAACAAGTAGTGCAGGAAAAATGATAATGGGTTTGTCGTTCAGCAAAGTGCAGCACGGTAGTGGAAGTCAGTAACACTTGCTATACATTTGTCCCCATGTAGTTTTACAATCTCTGTTACTATTAAAGCCTTGGTAGCAAATCGGGTTATGTCTCTACTTGTCACATATACAGAAGTACTGCATCTTAATTGCTGTTCATGCACTGTTAAAACCTTACATTAGTGACAACCGGAAAACACAGAGTGTTTAAGGGTGGACAAGCAGGGACAGAGAGACACGGGAAATGTGTCCTTACTGTAAATGTTAAAGGATGTCTCTGATCGTTACAACTTTGCTTCATTGCATTTCATCTTGTTCATATTTTAGTTGTTTATAAAAGTTTTTCTGTCTTAACTGCTTGATACCTTTATCAGGACGATGCTTTGCACTTTCAGCAACAAACAATGAAGCACATCTACTCAGAAAACAACTCAAATTCAACGTTTAATAGCATTTTATGGAATCCAAATCCAGTTTCAAATCCTCTATAAAATCCATAAATTTAGCTGTAAACACTTGCAAGTAATTACACTTGAATAAAGATCTGGAATCACTGCCTGTTTGCTGATTAGGAAAGACCTGCTTTGATTGCAGCCAAATTAATTTTCACTGTTGCTACAATGTGAAAATGAGATGGAGAGAAACTGGAAGACAATGGAGGACACTCTTTGAAATGTTAATTAAATGCATCTGACACATTGAAATATCCACTTACATCTATACCTGATTTTTCACTTGCTCCAGATACTTGGGATCCCAATGCAGAATTATTAAGTCCATAAGGTTAAAATATTGATATGAAATGCCTAAATGTCTCCTGAAATTGACATGATGTGATTAACTAGATCAGGCATGTCCAAACTATCCCACAAAGGGCCGTGTGGCTGTAGGTTTTTCCTCCAATCAATCAAGAGGATGAAGACTGAGATCAGCTGATGAAATGACTCAAGTCTGGTGTGCTGCTGCTTGGTTGGAAAGAAAACCTTCAGCCACTTAGCCCTTTGTGGAATAGTTTGGACATGCCTGAACTAGATCATTTCACAAGCAAAGAGTTGCCGCTCTGTTAAATGACAACTCTATAAAAACACACTCTCGGTCACTGAGTGGTGTTACATATTGATGTGTTCTGTTTCTAACAAAGTATCTTTGGCTGAGTGTGCAAAGAGCACATGAACTGGACAGCAAATGTTTTAATTGATCCCTTAAGGAATTAATGTCAATTAGCTATAGCTGATTTTGTATAATTCTCCATTGGTGATGTTTATTGGCTATCTCACAAGAAAATAAAACCGCATAAGCAGTGCTTCACATTCGGCCCCACTTGCAGCTTGGGCAGCCCTGAACATGAGGAAACAATTCTAGCAGTCAATCGGTGTGACCTTATGTTTTGTATTCCAG
Organism: Chaetodon trifascialis; assembly: GCF_039877785.1. Taxonomy (NCBI): domain Eukaryota; kingdom Metazoa; phylum Chordata; class Actinopteri; order Chaetodontiformes; family Chaetodontidae; genus Chaetodon; species Chaetodon trifascialis. The sequence goes on along the minus strand of NC_092058.1, from coordinate 24,774,674 downwards.
AATTTGTCCTCCCTCGTTACCTTTGTCAGAGCTGAAGGGTGAGGATGTCCAGCCAGGGCTAGCTTAACGGTGGTCTCCCAGATGTGTGGGTCATGGAGCCCCCGGGCCGTCACCATGAACTGGACAGGTTCTGACAGGTTGGCCACCTCCTGCTCTGCATACACCGTCCCATCAGGCCTTACGCTGAAGTTGGGGTCGTTGCTCACAAAGCCCACCTCTCTGCTGCGCTGGCAATCCTCAAACTTCACTGCAGAGACGAACAGAAAGGGGAGAGGGGGTACAGAATGAGAGCAGCACAGTGGGATTTACTCCATGAGGTGTTCGCAAATCCTTGACACATCTGGCAGGCTTAAGATTAACCTGCATCCATCAAGACGTATCTTGAAATATCTCATCCCTTCTGCTGTCACTTTTGATTCCCCGCTTTGACGTCTTTGGCAAAACAAACTACTTATCTGTTCCTGAACCGGAATACACGCGAGGGAACCTAATTCTTTTTCAAATCATTCTTTCCCTAAACTAGACAGATAGCAATGTCAAAACAGCCTTTCTCTCAGCTTCTCCTGGGAAGGCATGAAGAGAAGGTCTAAAGCACATTAGGCTGACTGGGCCAATTGCACTCCATGCTCCGCTGCCAAGCACATGGAGCACAGTCGTGAATGACATTTGGAGGGTTCTGCTTGACTGCGACAAAAGAAAGGGAGCTGTGAGGAATCTCATGTTTGCACACACACAAACTATATTGCTATTCCTGTTCCCAGAGCAATGTGCTGTAGGTGTGTCTACATATGAACAGTATGGGAGGATGGTCTGGTTATAGGGGCTGTTTGCAGGCTTTCCACTCCACGCATGAGTAAACGGCTTGGGACAGATCACAGGGACACAAGCAGACGGATGGTGTTGGGATGTTGCTGCATCAGCACAGATTCTCCAGTGACAGTTGACATGAATATGCCATTACACCACATAAAACACAGGAGAAATCTACAGAGCCTCAGTCACGACTATTTGGAAAATCCTTTCACTCCATTTCCAAATTTAATCAACACTCAGTGCATCTTTTTTCCATGATCCACAGTGTGATGCAATGACATGAATGCTAAGAATGACTGATTGTTGTTTCCAACATATCTATTAGGTTAACACACACACACGCATGCACACCATCACTTGTCTCCCTCTACCCGCAAGTTGAAAGTCTGATCTTATCTCACAAACTCGGGCTGCTGATAACAAGACAAATTGATTTCATAAATCACCCAGAGAACAGATCGCCTGTTATGAGCTATGGCAGCGTGATTTTTCAAAAATCCAGCGTGAAGAATTCTGCACAGCAAGCTTTTTATCAAGCCATCTATTTAATTTATCGCCCAGCTTCCTGTCAAAACCAGCTCTCAAACAACAGGCCAATAAAGCATGCGATCTCGTCGGCCACTGCAGCTTAACATCACACAAATGAGGCTGCTTGTTTTCAACCTCTGAGTAATTGCATGCGTAATGGGACGGATGGTAAACACAGTTTTGACAATGTGTGCATCTGTCTGGGTTGGCAAATGCAATCCATATTTTCATTAAAAAAAAAAAAAAACGGCCCAGTGGAGAACGTTCTTATGTGAGTGATAAGCGATTGCCTTACTTTGGGGATCATTTATCAAGGCGGGGGGCCATTTAACATCAGGTTGTGACAATATGACACAGACCTGCTTGAATTGTCCACAGATGAATTGTGATGGCAGGCATGTATTATGTAAATGACTTCAATTAGCTTGAACTGAGCTGGCTAATTGTTGTCACTTAGACAGGTCTCTTGTGGTGCAGCTAGAGAAGGGAGGCTTAAGGACATGTGCACTGCAAAGCGCTGCTCATGGATGTGTGTGTGTGTGTGTGTGTGTGTGTGTGTGTGTGTGTGTGTGTGTGTGTGTGTGTGTGTGTGCGTGTGTGTGTGCGTGTGTGTGTGTGTTCATGTCTGTGTGCGCACACGCGTAGGAGTAAGTTCAGCCAGTTTGAGTATGTCTGTTTTCAGATGGTGCATATATTAATTTTAATCTTAATTCTACAATAAAGCCAGGGAGGTCTCTGAGGGTCTGTCTCTTGCCTTGTGTGCTGTGGTGGTGCCAGTTGGCATGGGAACACACGTGTGGCCTGTGAGGCATTGCCATTGTACAGGATTGTTAGAGGAGTGTCTTTGATTCTTTGTGCGGGCACCTCTCAGTTTACCATTCACCGCCTACTGGTATGTACCCACGAGGGCCAAGATCACGACCCTGATTCCTAACACATCTACTTAGTGTGAAGATATTCATAAATGCTTTACTATTCATTAAAAATCTGGTTCACAAAGCACATTTAAATCAGGTGGTGGGATCTGATCTGTCACGCTGTTAAATGGAGATGAAAGCAACAGAAAGAGACGATGCCGAAACTAGATGCTGATAGGAAACTATGTGTGTCTGAGACAGAGGGGGAGATGGTAGGATAAAAGGAGAAGGCGTGAGATGCGAACACTGTGGCAAGAAAAACAAGAAGAAGAAAAAAAGGTAGAGATACATTACAAAATATATGCAATCACCACTAATTGGAACAATTTTCTCAGTGTTAAAAACAAAATCCTTAGCTTTGAGACAAAAAGAGCTAGTGTTCAAATGTAGCAGTGCAGATTATTTATTGTTGTCACATTATAATGAAAATAGTGAATGAAGACGAACACTGTTGATGAATAATCTGCACTTATTTATTTACTGTTATTGTTCTCTAGTCCATGTAAGGTTTTGTCATCTTTCACACAGCACATGACGTCATCGCTGTGTATGAAAAGTTGAACTCGAAGTTAATAGAAACAAGGCTTCAGGGTGTTTTTTAAACTGGCAGCCCCAGAGGTCAGTAAACCCAACATCCTTTTTCAATCAAACATTACAGACATCTCCAGCACCTGGCCAGTTTATCTGGGCTGAATGTAAGAGACAGAAGAATGTGCTGAGCGCAGGTCTGGCCTTTGGCTATGTGGGAGAGATGGAGACATCTGTCTATGTACTACAAATACTTACTTCACAATCTGACAGATTTGATGTTGAAATGATTTCTGTCAGTCTTCATAGATGCTCATTTGTGATGATAAAATCACACACTAACAGAAGGACATGAGACTCTGCTGCCAGATCGCCACCTGTGGCTTTATTCACCAGACATTCTTCCATCAATGCATTATTGATCAAATTCTATAACTACTTAAAAGTTTGGGAACAAAGACAATGCCCCAAACACATCTCACTTCCACACAAAGTTCAGGCTCACCTGATTCATTTATTTCCCCTTCGACTGTCTTCGCACCCCTCCACCCAAACCCTTTTTCTTCTCTCTCTCTCTCTCTCTCTCTCTCTCTCTCTCTCTCTCTCTCTCTCTCTCTCTCTCTCTCGCCTCTTGCATGAATACAAGAACCACTGGTGGCTTTTACTGAAAACTTCAACTTCCCCGGTTCCATCCACCCCGTCTCCATGCCGGCAGCTCACACTGGTCCATCGCCTCACTCCATCCATCCATCCATCCATCCATCCATCCATGGCCCGGATTTCTCCTTTCATCCTCTCATTCCTCACCCTTCTTCCCCTACTCTGTCATCCCTCTATCCTAATCCCTCCATCCCTCACTCCTTCATCCCCTCCTTCCCTGCATCCCCTCATCCCTCGACCCTCATCCCTTCATCCCCTCACTCCTCATCCCCTCATCCCTCACTGCTCATCCTACCTTCCCTTCATCCCTTGACGTGTCATCCCCATCCTGCGGTATTTTCATCATCTATGCTCTCCTCCATCCATAATATGCATGAAACCATTATAAATCCATATCTCATGGTCCTTGTTAATAAATCAAGGGTAAGTGAATCCGTGTGTGGTTGCCACACGGCTCAAAACACACATTATTCATTTCAACAACTCTAAGATAACAGATCAACTCAACATCCTGTCATAGCCATCTGGACTACAGATACACGTAGTAGCTTACTAGCTTAGATTAAGAAGATCAACAAAATATCTCATACAAGTCATCATGGCACAACCTTTCAAGCCACTGGTTGGCCTTGTTACCCAGCATGCATCTCTCTGTAAGGGTGAAGACTGTCAGGAAAACTCACTGTGTTCAATTTCTGAAGACCTCTTCGCAGCCTGAATCTTGGATGTGTTTCTGAACACATTCCATGCAAACAATATGGACTAAAATGTGAATTAATTAACTATGTGATCTATATAATCTTTGTATATGTACACACACACACACACACCTTTGTATATGTACACACACACACACACACACACACACACACACACACACACACACACACACACACACAGACACACACACACACACACACACACACACACACACACACACACACACACACACACATATATATGTGTGATTGGTGTGGGTATGGCTCAATGAGAAGGCTGCTCTCTCATCTCAACAGCCATCTCATCAGTCCAGAATCAGCAAACAGTGTAAAGTGTGTTAGAGCCACTTTTGTGTGTTTCTGGAGAGGGCACCAGTCTTCTGACTCAGTGATCAATTGTGTGGATTGCCACCTTCATCTATGGGTGTATATGTGTGCGTGTGTGTGTGCGTGTGTGTGTGTGTGTGTTGTAGGGTGTTAGTCTGTCTCTGAGTCCCTGTGTGAGCTTGTGTGAGTGTGCATGTATTGTGTGTGTGTGTGTCAGAGTGTGCATTTTAGCTGCCATCCACAACGGTGTTTGGCAGGCTGCTGAGTCTGGTGTCATTCTGCTCGGCTGCTCCTCTCTGAGCATGAACGGCAGTGAACATGTTGTCCAACAGAGCGGCTAGCGCGGCACAGACGTGGCTAAAACAGAGCGGGCAAGCAGCCGTGACCATCAGCCACAGAGACCTCCACGCACACACACACACACACACACACACACACACACACACACACGCACACACACAGAATGACATGCTTATGTTCTTTGTCTCTTCCTGCTTGTAGACCCACAACAATACCCTAGAGGAGGCCAAAACAGCTCTTATATGGAAACATTACACGTGCATCATGTAGATGGCAGGTAGTAACTCTGCACAGCCTGCTTGGTGCATCCTCATGGCGCATGCCTCCCTCCTCCCTCTGCACCCGCCTCCTCCATGTCCACCTGTCGACTGTCCACGCCTCCCTTCTCCTCCCTGGTGTTCTCTCCTCTTCCTGTCACCATCTTCTCCCAGTCTCCTCCACTTCCCCGTTGTCCAGTGTCACAGCTCCCCATCCTCCTTACCACTGTCCTTATTTCCTCCCTGCTTAACCCTCCCCACCTGTCCTCTCCTATCCTCCTCTTCTCCTCCCCTCGAATTCCCTGCAGAGTGAGCCGCTTTCTCCCCGATGCAAACAAGGACAGCCTGTCTGAACCAACGCCCCAGTCAGACATAAAAATGGGCACCCTGGTGGCTCAGTTACTACCATTGTTAAAATGAGATGAGAGAACAGCACAAAAGAGCTAAAAGAGGCAAAAAAAAGAAAAAAGAAAAAAGAAAAAAGGTCATGATCACGTTTGATATTACCATTTAAGCACTGCTTTTCTTTATATGATTTCTAATTGTATGATTTTACAGATCATTTTTAAGACTTTGGCTGGATCTTTTTATAGATCTACTTTTATGCAACAACCTTTATTACAGTTCTTAACCTCCCTTTTATGATTTCTTTGCTTTTATTCTGCATGCCTCACCCTGTATTATTGCTTCTACTGCTCGTTTGATCTGTTTTTTTAATGAGTTGCAAAGTGCTTTGTTTACGTGATTTGAAAGGTCTATAAATAAAGATTACGATATCAATTACAACTGCTAAAAATAGATGTCTGACAGCAAACATCATTGCACATAAATGCCTTGGCGTGTGATGTAAAACTTCCCCCTTTATGTAGTTGACACAGGCAGAAAGAAAAGTTAAAAGTCTCAGTGTGGCAGACTTGGTTAGACAGTCAGGTATATCACCAATGGAGCTGGTAAATAGATCAGACTGAGCATACGGAGCTCCTTTTGTTAAGGTGCTGTTCATCTCAGTCGAGCCACAGTGCGAAGTAAACATTCCCTCTGGTACCCTGCCGCTTTCCTCAAGCCAACAGGAAAATCAACGCCACCCACATAACAGTATTTTTGCCAGACTGAGGCTGTGATAGACAGCAGCACGGAGCCCACTGATGAGTCCACTAACGCTGCTAAAACACAGAACGTGCTGTATGAAAGAGGCTGTAAAGAGTGCTGGAATATCTCACTCCAAGCAAAGGACTGTGACTTTGGTGTATTTTGTGTGCACGGTGCAAGTAATTTGATAGGGCATCATTATTTGTGCATTTTAATCATAGCTTTAATTTTGATAGGATAAATCAAGAATGACTAATTCATTAAAAATGACAAATCTGTTTCCCTCACCAGCTTTAAGAATCAAGACTGAAAAATGAATGAAATACTGGGATGCTGAAGCATTTGTTTTTAAGCACTCTGATAAGAAGTGTCACTCACAATAAGCGGAATCAATTTTTTAATGATATACTGCATCAAATGTGTCTCTGTGAAACAAAATGCAAAAGCTTAATATGCTAACTAAGAGATTAGACCTTTTAATTCCACTCAAAAATCCACTGCTGATAGCAATGAACTGAAAAAAGTCCTGTGAAAAACATGTACCTTATTCCCAAAATGTCAGCTTTGAGAAAGTCTTGTTTTCAGCTTGCCTGCCAAACATTTTTAAATGTTCTCGTTGGGGAGCTACAAGGCTTTGATGAGCTAAAACAAACCCTAAAGGTGCATGTAATCCTGAAGTGTGAGTTTCAACTTGAAAAAAATGACTGAGCATACAAGGTTTTCACCTGACAGTGACATTATAGCAGCTAAAAATCCACTCCAGAGACATTTTAGTTGTAATCTTCTTTCTAACTGGAGAAATGAGAAAAGTTTACATCCTTCAGTGGGCGGTGAAATAACTGCAGTGTAACAGCCGTGATTGACAAGTAAAGAAGTAAAATCTATTTTCTGATGTCGTGATTTATCACAACTAAAGTGCAGCATCTTGTGAATCTGTAGTCAAACCTGAGGCGCCCCATGCAGTACATCCACAACCCTTGAAACTCTTTTGAAAGCCAGCCCACTGTGCCCCCACAGGAATGCTTATAACTAATTCAATTTACATGCTGCTGTTTTTAAAACACTGCAGGTACAATGTGACTTTCCTGAAAAGACTTTGCTTTTTTTTTTTTTTTTTTTTTTTTTGCCGCAGTTGGAAATGAATTTCTCTGCCTCTGCAGTTCTCTGTTTTAACAAAAGCCCACACAGTTCCCTCTGACAGCTCGCTCTCACAAAAGGAAACCACTGCGACTCAAGTGTATGTGTGCGAGTGTGTGTGCGTGTTGCGTGCTTATGCGTGTGAGGGAGCCAGAGTATGAGAGAAGAGGGACATTGGAGTGGGAGTGTGTGACACCAGCTCTTTGCATATACGATTATTACAGCTGATGCATAAATGAGTATGGGTGTCATCGACTCACTGCGTTCTCATAGGTGTGTGTGTGTGTGTGCGTGGGAGAGAAGGTGCTGTCAACCTGCATTTGTGTGCGTCAGTGCTCATGTTTCACTTTTTAAACACCATATGCTTGTTATCTGGTGCCGGCGCACTTACGGGGCTGAACAAAATCTTGTCACATTGTTAGCGCACTGTCACATCTATGGGGCAAACATCCGCCCACAGCCGTCGCCCCCACCCCGTCACCCCTTTGTTTTCCTTCTGTCACCTCCCTCTTTCTGCAGGTATGGATGTAACAGCTGTAAAAGAAGGCCCTCCTGCACTGGAGCCTGTCAGGATACAGAGAGAGTCTTTATACTGTAGATCTGTCTGTAATGGAACCACACGCATACAGGATGTTGTGTGGGCCACCTGCTCTGTGGAGGTTTTTCAAAGGTTGTCACCATATTTCAACGGATTATGAAGATTTCCCTAAAGATATTTGTTTTTCTTTACACACCACCTCACTTGCACATCATCACATTACACAGTAAGCTTTGCTCACCATTACAGCTCGCATCTCAGAGAGTTTAAGTGCTGCTGCAAACACTGTCCCATGAGTTTTGTTCAGGGTGTTTTTGGGTAGAGCGTTTGGGTTTTGCACATCCCTGGCCCTCACTCTTATCTCTGCATTAGCCTCCTCTCATGGGCACGGGCATGAGGAGGCTTGAGGAATGAGAAAGGGGAAAGAGGCGAGATAAAGAGGGAGAGCGGGAGCAAAGCAGAGCGGATGCAATTAAAAGACTGGGTCACAGATCGCAGTGCCAAGCGTCAGTGTGATTAATACACCACCATTCAGCCCAGGAGCTTTCCTCCTCTCTGTGTGAATGTGTGTGTGGTGTGTGAGTGGGGTTTTGTTTGTGAATCGGCTATCTTTGAAGCTTACCACAGCTAGGTGGCACCAGTGTGTCTCAGTGTGTGCTATCCTCAGGTGTGCCAGGTTTAACTCTTTTTAAGGTGATGTGGGGAATTCTGGTGACCTGAACAAATACGATTGAAGAAGTAATCTGTCCTTGTCTGAGCTCTGTCACTATGACAAAAAAGTCAGTTAAAGGACCACTGTGGAATATTTAAGAGGATCTTTTGGCAGCACATGGCAGTGGTGGAATATGATATTCATAATTATGTTTTCACTAGTGTAGAATCACCTGAAAATAAGAATTGTATTTGTCACCTTAGAACGAGCTGTTAATCTCTACTGAGGCAGTGGGTGCTCTTCCATGGAGTTGGCCATGTTGCACCGCCATGTTTCTACTGTAGCCCTGAAGGGACAAACTGGCTCTAGAGATAACCTTATGCGTTTTTGCAAGTTTCACAGCTCCAGCAGGTTCTCCTACACGCTTGGAAAGGGAGGGGTGAGGTGAGGGGTCTTCAGTCTCCCCACTCCTACACACTGGTCCTTTAAAAGACTTTTTTCATTCAGTCTAATACAAGAAGAAAAAGCAAGGAAGTAAGACAGCACACTGGCTTTAAAAATGTTGCTAAAAGAGTAATTTAGAACTAAACAATCTTAAACTACTGCATACATATTCTTCCTAAACAGGTTCACGCTTGTGAACTTCAATAAACACCCACTATCCATGACTTTCTTGCATGCCTTTTGGCTGACTATCTCATGAGAAGCTCCCACTAATTTCAGACCATGCCAGAACAGTTAAATCTGGCTTCCAATCAATCCATCCTCTGAAACAAAAAACACACTTGTATCAAGGCAGGAAGCATTGCTTCGAAAAATACCCCCGATTGAGCTGGTGGCCCTTCCCAGAGACTTATGGTAATGAGAAATGTTCGCTGTTGAAACACAGCAAGCAGCACAAACATATCAACTGATTCTCTCTTCTATTTCTTTCATCTGGCTCCCACTCACCAGACCTTGCCTTCAAGGCCTCCCCTTCGATTTAGCGTGAGCAGGGAAGGAGCCACGCTTTATCACAGCAATATCTTTTTTAAGGAGGTGAAGCGAAGAAACTGCCTCAAGGCTACACGCTGTCTCTTATCTCCCAGTACAATATAATAATTTCACATAGCCCAAAGCAAGGTGGCGGGACCTCAGCTGGGCCAAGTGACAAAAAGGGGAATGTGAGCAAACTGGGGGCAGAGATCAGGGGACAAAGGGGGCTTCTGGGAAATATCCATGACCCTCACTCAACCGTATAATGACTATAATGAAAACCCATTATTCTCAAGAAAGTATTTTTTTCCGAGTGTGAGTCACATTGGCACTTTTTTCGTGCAATGTAGAGAGCAAATTTCAGGTTTTAGATAATGGTTCCACTTTTATCATAATAACTGACACTGCAGAAACGCCTGATATTTGAACGGGAGAGACATTACGGCCGGGTGAGTAAATGAGTCCGGTTACAGTACATAAGGCAGTGCTCAGTCTGTGTCCACTGTTTATGAGTGCAGCACATCTCAGCTGGTTATTTTTAGCTGGCTTGATTACCCTGGAGACTGGCCTTAATAAATACTATAAGGCTAAAAACAGGCGTCCTCCCCCTGACTCTCCTCCCCATCCTCAGAAGAATCCAAGCCTCACTCACAGGGTAATCAGCTTTTAATTTTCTTCCCCCTCCCTTCTTACATTCTCTCATTTTATCTCTCTTCCTCTAAGCTCTCACTCTCCATCACCCTCACTTGCTGACAGAGTCCACCAGCAGCCCTGTCTTCTCTCCAATTTTTTCTGTTTCCCTCCATCTTTTCCCTCCTTCTTGCGTTATTAGCATAAAAGAGTTTGCATCCTTCCCTGGTGATTGTTTAGCTGCTGTGTTCAGCATCTTGACTTGATTCCCCACAATTGCCCTAATTAGCATTACAAATATACACTTAGAGATGAACAGAAATATCTGTTATGCCTGACAGACTAATTCAAGGGAATGGAGGCCAGAGGACAAGGCAGCACTAAATTTGTGTGATAAAAGGTGTATCACTGCATCTCAATAATGAGGTGTCTTATCCTAGTCGGCTGAAATAACACTTTCACTACATTTATGTAAATCAGTGAATGGTATGTTTGTTTTAACTGAACAAAACAGCACACAGAGAACCTGACAATGAGAATATATTAGATGTCCAACTGTGATAAAAGGTGTAATCACAACAAGAAACGTACCTCTTATCTTCTCTCACTCTCGCCCTCTCCAGCCCAGATCATGTCTTCTAAAGCCAATGATTAGACTTAAGACAGATGTCTCTCATTATCTGTTGCTCTCATCCATTTCTCCCTAATCCTGTCTTTACTCCAAAGCCCCCTGGGGCAAGCGATAGGCCAGGGCCAACCATTAGTCTCCATACACTGAGACCAGGGACCAAACTCATCCGCACTTTCCCTCGGAGGAGATCAAGGTCATCTCAGAGGTCAGCCGCATCGCTATCACTGTGATCACATACCCATAACTGCCACACTGCATCTTTTCTGACTCTGCGTTTGTGTAGGTACTTGCTGGGTAAGAGTGATCTCTGCCTTTCCACCAGCTGGTCACTATCCACTCCCTGTGCAGGTGATGTAGTAATTGAAGTAATTGTTCAGCGAGATTCCTGCCATCTCAGACTGCATTCTACTGATCGATCAGCCAAGTAGCCAGTGAAAGTAATGGGGATCATTATTGTCAACCAGCACACAAAGGTGGGTATATATGTTGGTTCCCCAAGCGGACCTTGGACACAAAGCAGATGACGTCCACCTGAAGAGCACGGACTAGAGGGACAAATTGTTGTGAGCCGTGTGCTGATGACACATGAGTATAGGAAGGACTGTAAAAAATGTTTTACACTAGATAGATAGATAGATAGATAGATAGATAGATAGATAGATAGATAGATAGATAGATAGATAGATAGATAGATAGATAGATAGATAGATAGATAGAAAGCTTCAGTCAATAAGTAAAGAATCTCCATTGTTTTGTTTTTTTTTGTCACTGTGGGGTAAAGGAATTAGCGTATATAAAGTAGATATGGTGGCTGTGTTTGCCAACAGTAGCCAATTTACACATGCAACAGACACGGAGAAACATCAGCATTCATCTGGAGTCAGGTGGCGCTATAGCTGCTAAATGCTCCACTATGTTCACAAGCTAGTCACTAACTGCCTGGTGTTTGGTGCCGTGCAAGTGTTGTACAGTGGGTTTATGAGATTTCCTTTTGCTGTAAACAGCTGCCTGCTGCTGCTGGAAACAACACTGATGAGGGCAGTGAGAGTGAAACAAAAGAGAAAAGCTGCAGGCACATAAGTCCAAAACAATGAGCTGAAAGGTGATACAACGCTGTGTATATATATATATATACACACACACACACACACACACAGCGTTATATATACATATATATATATATACTGTAGCTAAAATACTTCAGCCGTGTAACCACCCTTTCACAATCCCAGTTTGAGCTCGGATATTTGTGTATACTTGAATTAAAAAAAAAAAAAACCCTCCCTGAGCCTTTCAGAGTGCAGCCCTCCCTCAAAAGCAACAAATCTGAGTTTCTTTCAACAGCTATTTTTCTTTGAAGTCACCCTGGCCTGTTCCAGAAAATCAATTAAAAACATGACTAATACATTTGCACCTAACATTTTCCACTTTTCCTCTTTAGAGCGTTTGATGTCCCTCACTGCCTAACACTGTGTAAATGCTGAGATCACAGAGATAGTGACGGGAGGATTTCAACAAGGACCCTTTCATACTTATTCGCAGCTTCAAATGAAGCTCCAACCTGAAGTGAAATGAAATAATGAAGGCTATCAGTGGACTCCCACTGTGCTGATTCTGCGCAACACTCGACACAGGAATGCAGCACCCCTCAAAAGCCCATCGGTTCAATATTGCGCCCAGTGAATGTCCGATTCTGTCTTTCTGGCCTGACAAAAACGTTTTCCTTTTGGATGATTTGTAAATAATCTAATGCAGGAGTGCTTTTCCCTCCACCACTCTGGCCGTCCTTACATTTCCTATACAAGTCCCCCAGCGACGGTTATCAGAGAGATCTGCAGCAGTCCTTAATACGAGCATACCCCTGTCCCTTAAGTGGGCAGTGCTAAGCCTCATTGTCTGTCATAGATGTAGGAAGCACAATGGGAGAGGCTGAACCTCTCTGCTCAACTATCTACCGGGAGGGAATGGGAGGTCGGCATCAAAACCATTATTCTTATCACTGCAGGACAACTCACCGTGGGCCAGAAAAAACTCTTCTGAAAGGTGAAATGAGTGTGTCTCTCAGTGTGTGTGTGTTAACCTCCTCCCCACCTCTCTCACACCACACATTTCTGTATTTCTCATTAACTGATAATGCATCACTCATGACCTTGTGATAAAAATACATTAGCTGGAGACAAGTCATTAATCTCTGAAGAATCAGGCTGTTTAGGTTATCAGGTGAGAATGGGTATACGTGTTATCGCACAAGTAATGGGAATAGGCTTAATTGCCCTTCTTAAGCGAGTCATTATACATAGTGGAAGTGGTTTACGTGTTGTCTTTGGGAGCAAAGCTGAGTCCATCACATCAGGCAGTGTGGTTCAGGATGGACCCGTATGCAACAGGACTGGCTGCAAGAGGAGCAGCTTCATACTGGTGCTTGTTTTGAGAGACAGAGGTCATACTGTATGCATGTTAGAGTGCTGTGGTGTTGTGATTTGGTGCAGTTTTAGGAGGAGAAGGTGGAGGATTTAATAGTAAAGCTGGATTTGTGTGTATAAATCGATGCCCACGGTATGTTTGGATTCATAGTTCAGTGTCAGATTTCACCCATTGACAGCAATGCAAACCCTAAACAAATGCATTGTACATCATCAGGCTGTGCTTTAATTGCAGTACATCGCTGCTGTCAGGTGGAAACCTTGTATCTGCATATTTCATCTTTTTTTTTTTTTCCAGAAATCAACGCTATTGGCCAGCCTTTATGTCTGTCTGTGGGTTTTTACAAATATCAAACCAATGAAAAGTATTAAAAAGGAGCTTGTGGCTAATCTCGTAACTCTCCTAATCGTCAGCAAAACCTCATAGCTCCACCCCGCCTTTATGCAGCGATACAGTTTTGTACACCCTCCAGCTGGCAACAGTTTTGAGCCTGAATTTTGGGTAGTGGCTTCACTCAACTGTACAAGAATAAACAGCAGTAGCAGGCAGTTGTTTGGAGACAACAGTGTGTTGGAGAGCAGTTTAGTCGAGCATTCGTCGTCTGCTGCCAATATCGTCTTCAGTAGCCTGTTCATAGCACTTAATCTTTCATAACGAGAGATTTTGGCCAATCATATTCAACGACAGGAAAAACTGAGTGCACACATAGCTACAAAAAACTCCGTAGCCTGTGAGTTGTGACATCATAACGTCACGCACTTCCTCAGATATGACCTTTTTAATCAACAACATGTTGATTTTGGTAAAATAGTAATTGGCAAGTTTCTGACCATATGTAAAGACACAATACTATCTTTGAAGACACAGCATTTAATCATTTAAAATTTCCTGCAAAGTGACGGTTTTGGGCATAGGCTGCAAGTTTTCTGCTCCATAATGACGATACTCCCCACAGTTAGTGACTTAAAGTTATTTCCTTGATTGTCGACACGATAATGATCTACGAATTACTTAGATAAGTGTGTCATAGCTGAACAGCAGATTACTGCTGTACAGTCGCCTCGCTTGCATTCTTTCAGCCACTGTGACCGGGCGCTGAGCACGATGAGGGTTCCTTAATGATGTCTTCACTCTCAACAGTCTCTACCAGCATCAGAAACTTAGAAGAGAAAAGACCAGCCACTGTTGTTGGGGGTCTCCACATGGTATCACCATAGCTACTGCGCCCCCAGCATGTAGTTACCGTACATTTTTGAGAGTTTCAGAGCCCCTTAAGGGGCAGCTGTTCATCCAGTTTTCCTAGTTGCCCAGATCTGTACCTCTAACCATTTTATTGCTTTCTGGTCAGCCCTTCTGACAACCACATTTCCTGTGTTACAAGAATCCCTTGACATACCTCCACCTGAGTGTATGGGCCTGATCTGCATAAGCAAGCAAGAGCACAGCTTTTACATGGACCACCACTCTTTCTCTTAACTGCCAGCACCACAGGATAACCCACAAGACAGCACTCATCTTCATGGTCAATTTGAACAAAAGAGACACTCATCAAAAGCAGATCTGGCTGACAGAGGGCAGATGGGTGAAACACTATTGAATACAGCTAACTAGCACTGTTTACTATATTCTCAAAAACATAGAGCCTTTTTTTTCGTCTCATCTAATTTGACACGACTGACAAACTTCAGATCTTGTCAATTTTGCTGCAGGTAATTAATACACCTTTTTCAATTTCCCTCCTAGATATATTACTTTGAAAACTCACAGTCTGAAATCAGTATGCTAATGCTTTATTTTGCCTTGGAGTAGCTGAAAGCACTTGTTCTATAGTCCAAGTGTGGTGTGAGTGCCTGCCTGTAACCCACTAAATGCGAAATGAAGAAGTGAAATGTTGCTCATATTAAGTAAAATATGTTTAAACATTCTTGGTATCATTTTTAATAAATTAAATATGGGCCATAATTAGACAGAACCACCATCACTCCCATTACAAACAATTAAAATACACCATCCATTCTGTTGATTTGGCAACCAAAACCTGATGGCCGGTTGCCAGGCTGGCAAACCGCTTCTAAAATTGACTGTGGGGCCCTGGAGAGGTTAGCTGAATTTTGTTTTCACTCGAGCAAAAGCTTGAGAATCCAAGACTGTACTGAACACACAACGCAAAAGCACACCAAGGACCTGTCTCCCAAGGAAGGATTATTAAATTAGTGGTTTAACAGCATTGAAAACAAGGTGTACAGGCTCTTTTAACTGCGGTTCATGGTCAGGATTGAGGGTGCTGGCTTTCGCTTTATTCAACTAACATGATCATCCTGCCTCTTGAGACAAGCCCCCACAAAATGGAAAAAAGCAAAAACACATTGCCTGTGTGTGCACGATGAAACGCAGCCTTACGATGTAGAGTCAATGCAACACTGTTGACTAAACAGATGCATGCAAGAGCCGCTGGATGTGTGCGCAATACACAACTTAATCCATAGCAAATGTACCAAAGCTGGTACATGCACCAAAATGTCAGTGTTAGAACATATAGAGTTTTTTACTCTCTAAATTTTCTCAGTACTTAGCAGGAAGTGATGCATCCACTTTCTAATCATCACCTGATGCTCTGGCTTTTCCCAGTCCCAAAGTGTTTCCTACAATGTTTACAAACATTCCACTTGCTCACAAACCTTCCGGCTGAAAATACATACTGCGCTAATACAAAAATATCAGGCAATAAATATGAGTGTGAAAAGTATATTTAAACCTTCGAATCACCATGTAAACAAAGTCTGTTGTGGAGGAATGTTTTCAACAGAGTCAGCCGTGCTGCAATCACAGCTTCGGGCTTCTACATATCAAATTAATTGTGAAGCTTTATTTTCATGCCAAATCTGTGGCTGAGTTTGGCTTTCTTGCCAGCAGCAGTTTGACAGTGTAGGTGTTAAACTTTTCAAACGGTGAGCCAATCGAAGCTAGCCAACAGTATTGCTCGTGTCATGCGCTGTAGCTTGCTAACCTGTAACGTATGCTTGGACTTGAGCTGTCTGCTATGCATACATCTCCATGCTGCTGCAGGCAGAGAGGTGACAGAGCGGCAGATGAGGACATCCAGTGCAGTATGAAGGATGGTGGCAGCCGTTCCCTCAGGCCACGGTGATGGCACTACATCGATCCAGCTACTCCGGTGCCTGAAGTGCAAAGCCTTTTGGCTTTGTCAGCACTGTTCAGCCCAACATTGCTCCAACTCCCCTGATCACTGTCAGAAACCCAGGAGTAAAAGCTCAGACAATAGGGAGAGAAAATGCTGATGTATCTGGAGCCAGACAGGTGGTGCAGGATAGGCTAAATTACTGCTAACTATTCACCGTGCTTCTAACTATTCAAGTGCTTCTTCAAGATTTTCTAGCTGTTTACTGTCAGACAAATTAATGTTTACTGTCAGGCAGGAGGAAAGCAGAAAGACATCTACTGCTAAACACAAGCACCTGTTTGTCCTCTTCAGCTTGCCAACTGGTCCTCCAGGAAACTTAATTCTACTAATCCACTCATATATTTACACAGGTGGAGGTGTTCTGGCACCACAGACGGTATGCACTGTTGTCTACAGGCGGCCAGTGTTTGTCTTCTAAGGTGATTCAGTATGTACGCTAGTTTATATCTCGTGTCATTAATCTCTCAAGTCACTTTGGATGTACCCAGAGACTTTCTGCTTTCTCTCCTCTCTCCGCTTACTGAATAGAATCAATACAGGCTGGACTTTGAAATTCGTCTTTTATTGTCACCTCTTTAAACACTCTTTCCTTTAGATCTGAGTCATAGTACAGGCAAGTATAAAATATACAGAATCTAAAAGCACAAGCCTTGGCATTGAAGGTCTTGAAGTGTGCAGACAAAAGAGTACATTTTGATTAAAACCTCACATCCTGGGGTTAGACTGGGGCATTTTGAATATGACAGAAAAGATTGTATGGCCCTGACCATGGCATTTTAGTAAAGACATGCTCAGCAATACTGGAACAAATATGAAAATCTTTGGAAACAGTTAAAGCAATAGTTTCACATTTCTGAAAAAATGCTCATCTGCTTCCTTGCTGAGAGTTAGAAGAATGACACTGCTCACCTGTCAGTGCAGTAAATGTTGCTGCAGTCAGCACCTGGTTAGCTTGTCTTAGAACAAAGACTAGAGACTAGGCTATACAGCTGGACTGGCTCTGTCTACAGGTGACAAAACCCGTCTACCAGCACACCTAATGCTCAATATTTAACATGCGTCTTATTTGTTTAATTTGCACAAAACAGTGTAAAAACAACATTTCACCATTTTATCGGTTATGTGCTACATTATTTTCTCATTATTAGTAATTGTCCTTTCTTGCATAGACTAAAAAAACATGATATAATTTGTTAATCAGTGAGTTTTAGAGTGAGAAGGTTTTTGTTGGACAGAGCCAGGCTATGTCTCCTGTTTCCCCTATTAGCTAAGTTAACCAGCTGCTGGCTGTAGCTTCAAATTTGCTGTACAGGCATGCAAGTGGTATCAACTGTCAAACTCTTGACAACGCTATTACCCCAAAATGTGTTCCTTTAAATTGGCCAAACATAATGCATATTTGCTACCCAGGTTACATTAAAAAAAATCTTCTTTGTTTTCATGTCCAACCAGGCTTTATCTCTGACAATTATTCAGTTTTAAAAAAGACCTTCTGGTTTTGGTCACATGTTTATGACGCGGTTGACATGGGCAAAATGTGGTGGTCTGATGATCTTGCCTGCAGCCAATTATACCTCAGGATTCAGGGGCAGCACATGGACTGACCCAACATCTTTAACGGACCCCTACTCACTTCCAATCAGTCATTGGAGCAATAAACCTCCATAAAAACCATTTACCTGGGAAAATAAATAAATAAAAAAATAACTCAAATTATGGTAACAGGACTTGTCCATAAAACTGAAAGTATTTCTGCTGTGGAGGAAAAAAAAAACATTCATTCACCCATAACTATTTGTGTATTCAGCAATAATGGTGCAGTGAAATCCATTAGGCACAATTGCTATGTTGGCATGGTTACCATTTAGGTGGGATAAGCAAATTCCTGCACACACAGGGGAATTTGCAGGGTTGTCAGATGTGGAGAGACGACAAATATCCATCTTTTATATCTGGTTTTGCATCAACATATCAAAGCTACCTTGTTTTAGGATGAAGAGGATTTTTGTTTTCCCTGGGGACCAACAATGATGACGCCGTACGTGATCTGACAACGTCTTTTAAGGTCCATGTACCTACACCTGTTTCTGCCATAAATTACTATTTCGGTCCAGCTCAAAAATGTTGAACTGCATCCTAAAGTTCAAAATGATTTTCATTATCTTTCAAATGTTCTACAATGAGACAAAAGAGAAAGTAAAAGCCTTCAAATAATATGTGATATCTTATGAACTAGATATGCACTAGTTGAGAAAGTGTTCATTAAAGTTAATTCATAGACATCACACAATGAAATAATGGAATTAAATGGCATTTCCCTCCATTGTACTGGAAGAAAAATGAAAATTCTGAATAAGTATTTCCAATGAAAAGCTTGCTGTGAAATGTCAAGCTAACTGTCATTAAAGACACAGTGACATTTTTACTCCATCTTTAAAAGCTGTGATTCCATCTCTGCAAACAGAGGCCCCAATCTCTGCTGCTCCCAACAGACAAAGGCCAGACAGATTAACTCAATTACTCTTTGACTTGAGTGAATGAAGGAAACAATACATTTCTCAATTAAGCCCAATCCTGTGTGGGAGCAGCAGAGGAGTTACACTGCAGGTAGAGGGAAAGCTGAGATGGGGAGAAAGAGGGAGTGTGTGCAGCTTGAAAATACATTCTGAAGCAGCCGGCATGTTTGCTCATCTTTTTTCATTCTTTCTCTTAACTACGGTCGTAGAGCTGCAGAGTGAGAGAGACAGCAGGCGGGGAGATGGAGAGGAGGAGAGAGGGCAGTAGACGGAACGATAGACATGATGGAGTGACAGACAGGCAGAGATTCAGGCAGAGGGGAAGAGAAATGAGAGAGACAGAATGGGGTTTACAGCTCCAATATGTCAGAGTTAGTTTGCAAGATGAAGCAGCGAAAAATCAACCAATTTCCACAGTGCTGACACACCCAAACTAATACCCTGCACGGGGCATTAAAGTCAGCCTTGTGTATGAAACATGGTGTGACACATGTGGCCTACGTATTGTCTGCAGCATCTGTTGCAGGGGCACAGATGGCGATGGCCATCCTCGCCACCGCTCCGTCTCGTGGGACATGTGGTCTGGGATGACGTTTTACTGACAGCGTGGGCCTTCTGTCAACACATGGCAGCCTGTTTTCAACTTCCTTTTCTCTCCCATGAATGTGGATCCAGACGCGCGGGGGTAGGTTGGAGAAAAGCAGCCGCCATGTGAAGGATGGGTGTTTGCACGGTGTGCATGAAAAGGTCAGGGCCAGGAGCTTACTGCGGCAGCAACATCAGTGAAACCCAGGAGCGGCAACAGCAGTGAAACCCAGGATCCTCAACAAAGCTCTGTCAGACTGCAGGAGAAAGCTGTCAGTGCAGACGCCTAAACCTTTACCGCCCTTCCCTCTCCCTCACACTCACTCTCGCCTCGCTCTGACTCATTGTGTCAGCTCTTCAAACACTCTCCATTCTCCTCTGCCTTAAGCTAGACGCAGAGAGCAAAAGGAAGAATGAGTCCAGCTTTGGCTGCTGTAAACAAAAGGGAACACTCTCTGTGGTATGTGAATTTTCTCTCCTGTGTCTGTGTGCCACATCAAACTTCTCTCTCTTCAATGTACATGCATGAAGGAATTGTTCCCCTTCCTTTTCCTCATTTACTGGCCCTACTTCATAGATAAAAATAAATTGAAGGAGGGGGAGATAATGAAGATATGATGGGGACAAGGCAGAGACAGTGATTCAGGAATACTGAAATTGACTTGAGCGGCTCCACCGCTTTCTTTGCTCCCTGGGTCTGAACAGTGATACGGGCTAATTAAAAATTCATTGCTCTACCATGAAAAGAGCAGACGTCTGCATTTTGACTGGACTGAGAGACAGCTAGCAATGTCTGGGCTGTCTGCGGCTTTGGTGTCTACCATCAAGTTTGAGATTCAAAGCAAATTGTCCACACAACAAGACGAAGGATGACTGTATTATTCTAAGTAAATTAAGATATGGTTTGCACAACAACACTGAGAGTCTACAGCCATACAAAGTTGCTTTGAGCTAAAATCTAATGCCAACATGTTAACATGCTCACAGTTGCAATGCTAACATGCTGATGTTTAGCATTTAGAATGTTTGCACGCTAGCATTTGCTAATTTGCTCTAAACACAAAGCACAGCTGAGGCTGATGGGAACGTCATTAGTTTTGCAGCTATTTGGTCTTGGACACATTGAAATTTTGATTTCACAATGCCACTAGATGAAACAAGATCACTGAAAATGTTACAGGCATGAAACCACACAAGTCAGCCTTCTGGTGGCACTGCATAAAAAGTTAGAGAATCACCAAAATCATTAGGTTTCATCATCTGGGAACAATGAATACCTGTCCAAAATGTCATGCTAACCCATCCAGTAAATGATGAGATATTTGCCTGGATAATGAAAAACTTTCACTCGCTGGTGGTGCTAGTTGAAAAATCAGGGGCTCACTGAGGGCATTACAGCATAGAGAGAGAAAGAGTGACAAACACACAGTCCTTCTCTCTGTGTCAGCATCAGTGGCGGCTCCTGACAAATTTCTCAGGGGGGGCAACTGTTGCGATGATGGCTAATATGACCCGTTCAATGAGTAAAATAATAATAAATAAAAGTTGTTTAGCTATATCAAGTTAAATGTCTCAAATACAATAAATTAGGTTCCACAATAAAACACTTCCACCGTGGCATCAACAGATACATTGTCATCTACTAGTTTGCCCATGAAATCACTGTTAGCACAGTCTACAATTTATAGGCACCATGGATGCCATAGCAATAATCAAATCAAATCAAATTATACTATCATCAAAACTGTAATTAATCAAATCTTAACAGAACATGTTCAGTATATACAATTTGGCTGGCAATATGCAATCAATACAACTATTTACAATTCAACATTTGGAGAGCACAACATAACACAACTCACCATTTAATAACACACTCACTCATCACTCGACGACTGAACGGTAATTGCCTTAATGAAATGATGCAGTTGCAGTTGCTAGCCATGTCGATCTTGCAGTGTGCGCACTGTGAGTATCTTTTTTTTCGTGCACTATGCATATAGTCTAAGCACGCATCACTGCGTATGAATAGTCTGCTGCGAAATGTTTAAATCCAGACAGTCAGGTCCCAAATCCTTCACCCTTTTCTTGTCCACATCTGACCGACGAAAAATGGAGTTTTCCTTCACCACAGTTGCCATCCTTCCTTCAGAGTCTCCACTCGCCATCTTTTCTCTTCCCTGAATAGTTACAACTGTGGTGCGAATGCTTGCTGATGGATGTGATTGATTTGATGAATTGTCCAATCACGCTAACATTAAAAAATTGAAAAAACAATGCCATTGGTCTGGGCGCACAGAGGTGCGAACTAGAAGCAAATTTTCATGCGCCAATGAAAAGCTGTCTCTGCTCGTAAACAATAAAAAAGTTTGCTAGCTCTCATAGACTCTGGTATTACTGGCACCCTTGAGGAGGAGGGCTCTATATCGAATGGCAAATCGCAAGTCTAGCCTAAAGTCGGACGCATTTAAGGGTTGCTGGCAGTGTGGCAGGTACCACTACACCATTGCACAAGTAAAAACGCAATGTGTTTTTGTTTATTTATTTCGTATTTGTTAGGTTTGACTGATTCATGGTTGATCTTGGTAGATATATAAAAGAGTCAATATTTCACGGGAGGGGCATATACGGTACATTTTCACTTTTCAGCAGTGGGACAATGTTTCATGCTTACATGTAAAATTATCAACTGAATTAATGGCCACAAGGAAACAAGGTCATAATGTATTCATAGTAAAGATTATTCAGTTCATTTTATCATTGTCCACCATTTGTATAGTATACAAGGCCCTGGGATGAAGGTTCAAGGTTAACTTGCTAAGCAAGTGTAAATGAACATACTTAACATAGATCTTGTTGACTCTCACAACAAAAGCCAGTATTAGCTGTTGAAGCTCCGAATGAACGTTTTTCTGTGCTGTATCGCAAGTGGCTTCACTGGGTTCATGAGAGTAATGCATTCATAGCATATGGTGGAGAACGCAGGGCTTCACCTCCATGCAGAGTACCCTGTTGAGCATGTTATTTAGCAGGTAGAAACATAGTTCAGAAACATAAATTAAATGAGCTATGCAGGTCCCTCAATGCACCTTTGAATGTCCTCAGCATTTTCTAGCTTTAAAAACACTGAAACTGAAAAACGAGGCTGATGCTGTTTACCTTTCTGCCTCATCAAATGGCGAAAAAAGTCTCATTATGAGTACACAAGGACATCTCTATAAACCCACTCAAGAATGTGGTCAAATGATAATTTGTCTGCCCTTATCTTTCACCCTTTCTGTGGTTATCGACAGTCTGTTCTCCTTCTGTTGTTCAGGCGAGAGAGCATGTCATGAATGAGCACTTAAATAAAAGCTCTACTCAAACACACCTTTTACATTCCTGCTTTTAAGTCATACGGAGTCGATTAATCAACCATTTTCAAAAAGTTTTTTAGATCTGAAATGATAAGCATCTATGTGTGTACAGACGTTCTTACAGCAGCAGTATTCTACCTACAGTACAGTATTTTAATTACCTGCTTCAACTGTTGTCTATCTATTTAATCCTTCCTTCCTTTCTTCCTTCCTTTCTTCCATGTTGTGCAACTTATCTGAGTCAGTGTTGCTGTGGCATAAGTAAAAAATAGTGCAGATGTGCTTCTTCCCAGTCATGACCTCAAGTCCTACTGGGGGATCCGGAGGAGCTCCCAGACCTGCAGTTTTGGGTGTACCCCAGGGTCTCCTCCCAGTTGGATGTACCCAGAATACCTCCACAAAGGGGCATATGGAAGGTGTCCTGATTAGATGCCCAATTGGCTTTATTTAGTGAGCTGATTCTGGAAATCTGAGCTCCTTAACCATCTCTAATGGTGAGCCCAGACATCCTGTGAGGGAACTCATTTTGGCCACTTTTGTCCATGGAAGGTAAAGAGAGGGTTGGAAGGTAAACTGACTCAGTTGTGTGTGCAGGTGTAGTTCTGTAAGGCATTAAAAAAAGGAAAGTCTGGGCCCATGTTTATTAAGCAGCTCAGGATCATTCCAGGAAGAGTTAAATGGAAAGATTTGAGAGTTATTTAAATCTTCCGACATGTGCACAGTTCTTATTTGAGAGAAAATCATTTTTACACGACTAAATCCCTCATGACCTCTGGCTTTTGCAACAGTGACACTGGATTCAGCACATTCAACTGAATGACAGGCTGATCTTGAATGCAGGAGGATATCAGAGCATATCACCATCTGTGGGTGGATGACAAGTTACTCATGCACATAAGCTAAAGGCTAAAAATTGATTTGGATCAAAACTAGTAAAATTACCTATACATAAACTGCATTTCATTGTCTTTTTTGTAAATGGCCTCTAGCAGTAGAACTCAATCGAACCCCACGTCTCACATAAGCCTGCATAAAATAAACGTGAACATTCTCTTGCCACAGAAACATGAGAGGCAGCGTTTTGCCACTGCTGCTGCTCTGCTAAATTCATTCTGCACACAGACACGCCCACACAAACTGCAACATCAAAGATCATGCCTCCATGCTGATGATATATATTGAAACTGAGTTATCGATTTCCTTGGAAAGTGTTCTTGAATGTGCTCGAAGCTATGATATTATGTGAGCTATAATGACCTTCACAAATGCAAAGACGCAACCAATTTACATGAAATCATTAAAAATCGAGTTCATTGGCTGATGATCTATTGAATATACATGGAGCTGGAGCACTGAGCCATGTCACCATGCCATCATGTCCAATATATAACGAACACCGCTCATTAAACAAAGCTGAGATTCAATGTATAATAATGATAGGAAAGGCCTCCACAGAATCTGAATAACAGTCTGAATAACACACTCTGTCATGAAGGCAGCAGTTTAATTGCAGCCCTGCAGCAGCTGGACATCTGCTGACCCTCCCAGGTTAAAGGTGCTCTGGGGAATGTTCTTCTAAACAAGCAGAAGTTAGGTTTACATTCATTGTTTCCCACCACACCACTCTGTGTATCATTGAGGTCAGACAAACATTTGGATTTCCTTCCTTGTGAAATATTTGCAAAGCAGGAACGTGTGTTGTGTCGCGCTTGTGTGTGGATACAAACAAAATGCTCAATAGTGCTACTAGTGGTCAAAATAAAAAAAAAACAAACCCTACCATTATTCAGTCTAGTGTTGGCGGGATGATTGGATTTTTCCCTGACCAATCAGGAGTAATTAATCAACAGATCATTTTCAGTGAAAACTGAAACTAGTTTCCAGTTAAGCAAGTTTACAATTACTATTAGAATTTGTCATTTGGCAGACGCTTCCAAAGCGACGTACATATGAGATTTTCATACATCACAAGCAAGGTTCTAGACAGGAGATAAGAACAAGAATAAGTGCCCTAACACAACTTTCTGGTCCAACTGCACATAGGTGCTACGAGACAGAGCTACGAAGTAGTGCTTTTTATTTTAAGTAAGAAGGCGTTCAGTAAAGAACTTGGTCTTTAGTCTTTTTCTAAAGATCGAGAGGGACTCTGCAGAACGAATGGATTTGGTAACTGGTTCCACCACCTGGGAACCACAAAAGATAAGGGTCTAGCTAGAGACTTAGGGCCTTTTTGAGCTGGCAACACCAGGTGCCATTCCTGGGCAGAACGTAGTGAGCGGGAGAGCATAAACCTGAATGAGGGAGTTCAGGTAGGTCGGAGTGGTTTTGGTGGCAATTTTGTAAGCAAGCATCACGGACAGATACTTGATGCGGGCAGCAACTGGGAGCCAGTCTAGGGGTATGGACAGCGGAGTGACGCTTATTTGGGCTGGTTAAAAACCAGGCGAGCCACCGCATTCTGGATCATCTGCAAGGGTTTTAATGAGCATGCTGAGAGCCATGCCAGCAAGGAATTACTATAGTCGAGGCGTAATAGTACCAGCGTTTATACTAGGAGTTGTGTTGCATGCTCAGACAGGTAGGGTCTGATCTTCCTCATGTTGTACATGGAAAATCGGCATGACCAAGCAACAGAGGCCACATGCTCTTTAAAAGTTAGCTGGTCATCAATCATGACACCCAAGTTTCTGGCAGATTTTGCAGGAGTGAGCAGAACTGATTCAAGCTGGATAGTGATCTGTTGTTGTATAGAGGGACCGGCCGGGATGACAAGGAGATCGGTCTTTGACAGGTGAAGCTGAAGGTTTCACTCCTTCATCCATGCCAAGATATCGGTGAGGCATGCCGATGTCCTTGCTGATACAGTGGGGTCGTCTGGCTGGGTATTGTCAGCATATGAATGGTATGAGAAGCCATGTGAGCAGATGACTGCACCAAGTGCAGTGGTGTAAACTGAAAAGAGAAGGGTCCAAGCACTGACCCTTGAGGTACCCCTGTGGACAAGCGGTGGGACTTACACACTTCTTCCCTCCAAGGTGCTGCAAAGGATCTCCCTGAGAGGTAGAACTCAAACCAGCGGAGAGCAGATCCTGAGAAACTAAGCTCAGCGAGTTTATAGAGGGTGGCAGCAAAGCCACGATAATGCCAGGAATGGCAAGCTATAGAAATGTTTTTGTATTATTGATTCGAGAAGAAGTTAATGAAAATGTGAAAAACACAACTGCTGCTGAGAATAGAACAAATTCTTCGAAGAACTGCAGCACCTGAATGTGTTTTGTGTCTGGCTGTGGCTAGAGGCTTAACAACGGCAGCACTGCTCACTTACAGGTTGTGTTAAAAGAAGTCCTGACTTGACTTCAAGCATCGAAGATTTGACTACTCTGTATCTAAGGATTCAAATGAAATCTGAAGCAATGTGATAAATGTGATCATTACAAATAACCTCAAAGTCAAAAATATAAGTAAGGAATTGGTGTAAATGAATGAACAAATGTTTGGACATCCACAGTTTGACCTTTGCAGTGCTTCTGCTGTAAAGCAGTTATTATGAGGTGGTACATTTCGATATATTTATCCATCTATTCACCCATTTATCTAAGAGGGAAATGACATCAGGATAACGAGAAAAACAAAAGCTTCTCTTCAGATAGAAACACTCGAGTATAATTATCTAATGTGGACAAATGTGTTCATCTTGGTGTAACCTTTTGAAAACGTGATATCTTTGACCTCATACAGGAGAAATAAAGAGAAATAAAGAAAAATACATGTGGAGAGAGAGAGAGAGAGAGAGAGAGAGAGAGAGAGTTGTATAATGAGAAAGAGCGAGGCGGACAAATTGAGAGAGTGATAATGTATAATTTAAGGACAACTGGTTCTCCCCTGAGACATCTATGAAAGTTAATAGGTCACAGTTATTAACACAAGGAACTGTTGCAGCCTGCACGGTACATCTCAGCATTTTGGAGGCAACAAAGCAAAGAGGACATTAAAAGATGAGGAGGATTAAGTAAAAGAGATGTGAGGAGAAGATAAAAAGGATGAGGGGAGAAAGAAAATAAAAGGGGAAAGCGTGAAAATTAGCGAGGTGGCTGGGGAGCTTGTGATCAGATAAAAATAGACAGAAAGAAAGAGGGACGAAGAGGCGAGCCATGCTCATGCTGAAATGTGTACTTCAAGACCTAAATAGTTCTCAGAGTGGCTACTAATGCACCGAAGTGCCACTGAATAAAATGGGTAGCATTATGTAAGCAGTAAGCATTATCAGTTTTCGAGAGTATTTTGCTGTACAAAGTGGGTAAATCTTACAACTTCACAAATTAACAGATGATTAGGATGCTGGGTAAGCTCTGAGATGACACTATTCTTCATTCCTGTATATTACTTCAAATGCGCTACCACCTCCTCTGTGTGCACTTCAAGTTGAAAGGTTTGAAATTCTGCAGCACATTTACCAAATAAAACACAATGGATAGATGCATACTGTGGAATACAGACAGTGGAGAGCTTGAGAGAGTGCCTGGCACAAAAAAAAAGAAAATCAGAAGTTGTTAACATTCTAAACTGGGTATCCTTGTGCTAACACACACTGTTGCTTTCCACAGAAAGAGCGACATTGAAAGAGTCTTTGCATGCAGACTGCAGAACCATAAACTTGAGCAATAGACCTCGAAAAGTCAGATACACACACATTTAAAATAGACAAGAGTGGCATGAAAAGTGTATGCATGCACAGGAACATATAAATGCTCACATGAAGTATCAGGCACGCTCACTGTGACAGGATGTGCAGAGTATCTAAAGAGGCTCAAGGCTCTTTGCTGTCTTAGGCCAAATGTCCATTCTCGACTGTGTAAATAAATATTACTCTTATTGTTGCTGCCGTAGCCTCTGCTGTTGTTGTTGTGTCAGTTGATTGAATTTCCATCATAATGTAAGTGATTTACTCAGCACATTTGCCTGAATCTATGATTATGTCTCTGACAATTTTATACTTAAGTGCCCTTATTAATTAGTTCACAAGCACCACACACTGTCAACATGTGTTTGGTTTTGTGGTCAGTGTGTTTTAACTGTTAGACTTAAGCCCTTGCAACATGTAATGCGATGTGACACTGCATCAAATTGGGTACCTGTGGTTAGTAAAAACCTTAATATTAAAAAAAAAAAGAAGCTGCATGAAAGCAGGAAGTGTCCTGAATAAGCTGCAACAGCTTACAGGCAACAGTAGTCCTACTATTCTGGAAAAGTGTACTAACTAAGACAGTCGTAAGCATGTTTTCATCGATGGAGGGTTTAATAAATCATATACCAGCTTCTTTTGAAGAGTAACATATGTTTCCTATATTTGGAATATGCAATACATCTGATCAGATTTTTTCAACTTCGGTTTAAGTGCATAAGCATGTTTGTGTGTACACGTGTATATCAGCAGAAGCTAGGGGGACAATGCGGGTGCACGCTTGAATTCAGCCAAAGCCCCTTAAAACATCTGTGCATGTCCTTGACCCTACGAATGTTCATGCTCATATGCACAATCATGCAATTTTTGTTGACATGTTATCAGTCAGCCAAATATTTTGCTGCCTTCTGGGTCCCTACAGGCTGTCAGACCTCTCAGCACACACTGGGTGTCCTGGAAATACCCCATTTTAACTTCTCAGTGATGGGATCATCAGCTGCTGAAGTCTCTGGCTAAATTCCTGCTCATCAAAGCAGGACAGGATGCTATAGGTTGCATGAGAATACTTAGATAAACATGGCAGCAGTGTGCAGTGTTGAGCTAATCACTTAACAGGTCCGCTGAGGGAGTGTGCTTGCTGGGAGCCTGCACTCAACACTGTTGAGTGAGAGGCAAGTGAGTGTGTCTATCTGTGTGCATGTGAGGGTACAATTGTGTGTGTGTGTGTGTGTGTGTGTGTGTGTGTGTGTGTGTGTGTGTGTGTGTGTGTGTGTGTGTGTGTGTGTGTGTGTGTGTGTGTGTGCACTGAGGATGACTGAAGGGTTTTGGCAGAACGAGGTCACTCTGTTCTACCAGGTGAATTTGTGTGGGGGTGGACAGGATAAGGAGATGTATTTGTGTGTGTGTGTGTGTGTGTGTGTGTGTGTGTGTGTGTGTGTGTGTGTGTGTGTGTGTGTGTGTGTGTGTGTGTGTGTGAGTGCATTTGTACACATGGCCTCATTGTGATGTCAGAAAATGCACTGCCAAAATGTGTTTTTCAGAATTGTGATTTTGCATTTTTTATGACAAAAACATGGCTATGGGATGAAAGCAAAGTAAAGAGTAGTTGTGGATTGTTACTTTTTTGCAGTCATCTTAGTAATTCTGCACTAATTACAGATGCAAACAGTATGTAGATAACTTGGCATCAACATCAGCGTAGAGAGCACCTTTTCAGCAAGAGATGAATATATTGTGGATCCAATCTGATTACTCATTATCATCTCCACTGTGAGCAGTGACAGTTTGTCTGCTTGATCCTGTTTGTTTTCTTCTTCCAGGAGAGTGGCAGGTGGAACTGGGAGAGCCTTTGGATTGTTGCTGGCTCCAAATTAAATTGTGATTACAACTGAATGCTACACCAGCTCAGAACCACCAGTCCCCTCCATGGTGCGACAGTGCTTATTTAATCTCTTTGACACAACTATTTAGGCATCTGTTTTTGAACCCTGCAGGGCAAATACTTGCATGTACATGCAATGAAATATAAATACACAGCTAATGTAGGCCTCCGTGGACCCAGGTAGTGATGTGATGTGATGTGAACACTGTGCTGCTTAATGAGTGTCTCAGGAGAAGGCAGGTACATGTCTTCTGTCCCTCCAGCCAACCTGGAGCAGTGCCCTTCTCTCTCAGCATCATTAACTCCCCCAGTAATGACGACAAAAACACACTCATGTAATGAGGTGAAGTTACGTTTTTTATGAGTTGCTACTACTGCAATAAATGTGAAGCTACATAACGTGTCAACACAATAAGTCATCATAATGAAGTTTATTAGTCAAGGAATTCATGATGGAATTATTGGATTATTGGATTATTGGATTGGTTATTAAAATCAAGATTTTTACAAATTCTCAGCAGAATTTGTGAGAAGTGAGAAGTGCTTATAAATGTGCACTGGAGCAAAGGCAAAACACGAAACTGCACACATCTTGGAGGGTGATGATGTGGTAGGCCCATTTAATCATATTGTTAATGAGTGACTAATAGAGGAGCTGCTTTCATAAATGGCCGTGCAGGCTGGATCTCAGGAGAGCACCTTTACTGTTTGATTAATACAGTTCAAGATGTCTGAGAGCCCTGTTTTTATTTGTTATCCTGCAGGGTGCATTTCGTTTTCTGCTTCAGACAAACAGCCTTTCATTTATCACATCCCGGGCTGAAAAGACACCTGTCGCAGAGCTGGCACCAGCAAGAGGCAGAAAAGGAGAGCCTGGGGGAAAACTAATGTTCAATGTGCTTCGTCCTAAATATTAACCAGGCGCCTCCTGCTCTAAACCTGCTGATGGTAGCCACTTCTCGATGGACGGAGGGAGGATGCACCCCAATCCTCCATGGACAACACTGCCCTACTTGTGCGGAGGTGACCCCCATGTGTTCTACACAGCTCTAACATTCACCATTGTTATTTATGAGCTTGCAAAGGTGTCCTTTTGCTGGGAGACCAAGCGCCACCTGTTTTAGCAGTAGGTTAAAGAACGGCGCAATATGTTCTGCAAAGGTGAAACTGGAGGTGCCAGAGTGGAGTTAACCTACTCGGCAAAATGGGATACAACTTTTAAACTAGGCTGCAAGCTTTCAAGTTAGCTGCTAGATGCTAAACTCTAATAGCACATTTATCGGACTCAATTTGACGTGCTATGGGGAGCACTTGAATATACTAAAGTATTGCTCAGTTAACTGTGATAATGATAACTGATATAATAATGAAAGACTACAGGTGATATGCACATCAAAATTTAACATTTAACAGGAATAGTTCAAGATTTAATGTTTAATGAGAAAATCAATACCACTCTCATGCCTGGACACTAAATATGTAGCTGCAGCCAGTTAGCTTTGTTTAGCATCAAGACAGGAAATAGTGGAAAAGAGCTAGTGTGGCTTTCTCAAAGGGTAACAGAACCCACCAGCACCTCTAAAGCTCACTAATTAACACATTCTATCTTGTGTGTCTAATTTGTTCGAAAAGCTGAAGTAGAAAAATGACATTTCACCTTTTACAAGGATTATGACGGATTATTTCTTGGCCACGTGATTTAGTCATCTTGGGACAGAGCCAGCATCTATGCTTAGATAAGATAACCAGCTGCAGGCTCCAGCTTTATGTTTAATGCACAGATGTGACTGTGGTATCAATTTTCTAATTCAACTCTTCCCAAGAAAACAGATAAGCACATTTCCCAAAATGTTGAACAATTCCTTTAAAGAGCAAGAAAATGGATATGAAGGCTAGACTTGAAACTTAAGGAATCCAGCAGATGGACCACAAAAATGTACCCAGTGTCTGGAAATATGTTGACAAAACTAGAGGCTTCCAAGCATGGTCCTGTTTGTTGACTGTAAATAGAATTACCTTCATATTCAATGTGTGATGCCACATAAGTTTCAGACATTAGTGGAAGGGCATAAAAGAGTCCATACAAGTTTTTAACATGCATTTACATACATTTACATTACAAAAGTGCATAGTCTTTTCACTCTCCCCATGACTTTCCTCTATTCTTCTCTCTTAAATTGCTCACATATGAATCATTGTGCCTGAAAATTCCTATGGATTAAAACCTTAAAAGCTTTTTTTTTTCTTGAAAAAACCCTTCATGCCTTACATTCGCTGAGATGTAACTCTACACCTCTGCCTTCATGTAGTACCTGAGCAGTCCCCGTCCCTATCTCCACCCAACCTGCGCTCGCCTGCAATTTCCACTTCACTCATCAAACACACAAACCTCATCAGCAGCTCAGTGATCTGACAGTTCAGAGTAACATTTTTTAACGTTCTTTGTCAACACTCCCAAGCCAGTGATGTCTCGTAAAATGTCTCGTCAGCATTTGAAATGAATCATCCTATAACATTGTCAAGCACACTGCAGATTTGTTGGTCGCAGTCAACAGATGAAACATGAGAAAAGTAAACTAACCGGTTGAACAACATGTTGACTCGTACCTGCTGTGTCCCCAGGATAAATGGATGGAACAGCATTGGACTTCAGAGTAACTTCTGTGGCAAAATCCATCTGTTCTTTGTATGAACTTTTCAAAACAGCCCTCTGGAAAAAGGCTGCTGCAGGTACAGTTTGGCTACCAGATTATCAGATCCTCCGTATCAGATGAAGCCTCAATATTTGACAATCTTCGGCTGTCTGAATCCATATTTGTGAGACTCTATGCACTTCCAAGGCAGAAATGCTGGTGCACGGCGCTGAATGCTTCTTTCGCTCACGATATGTCTTGTAGAATATAAAAAACAGCGTATGGACATGTTAACAAGGTTGAAAACTTGACTTTCATTGTAGGGGGTCTTTAAGATTTTATGCACCTCAGGCTTTATAAAACCAGGTGGGCTTCAGTGTGAAATTCAGTGGCAGGAAAGAACCTTTGTCGGGACACCTTGCGCTGCTCCTGCTGATTCTTTTGTTTTTCTGACAGAAGGTTACCATTTAGGCTCAGAGTCAAGCAGAGAATTAAGAATGTAATCATAACTGAAGATAGCCATCTGGACTGCATTTGTGACTGAATGTAGAGGATATAGGCTGGCAATTTCCTTATTAAGTGGTGTTGTGCTGAATAAGGGCCCTTGGGGTTTATTATCTGTTCTTTAAAATTCATGACATTGAAAAGAACTATAACAAAGACCTACATCAGTCAGCAGTCACAGCAGCTCAGTAAGGCCAGGATGCATCGGGGTGGAGATTATTGCTGAGTTTATTCTCATGAAGGTTGAAACAGCTTTCAGGAAATATTCCACTTTCTTCCTCCCCATTTAATGGCACTGAAGTGCACTTATTTAAAGGACCAATGTGTAAGATTTAGGGGGATCTATTGGCAAGATACGACAGCAGTGGAATATAATATTCATGGGTATGTTTTCATGAGTGTATAATCACCTAAGAATAAGAATTGTGTGCTTTGGTCACCTTATATTGAGCTCTTTATATCTACAGAGGGAGCAGGTCCTCTTCTACAAAGTCAGCCAGGGAGGGGTGAGGTGAGGGGTATTCAGTTGGCAATCTGCAACCTCACCACTAGATGTCATTAAATCACACGCATTGGTCCTTTAACCACCATCTTTGTGTGCTTGAAGTGCAGAGGTATACGATTATATTGGCTGGACAGGCACGTATGTGTGTACACACACACACACACACACACACACACACACACACACACACACACACACACACACACACACACACACACACACACACACACACAAATGCAAACACAATTAAAGCAGGCATGGTCAATGGACTCTGAATGAACCTTTGAACCACTTCAAAGTACCAAGGTTGAGCAAAGGACTCTCTTTCCTTTAATGAAGAGGAGATAGTTAATCTAGCATTAACGCATGTCTTCCCATGAGGAAACACCATGATTCAGGGAGGTGTGAAGGAGTCTTCACGATGCATACAGGCACGCACATACACACACACACACACACACACACACACACACACACACACACACACACACACACACACACACACACACACACACACTCTGTCTCTGCCCTTCTTTTTTCTCCAGGGTGATACAAACACATCACAAACAGTGCTTGAATGAAAGGGGCGTCAAACAGACATTGATTTCTAATAGGGAACTTTCTGGATCAGCATGGGGCTTGGCCTTAGTCACGTCTGTGCTTCGGTCAAGGACACCATGTGTGGGAGCGTCAACTGGACCTGTCTCTCTCCACCAGGCACCAAATGAACCGCCGCAGCAGGACACAGGGATCAGAGAGCAGTGGGAGACTTCTTTCATCTCTTGGGGATTAGCACTCCCATAGGAGAGAAGCATACATGTGTGTATGTGCACTATGTAACACTCCAGGAGAAGTATCTACCTTTTAGCCACAGGCTACACACTTCCTGTTTATGCTGCATGCTATGAATCCCCCCCAAGGCCACAAATATATGAGGCACCACAGGCAAGAGAGAGATGAAGGAGAAGACATCCTCCTTGGGCGAGTTTTCTTAAAATAAACATGAAACTCTGTTTGTGTGCTCTTTCCTCATGTGCAACAGTGACGGTTATAGGCTGAGTTACCCCACTGTTGGTTGATTATATTTAAAATATTCAGTGTGTAAAAAACACTGTTCAAAGCTTACCGTTATGTTGGAGAGGGAACCAATTTGTATGAAGGAGGGAACACAGGAACAGCAACTAAAAAACATTGACATGTGCTGGAGAGTGCCATCTGTGGTAATTCTAGTATGGGCATTAAACATGCATGGAGACAGTGAAGGCTTCACTGGACTGTGTCCTCAGTTCTATTGAAGAAGTAGCACCATGTGGGAAAAGGTGAAGCAAAGAGCAAAGCCATCTGGGAAACAGGATCGCGTGACAGTCTTTGGGATCCTGGATCATCAGCCTCTTCACACTAAGGCACAGAGGAAAACCTGCGAGACAAATACTTCCAATCCTCACTCTCCTCCCTTTTATTTTACTCCTCACCCTTTATCTTGACTCTCTTTACACACATGCAGCAGGTCCAGCTCATACTTCCTTCCTTCATTAATTTCTGCCACGCAGACCGACACGGATGGAAACTCTTCACACACTGTCAGGAGAGGCTGTGTGTCTCACCTTGTGCAGACTTGCTCCTTTATTGATGTTGCTACTAAGAATAAGAATGACTCCTGCTGCGCTCTGTGTCCTGGATACCAAGAACAATCATTCAGCTCTAACTCTTCAAAGCTGCCTGTCTGCACATAGCGAGGTACTTAGTCTCACCATGGAGGCAATTTAGCAAGATTTATATCCAATTACAACAGTCCAAATGTGAATACATCATATCATATTGCCCATTTACTGAGTAAAAATGGACAGCTTGCGTTTGGTCTTGTGTGAATGAGTGATCCTCTCAGTTTTGATGACAGCGTTCCTTTCTAATTGTGTTTTCTTACTCTATATCACCTACTCACAACCAAATTCAAAACTGCCTGCCTCTCCAATAACACCAGAGTCCTATTTCAGACAGTTAAACAATGTAGCCCGCCCAACCATGTTCTTTTTTTTAAAAACAGACCTGGACCTGCCATGGCTGAATGCCCTGGCACAACCATCCACCTGCAGTGTGCACACCATGCCAGCCTAGGCCTGGACACCAGGCTCTGGGCAGCAAGCAGCGGGCAGCTCATAAATGAGTAATGGCAGTCACATTAACATTCGGTGGTAGGGCAGGCTAAGGGCAAGAAGGAAGGGGACCCAGAGAGTGCAGGCGCTCCCTCTGTCTTATAAAACAGCAGCTGATTAATGTTTGATTCTAGCTGGCCTCATTCTTCCGTTCGCACAGTGCACAGCTAATCTGCAGAGTGGGTGAGAGCGAGAGTGATGGAGCTGTACTATTGGGGTGAAGACAAACAGTTTGTACAGGTGCTATTTGGAAAGGTTGAGCCAGCAATATGCTGTCTTTCCTCTGGCCCTAAAATGAAAAATATCAGTGGTGCGGAACAGTTCAATCAATTCAAAATGAATTGAGGCATTGATACGATAGGGCATGAAAACGATGATGAAGGATGAGGAGAGGACATCATTTCAGGTGAGTCACAAATATGGGCTGCTTTACAAGAAAAATCCAGCTAGCTTTAATGTCTATTTTATTTTTTCATGTTTAGTTTTACCACATATATGGCTTGAAGTAAGGAAGTTTAAGAGAAAACAAACAAACAAAATGACCTAAAGCACAACAAAATCTGCACCAACAAGCTGGCCTCTAGTGTGAGGCTGTAAAAATCAACTTAGGTCTATAACAAGCAAATTGTTCCTGCTGCATTTTACATCATTAGAAGAGGTCAATCAAGAAAAGTTCCATTTGATGGCTTAAATACTGAGGACGCAAGACTGAGAGTCTACAGCCATGCTCGCAGGTATAGCCAAGACTGATGGGAATGTCATTAGTTTGTCATAACAGGTATTTGGTCATAAACTATTGAGAAATTCTGACCTGATGATGGTGATAGAGGAAAAGTCAGGGGATTATCAATGTCACTCGGATTCATTGTCTGGGGACCATCCATGTCTGTCCAAAATTTCATCCATCTAATATTTGTTGAGATATTTCAGTCTGGAACAAAGTGCGGGATCAGCGAATAGCCATCCACGGAGGTACGCCTTTGACATGTTTGTATAGCATCAGAATGACAACAGTAAATATTGAACATGAAGCTGAACTTGCTCTGCCCAAATACAAACCACAGCTGAATAGAAACTGCTCACAGAAGTTGATGAAGATGAGGCAGATAGCGGCTAAATGGCTAAATTAAATGGACAACTTAGAAGTGTTCGTCATAAAAAATTGCACTGTATGAAGGGCATACAGTAATGTGCATACAGCACAACAGCCACATCAGGAATGGACAACAGGATCTGTAGTGACAGATCTTTATCTTTATCTACTCATAAAATGTCAATGCCATATGCTGGTCTGTGTGGCCGCCTGACTCACAGGTCGATGGTGGATGTGCTATTTTGGATGATGAGGAAGGAAATTGTAACACTAAAATGATTCTGACAGTTGCGTGACTAGGGAGCAGAGGAAATTAGTTTGTCATAGGTGAGGAAAATATACCTCTTCAGACTTCACAGAAAACACTCCTCTTTTCCAGGGAGAATACTTTACAAAGTGTTTCACAGTTCAGTTCCTCTCTCTCTCCGTAAAAACGAGTGGTAATACTTTGCATTGCATTATTGTAGTCCTGGAGCTATTTCAGTGTCTAACCCTTCAAGATAAAAAAGGAACATCCTTTGTTTGGTGGCTCTACTATTATAACAGCAATATAATAAATAATACATTAACCAAACATTTAGTACTGACTCTGAGTGTAGGTACATTTTTGACTCTAAAGAAAAACAAAGTTAACATTTTTATCATCATTACGTTGAGTTTTGTTCTCTGGTTTTTAAAACCATACAAAATAACTGTTCATGTTAACACATACATGTTAGCAAAATAACTGGACTGCACTGTGATGATATCATTAGTGAGTTCTTCGGCTTCTTGTGGTGTTTCTGCTTTCAAGTGCAGATGAGCAATAATTACTCAACAGTGTTATGTCATTAATGGGAAAAGGCCCACTGAGACTGGAGGTGCTCTACATACCAAATTTGCCCCTAAATGGGAAAAACTGCAGCAGAGGAGAAGCAAGTCGGAGAGAGTTTAAATGATATTAATGTGTCAAGTTAGTGTCGATTAAAGTAATGTGGTAACATAGAGGGAAGTGCAGTTAGAATAAACGTCAAGGAAACAGGAACTCAGCAGGTTTTGTCAGCTAGGA
The DNA here is from genome assembly GCF_039877785.1 of Chaetodon trifascialis. Lineage (NCBI taxonomy): Eukaryota > Metazoa > Chordata > Actinopteri > Chaetodontiformes > Chaetodontidae > Chaetodon > Chaetodon trifascialis. The sequence continues at coordinate 24,737,391 of NC_092058.1, read as the reverse complement.
TGTTGACATGCACCACATGAAGTCAGCTCCAGCAGTAATCTTATAGAAGTGACAGATTAGTACTTATGACATAAAACGTCTGGCACACACACACACACACACACACACACACACACACACACACACACACACACACACACACACACACACACACACACACACGCACACACACAGTCATGTTTCCTTCACTTCTGGGGACATCATATAGACTTCCATTCATTTCCTGGAAACTTATGCTTAGCATAACCATAGCTACTACTTGCCTAACCCCAACCTTCACCAAAACCTAACCCTAGTCCCACCAACGTGACTGTGTCACAACATAATACACACACACACACACACACACACACACACACACACACACACACCCCACAAACACAAATGCTGCATGCACTCTCATTTGCTCACAGAGTTCAGTATAACCTCACAATAGCAAAGCAATTTGCGCATGTAAAGAACACTGAGAGGTAGTTGTGATTGACAGGCAAATCGTTCCCACTGAAATACCCGTCTGACAGAGAAAAGTACCAAATGCAAGAGTTAAAAGTCAGCCACAGAAATCGCCTCAGTATACTTGACATAAAAGCAAAGTTGAGAAGCTGAGCATCTGAGGTAAAATGTGTGGAAAAACATCAGGCTTTTTTTTTCTTTTTTTTTCCGAAACGAAGAAACTTAATGCTCTTTGTGCAAACCCGGGTGCCAATCATGAGCATGTCTCTTTGAGGGCCCAAGCCTCATACGAAAGTCAGCTCCGTAGTGCATTATAATTCCACCCCAGATCTTGAGGAATGACACAGTTCCAAAGCTGCACTCGCACCAGTGCGCAGCTCTGCCAAAGAGGGAAAACGGGGGTAATAAAAATTGCTCGCCTTTCTGTTCAAGAGACATTGTAATTTAACTGTTGGTAGTAGGCAGCGGCAATTGGCTTTAATAAAGGTCTCTACACTCTAATTTGTGTAGGGATTTGCTCAGTCCAGAGTTGTCTCACAGTCCCTTAATGCTTCTGTGCAATCCAGCCTTGCTGCTGAGAGAAGTGGAGGATGTGCCTGAAAGTACCAAGCCGAGAAGAGAGGAGAGATATATAAAGGGATGGAGGGAGAGCTGAAGAGGGAAAAGTCTCCCACGGTGGAAGGTGATGATGGAGGGAAGAGATACTAAAGTGCACTTTGCCATTTCCTATTCCTCATAATATTGTATAATGTTGGTGTAATTAACCCCAGGAAATGTGGCTTCATTAGTCCCGGCCCGGGTGTTAAAATGAAGTGTGAACTAATTGGTCAAGCATACACCATGGCTGAAATAATAAAGGCCCAGTATGGAGATGTACGCAGGGGCCAATGTGGAAATAGAAATGACTTCAAAAGCCTGACAACAGCGATGATATTTAATTTTTCTGATGCTTTTCATAATGACCAAAGTTGGCAGCATGGGCTCTTTCAGCAGAAACAGGCATGATTAAAGGAGAGGTGACCACAGGTGATGGAAAAACACACAATAAAATGACCCGACTGTGAAGAAAGGCTTGTACTGTGCACAAGCACCAACCTATGGGGCTGAAAAATGAAGCGGCCCATAGACCCCCATACTAAAATGCAACTTTACTACAGAAATAAACATCTTTACAGCCTGGTACAAAAAACGGTTTTGGTCTCTGAAGCTAATTTCATCGTTGGCAGAGTCAGGCACTGCCACGATGGTGACGGCCAGAGTCACTGTCACTGAGCTTCACAGTCTTCAGAAACCGCTGGGTGACATCACGGAGGCTACGTCCATGTTTCATACAGTCTACGACTGTGTATGATCTCTGTTTCCCTGTTTGTGTGCTCTGAATCTCAGCACAAAGACTTGGACTCCATTGGTTCCAGCAAGTTTCCTGTCTGCTCTCATCTGCATCACAAAGAGGCCTTTTTCTCAAAAAAAAAAAAAAAAAAATACTGATCAGGCCTTATCTTTTTGAAACATGTAATCCACTGGGGAAAGCCGGACTTGTAGCCATTAGGCACTGTCCTCCGTGCTTTGCACTCTCTGCCATCTCAGCCTTTGTAGCAAAAGGCCGCAGTAAAGCTCGTCTCCATTCAGCTGGGAGAGCTGGTCAAAGCCACGAGATCAAGCAGCTCACAGCACTTTTTTTTCCTTTTTTTTTAGCTGAGACTTGAATTGCCTCAATAGTTTTTGGAAGATGGTGTGCAAAAATTCTCCATAGAACAAGATCTTATGTTTTCCCTGGTCTCCTGCAGGTTTGACAGCATTTTTGAGGAAAGTTTGAAAATTTGGAAATGGTAAGTCTTAAATTGGAGAGAAAATAGGAGCTCCTCACTGGAGACAGGCTGCCATTTTTATGCTTGTTTGTTTCCTTCTTTGCTGCTTTCTCTCTTTGCTCATATACTCTTGCACAAACCATCTGCCATACAGGTCCTGTGTGACTTTACTTCAAGAGCTCTTAGTGGCTGTCTTCATCAGCGCAAGATCTGCTGCAGGAAAAACAGCTTTAATTGGTAGGAGGGGGAAGAGAAGCAGAAGGGGTCGCACGCTTCACCACATTTTAGAGAAAAATGCTTGCGAATGATCAAAAATTGCATTCCACACTGCTTCTTCTTGGTGAAGGCATTTAATGCTAAAATCTTCACAGCTTTTTTAAACATTATCCCTTTTGTGATATGAAACACATAAAAACGCATCAAGGAAACCCCTCTTCAAGTGAACATGTCTTCAAATTATCGCCAATAAAGCATGTTGTGAAACTACATGCCTCACTTGAAGCAATAACTCTCAGGTTTCATCAACTTGTCTGGCTAAAATTGCCAATTGTAACATTTCACCCTGTCAATATCCCTGAGCCTTGAAATTTGCCCTACTAAGCACAGTGTTCCGCAGCTCGAATGATTGAAATAGCAAATGTCAGAACACTGCTGAGCTGCGTTCAGGATCTTGCGTTACATGGGAAAAGGAAACCCTACAGAGTGCAGCCACCGGTGCATTCCAATCCATTCCAGCAGGCAATTAGGTTATTTCACCAAGGCCAGTAGGAAAGCTTCACTACAATTAGGCTGACAGAAATGGCCTCTCTGACACATCAGAGGAAACCAGGGATGTTTCCCTCCCCTTTTCTTCTCTTCGCACTGTCAGGCTTCTTTGCCGCATGTGTTGTTTCAGAAGGGCTTTGAGACATTAGCTTCTGTTGGTGCTCTAGCTTTGGAGACATTTCACAGCCCATTAGCTGCCCTTTCAGCCCCAACCATTACTCAAAACCAGTGAAAGAGGGGAAGGGGTGGGGCAGAAACATACAGAGTGAGAGAGACTGTACATATAGCATTACAGTGGGTGCATCTGGTGCAGAGGCATTGACCTTACATGTAAAAACATCGTGTATGGTTAGAACAATGGTGAGACACTTTGTGCAACACGCTTGTTCACTTTCTCGCAGAGATTTAGGATAAGTTAGTTTAGTTATAAAGTCTGCCGACCAGAACTCCTAAAGCTCATTAATCAACACATTATTGTTTGTTTGTAAAAAAGCGCAAAAACTAGGTTTTGGTTTTACTGGAGGTTAGTGGACAATTCCTTGGCCGGGGTGGAGTGACTAAACAATCAAGGTAGGCCTATAAGATGTACCTGTTAATTAGTGAGCTTTACAGGAACTGGAACATACAGTTTGTTGCCTTTTGACAGTCATTCCAGCCATTTCCCCTATTTCCAGTCTCCACGCAAAGCTAAGCTAAGCTAAGCTAACTGGCAGCAGACTCTATATAGTTTGCATCCAGACCTGATCTTGTCATCCAACCCTCAGCAAGAAAGCGAACTGGCATATTTTCCTTAATGTCAAACTATCACATTACTGTATTTGTCATTTAAAGGAACACGGATTTCTGAAATTGTACTGAGATAACAAAATATCTGTAGCGAGATACAGTACAGCCTTGTTAATTTGACCATAAAAAGACACTCATATGCTGCACCAGATGTTAAACTGCACCGTCTCTAATACAATCACTGCTGCCTTTAGATGAAGCACTTTCCGAGGGCATACAACCAGCAGAGCTGAAAGCCAGCGGTCAGAATATTGTCGCCTAATCAGCAGTACATGCACCGTCTGGTTTATAGTTCGCAGATGTGCATAGTGGTTTGGCCAAGACAGAGTTAAGGTGGTTTCCAGTGCAGTTGATGGGGTTTAACAATTTGCACGGCTTGCAGAAAAACCATAATCAATCCGGAGACTATAGATAAGGACCTAAAACCAGCCATGCACAGCGTTTTCTCTTATCGCAATTACACCTTGCCCTCCTGCCTCAGGTACAGCCAATTAAGCAAGGAGAGGATGCGCCGGCAGCCACTTCACATTGAGGAGGCCTATCAGATAACTCCAAACACACCCAATCACTGCAGAGGGGGCAGAGAGGAGCTTGTTAAGCACAGGGAGACACAGGTAAGAAGCTCAAGTATGTTTTGCGCTGCATGTTTATACTGTATGTTTATTTTCTTCCAAAAACACACATGCACATTTACAAAAACAGGAATTGAATGATGCAAGCAGTCTACTGGACGGCTGCCTGCTTGCATAAAGGAACCAAGGGCACACAGACCTTGCCTTAACACTGCCTCCTCTCAGTCTGTCATCTGCTTTTTAATCCATTCGTTGCTTCACTCTTCTTTTTCTGCCTTTCATTGTGGAACATCATTCACATTATGTGACTACTCAGCAGTACAGAAAAGGAAAGGAGGTACGGAAGAGGAGAGAACTCATGCGTGTGTTTTAATGTGAGAGCAGGAGGGCGGTTAAGAAAGGCAGAGATGAGGTCAAAATCAAGGATAACACTCAAGGTGAATACAAATCTTTGCCTATTGTGACTTCTTATTCCCTGCTCTTTGTTCAAGCCTAACTGGATTGAAAAAAGAGCGCCACACTGTTGCTAGCTTGCAATGAAAAATTGATCGCACAGGCTTCTCTGTGCTGCGTATCGCCACCTCCTTCACCAGCGAATGAGGGTTAACCAGGCACACAAAAATAAACCTCGAGAGCTTGATCTGTACCACAACTTCACTCCCCTCTTCCCTCTCGCCACTTTGAGGTTTCAAAGACCAGACACACAGCATGTGGTGTTTTGTCTACACCGTGTGATGCCACCACACCAATTTAGCTCGACAATTTCACCCCAAAGCACCATCCTTCATGGGGCGGAGAGCAAGTTCAGCAAGATCTCTTTTTGTCTCAGTGCCATACAGAAACCCTGATGGTGACATGTGCTGTGGGAACATCTCTAAGCACACAAAGCAGTGTTGTCGTAGGAGAGTGGCTGACACGGGGCAAACGGGGCAGACACGCATGCAAAACAGACCAAAGATAAAAACAAAACAGTCCTGCCGATGGACTCTCTCTTTCAACCTGTTTGACATAGTGATTAAAGTGCTCCTCCACAAACAGGAAGCTATGAATAACCGCATGACAGAGGGAAGCCAAATTCAAAATAAACTGAAAACATGATAAGGCTGCGTCAGTGGGGGAATCCATCTACTCTCAGTTTAGACTACACAGTGATGCGTTGAGCTAAAGCTGGAATAGGGTACTCCGTACTGGCTCCTTGCTGAACACTATTGGAGTCAAAAGGGGGTAAATTGACTAAGTAGGTCATGGCAAAATGTGCGCGGGGAAAATATGCTAAATTCAAATTCTGATTGGCCACATGGGTATGCGGATGCTGCTTTCATAATTGCCTTCGCTTGATGTTTTTCTCCTCGTTTCAACATTTGCCATGACATGCAATGTGATGCAGGGGAAAATAGCTTCCTGGTGATGCAAATGATGTTTGTGGCTCGGTGCTCCCCCACTGAGACTAACATCTGAGAATGGTTCCTTCCACATCAACACAAACAGCCAATCCGCCGTTGTTGGCAGAGTCCACAGACAGATGGCTCTAAATCAAGGGAGCGTGCGGCTGCAGTACTTACCACGTTCGCTGGACAGGGTGGTATCTGTCACAGAGAGAGAGAGAGGGAGAGAAAAGGGGCAGGGGGAGAGGAAGGAGAAGATGATTAGAACATAATAGGCTTCAGTAAAAGAAGCCTTGCAATACTAAAGTCACCGTTAAACAAGAGAACAAAACAGATCAATTTCTGAGGATTAATGGAAAGTCACAGGCAATAGCCGGACAGTGACATATACAGAACGTAGGGCTACTATGGGAGAAAATTTGCTGTCATAACTGCGCAGTCATTCACATTTGTCTCTGTCTATTATCCAGGCAGCACCATTTAACCAGAATACAGTTTGTTTTCTCTCTTATACTTCTTGTCATTGCCTCAAGCAGTGGGATTCATCATTATCTTCAAACGCTTGTTGTGATGTCTATATTGCTCTTGTGCTCATTCAGTGAAACACAGGAGAATTGCAGGATATTGCATATGCACATCGCGCACACTTATGTATATCGTCGTGGGCGGTATGTATTCAGACCTTGGCACGACAGCCGGGTGACAGAAAGAGGAGAGGCAGCCGTGGAGGCTCTTGACGTCTCTCTCCTGGTTGCTTGCCCTTCTCGTGTCCTCCAGCAGTCTCTTAGTGAGATTTGATCAGAGGCAATCTCCATGGGTCGTTTTTGCATTTATTTCCTACATTTTTAATCTCGAAAACCTTAGAACTCACTGAAACTTAGAAAAATACCAACTTTGATCAGATAGACTTGCTTTCTAAACTCTACATTTCAAGACTTCCTACTTTTAGCATGAATTCCAGCATTCTCATAATTTCTTTGGTTTGGTTTGTTTCAAGAGCAAAATGATAATGTTGTATTAGTCATCTGAACTCTCGCAAAAGTTTGAGAATCAGTTGTAATCTACATTAGTTGTCCAGTCGATGGCAATGTCAGTCAGTCAGTCAGTCAGTCAGTCAGTCCAACACCATTGTCAAGTCTGAAAGATTTTGTATGGACATTAAAGGTCCACACTGCGATCAATAATTAGCAACAGCCACGATTCAATGCAACTATCTGAGTCAGCACATACAGTCAGACCTAAATTTATATATTTTGATCAGCATCTCATCTGACCACAGCGCAAGCGCATTCAGCACGCGTAATGTTCACTCTGACCAAATGTACGCAGGTGAAACAGGGATGCAAACTAATCAATTAACGTCGCTGTGCCAACCAGAAACAGCCGTGGCATCCTACAGAGCATATATACTGCATCTATCTCAGAGCACTCGAGAGACAGAGAGAGACAGACACATGGAAAAACGTAAGTGAAGATTGCTGTCTGCTATTACCCACGTCATTTCATTCCAAATACACGTTATCATAGTAATGCTTAATGTTATCTACAAAGATGGAGTACATCATTGCTTTGAGGAGGATGAGGATGAGGATGAAGAGGAGGAGGCAGAGGATTTACCATCTAAGGACCTCATATTTAGACATGAGTGACGTCAGTCTCCTCCTGGGAGAAGTTTTGGCGTCGGACACTTTCCTGTTTCGAGGGCTCAGTCATCCTCGAAACTTGCCATGCGCCTCGCCAGTGGCGTTTTTAAAGGTGAGGCGAGGAGCTGGTGTGATTGGTGAAGATTTGACTCGGCTGTGTCAAACCCACTCCACGCCTTCTCCCCTCCCTCCTTCCGAGTTGCGCTGCTGGGTGGGACTGAGATGAGAAGGGGGAGTAGATGCGCCGACAGCGCAGTGCACGAAAATACCAAAGTCTGCGCCGCCATGCCCCACCAGCGAAGCGGTCCTGACTTTGCGCCAAGCTGGCGGTGGAATCGAAAATAGAGCCCTCTAAGTCTAATGTTAGCATTGTCATTGTGAAGATTAGCAGGTTGATGTTAGCATTGATCTCAAAGCACTGCTTTGCCTACAGTACAAGTTTAGCCTCACAGAACTGCTATCATGGCTGGAGACTCTTGTTCGTGTTCTACTTTAATTCAAAGCACAAAGTTGGGTTGGACCACTGGTCAATGAGAGCCTGGGGTTACGTCTTTGTGGTGTAAGAGCCTGTAAGTTTGTTTGGATAGGAATCTCTGCTTAATTATTGCAATTTAAATGTGAAATGCATACCCTGTTTGAATATATGTCTCCACTGAATTGATTTTTCAGTGTGTATATTTATTTCCTCGATTTTATGTGTGGTTGGGGTTCAAAGTTGTAGGATCGATGACAGCTTCTGGCCTCTTTGGTTGTAATTACTATGATCCAAATACATAAATGAGTTGATGCTTTTTTTCCCACTCATGTCTTGTCATAAATACATTCAAATTCATCTTAAAATCTCTGCAACTTTTTGACTTGTTTACAAAAAGCAAACACTTTTACGACCTAAATGAGAGTTTTGCTCATAGACAGCCCGACTGTCTCCATTCCGTCTCTCCATGTATAAAGGCACCCCACTCTATCCCAACAGAACTTCGCTACGCACATGTTCAATTATTCATCTCCCTCTGTCAAGAATTCAGCTTTGCTAGCACTTGCCAGTATCCCCCACAAATTGGCAGGCAGGCTCATATTTGGCATATGGTGCAGAGCAGTGCTGCTTTTCCTTCTCTCCTCAGTTGGCCTGCTAGCACTCCGGAGGAGCACTGCAACACACACTGGCATGCACGCTCACAAACACATACACACACACATACACACACACACACACACACACACACACACACACACACACACAAGCACAGCCGTAAATACACATACACACACCAATGATGCAACATGTCCGTCAGTGTTGTATGTGAGATCTCCCCACCCATTGAGTTGCTGGGCATTCGTCCACAAACTCTTTGCAACAGGTTTCGAGGTTTTCAACAATAGCACTGTACATGCTGCAACAGCAAAGTCAGCCACAGCTTACTACTCACAATAATGGAGTGCTCAAAAGTGCCTGATTTCGTGTTTGCCGCTAAAGTGAACATCCAGTCTTTTAGAGTTAGTTCAGTATGTACTCCATTAATTGCCCTGCACACCTACACATGTTTTCTCATGTACTCCGGCTCATCAGACTGCTTTTCTGGTTGAAGTTGGGTGGAGCAATGCTAGTACTTGTTGAGGTTACCATTATCTGAAATAGGCTTTTTCCTCCTTTCTCAAAAAATTCCATCCACACAAAATCTGTGTCCATATGTAAACACAAAACCACAATCAAAGCGTTGTCAAGCGCATTGGCAAACCAACAGGTGGTGATGTGAACCGAACCCAAAAGCCATGTTGGCCAATCAAAAGCCTGAAAAAAGAGAGTTGGATTACTGCTACGCCACCTGCAACTTGAGGCCAGACCTGATCTTGTTCAAAACCAATGAGGGGTCTGTGGCTAGCACCAGCACTATTTTAGCCATGTCCACCATTGCATAAAATTGCCTCATGTAAACAAAGGCGATAACGACACTGTGATGTCACAAGACAAAGGCGCTTCTCTCCCTGTCTACACGCCAACACTGCAAGTTTCTTAACATCTTCATCCTGTAAGCAGCTTTCCAGCAGATGTGTTTTCAGTGAGTGTGGAGGGCAAAGGCCAAAACACAACGACCTTTTTTCCCAAGATTAAGACAAAACAAAGACAAAACGGCACCAAGATCATTACACACAGTGACTATAACAACATCCAATATTGTTGAAAAAATGTGTTACTAAAATGCAGTGTTGGGACTAACGCGTTATTAAGTAACGCCTTACAGTAACTACGTTACTTTTGTGGTAATGAGTAGGCTTGTTACTCGTTACTTCACGTGCATAACTCGGAACTACAGTTTTCGTGGTGGACGTGGAGCGCACGTGACGCAGCAACATGCAAGTGAATGAATGAAAACAACAATGGCGGCAGTCGATGACAGTCCAGGCTTTCTCTCGTGGAAATATGCACATTATTTTTCCTTTCTGACGGTAAAAGACAAGAGGAATATTGTGGTGACCTGTAATCTATGTAGAGGTTCGAAAACTCTATCCACATCAAAGACTAGCAATTCTAATCTGATGAAACATCTTCAGAAACAACACGCATCTACCAAGCTAGTTGAAAAAGAACCTGAAGGTAACACAGGTGATGCTGCTGTTAACGTTAGCTGATGCTAAAGGAGGAGCCACTCCAGCCAAACAACGAAAGCTTGATTTTACAAAGCCTGTTGCACAGTCTATAACCCAGACACAGGTAAACAGACTGATTGCCAGGTATGTTGTAGAAGATCATGCAACCTATCTCAACGGTTGAGTCCCCTGCTTTCAGAGAACTGGTTAGCAAAATACCTGTGCGAGGGAGAGACAGTGATGCACCAGCACCTTGCATGTTCAGGTTGCTAGGTGGCGCATTGTTCTTGTGGTAGGATAGGACTTACATGTAAGTAAGCCAGAGGACTGGCAGCCTCCCTGGGAATCCAGTTAAGGAGGCAACACATTAATAAGAGAATTTAGGGTAAAAAAAAAAAAAAAAAAAGTTACTTTCCCTAGTAACTAGTTACCTTGAAGTAACAAGTAACTTAAAGTAACTGAGTTACTTTTGAAGGAAGTAACTAGTAACTGTAAGTAAGTTACTAATTTAATGTAACTTGTCCAACGCTGCTAAAATGTAGTTTAAAAAAAACCTTCATCAATATTTCCCTTTTTTCATTGACACAAAAATAGAAGAAATATTGTAGTATCTTTTTTCAATGTAGTAGTGGCTAAAAAAAAAGAGACCAAAACATCCACAGTTATATTGACTAAATCTATACTAAAAAACTGACTAAGACTGAAATAGCCAGAGTTTAGTCAACTGAAACTGCACTAAAAAACAGGATGAGGCTGACTAAATATGAGCTAACAAGGAGATTTGACAAAAACAAACAAACAAACAAACAAAACAGCTGATAAAATGAACACTAGTTTAAAAAAAACACTTGTTTGGACCAGAATTAAGCAATACATCACGACAGGCCGTGATATATGCTCATTATACCACAGCTACGCGTTGGGCCGAAGAATGCCCCTAACGGTTAGCAATAACGGCAATATGAAATAGGAATACACAATAATTTTAATGTAGTTTTTAATTAAACAGAAATACATATAATCTAATAAAATAGCCCTGCTTTGAAAAAAATAGTCCCACTTCTCCGTACGTTAGCTCTGCATGTCGTCTATTCCTCACCTTTTTTTTCGGGACTGCTCAATCAACTCTACCATTGTTAACCCTATCTGGAGGTGAAAGTTAACCTTAAATATGTGAATTCAACTAATTTAGTCTGTTTGTCAATGTTGTCAAAACACCGCAGCAACCTTTTGCTACCTACTGTAACAGTTTGTTGTCATGGATACATTGTTGCTTCTCAATCTTCACTCAGTTCTCAGTTCTTCACAATCAGCCCCATAACGTAAACATGTGAGGCCCCCCCGCAGATAACTTTGAGTGAGTGGTCCGGAAGAATCCACCCAAAACCTCAATGAATGAGATTTTTTTAATAGATTTAGCTATGAGTGATCACTGACTTTATTAAGCCGACTGTATGTGACATCGCACCAGGCACCTGGAGACGCAGCAGCGGCATCTGAATATCATGACTTTAAAAGCACCAAATTACTTGCCTTAACGAATTTCGTAAATAATGTGAAGAATTGTAAAACATCATTTCCATGAGGCTGTTTAATCAGACAGTGACAGATGACCCTACAGAGCCCTAAGTGTCATAGTCGCTGTCAAATTGACCGTGAACATGTTTGAATGTTGTTAACACCTTAAAAAAAATAAACATCAAAACCGGCTACTTTTTGCTGCCTACTGTAACAGTTGGTTGTTGTCATGGAAACATTGTTGCTTCCCTGAAGCAGAGTGATATGCTGTGATAAGGCTTTTTAGAATAGTAGCTGTGGTATACGCTCATTATATCACAGTTAACAGCCAATCAGATTGCTGGATTTCACCTTTCCATTTTATAACTAAGTTTGACCAACCTGAAAATGAGGGTCAATAAGATGTCAATCAAGCATAGTGTTCACACTCACATCACTCTGAGGAAAGTGGGTGAATCACCAGTGACAGGTCATAATGTCACAGTGGGGAAAGCACAAGTGTGAATTAGAGGATTATTGATGCCTGGTGGCTTTTCTACTTTCAGATGTCTGCTGTGAAAAACACCTACTGACAGAGGTGTGCCTGTATTCATTGTGCTGAAAACATCAATGGTATACTTGGTTGACTGGCTTCTGTTAGCTGCTACATAATTTTCAGGAGCTATAATCACAAACTCATGACACATGGTTATGACTGTGTACTGTAGAAACACAGTAAAAAGACAGAGAAAGACAGCATTCAGCTAAAAACCAGGAGAACCACTGATATTTAAAACACAGAAGAGTTACTCCAAAAAAAGGACAGAGGCACTTGAACGGTTTGCAGCTCTCAGCTTTGCTCTCAAACCATTATCAGGAGCAGGAGGTAACAGTAAACAACAGCTAATGAAGACATGATGTGCTAACAATTAGGATGATGGGGTCACAGGTCTAAACTGTTTGTGAGACTGGGCATGAAGATTACAGCAGTCACCCGTTCCTGTCCTTGTTCCTTTTCAAGTTCAAAAACACAACACTTATTTAGCAGCAGTGGACTACAAGTGCGCAAGTGTTCTGCTATGGTGGACTACAAGAATGCTTTACAACAGAATATAAAGTCTTTATTGTCGACTGCAAAGACTTGGAGTCTTTTTCAAAAACCTGAAATGTGGGTTTTATCGTCTTTGATAGCTAGCTAGTGCACTCCCCGGAGGCGTGACGAAGACATCCTGCCAACGCTTGCATATAGTTGTTCCACCATCCACTGATGTAAGAATACATCAGTTGGACAAAGTGACAGCAGCAGCTGGCTAAACTGATATAAGAAGAATTTGTCAGTATGGTGTTGTGCATTGTAAGGTAGATACTCCATCACAGTTTTAATTTTCAAGTCCTTTTACCAATTCCTAAAATAAGACACAGAAAATAAGACATGGAGATGAATACATAAATCCCATATAAGCCCGCAAAACACTACTTATTCTATTAATGTGCTTTTGATATTTAATGAATAATAAATCAGCAGTGAAACAGGTAGGTGGCCCCTCACTGTGACGATCTTGTGCTCTCGAAGGAATAAATTAAAATTACACACAAAGATACCGCAATCTTGTTTGAACTGCACTATTCATTATCTTTCAAATGTAATCAAAACATTTGACCTGGTGCTTTATAAAACTGTCGATGACTGCTGCTATGAAAACGAAGCAGTCAAAGGAAGTGATGATGCAGACTCCCACTGAGGTCATAGTTACTCATTTCCTTCGTTTTCCTTCGTCAGTGACATAAAGAAAACAATTTTGAGCTCTCACAAAACATCACATTGCACCACCATTTTCTGTTTGATAATCCTTCTGTGTGCACTTAGCCAGAGAAACGTATGGCCATCCACAGTGCTCCTCATTAATGTGAAACGTTAATTAGAGTACTGAAGTGGCTGTGGGTCGACAAAGGCATGCACTAACACGATGAAAGGCAGGTGAAGTGTTCACAGAAATTATTCTACTGAAAAAGGTATAGGCTGAAGCTCCACCTTATAGTGCCTACCATCGACTGGAGATAAAGATGGACTCCACTTCCTCCCACTGTATAAAATGAAGCCAAAATATCCAGGATCCTCGCCCTGCCATCTTGTGCTGGAGATGTCATTTGGACACAGAGAGTGCGCAGTAGTGGTCAGGTTGTGTAGTCATAGTATCAAGGTCCCGCCCAACATCCATGCGACTCAATCACACGCAGGGCCCAGCTGTCAATCATGACAGCACACGCTCTTTATAGCATCACATAACTTATTAAAACCAAAACTTATCAGAAAACACTGAAACATATATCAACCTGTACACTTTGATTTTAGTTTGACCCATCTGCTAACAGGAAGGGGGCAGGGCTTATGACATGTACTGCACCTGGCCACCAGGGGGCAAGCAAATTCTTTTTTAATCACACAAATTACTCTCAAATTATACAAACTTTCTCTCCTTTTCAGCAACTTTTCAATGCCTCCAGGTAATAATGGATTTTTTGCTTTGTGCATTATTTCAAGAGATTTGAAGTTGACCAAGGTTTTAAATTTTACTAATACTTAATTTGATAAAGCGTGGCTTTCTTGGTTCTCTAGAATTTGTTTGTTTACAATTGTTTTTGCTCTTTTTTGATGGATGAAGATTGGCTTAGTGTTTCCTTTTTAAGTATTTCCACACATTTCCACACAGTAACATAATGGGAGTATAAAGTAACAGTATAAGGTGTACAACGAAACTTGATGAAGCTCTTTAACGTCACATAGTGCTGCTATTGACTTTGACATTGTAGTTTTAATAAAATCTGTATGTGGCTTCCAGCAAAGTAGCACTCCAAGAAATTTAACCTCAGACACTGTTCTGATTTCATCATTCATTGTAAGTTTACGATTACCTAATTTTCCAAATTTAGCTTTACTTCAATTCTGTGACTTTTTTTCAGAATCAAACCAGGTCTTAAGACTTTCCTGTTCTTTTTCTAGTGTATGCAAAAGTTGTTTGAAATCCTAACACTCATACACACACACACACACGCACGCACGCACGTACACACACACACACACACACACACAAATCTGCCATATGAATGAGTGGGGATTGATATGAGCATGCATGTGTTCTTATGCCAAATCTTCTTGTTGCCCTTGTGATGACTAATAAGTAGAGAGCATTTTCAGGAAATAAATAATACATTTAAGAGTCTAATCAAATTGAACAAATGAGTATGTCTAGAAACTATTAATCAGAGAGCAAACGTGTATTTACAAATATAACACTGGCACAAACAATCAATTATTCATAAAGTGAATGCTGGGTAAGTGGGCTTCTTCCCGGGTGAGATGCTGCCATAATTGGAGTGGGACTACAGGAGTGCCGGCTGGTGTGTGTGTGTAAGTGTGTATTAGTGGGTGCATGTGAGCCTATGTGTGTCTGTGTGCTCACACACACACCCATACACACACAAACATTTCTCCCCATGCGCCAAACTTCCCCCAAACATGACAAGAGCAGGCAGAGTCGGCTCATTACTGCCTAATGAGTTGTCTGATTAGTGCAGAATATAAAAGCCTTATTGTCAAGCGTTGTATGTTTATTTTGATTAATTATTGTACTAAAGTGACTGAATGGAAGCACAGTGACATGGAGCATTAACGTTTTGTAGTAATAGGGCCCTTGTGGAGTGAGCAAATGTATATTCAACCCTCAATGCGACACCTAAACCATGGCAACTGCCCTTAAAAGGTTTTATATTAGACTTCACAGTATACATGTTTAAATTGTGCTCTCGGTTCCCAGCATTGTTCCTCAATCAATCACTTGAAATGAGAAAAAGAAAAACTTATGCGTAATGGGCAAAGTGTATCAAAAAGAAAAATACTGCTAATGTAGAACTGGCCCCTGCAGAGTGCCATATGATTATATGCTTTATTATTACATTAGTGGTACTATTATTGATGAATGAAGATGTAAGTAGTATTTCTGTGCTGTAGCATTGACTGTGGTGAAGCTCTTTTTAGCTGCTTTCTATCCTGTTGATAATATATTGTGGATTATGAAGTGTAGATTAACTGTATAACAATGAATCGTCTTTATTTGCTGTTTATATGTTTTGTTTGATAAATCCGGTAACTAGTTGCAGTTGGCATCAAATGACAGTTTAGCTGAAGCACAAAGTTACAAAAAAAGGTCATAATTGGGGGACAGTACAGAACTTTTCCCACCAGTGGAGCTGGAAATATAAAGAATATCAAACTCTGTCTCTAAAAAAGAAATGTTGATTGTGAGAAAAGAAAAATAATACTTTGAAAGGTGTGATCAGGTGGAGCGCCAGAAGCACAAACACACTTGTTGAGAGTTTAGACTTACACAGATTAAGAGAGAGTTTGCTGCGTGCCACTGTTTGTGTTTCAAACAGGGAAATGCTTTTAGAGATGTTGCTATGGTGATTATGCGTCCATCCCAACATGTGACAGGCCAGCAACATCTGAGGGTGTTCTGCAGCAGAATATGGGATGATTAATGATACCAGTGTGCATATTCAGGGATATATGACTTTCTCTCTTACTGTCCTAATTGACTGGGAAAGTTTAGTAACAGTAAAACTGCCTTCGCCGGCTTCGACTGCACTCTTGAGAGTATTTCTATCACAATTACTCGCTTTGATCAGTCAGTTAAACATGCTTCCAGTTCAAAAGAAATGCCAAATTAGTTAACTTCAGTATGGTTGACGTGTTTTGAAGCAAACTTTGCTGTTAACATGAGGTCTGTAACTACTTGTACTAATGCTGCATGAATAAACATGAACTTAGGCCAAAATATAAAAGCTTTTCCATGTATCTTCTCTAATGCATGTCTCCAGACGTGTAGATCTTTACTGAGCCAAAGACCAAACGTGCGAAAAAAAGGACCAATGCCAAAATGTTATTAATGGTAGAAAATTAGATTCTATGCTTGCAAATCATTTTCTTTGCTGTAATGAGGCTGTTTCTCTCTCTGCAGCCCTCCTGTCCATGAGTGGGATGCTGCTGGTGTTGTCAGAGGAGGAACTGTATCGCTTGGCCTGTTGTTCTTTGCACACTTTAAATCAGAGGTAATGGGGCACTTCAGGAGACTGTTGTTACACAAACCCAAATGCCAATACACTGTAATCACTAAAGGCCCCTTTTCTTTGGAGATAAGCATTGCTTACGTGCACTGCACTCAAAACTACAAGGCTGCACTGGATGTATTGAGGACATCTTAGTGAACAGAACTTTGTAATTTAATGTGCTTTGACATGACCGCCTTAGTCACAGACAGGCAGCGGTTCTGGGTGAGATCTCATCCTGTTCATGCTGAAAAAACACGGAGCACACGTTCCCACATCACGTGTTCATGCAATTCACCTTCAGTGAGAAAAAGCTCCAAACACACTGAGAGCTCAAGAGCTCAACCGCTAATTTCTCCAGCTGGGTACGAGTTAAGAGAAGAGGCTAAAGTGTCTCAAGCAGGAGAATCAATCCTGACTCAAGTCTAGGGTTCCAAAAACACATAAAAAGAACTCTTTGTTTTTCAGTTTCACTTTCAAGAGTGCCAATTGCATCAGCGCTTGTGTTTGGAGAAACAAAAGACAGTAACTCAATAACTCAATAACATCATCAGTGGGAATACCAACGAGATGAACAAACAACTGTCTTTACTCATCTGAAAGGCCAAATAACTTCAAACTAAATAGAGAATGGGGCAGAATACAGTTCTATGGAATTACTCCAACACTTAGAGGCAAGCGGTGAGGAAATGAAAAGTAGATCAGTGTTTTGGATCAGTGGCACCAATGACACACACACACACACACACACACACACACACACACACACACACACACACACACACACACACACACTCATTTGCTACGTCAATAATATGGCTGAGTAAAACTAAACACTGAACATGACTCATGGCTTGATGTAAATGACCCAATCCCCTTTCAGTGGTGAAATTTCCCAGTGCCACTTCAAGGAACAGACGGTTGTGAAGACTTGACTTCTGCCCTATCATTTCTCTTCATGTCAGGTCGCTATACAATAACTGTCTCAGCCTTTACAGCCTCAAAAGCCGAATCAGTCCTGTTACATTAATGTATTCTGTATGCTGTTAGACCCTACATATAAAATGGATGCAGCTTGTTCCAAGCTATTTGTACTTTCTCTCAGCTAACATTAAAGCGCTTTCCCTGGAGGCTAAACACATTTAATAGGGTGACTCAACCTTACTGTTAATGCACTGTAGGTAGCAGCCGATTAATTTTTGTAGCCCAGTAGGTGGTTTCATTTCAGCATGTAAACATCTTATGTGTAGGGACGTTTGGCATTTGCGCACTGGCATGTATTTATATGCTCGACACCCATACACACTTGTCCAGTCAAAGCCAACAATTTCAACCTCTGCCTGATGATTAAATCCATATGAATATGCATGCTGGGCGCTCAGTCATAAACACTGAACGTCATGAATCACAATGCGTAATGCAGTTTTCTCTAAATGCAGCCTTCCAACATGCAGAGACAGACACAGAGGCAGCGCGGGGAGGTGCGGGGGTGGGGGTGGGGGGCTGCTGTGATGAACTGGTGCTGACACAGCCAGATGTTTAGTTAAAATGCAGAGCCCCGATGTGGGATGGAGGGAGGAGTTGACATGTGCTTCGGGGTCTTTAGGCAGCCAAGTGCTCCTCTGTAGCTGCCTCGAGTCTCTGTAGGCAGAGCGTGCGTGCTTTATCTCATACGATTTGCATTCGGCTGAGTGTGCGTGTTTGTATGTGTGTATGAGTGTGCAAACGCCTGACAATTCACAGTAAGTGTAAGAACAATCAAATGCGTGTGTGTGCATGCATGCCCCCATGTCTGTGTGTGTGGCGAGAGGTACATCGAGCATATGTCTGAACCAAGGTCTCCTGTCGCAGTTTCCTCTCTGTGGACTGTGTCAGAGCTGGAGGGCTATAGACTGCACGAGATCGCACACAGTCAAGCAGAGCTCTCACACAAACACACACACACACGCACACACTGCTGACTCAATGCTTCCACTTGCATGCGGAGTCTGACGCTGCTGTTTGGTGGAGAGCAATATCCCAATGGCAGAGCTTCTGCAAACATAATGAAGTGAGAGGCGGCATTGAAGGAGAAATCAGCCACGTCCTGCGGCTGCGATCACACTGCCAACCGAAGGCATCAACAGCCTGTCATCGTCGTCATCATTACTACTATCATAATCTTCATTAACATCATCTCTGTCATCATCTTCCTGCTGGCTCATTTGGGCATGCTGCAGTGAACCATGATGGAGTCAGTGACAGAATGACAAGCGATGGACTGTAATGTGTTGTTATAAAATAACTTGTATTTGAAGCTGCAGAGCAGGCAGGTGGCAGGTTGATGGGCTACGGCTACGCTACACACACACATTCTCCCTTTCTCTCTCCCTCTCATTTTCTCTGGCTCCACTCTCTGTCCCCCTTGTCCTCCCCTATTGAAACTAATCTCATTTCCCACTAGCTTGAATTAAATAAATGTCTGTCATTAAGACCAGTGAAGGATGGCGGAGGGCCTGGGGATATCAAGAGTTGGGGTAGGCAGGGGAGGACAGAAGGTGCTTAGTTAGACCCTGTGGATCCACAGAGGCTGGGAGGGGAAGATGATGAGGGTAAATGGCAGAAGTGGACACTGATCAAAGGGCTTCACTCTGCTTTTTTTATCATTTGTCTCTCCTCCACTTTTGCCACACATTGGAGAAAATATGAGAAAAACTGACAGCTACACTGTTCTGATGAGACAAGAGGAGAGACTGCACCTCCGCAGCAGCCGGGCTGGCTCTTACCATTTGTTCTGTGTCAGTTTATCACCCTCTCCTCCACCCCCACTCCCACCCCAGCAACCCCGTTTAACCATTAAGCCAACAAAGAGCACCGCTGGCTGCTCACCAAGCAACCAAACCCACCTCAGCTCCCCCATATCCCCCAGCTTCTATTGACAACCAGCACTAACAGGTACTGTGAAGTATTTCGCATCCACCTGGGACTCATCCCTGCAGTCATATCTGTCCAATGTGTGACTATAGGAGGTGGCTAAAGGCTGCCATCAATCCCTTCTGTGTCTGTTTGATGATCCCCACATGGGAATGCTTCACCGCTAGTCTTAGCTAACCTGCCCTGCTATTTTAACAATCTCCCTTGGGTTTATTAGAGCCTATTATGTGTCTGGTGGAGGAGCTGTGCGTCACATTATGAGACGCATGTTGACATGTAGTCACTGCTTCGTCAGGGACCCTGTAGTGTTTCCTGAAGCAGGTTGTTTGGCTCTGATTCTCAAGAAAAGTGGACCAAAGAAGGCCACAGAAGCCTCCAATTGACCCTGCTTTCTGATTTGCTGCCCGGAGACACAAGTATGACAGACTGAGAGGCTGCTACAACTCGTAGTCAAAGTGGTCCATTCAGAAGTCCCCTGAAAGGACTGGTGAGAGCAGTTTGAAAGACGGAGGCACATTAAAAACTGTCATCAAGCCTTTTTCCTGAAGAAAAACTGGCAAAATGAAGTCAGGCTTTGAAATCCAGCATCACAGCGACCACACTCTTCCACACTGACCTCTAAACCTCTAAAATGTCATTGGTCTATAAATGTCACGGTTCTATAAATACAGCATGAATGCCATAGAAATACTTTGTTTTATGGTAATGAAAATACAACAAAAAAGTTGGGATGCTGTGTGAAATGTAAATACAAACAGATTGTGATGATTTACAAAACACTGAAACTTGAGATTTAATTGAAAACAACAACAAAGACAATGTATCAAATGTTGAGACTGAGAAATTTCATTGGTTTTTCAAAATGATATCCTCATTCAGTATTTGATTATAGCAACACACTTCAAGAAAGTTGGGTCAGGGTCATGTTTGCCACTCTGCTGCATCACCTCTTCTTTTCACACCTCAGAAATCAGAAAAGCCTTTTTGCCAAGTACGATTTTACACATCGGGACCCGGCCGGGCACAGCCCGAAGGAGCGACGTGGGCCCGCCTTCCCGTAGGCCCACCACCCGCAGGAAGGATCAGAAGGGGCCGGTGCTATGTGGAATGGGTAGCAGTCGTGGGCGGGGGCCCCGACGACCCAAATCCTGGACAACGACTCTGGCTATGGGGACATGGAATGTCACCTCACTGTGGGGGAAAGAGCCTGAGCTAGTGCGGGAGGTTGAGCGGTACCGGCTAGAGATAGTCGGGCTCACCTCCACACACAGTCTGGGCTCGGGAACCCAACTCCTTGAGAGAGGCTGGACTCTCTTCTACTCTGGAGTTGCCCGCGGTGAGAGGCGGCGAGCTGGTGTGGGCTTGCTTATAGCCCCCCAGCTCAGCCGCCATGTGTTGGAGTTCTCCCCGCTGAGCGAGAGGGTCGCTTCCCTGCGCCTTCGGGTTGGGGATAGGTCTCTCACTATTGTTTCGGCCTACGGGCCGAACAGTAGCGTAGAGTACCCGGCCTTCTTGGAGTCCCTGGGAGGGGTACTGGAAAGTGCTCCAACCGGGGACTCCATTGTTCTGCTGGGAGACTTCAATGCTCACGTGGGCAGCGACAGTGACACCTGGAGGGGAGTGATTGGGAGGAACGGCCTCCCCGATCTGAACCCGAGTGGTGTTCTGTTATTGGATTTCTGTGCTAGTCACAGTTTGTCCATAACGAACACCATGTTCGAGCATAAGGGTGTCCATCAGTGCACGTGGCACCAGGACACCCTAGGCCGGAGGTCAATGATCGACTTTGTAGTCGTATCATCTGACCTTCGGCGGTATGTCTTGGACACTCGGGTAAAGAGAGGGGCTGAGCTGTCAACTGATCACCACCTGGTGGTGAGTTGGATTCGCTGGCAGGGGAAGAAGCGGGACAGACTTGGCAGACCCAAACGTACCGTGAGGGTCTGTTGGGAACGTCTGGCGGAACCCGCTGTCAGGGAAGTTTTCAACTCCCACCTCCGGGAGAGCTTCAACCAGATCCCGAGGGAGGTTGGAGACATTGAGTCCGAATGGACCATGTTCTCCACTTCCATTGTTGATGCAGCCGTCCATAGCTGTGGCCGTAAAGTCGGCGGTGCCTGTCGTGGCGGCAACCCCCGAACCCGGTGGTGGACACCGGAAGTAAGGGATGCCGTCAAGCTGAAGAAGGAGTCCTATCGGGCCTGGTTGGCTCATAGGACTCCTGAGGCAGCTGATGGGTACCGGCAGACCAAGCGTGCGGCAGCTCGGGCGGTTGTAGAAGCAAAAACTCGGGTCTGGGAGGAGTTCGGGGAGGCCATGGAGGAGGACTACCGGTTGGCCTCGAGGAAATTCTGGCAAACCGTTCGGCGCCTCAGGAGGGGGAAGCAGCTTTCTGTCAACACTGTTTACAGTGGAGGTGGGGAGCTGTTGACCTCGACTGGGGATATTGTCGGGCGGTGGAAGGAATACTTCGAGGATCTCCTCAATCCCTCTGTCATGTCTTCCGTAGAGGAAGCAGAGACTGGGGACTTGGAGGTCGATTCATTCATCACCGGGGCTGAAGTCACTGAGGCAGTTCGCAAGCTCCTCGGTGGCAAAGCGCCGGGGGTGGATGAGATCCGCCCTGAGTACCTCAAGTCTCTGGATGTTGTAGGACTGTCTTGGTTGACACGCCTCTGCAGCATCGCGTGGCAGACGGGGACAGTGCCTCTGGACTGGCAGACTGGGGTGGTGGTCCCTCTTTTTAAAAAGGGGGACCGGAGGGTGTGTTCCAACTATCGGGGGATCACACTCCTCAGCCTCCCTGGTAAAGTCTATTCCAGGGTACTGGAGAGGAGAATCCGGCCGATAGTCGAACCCCGGATTCAAGAGGAACAATGCGGTTTTCGTCCTGGCCGTGGAACACTGGACCAGCTCTATACCCTCCACAGGGTGCTTGAGGGTTCATGGGAGTTTGCCCAAACAGTCCACATGTGCTTCGTGGACTTGGAGAAGGCATTCGACCGTGTCCCTCGCGTCATTCTGTGGGAGGTGCTCCAGGAGTATGGGGTTGGAGGCCCTCTGTTGAGGGCTGTACAGTCCCTGTACAACCGGAGCAGGAGCTTGGTCCGCATTGCCGGCAGTAAGTCGGACCTGTTCCCAGTGCATGTTGGACTCCGGCAGGGCTGCCCTATGTCACCGGTTCTGTTCATCATTTTTATGGACAGGATTTCTAGGCGCAGCCAGGGGCCGGAGGGGGTTCGGTTCGGGGGCCGGCAGATTTCGTCTCTGCTTTTCGCGGATGATGTTGTCTTGTTGGCTTCCTCGAGCCAGGACCTTCAGCATGCGCTGGGGCGGTTCGCAGCCGAGTGTGAAGCAGCTGGGATGAGAGTTAGCACCTCCAAGTCCGAGGCCATGGTTCTCGACCGGAAAAAGGTGGCTTGCTCCCTTCAGGTTGGAGGAGAGTTCCTGCCTCAAGTGGAGGAGTTTAAGTATCTTGGGATCCTGTTCACGAGTGAGGGAAGGATGGAACGTGAGATTGACAGGCGGATCGGTGCAGCGGCTGCAGTAATGCGGTCGCTGTATCGGTCTGTCGTGGTGAAGAAGGAGCTGAGCCGAAAGGCGAAGCTCTCGATTTACCGGTCAATCTACGTTCCTACCCTCACCTATGGTCATGAACTTTGGGTCATGACCGAAAGAACGAGGTCCCGGATACAAGCGGCTGAAATGAGTTTCCTCCGCAGGGTGGCGGAGCGCTCCCTTAGAGATAGGGTGAGGAGCTCTGTCACCCGGGAGGAGCTCAGAGTAGAGTCGCTGCTCCTCCGCATCGAGAGGAGTCAGCTGAGGTGGCTCGGGCATCTCTATCGGATGCCCCCTGGACGCCTCCCTAGGGAGGTGTTCCAGGCATGTCCCACCGGGAGGAGGCCCCGGGGAAGACCCAGGACACGCTGGGGTGACTACGTCACTCGGCTGGCCTGGGAACGCCTCGGGATCCCCCCGGAAGAGTTGGAGGAAGTGTCCGGGGAGAGGGAAGTCTGGGCGTCCCTGCTCAGACTGCTCCCCCCGCAACCCGGCCCCGGATAAGCGGAAGATAATGGATGGATGGATGGATTTTACACATGCGAGGAATTTGCTTTGGTGAAGTTGGTGCATGACACATCAGGTAAAAAATAAGCTATTAAAGTAGTAAAAAAAATAACAATATAAATATATATACACAAGTCTGTTTTTTTTTTTCCAGAAACCCACCATGCTACTGGCATGAGGACATCATTTTCTAAAACACGGACATTTCTCAGATTCAACATTTGATATGTTTTTTTTGTGCTATTTTCGATGAATTGATTGATTTGCAAATCATCACATTCAATTTCTATTTACATTTTACACTCTTTCCCCCCAGCAGGATTGTATATGATGCTCGGTCTGAAATTTTGAATTTGTATGTCTGTACAACAAACATGGAATACAAGACACCTTTAAGTTCACAACTGATGGAAAGTGAATGAGTGTCAAAGTAACTCATGAAAAAATGCCTCTGTGTCCAAATACTGATTATTATCAAAGTCAATAAGGGACTGGGACTGGATATTAGGTGACACCAACGCAAATACAGCTCTATTAGGCTTTTGTACCTGTTTTTCAACTGGCTTAATTGTGAGTTTTTGTGTGCACTCCACTGTCTTTGGTTGTAGTTGAAGCAAAATGACAGCAAGCAAGTCTGAGAGAGAGGCTGACATTCTGTAAGAGGTGAGGAGGTGATGAGCTCAGTTCTGGGCACTGACGAAGTGAGAAGGTCAAACAGAGCACTTAGATATGTAAAGACACTCAGTGGACAGAGAACACGCTTAAAACCCCTCTTGTGAAGGACTAAAGTAGTACTTAAGGGCATTTGCTTTCGGCACTTTCTGTGGCCTGTCCAAATGTTTCAGGTGTGTGTGTGTGTGTGTGTGTGTGTGCGCGCGCGCCCGTGCGTGTGCGTGCGTGTGTGTGTATGCGTGTGTGTGTGTGTGCCAGATGCATTTGTACACTGTATCAAGAAATTGCTCTTGAAGCATTAACTGTATCTTAATGTGTGAGACAGCAGTCATGACTCCCTGAGGAGCTTTGGGGTGGGGGTGCAGCACCTACTGGAGCTACAGCAACTATCCTCTGCACTAATCCTCTGAACGGTGACAGTATGAGAAGAGAAGTCATCAGAAATTCATTTTTTTCCACTAAATGATATTCATATTGAAGACCAGATTCTTGTGCCATGGGATGAGCTTAGCAAGTTCCCAGTCATGTATTTGTGTTGCTTCTTTTCCCACGAAGAGCTTTGCTTCGGTTCTTCTTTCTACCCCTGGACTTATCATCAGATTAGGTGACATTTTATATTTCAAATGGGGAATTACTATTTTTTAATTATGCTTGCAAACAAAGAGGAATGTGTTTATCTTGAGTGCTTCTTTCTAAAATGCATTGTGTGTGTATTTGAGTGCCAACAAATGTGTTGAATCATTTTCAAATTTAAAACCTGCATAGTTTACATCCTTCTTCTCATTGTTTCTTCCAAATTTCTTCTCCACATTTGCTGTCTGCAGTCAGCTGCGATTTGAATCACATCACCTGTGCATCGTATGTGTGCATCCCTGTGCATGTACCAGTAAAGCAGTAAAGTGACAAGCAAAATGGGGACCCACTCACCTAAGTGTGGCTCCACAGCGCCTCTAGTATCCAAAAACTCCACAGTGTACCTTTAAGTGTTTGCTTAACATGACATGCTAATTCAGGCTTCAGTTTCTACAAGCTCTTCCCTCACAGTTGGATTACTCCCGCTCAAATGTATGATGTCACATCTGTAACACTGTTTTGTTCCTTCCTCCACACAGCTTCAAACTCAGTCGGGAGCGTTTCAGAAGCAGAGCATTTTGCCTGCTCAATTTTGGTGATTTGGTAACTTTTTTGTGCTTAGTCTGGTCTGCACAGGGTGCTGTATTTT
The DNA here is from genome assembly GCF_039877785.1 of Chaetodon trifascialis. Lineage (NCBI taxonomy): Eukaryota > Metazoa > Chordata > Actinopteri > Chaetodontiformes > Chaetodontidae > Chaetodon > Chaetodon trifascialis. The sequence goes on along the minus strand of NC_092058.1, from coordinate 24,711,918 downwards.
GGAAACTGACCGGATGCTCTTTGCTCTCCCTGTGTCTGAGTCCCTGCCCAGCTCGTTCTCTTCTGTGCAGTGAAAAATAGACCAGGAGTGTATTCTACACCGAGAGAGAGAGAGCGGAGAACTGCTTCTGGGACACTTCTGCGGCGTGTCTCCTAACGCTGAGCCTGACAGACCTGACAAGTAAACGTGGAAGCATTTGCAAAGGTTGAGGCACAACAAACGATGTCCCTCTGACATCTGACTTCCTTTCTCAGCTCATCTCCCTTTCTCAAACTCCTGCTATTTCCTCCCATTGTTTAATCTTCCTCCCTTTGTTCTCAGTGTCTCCGTTATGTTCCATATGTGCTGTACTTGCATTTTTATGAGGTAACAACTGACTTAAAAAACAAACACAATAAAACTACTATGCAATTATGTCGTCTGCTGAAGCCCACATACGGAGCAGATGCTTGCATTCGTATGTCATGCTGTCATCTGTCTGCATAACCTCAGCGAGAAGAGCTTTTCAATAAACCCCCCTCTGTGGAGCAAATACAACTGTGCTGAATTATGGGTGGCAGGAAAGCAGTAAAGTGCCATCATCTTCACAATTCAGTCTTATATAGTACCTATAAACCACAATATGATCTTTTCCAATACAACTGCAGAAACTGGCCCAATATTTTGCCATTAGGAGAAATACAGTTATCATCATGTGGCTCCGGAGTGACACTTGCACACACTTAGATATAGATATAAAAGTTCTACTTTTTATTTGATACACATCTTTTTTTGATGCACACCATGCAGCACGGGTGCACCATTGTTCTGCCCCTCAGAGGATTTGTTGGAAAAATCTAACTTTTGCTTTCTTTTCTGTGTTGAGGAGAGAGAGCAAAGATAGAAAGCACCCAAGTGAATAAGAACAGGAGTTTGTCTGCTCTGTCTGTCTATTTACTTCTGCTGTTCTACATTTCAGAAAACGCACGGTAGACTGCAGCGTAGAGACGCCGCCGAATACTGCGAGGCTTCTTCAGCGGCAACAAGTGCCAGATCTTTTATTTATTCTTAAAAGTTTGAGCCAAGCAAACTTTAATCATCTGACTTTGTATGTCTGGGAATGAATTAGTAGTTGTGCAGGGTCGTGTATTTTCCTCAGATTGCCGGCTAGCCGTACACAGGCATTTATGCGTCAACACAGGACAAACTAAGGCAGACAAACAACAGCTCCAGCCCATCTAATAACAGTGGGGCTTATCAGACGCCTCTGCCTCCTCTAATTTTCATCAGTTTTGACAAGCCCATTAAATGAATCTGGGACCAAAAATAAACATGTTTTTGTTGAGCTGAAGTGACAGGCAGTGATCACACCTCCCAATGTTGGAGAGAGAGATACGACGCCTTTTAATTAAAAATGCAGCCCCCGTGCACAACAGCCTGGACGTGATAAACAGGACTTTTGCCTCCAGCGCACTAACGCGTGCAAGGATACTAGGACAATGTGTGATCCCAAACGCAGCACATTACTAGTGTTGATGATCATTAACACAGATGCTGGAATATTCTGGAAGATTCATGGTGCGAGTGTTGGTAGAAGGATTACAGAGCAATCCTTCCTCTAATCCTGATCTAATAGTAATGAGTTTTATTATCCTTCTCCTTGAGTATATTAGTTGTGCGGCTACAAGGACTGAATTCACGATAAGAGGACAGTCGACTTTTCTATTTTTTGCTTCCGTGCTGCTCAGTCGTTCTCATCCCAAACTCATCATCAAATATGAAAAGCAGAACTGTATCTTTTCGCCACAGTTTGTAACGTATCACATCTCCGGTCTCGCAGTGTGTTATCTTAAACAGGCCCTTTGGGGAGCGCTCTTCGAATTCAATTAAAATAGAGACACAGTAGAGCAGCCTTTAGAGTCCTCAGAGGACTGGCCAGGACAATATGGCTCCAGCGAAGGCAGTGTCAGCACTCAGGACCGTTGGCGACCAACACCTATTTTACTCAGGACGGCATCTTCATCCACTGGATAAAACACAAAGAGACCACCTGCCTGTCAGCAGCACAAAAATCTGTTTCCATGACAACACTAGTCTCCAAACATCCACGTCATTTCTGTCACAGAATCGGACATAAGGTGAGCTATCATTACTTTTTTTCCCATCTCCATCTTGATTGTGCTGCTTTTAGTTTGACTTTTTTCCCTCCCGCTGAGTTGTCTTGTACTATTACTGCCCCTATCACTCTCCGCCGGCTTTGTGTCCTCCTCTCTCTCATTTTCGTTTCTTTGATAGCTATTTATTTCACAAAGCTGCACCCATGGGTTAAGATGGGAAACATAAGTGAAGAAATGACTACAAGCTAAGTTTCTATTTTCCCAAAGGTGTGAAACAGGTTCACGACTTGAGATTTTTCGTCTGCATTATTGAGCGGGTAATAAAGACAATGGTTGTTACGCAAACATTTGTTCTGCACTACACTGGACACGCTCTGGACTCTCTCTGGATGTTTTGGAGAGGTTTATAAGATCATTTCTTTTCATCTGTTTGCCAGGGAGCCTCCTACTCATGGAAGATGCGTCAAAGAAACATAATACCTGGGTCGTAAAAAGTGTGTGTGAAAAGATACGAGGAGCGAGGGGGGGCAGGAAGGGAGCTAAGGTCCTTGGGCAAATATTCTTTTATTTTTTCTCTATCCTTATTTGCCCTACTCTGAGTAAATGTCAGACTGTGCTGGGAGCTGGCAGGAACAGCTTATTATAAAAATCTGAATCTCATGCATCTTGCCCCCTTCGTGCCAAAATGCATCAAAAGCAAAAGGGAGAATAAGATCCAGTCTGATATGTATGCAGTGCCGTAAGCGCCTGTTCCTGCAGTTGAGTCTTCGCCATGACAGCCTGCATGTCCACGAGCAGGGCAGCAGCTATTGCCCACTACCAAATCTGCAATTACAGTCACTTGTGTCTTGTGTGATGAAATGAATCATTACCACTGCAGCATGAAAGAACATAATCTGGCCCACTCCCAGCTATTCCCCTAAGGGGACTGATTTGTGATCGCTTCTGAAGATAGACTGTGCATTCAATAAACAATGCGGCTTTCGACTTTCAGGCCACCCTGCTGAAAAGCTTGAGGGATACAAGAGATCAATAGAGATAAATTAATTACTACGCTGGCAAATGGGTGGTCTGTGTAGCCAGAGTTACTATAGAAACACAAGACTGCATGGCAGCTCACATAAATGATATTGAAGCTAATATCTACACTGCTACAAACAGGGTTGCCCGTGACATGCCACGGTCATCTGCTGCACCACTGCCATTAAGAAACACCCACTGGTTTCGAGGCAGAGGGGCAGCTGGTTGTAGGAGTGAAAAAAGTGAAGTGTTTCAACTGCAATGTCGGAATATTGAAGGCAGTCAAGCAAGAAATAATGCCGACTTGCCAGGGAAGTTTGTGTTTCATTAATGTGAGTGCAACTCATACAAATTCATGATGTGAAAGCAATTAAGACAAGAAGTAAGCGAGATGAAAAGAAGGAAGGACAGATATGATATGAGATGTGATACGAGCTGCTGTGGCACTTATTGCCACGTCCACTTGTTCCACAGTGAGTCCACAGTGGGGCCAGTCTGCCAACGCTCTTCCTCCTGATAGGCTCATCTATAAAGAGTAGCAGTGTGCCGGCTGGCCTTCCTGCCTTGGGGCTACATTTGCTACAACACTAATATCATACAGGCAACCAGTGAATTCCTAAAGAATACAATCAAGGGAGAAACAACCCCTGCCGCTCACATTGCCCTGGCACTTGCCTCTATACTTGCGCAAGCAATATTCCAAGTTGTTGTTTTGCTTCCATCAAATTTTCCATTAAAAGTAGCATTTCATCTAAATCAAGCCCTTGGGGTGCGAATCCAGACGAAAACTTGGGGAGCTGAAGGATGGGGGAATTCTCACGTACAGTTACATGCACGAGCACAGGGTCTGTGCACGCAGGCCTGTGTGTACGCCTCCAGCACCTAACTGACTCCATAATCATGGAGAGTGCCATTATTTGTAACCATCAGAGCAACATCAAAGCAATTACATGTGTCTCTGCATTCAGTGTGGTTATTAAAGCAAACAGCATGGCCATTTATCTGAGATGTGTAAACATCACAGCCTTCTCTCCCTCTTTGTCTCCTCTTATGCTGCCAGCTTCACACCACTGAAATAAAAATTCATAACTATCCTAAAGCAAGGTGTGCGTGCGGGAGGGGGGTTGTGGGATGTGATGTGTGCCGGTGCTGGGTGACTTCAGTGGGGCTCACAAGACATGCGAAATAGGCTCCATTCTGCACTCACTGCATATGAATCATTGTTCACTTGTCACATCGCCACTGGAGCGAGAGACTGAGAGGGACACCAAAGAGGAGAGGAAATGAGTGTAGGCATGGAGGTAGGGGAATAGAATGAGTAACAGCTCTTGACCAAACACTCCTCTTTTAGGAGGATTGAGTCTGGGAAAAATTCGTCCCCTCAGGCATCCAGTCGCAGAGTTCGCTGGGACTTATCGAGGTCCGGACTCTTTTAACAGTCGAGAACACACTGAACTCCCCCAGAGACCTCACCACATTTTCCACCAGAAATGAAAAACTAAGACATAATATCAATACTGCACGGACAGCCGCACACTTCAAAAAAATGAAACGCCGTCTTGCCTTGGAGCACAGCAGCTACATTTAAGTGCCAGCTCCTGCTATTTCCTCACGCTCACCGTCTCTGCAATATCTGAACAGCTGATGAAAGAGTTAAGAAGAGTACTAGATGCACTCTGCTTAGAAATAAAATATTACTTCTTGACAAATGTGGCTTTGTGGAAATCATCTTGACTCACTCTTGTCTATCCATTTTCTATGCCTGCTTATTCCTTCTCAGGGTCACAAGAGTTTATCTCAGCACGTATAGGACAAGAGACGGAAAAACAGTGTGTGCAGGTCGCCGGGCTGCCACAGATAGACTGACACATTTATACTCATATTCACAAACATGCAATATGTGTGGTCTCAGATTCACCAAATAGCACATGGTTGGACTGTGAAAGGAAACAAAAGTATGTGGGCAGAGCTGAACTCCACACAGAGTGGACCTATACTTTATATAAGTGAATCATTGTGTTGTGCCATCACAGCTGTGACAGTAGATACTCATACAAAGTTTGGTTTGCATCACTGCACAGTCTGCAGTGCATACGTCACCTATGTATCCTTGAAACTATATAGAGACTGTGTTAAGAACCACTGGGGCGTTCATGTACACGTCTGGCATGACCTTTACCTTCTACCTTAATGAGAATTCCATCGATTCACTTTCCCCGAGAAAATAAATCAATCGGAAACTCTATCAAAAATCGACACAACACCTCTGATGCTTCAACGGTTATGTCTCCAACGAGTCAATTGCTAGTATAATGAAACATCTTAGAAAACAGTCAGGTTATCATGCTTGCTGGGGAAAGTGTGTGAGCGTGGATCTTGTCTCTGTGTGTGCTCTGTCTGAAGGGGGTGTGTGTTAGAGAGGAGCAAGGAAGGCTGAACTCTTCACCTGCCATGGACCAATTAGTCTAATCTTCACATGGTTCACTACAGTTTGGTCGGGTACAGGGGCAGGATGAGGAGGATCAATAGGAGTTCAAGTTCAAGCAAATTATGTTTATTTAAACCTTTATCACAAGCAAGTTCTGTGATAACCTTGTGGAGAAAACAGAGACTGGGCTAAGAGTTTCTGAAAAAAAATGAAAGGAAAAACAAACTAGATCTCACAAATGTTCACCAAGGTAAGGGAAAATCTAATGAGTCTAATCTTATCAGGGATACCAGGTACCACCAACACCACAGAAAAGGTAAGAGGAAATGAGGGTTTAGAGTGAAAAGGCTCTCTGATGCCCCTTTATTAATTAAAGGATGTGTCAGCATATTCACAGATGACAGCAGCTATAAAACAAAATGCTCCTCAGCAGTTACTCTACCTCCCACCACAGCAGATGTATACCAGCAGGATGCAGTGCTCGCATGTGCAGTATATGGAAGTGCATCCACAAGGAAGTCATGGCGCATCACAGTATCCAATTCTGTGTGTGTGTGTGTGTGTGTGTGTGTGTGTGTGTGTGTGTGTGTGTGTTTGTGTGAGTGTCTGATTAGGCAAACAAAGGAATATTCTGGAAGGCAAACGAGTGGGAGCTCGGCAATTAGGTGTTTCAATTCCACTGATTGGGGATGACAGGGGCTACACACTGCGTCAAGCCTCACACAGCTAGACAAGTGTGCGCACACGCACACACACACACACACACACATGCACACACGCACACACACACACACACACACACAGAGCAGAGAACACTTTGCTTCATTTACTGCAATCCCAAATTGGATCTGATAAGCAATTAATGGTGTAATTGGCCGTTGGAGAGGTTGTCTTCTCCCTGGAGTCTCGCTGGTTCCACTGGGCGGTGGAGTGTAGAGGGAAGGATGTGTTACTGATAGTATTTGGTCAATAGAAAAAGGAAAAAAACAAAAACAAAAAAAACCTGCAACTTGTTAGCAAGCACAGAACAAGAATGATAAGTCCAGCACTGGGCTACTGAAGAGACAAGAGTAATATCATTTTCTCACTGCCTATTTTAAAACGCACTATTTCTGCTGCCTATGAAATGAAAATCAAACTAAAGTGAAATAGAACCTTTCAATATTGATCATCTCATTACAATGCACTGAATCCATATGTCCACCCCAACACACACCACACAAACAAACACTGTTGCAGACCAATGCCACACCCTGTCACACTGCGGTGAGGTCGTCCTGTCTTGGGTTATTGTCTTGTCATTTCCTGTTTTATTTTGAAAGTCTAACTCTCCTCTCGTTTCAGATCACTTGCCCTTCCTCTTGTGTCACCTGTTCGTCATCCCTGATTCCTGATTGTGTCCACCTGTTCCCCATTACCCTCATGTGTTTAAATAGTCTGCGTCTCCCTTTGTCCTGTGCCGAAGTGTTTCGTCTTATGTCCGATCACCAAAGCCTGCATCATAGCTCACAGCCACAGTCTGTACTTGTAAGTCTTGTTTCCTCGTCAGAGTGATTTTTTGTTGTAACTTCTGTAGTTTAGTTTAGCATTTATAGTCTTCTGAGTAATTTGCTTTCTTGGTTTGCCTCCCTTAGGAGTGATTTTTAGTTCATATAGTTCATAGTTGTAGTGAGTCTAGCCTCCATCTTTTAGGAGAGTTTTTTGTTTCTGTCCTGTTCTTTCTATTTCTTTGTTAGCTCATTCTCCATTCGGAGAGACTTTAGTTTAAAGTTTTGTAGCCTTTTGATTTTCCTCTCTGTGAGTGATTTTGATTTTGATAATTTTAATAGATCCGTGTTTGAGATATTTTCCTCCTTTGGAGTGTTTTTTGTTTTCACTAGAGTAGTCAAGAATTCTCATAGATCAGGTTTCATAGCCCCTTTGTTTGCTCTGCATTGAGGTTGTCTTGACTCAATAAAAGTCTGCTCACTGTCATTCTCTGCTCCTGAGTCCTGTTTTGAGTTCGGGCCTGACAGTACACTTCGGCCAGTATGGACTCAGCAGAGGCTGGCCGGTGGGCGGCCACGTTACAGGCTCAGGAAGCCCGCATCTCTCGTCAGGAGGAGTTCCAGACGGCGATGGTGGGTCAGCTTGGCCAGCTTTCGGCCCAGGTGAGGGAGCTGACGGACCACCTGCGGCAGACAGCCCCACCATCAGCGGCGCCGGAACCCCCAGCTCCTGCTGCGGCCGCGTCCCAGGGCGTGGCCGGGATGGGAATCAAGTTGGCTTCCCCGGAGCGATACTCGGGGGAACCAGGACAATGCAGGGCTTTCCTTATTGATTGTTCCATACATTTTGAACAGCTCCCGCACGCATTCATCACAGACAAGTCTAAAATTGCATTCATGATTTCCTGCCTGACAGGGAGAGCCAAAGCTTGGGCCGCCGCTGAGTGGGCTCGAGACTCTCCGCTTTGCTCCTCTTTTACAGACTTCAAAACTGCTCTCATGATGACTTTCGATCCTGTGTCGACTGACAGGGAAAAGGCCAGGGAGTTGAGCAGAGTGACACAGGGCCGGGACTCGGTGTGCGACTATGCTATTCGCTTTCGCACCCTGGCGGCGGAGAGTGGGTGGAATAACACCGCCCTGTACGATGTCTTCCTGAAGGGGCTGGCGACTCATATCCAGGAGCTGCTGTTGCCCCTGGATTTGCCTGCGGACCTGGATTCACTCATCTCGCTTGCCATCCGGACTGACAACCGGGTTCGTGAGCTCCGGCAACCACGGAGCAGCGGTTCGAGGGAAGAGGAGCCCATGCAGCTTGGCAGGACACGGCTGACACCGGAGGAGCGACGACGACGCCAGCAGGAAGGCAGCTGCTTTTACTGCGGCAAATCTAATCACCTCGTCGCTACCTGTCCGGCCAAAAAGATCCAGGAGGTGAGTCAACCCCCAGCCACGGACCGTGCTCCGCGCAGCCTGACGCCTGTTAAGGTAACGCACCATGCCATCACTATGGACATTGAGGCACTCATAGACTCTGGGGCCGATGAGAGCTTAATTGACTGGGGGCTGGCGGAGACATTGGGGTTAAAATCGAACCCCCTGGCCAGCCCCATCAAAGCCAGGGCTCTCAACGGAAAAAAACTGTTTTTGATCACTCACGCCACGGAACCACTGGATCTGCAGATCCAGGGGCATTGGGAACTCCTGACCTTTTACTTGGTTACTTCACCCTCTCAGTCTCTGGTTTTAGGCTACCCTTGGTTATGTCAACACAACCCCCACGTGAACTGGATAACAGGGGCTATTATGGGATGGGGGGAGGATTGTGTGGACCACCGCAAACCGGTTCCGGTCCAGGGGAATAACATGACTGCTATTAATCACTTCTCTGTCACCTCTGCCACAGACTCTGAAACCTCCGACCTGAGCTCCGTGCCTTCCTGCTACCACCACCTCCGAGAGGTTTTTAACAAAAGCAAGGCCTTGTCACTTCCCCCACACCGGCCCTACGACTGCGCCATAGACTTGATTCCTGGCTCCCCCATACCCAAGGGCCGGTTGTACTCCATCTCCGGGCCAGAGAAAGCAGCCATGAAAGATTACATAGAGTCATCATTGAGGGCGGGGCTTATTCGTCCTTCCTCGTCAGCAGCTGGGGCCGGATTCTTTTTTGTGGGGAAAAAGGACGGATCTCTCAGGCCCTGCATCGACTACAGCCCCCTAAACGCCATCACCGTCAAAAATCGCTATCCCCTGCCCCTGATGACGTCTGTTTTCGACCAGCTGCAGCAGGCTAAGGTATTTACCAAGCTAGATTTACGCAATGCCTATCATTTAATCAGGATCAGAGAGGGGGATGAATGGAAAACAGGATTTAATACTCCTAGCGGCCACTACGAGTACTTAGTCATGCCTTTCGGTCTCACTAATGCCCCAGCTGTATTCCAGACTATGATAAATGAGGTGCTCCGGGATTTTTTAGACCGGTTTGTGTATGTGTATTTGGATGACATTCTCATTTACTCACCAGATCTAGAAACTCACAGAAACCATGTATCCCAGGTCCTCCAACGGTTGTTGGAGAATAAGCTCTATGTGAAAGCAGAAAAAAGTGAGTTTCATGCCGACACCGTCTCCTTCCTGGGCTTCATTGTAGCCCCTGGAAGGGTGCAGATGGATCCGGCTAAAGTGAGCGCTGTGGCCAAGTGGCCCACGCCTGATAGCTGCAAAAAAGTCCAGCAGTTCCTCGGCTTTGCTAACTTTTACAGGCGGTTTATCAGACACTTCAGTGCTATAGCGGCTCCGCTCCATGCACTCACCTCCACGAAGCAGCCATTCCTCTGGACTCCGGAGGCAGAGGCAGCCTTTCAGCACCTCAAGACCCGCTTCACCACGGCTCCCATTCTCACGATGCCTGATCCTCTGCGGCAGTTTGTGGTCGAGGTGGACGCCTCCAATGAAGGGGTTGGGGCAGTCCTGTCCCAGCGGTCGGAACAGGACGGGAAGGTGCATCCCTGCGCCTTCTTTTCGCGGCGCCTGTCCAGGGCGGAGCGGAACTATGACGTCGGCGACCGGGAGCTGCTGGCGGTCAAGCTGGCCTTGGAAGAGTGGAGACACTGGCTTGAGGGGGCGGAACATCCGTTTATTGTCTGGACCGATCATAAGAACTTGGAATACATACGTAAAGCCAAGAGACTGAATTCTCGCCAGGCCAGGTGGGGACTCTTTTTTAACCGCTTCTCCTTCTCTCTTTCTTACAGGCCGGGGTCCCAGAATGTCAAGCCCGATGCCCTGTCACGAATCTACGACCCCGAGCCTGTTGCCAAAGAACCAGAGCCAATCCTTCCACGGACCTGTGTGGTTGGAGCGGTGACTTGGCAGATAGAAAATGAGGTTAAGCATGCAAACGGTGAGAGCCTGCCACCTAGTGGGTGTCCCGAGAATCGATTGTTTGTCCCGGCTGAGCTGCGCCCACAGGTGATCCACTGGGCTCACACCTCGCTGCTTTCCTGTCATCCGGGGGTACGGCGCACCATGTATGCCATCTCCCGGAGGTTCTGGTGGTCATCCATGGAACGGGAGGTCCGGGAGTACGTCGAGGCTTGTTCGGTCTGTGCCAGGAATAAGACGTCCTCCAGGCCACGTATGGGACTTCTTCAGCCGCTGCCCATCCCCTCCAGACCATGGGCCGAAATCTCCATGGACTTCGTCACGGGGCTCCCGGTCTCCCAAGGTAACACCACGGTTCTTACGGTGGTAGACAGATTTTCCAAAATGACTAGATTCATAGCCTTGCCCAAATTGCCCACAGCCAAAGAAACGGCTGAGATTATGATTAACCATGTCTTCAGAGTCCACGGATTTCCTAGGGACATTGTTTCTGACCGGGGGCCCCAGTTTGTGTCACGTTTCTGGAAGGAGTTTTGTCGTCTCATCGGGGCCACGGCTAGTCTCACCTCAGGCTATCACCCGGAGGCCAACGGCCAGACCGAACGCATCAACCAGCAGTTGGAAACCGGCCTCCGATGTTTGGTGTCCCAGAACCCCTCAACATGGAGCAAACACCTGGTCTGGGTCGAGTATGCCCACAACTCCCTGCCCACCTCAGCCACAGGTTTTTCACCCTTCAAATGTGCGTATGGTTACGAGCCTCCTGTCTTCGCGGACCAGGAACCTGAAGTGTCGGTGCCCTCCGCCCATGCCATGATCCGCCGTTGCCGACGAATCTGGGCGGCCGCCCGGCAGCTCCTTATCCGCCAGGGAGACCGGGTCAAAAAGGCCGCGGACCGGAGAAGACGGCCCGCTCCTGCATACCAGCCAGGCCAGAGAGTGTGGCTCTCAGCCAAGAACCTTCACCTCCGAACCACCTCGAGGAAATTGGCACCACGCTTCGTGGGGCCATTCCCCATCACTAAGGTTATTGGTCCTGCAGCAGTTCGCCTGCGTCTGCCCCGGTCTCTCCGTGTCCACCCCACGTTCCACGTAAGCCAGGTCAAACCAGTCAAGGACAGTTCCATGGTCCCGGCCCCCCCGCCCCCTCCTCCTCCGGAAGTTATAGACGGGGGTCCTGTCTACAAGGTCAAGAGGTTGCTGGCAGTGCGCACCCGGGGTCGGGGCAAGCAGTACCTGGTTGACTGGGAGGGTTATGGCCCAGAGGAGCGTCAGTGGGTCCCGTCCCGCTTCATACTGGACCGGTCCCTCATAGACGACTTTGTCAGGGACCATCCTGAACTTCCTGGGCCGTCAGGAGTCGGCCCTTGGGGGGGGGGGGTACTGTCACACTGCGGTGAGGTCGTCCTGTCTTGGGTTATTGTCTTGTCATTTCCTGTTTTATTTTGAAAGTCTAACTCTCCTCTCGTTTCAGATCACTTGCCCTTCCTCTTGTGTCACCTGTTCGTCATCCCTGATTCCTGATTGTGTCCACCTGTTCCCCATTACCCTCATGTGTTTAAATAGTCTGCGTCTCCCTTTGTCCTGTGCCGAAGTGTTTCGTCTTATGTCCGATCACCAAAGCCTGCATCATAGCTCACAGCCACAGTCTGTACTTGTAAGTCTTGTTTCCTCGTCAGAGTGATTTTTTGTTGTAACTTCTGTAGTTTAGTTTAGCATTTATAGTCTTCTGAGTAATTTGCTTTCTTGGTTTGCCTCCCTTAGGAGTGATTTTTAGTTCATATAGTTCATAGTTGTAGTGAGTCTAGCCTCCATCTTTTAGGAGAGTTTTTTGTTTCTGTCCTGTTCTTTCTATTTCTTTGTTAGCTCATTCTCCATTCGGAGAGACTTTAGTTTAAAGTTTTGTAGCCTTTTGATTTTCCTCTCTGTGAGTGATTTTGATTTTGATAATTTTAATAGATCCGTGTTTGAGATATTTTCCTCCTTTGGAGTGTTTTTTGTTTTCACTAGAGTAGTCAAGAATTCTCATAGATCAGGTTTCATAGCCCCTTTGTTTGCTCTGCATTGAGGTTGTCTTGACTCAATAAAAGTCTGCTCACTGTCATTCTCTGCTCCTGAGTCCTGTTTTGAGTTCGGGCCTGACAGTACACTTCGGCCAGTATGGACTCAGCAGAGGCTGGCCGGTGGGCGGCCACGTTACAGGCTCAGGAAGCCCGCATCTCTCGTCAGGAGGAGTTCCAGACGGCGATGGTGGGTCAGCTTGGCCAGCTTTCGGCCCAGGTGAGGGAGCTGACGGACCACCTGCGGCAGACAGCCCCACCATCAGCGGCGCCGGAACCCCCAGCTCCTGCTGCGGCCGCGTCCCAGGGCGTGGCCGGGATGGGAATCAAGTTGGCTTCCCCGGAGCGATACTCGGGGGAACCAGGACAATGCAGGGCTTTCCTTATTGATTGTTCCATACATTTTGAACAGCTCCCGCACGCATTCATCACAGACAAGTCTAAAATTGCATTCATGATTTCCTGCCTGACAGGGAGAGCCAAAGCTTGGGCCGCCGCTGAGTGGGCTCGAGACTCTCCGCTTTGCTCCTCTTTTACAGACTTCAAAACTGCTCTCATGATGACTTTCGATCCTGTGTCGACTGACAGGGAAAAGGCCAGGGAGTTGAGCAGAGTGACACAGGGCCGGGACTCGGTGTGCGACTATGCTATTCGCTTTCGCACCCTGGCGGCGGAGAGTGGGTGGAATAACACCGCCCTGTACGATGTCTTCCTGAAGGGGCTGGCGACTCATATCCAGGAGCTGCTGTTGCCCCTGGATTTGCCTGCGGACCTGGATTCACTCATCTCGCTTGCCATCCGGACTGACAACCGGGTTCGTGAGCTCCGGCAACCACGGAGCAGCGGTTCGAGGGAAGAGGAGCCCATGCAGCTTGGCAGGACACGGCTGACACCGGAGGAGCGACGACGACGCCAGCAGGAAGGCAGCTGCTTTTACTGCGGCAAATCTAATCACCTCGTCGCTACCTGTCCGGCCAAAAAGATCCAGGAGGTGAGTCAACCCCCAGCCACGGACCGTGCTCCGCGCAGCCTGACGCCTGTTAAGGTAACGCACCATGCCATCACTATGGACATTGAGGCACTCATAGACTCTGGGGCCGATGAGAGCTTAATTGACTGGGGGCTGGCGGAGACATTGGGGTTAAAATCGAACCCCCTGGCCAGCCCCATCAAAGCCAGGGCTCTCAACGGAAAAAAACTGTTTTTGATCACTCACGCCACGGAACCACTGGATCTGCAGATCCAGGGGCATTGGGAACTCCTGACCTTTTACTTGGTTACTTCACCCTCTCAGTCTCTGGTTTTAGGCTACCCTTGGTTATGTCAACACAACCCCCACGTGAACTGGATAACAGGGGCTATTATGGGATGGGGGGAGGATTGTGTGGACCACCGCAAACCGGTTCCGGTCCAGGGGAATAACATGACTGCTATTAATCACTTCTCTGTCACCTCTGCCACAGACTCTGAAACCTCCGACCTGAGCTCCGTGCCTTCCTGCTACCACCACCTCCGAGAGGTTTTTAACAAAAGCAAGGCCTTGTCACTTCCCCCACACCGGCCCTACGACTGCGCCATAGACTTGATTCCTGGCTCCCCCATACCCAAGGGCCGGTTGTACTCCATCTCCGGGCCAGAGAAAGCAGCCATGAAAGATTACATAGAGTCATCATTGAGGGCGGGGCTTATTCGTCCTTCCTCGTCAGCAGCTGGGGCCGGATTCTTTTTTGTGGGGAAAAAGGACGGATCTCTCAGGCCCTGCATCGACTACAGCCCCCTAAACGCCATCACCGTCAAAAATCGCTATCCCCTGCCCCTGATGACGTCTGTTTTCGACCAGCTGCAGCAGGCTAAGGTATTTACCAAGCTAGATTTACGCAATGCCTATCATTTAATCAGGATCAGAGAGGGGGATGAATGGAAAACAGGATTTAATACTCCTAGCGGCCACTACGAGTACTTAGTCATGCCTTTCGGTCTCACTAATGCCCCAGCTGTATTCCAGACTATGATAAATGAGGTGCTCCGGGATTTTTTAGACCGGTTTGTGTATGTGTATTTGGATGACATTCTCATTTACTCACCAGATCTAGAAACTCACAGAAACCATGTATCCCAGGTCCTCCAACGGTTGTTGGAGAATAAGCTCTATGTGAAAGCAGAAAAAAGTGAGTTTCATGCCGACACCGTCTCCTTCCTGGGCTTCATTGTAGCCCCTGGAAGGGTGCAGATGGATCCGGCTAAAGTGAGCGCTGTGGCCAAGTGGCCCACGCCTGATAGCTGCAAAAAAGTCCAGCAGTTCCTCGGCTTTGCTAACTTTTACAGGCGGTTTATCAGACACTTCAGTGCTATAGCGGCTCCGCTCCATGCACTCACCTCCACGAAGCAGCCATTCCTCTGGACTCCGGAGGCAGAGGCAGCCTTTCAGCACCTCAAGACCCGCTTCACCACGGCTCCCATTCTCACGATGCCTGATCCTCTGCGGCAGTTTGTGGTCGAGGTGGACGCCTCCAATGAAGGGGTTGGGGCAGTCCTGTCCCAGCGGTCGGAACAGGACGGGAAGGTGCATCCCTGCGCCTTCTTTTCGCGGCGCCTGTCCAGGGCGGAGCGGAACTATGACGTCGGCGACCGGGAGCTGCTGGCGGTCAAGCTGGCCTTGGAAGAGTGGAGACACTGGCTTGAGGGGGCGGAACATCCGTTTATTGTCTGGACCGATCATAAGAACTTGGAATACATACGTAAAGCCAAGAGACTGAATTCTCGCCAGGCCAGGTGGGGACTCTTTTTTAACCGCTTCTCCTTCTCTCTTTCTTACAGGCCGGGGTCCCAGAATGTCAAGCCCGATGCCCTGTCACGAATCTACGACCCCGAGCCTGTTGCCAAAGAACCAGAGCCAATCCTTCCACGGACCTGTGTGGTTGGAGCGGTGACTTGGCAGATAGAAAATGAGGTTAAGCATGCAAACGGTGAGAGCCTGCCACCTAGTGGGTGTCCCGAGAATCGATTGTTTGTCCCGGCTGAGCTGCGCCCACAGGTGATCCACTGGGCTCACACCTCGCTGCTTTCCTGTCATCCGGGGGTACGGCGCACCATGTATGCCATCTCCCGGAGGTTCTGGTGGTCATCCATGGAACGGGAGGTCCGGGAGTACGTCGAGGCTTGTTCGGTCTGTGCCAGGAATAAGACGTCCTCCAGGCCACGTATGGGACTTCTTCAGCCGCTGCCCATCCCCTCCAGACCATGGGCCGAAATCTCCATGGACTTCGTCACGGGGCTCCCGGTCTCCCAAGGTAACACCACGGTTCTTACGGTGGTAGACAGATTTTCCAAAATGACTAGATTCATAGCCTTGCCCAAATTGCCCACAGCCAAAGAAACGGCTGAGATTATGATTAACCATGTCTTCAGAGTCCACGGATTTCCTAGGGACATTGTTTCTGACCGGGGGCCCCAGTTTGTGTCACGTTTCTGGAAGGAGTTTTGTCGTCTCATCGGGGCCACGGCTAGTCTCACCTCAGGCTATCACCCGGAGGCCAACGGCCAGACCGAACGCATCAACCAGCAGTTGGAAACCGGCCTCCGATGTTTGGTGTCCCAGAACCCCTCAACATGGAGCAAACACCTGGTCTGGGTCGAGTATGCCCACAACTCCCTGCCCACCTCAGCCACAGGTTTTTCACCCTTCAAATGTGCGTATGGTTACGAGCCTCCTGTCTTCGCGGACCAGGAACCTGAAGTGTCGGTGCCCTCCGCCCATGCCATGATCCGCCGTTGCCGACGAATCTGGGCGGCCGCCCGGCAGCTCCTTATCCGCCAGGGAGACCGGGTCAAAAAGGCCGCGGACCGGAGAAGACGGCCCGCTCCTGCATACCAGCCAGGCCAGAGAGTGTGGCTCTCAGCCAAGAACCTTCACCTCCGAACCACCTCGAGGAAATTGGCACCACGCTTCGTGGGGCCATTCCCCATCACTAAGGTTATTGGTCCTGCAGCAGTTCGCCTGCGTCTGCCCCGGTCTCTCCGTGTCCACCCCACGTTCCACGTAAGCCAGGTCAAACCAGTCAAGGACAGTTCCATGGTCCCGGCCCCCCCGCCCCCTCCTCCTCCGGAAGTTATAGACGGGGGTCCTGTCTACAAGGTCAAGAGGTTGCTGGCAGTGCGCACCCGGGGTCGGGGCAAGCAGTACCTGGTTGACTGGGAGGGTTATGGCCCAGAGGAGCGTCAGTGGGTCCCGTCCCGCTTCATACTGGACCGGTCCCTCATAGACGACTTTGTCAGGGACCATCCTGAACTTCCTGGGCCGTCAGGAGTCGGCCCTTGGGGGGGGGGGGTACTGTCACACTGCGGTGAGGTCGTCCTGTCTTGGGTTATTGTCTTGTCATTTCCTGTTTTATTTTGAAAGTCTAACTCTCCTCTCGTTTCAGATCACTTGCCCTTCCTCTTGTGTCACCTGTTCGTCATCCCTGATTCCTGATTGTGTCCACCTGTTCCCCATTACCCTCATGTGTTTAAATAGTCTGCGTCTCCCTTTGTCCTGTGCCGAAGTGTTTCGTCTTATGTCCGATCACCAAAGCCTGCATCATAGCTCACAGCCACAGTCTGTACTTGTAAGTCTTGTTTCCTCGTCAGAGTGATTTTTTGTTGTAACTTCTGTAGTTTAGTTTAGCATTTATAGTCTTCTGAGTAATTTGCTTTCTTGGTTTGCCTCCCTTAGGAGTGATTTTTAGTTCATATAGTTCATAGTTGTAGTGAGTCTAGCCTCCATCTTTTAGGAGAGTTTTTTGTTTCTGTCCTGTTCTTTCTATTTCTTTGTTAGCTCATTCTCCATTCGGAGAGACTTTAGTTTAAAGTTTTGTAGCCTTTTGATTTTCCTCTCTGTGAGTGATTTTGATTTTGATAATTTTAATAGATCCGTGTTTGAGATATTTTCCTCCTTTGGAGTGTTTTTTGTTTTCACTAGAGTAGTCAAGAATTCTCATAGATCAGGTTTCATAGCCCCTTTGTTTGCTCTGCATTGAGGTTGTCTTGACTCAATAAAAGTCTGCTCACTGTCATTCTCTGCTCCTGAGTCCTGTTTTGAGTTCGGGCCTGACAGTACACTTCGGCCAGTATGGACTCAGCAGAGGCTGGCCGGTGGGCGGCCACGTTACAGGCTCAGGAAGCCCGCATCTCTCGTCAGGAGGAGTTCCAGACGGCGATGGTGGGTCAGCTTGGCCAGCTTTCGGCCCAGGTGAGGGAGCTGACGGACCACCTGCGGCAGACAGCCCCACCATCAGCGGCGCCGGAACCCCCAGCTCCTGCTGCGGCCGCGTCCCAGGGCGTGGCCGGGATGGGAATCAAGTTGGCTTCCCCGGAGCGATACTCGGGGGAACCAGGACAATGCAGGGCTTTCCTTATTGATTGTTCCATACATTTTGAACAGCTCCCGCACGCATTCATCACAGACAAGTCTAAAATTGCATTCATGATTTCCTGCCTGACAGGGAGAGCCAAAGCTTGGGCCGCCGCTGAGTGGGCTCGAGACTCTCCGCTTTGCTCCTCTTTTACAGACTTCAAAACTGCTCTCATGATGACTTTCGATCCTGTGTCGACTGACAGGGAAAAGGCCAGGGAGTTGAGCAGAGTGACACAGGGCCGGGACTCGGTGTGCGACTATGCTATTCGCTTTCGCACCCTGGCGGCGGAGAGTGGGTGGAATAACACCGCCCTGTACGATGTCTTCCTGAAGGGGCTGGCGACTCATATCCAGGAGCTGCTGTTGCCCCTGGATTTGCCTGCGGACCTGGATTCACTCATCTCGCTTGCCATCCGGACTGACAACCGGGTTCGTGAGCTCCGGCAACCACGGAGCAGCGGTTCGAGGGAAGAGGAGCCCATGCAGCTTGGCAGGACACGGCTGACACCGGAGGAGCGACGACGACGCCAGCAGGAAGGCAGCTGCTTTTACTGCGGCAAATCTAATCACCTCGTCGCTACCTGTCCGGCCAAAAAGATCCAGGAGGTGAGTCAACCCCCAGCCACGGACCGTGCTCCGCGCAGCCTGACGCCTGTTAAGGTAACGCACCATGCCATCACTATGGACATTGAGGCACTCATAGACTCTGGGGCCGATGAGAGCTTAATTGACTGGGGGCTGGCGGAGACATTGGGGTTAAAATCGAACCCCCTGGCCAGCCCCATCAAAGCCAGGGCTCTCAACGGAAAAAAACTGTTTTTGATCACTCACGCCACGGAACCACTGGATCTGCAGATCCAGGGGCATTGGGAACTCCTGACCTTTTACTTGGTTACTTCACCCTCTCAGTCTCTGGTTTTAGGCTACCCTTGGTTATGTCAACACAACCCCCACGTGAACTGGATAACAGGGGCTATTATGGGATGGGGGGAGGATTGTGTGGACCACCGCAAACCGGTTCCGGTCCAGGGGAATAACATGACTGCTATTAATCACTTCTCTGTCACCTCTGCCACAGACTCTGAAACCTCCGACCTGAGCTCCGTGCCTTCCTGCTACCACCACCTCCGAGAGGTTTTTAACAAAAGCAAGGCCTTGTCACTTCCCCCACACCGGCCCTACGACTGCGCCATAGACTTGATTCCTGGCTCCCCCATACCCAAGGGCCGGTTGTACTCCATCTCCGGGCCAGAGAAAGCAGCCATGAAAGATTACATAGAGTCATCATTGAGGGCGGGGCTTATTCGTCCTTCCTCGTCAGCAGCTGGGGCCGGATTCTTTTTTGTGGGGAAAAAGGACGGATCTCTCAGGCCCTGCATCGACTACAGCCCCCTAAACGCCATCACCGTCAAAAATCGCTATCCCCTGCCCCTGATGACGTCTGTTTTCGACCAGCTGCAGCAGGCTAAGGTATTTACCAAGCTAGATTTACGCAATGCCTATCATTTAATCAGGATCAGAGAGGGGGATGAATGGAAAACAGGATTTAATACTCCTAGCGGCCACTACGAGTACTTAGTCATGCCTTTCGGTCTCACTAATGCCCCAGCTGTATTCCAGACTATGATAAATGAGGTGCTCCGGGATTTTTTAGACCGGTTTGTGTATGTGTATTTGGATGACATTCTCATTTACTCACCAGATCTAGAAACTCACAGAAACCATGTATCCCAGGTCCTCCAACGGTTGTTGGAGAATAAGCTCTATGTGAAAGCAGAAAAAAGTGAGTTTCATGCCGACACCGTCTCCTTCCTGGGCTTCATTGTAGCCCCTGGAAGGGTGCAGATGGATCCGGCTAAAGTGAGCGCTGTGGCCAAGTGGCCCACGCCTGATAGCTGCAAAAAAGTCCAGCAGTTCCTCGGCTTTGCTAACTTTTACAGGCGGTTTATCAGACACTTCAGTGCTATAGCGGCTCCGCTCCATGCACTCACCTCCACGAAGCAGCCATTCCTCTGGACTCCGGAGGCAGAGGCAGCCTTTCAGCACCTCAAGACCCGCTTCACCACGGCTCCCATTCTCACGATGCCTGATCCTCTGCGGCAGTTTGTGGTCGAGGTGGACGCCTCCAATGAAGGGGTTGGGGCAGTCCTGTCCCAGCGGTCGGAACAGGACGGGAAGGTGCATCCCTGCGCCTTCTTTTCGCGGCGCCTGTCCAGGGCGGAGCGGAACTATGACGTCGGCGACCGGGAGCTGCTGGCGGTCAAGCTGGCCTTGGAAGAGTGGAGACACTGGCTTGAGGGGGCGGAACATCCGTTTATTGTCTGGACCGATCATAAGAACTTGGAATACATACGTAAAGCCAAGAGACTGAATTCTCGCCAGGCCAGGTGGGGACTCTTTTTTAACCGCTTCTCCTTCTCTCTTTCTTACAGGCCGGGGTCCCAGAATGTCAAGCCCGATGCCCTGTCACGAATCTACGACCCCGAGCCTGTTGCCAAAGAACCAGAGCCAATCCTTCCACGGACCTGTGTGGTTGGAGCGGTGACTTGGCAGATAGAAAATGAGGTTAAGCATGCAAACGGTGAGAGCCTGCCACCTAGTGGGTGTCCCGAGAATCGATTGTTTGTCCCGGCTGAGCTGCGCCCACAGGTGATCCACTGGGCTCACACCTCGCTGCTTTCCTGTCATCCGGGGGTACGGCGCACCATGTATGCCATCTCCCGGAGGTTCTGGTGGTCATCCATGGAACGGGAGGTCCGGGAGTACGTCGAGGCTTGTTCGGTCTGTGCCAGGAATAAGACGTCCTCCAGGCCACGTATGGGACTTCTTCAGCCGCTGCCCATCCCCTCCAGACCATGGGCCGAAATCTCCATGGACTTCGTCACGGGGCTCCCGGTCTCCCAAGGTAACACCACGGTTCTTACGGTGGTAGACAGATTTTCCAAAATGACTAGATTCATAGCCTTGCCCAAATTGCCCACAGCCAAAGAAACGGCTGAGATTATGATTAACCATGTCTTCAGAGTCCACGGATTTCCTAGGGACATTGTTTCTGACCGGGGGCCCCAGTTTGTGTCACGTTTCTGGAAGGAGTTTTGTCGTCTCATCGGGGCCACGGCTAGTCTCACCTCAGGCTATCACCCGGAGGCCAACGGCCAGACCGAACGCATCAACCAGCAGTTGGAAACCGGCCTCCGATGTTTGGTGTCCCAGAACCCCTCAACATGGAGCAAACACCTGGTCTGGGTCGAGTATGCCCACAACTCCCTGCCCACCTCAGCCACAGGTTTTTCACCCTTCAAATGTGCGTATGGTTACGAGCCTCCTGTCTTCGCGGACCAGGAACCTGAAGTGTCGGTGCCCTCCGCCCATGCCATGATCCGCCGTTGCCGACGAATCTGGGCGGCCGCCCGGCAGCTCCTTATCCGCCAGGGAGACCGGGTCAAAAAGGCCGCGGACCGGAGAAGACGGCCCGCTCCTGCATACCAGCCAGGCCAGAGAGTGTGGCTCTCAGCCAAGAACCTTCACCTCCGAACCACCTCGAGGAAATTGGCACCACGCTTCGTGGGGCCATTCCCCATCACTAAGGTTATTGGTCCTGCAGCAGTTCGCCTGCGTCTGCCCCGGTCTCTCCGTGTCCACCCCACGTTCCACGTAAGCCAGGTCAAACCAGTCAAGGACAGTTCCATGGTCCCGGCCCCCCCGCCCCCTCCTCCTCCGGAAGTTATAGACGGGGGTCCTGTCTACAAGGTCAAGAGGTTGCTGGCAGTGCGCACCCGGGGTCGGGGCAAGCAGTACCTGGTTGACTGGGAGGGTTATGGCCCAGAGGAGCGTCAGTGGGTCCCGTCCCGCTTCATACTGGACCGGTCCCTCATAGACGACTTTGTCAGGGACCATCCTGAACTTCCTGGGCCGTCAGGAGTCGGCCCTTGGGGGGGGGGGGTACTGTCACACTGCGGTGAGGTCGTCCTGTCTTGGGTTATTGTCTTGTCATTTCCTGTTTTATTTTGAAAGTCTAACTCTCCTCTCGTTTCAGATCACTTGCCCTTCCTCTTGTGTCACCTGTTCGTCATCCCTGATTCCTGATTGTGTCCACCTGTTCCCCATTACCCTCATGTGTTTAAATAGTCTGCGTCTCCCTTTGTCCTGTGCCGAAGTGTTTCGTCTTATGTCCGATCACCAAAGCCTGCATCATAGCTCACAGCCACAGTCTGTACTTGTAAGTCTTGTTTCCTCGTCAGAGTGATTTTTTGTTGTAACTTCTGTAGTTTAGTTTAGCATTTATAGTCTTCTGAGTAATTTGCTTTCTTGGTTTGCCTCCCTTAGGAGTGATTTTTAGTTCATATAGTTCATAGTTGTAGTGAGTCTAGCCTCCATCTTTTAGGAGAGTTTTTTGTTTCTGTCCTGTTCTTTCTATTTCTTTGTTAGCTCATTCTCCATTCGGAGAGACTTTAGTTTAAAGTTTTGTAGCCTTTTGATTTTCCTCTCTGTGAGTGATTTTGATTTTGATAATTTTAATAGATCCGTGTTTGAGATATTTTCCTCCTTTGGAGTGTTTTTTGTTTTCACTAGAGTAGTCAAGAATTCTCATAGATCAGGTTTCATAGCCCCTTTGTTTGCTCTGCATTGAGGTTGTCTTGACTCAATAAAAGTCTGCTCACTGTCATTCTCTGCTCCTGAGTCCTGTTTTGAGTTCGGGCCTGACACACCCAGGGAAAAGACATGGAGGACTCCATGGAAGAGGACCCACTCCCTCTGGATTCTCATTTACAGGTGATAATACTGTAATGTAACACACTTAGGAATATTGTATTCCATTTCAGCCATATTCTGCCAATAGATATCTCTGAATCTTACACACTGCTCCTTTAACATGAGTAGCCGGCGAGTGGAACTAGTGTTGAGCAGTCAAAGGCAGCAGCACCTGCTGTGAGCTGAGGCAGAGGATGAAGATGGGATTGATGGATCTTTAATCTTGTCTCAAGCCATCAATCTGCTATCGTAGGCTATTGATTGGAAAGTTAGCCGCTGTTAGTTACAGTCAAAGGCATTTGTTAATAGGCTAAAGACAGCATCGATTCAACAAGTGGACTTACGTTAACAGGAGTTCCAAAGGAAACCTTAAAGTTATGACATGTACATTTCTGTGATGTGTGTGTGTGTGTGTGTGTGTGTGTGTGTGTGTGTGTGTGTGTGTGTGTGTGTGTGTGTGTTTTCCTGGGACAGTGTTCAATCAGTAGATCTCAGCTGTTTCACATTGTGGTCACTTCTAGTCACTTGTTAGTGGAGCAGGTTCGTACAATGCAAGCGAGCAAAGTTCTTATTTTTGAATGTGCTGGATCACTTAGATTGGCTATTTGGCTTCTAAGATTGGCAAATCTACTTAAGCAAACAGAGACAGTGCACATTTTTATTTCAAATATTTTTCTGTGTTCAAGTGAATAATATATTAGTGTTAAATAAATGTTCATTGAGCCCAAAAACGAAGATAAAAACGAAGAGAAGCTGCTGGGTGCTACTGTGTGCACTAACACTGGTTTATTCATTTCATTTATATTTATTTTGTTTTATTTATTTATTAAGTTTAAAAACTTTTGCTCCCTCTCATTAGTAAGGAGATGCTCCTATCTATGGATAAATGCTGTTGGTAGGTACACTAGAACTTTCAGAAGTTTTTTTTGTTTTTGTTTTTGTACCTGTGAACATTTTGCTAGTTGTTTTTTTATATTTAAATAAGTGCACTGCAGCGTAAATATACTTATGCAAACAGAGACAAAGCAGACAATAACATTAAATAAATGTCCATTTGTTATTAAAAAACAACAACAACATGAAATCGACATTGTACTGTACATCAGCCATCGGCCACCCTCATCTCTGAATATCGGCATCAGCCAGTGAGAAACCCGTATCGGTCAAACACGTATTGTTGGGAGGTCACCTCGTGGATGAACAAACAGAGATCAGCAAAGTAATTCCACCATCGCCCAAGGCCTTCCAAATCTCACCTGAGTATAAGATTCGGTTTGAATCCAAATCCCAGTTTCCCTTTTTTCTCTCCTTTACTAACCCACACACAGAGCAGCTGCTTGTGATTATTTGTGCATATGTGTTGTGGTAACAGCTGGTTGTGAGGTCCCCATTATTAATAATTCATTCATATTCATAAATCTATTGATATTAACACAGTTATTGCTATTATTAACTATCCTTAATATTTGCTAATGACCAAACCTGCTCCGACCAGTTCCCAACTAGGGCTGGGCGATATGGCTGAAAACTCTATTGTGATATAAGTGTTTTATATTGGTCGATATCGATAACTATTGATATTTTTTATGACCTATTTAAAATAAGGATCAGGAGAAAAATACATTCAATTTAAACATTTTCATTTTAAATTTAACCTTCCTGTGATTATAATCCCCTCAGCTATCAAGGCAGAAAGGAAAGGAAATGTCAACAACCATGGAAAACACTCAAATAATAAATGTAAAAAAATATAAAAATGTAAAGAGAGAGAAACCTGAGAACATTTTTCCTGCAGGTTTAGTGCAGAAAGTTCACAAGCTGATTCACCTTCTGGTGAATAAAATGTTTTCAAATATGTGCAGATTTTAGAAATATAGCAGAAAATGAGGTAGACTTGACATCTGTAATATACAAACAAACAAACATGATAGACAGCCCAGTAACACTGACTGAACTATAAAACCAGCCTAGACATATGAACAACTTCAGTCACTCTTCTTACTCTAAACATACATGAACTATTCAATTATATTTTTATTGCAAGTGTGTTTAAGAAAAAAATAAAATCCAAAATACTGGCGAGCTGACTTTCCCTGTTCTATCGACGATTTCTTCGTTCGCTGCAGCGCTCACTTTCTATTTCTCATCTCACTCCTTGCGGAGCAACAAACACGTGACAACGACACGGCGCAACCGAACTTGATAATGTTACATGATTGGCGTGTTATCGTGTTTCTCTCACTGATCAGCGATTACTCCCTACGTTGCTCAGTTACCTGAGAGTGAGTGCCTTTGTTCATGCAACCAACCTCGCTTCGCAACTTCAGGTTTCTTCCAACGAAAAAAAAAATTATCGAATGCTTTATCAAACGCATTTTATATTGATATTGATGGCGTGTCTATCGCGAGACATATCGCTATCGTTCTATCGGCCCAGCCCTATTCGCAACCGTACACAGACTGTGAAAACAAAACCAGCCAGCTGAGTGTATATTGTAATCCTGCTTTGCATCAGCAATACAAAAGGTAATTAAACAAAGGCTGGTGCTATTCAAGTTTCATTTAAAACAAAAAAAAAAGGCTCAGTAATTTCCTAAGACTACTTCACTGAACCAGGAGTAAATTGAAAGCATTTGCTGAGGACTATTTTCAGTTGTAGATGAATGCACTAGTGAGGAGAATGACGGCGTGTATGGGAGTCAATAGAAACTACAGTCACCATGTTTCTGGTAATGGAGGAACATAACACGCAGTGCAGCTGTGAGGGTCGTGTGTTTTAATAGGTTTTGGACAGCGATGGAGGTCTGCAGTGCTGAGGAATAAGCTTTGGCTCTACAGAATGCACTTGTTAAGACATTCATTGTTGGTTTGGTTCTTTTCCGAATAAGTTCATAACTAATAATATGTTCAATATCAGCAGCCTCAAAATCCACTAATGACGGTGAATGTAGAATTTGTAAAATTCTCTGTCATCGATATCAATAATAAAAATTCAATCACTTCTTTGGAGCTCTACTTTCCAAAGCTGTCAGCCACGTAAGTCTTTTAGAAATATGTCAACAATCAAATCAGCTCCCCTCTGCTTCCTGTGTCATGGCCGAAACATAAGAGCTGGTGATTGATGAAAGCGAGGCCCGGCATGCCCCGCAGCACTGGACCATACATTCACCCTGAGGCATTCTTAATGGAATTGACCTTGTGATTTGCCCACCCCCTCTTTGCTATTTTTTTTTCTTTTATGACTTCTGTCCCCACCTCCTCTGATCCCCCACAAAAACACTGTCTTTCAGAAGAGAAGAAAACAATTGCGAAAAGCACAGATGCTGCCCCCTGCTGCAGCCGTGCTGTTTCCATGAGTCAGCAGAATTGTAACCGCACAGTCCATTATTTATCTATCCAGAGTCCCAGGCGCTGTTTCAACTGGGAGCAATGTTTCTTCTCCACGGATAGTGGAGCCATCAGATTCTCAGCCGCTCTTTCTCTCTCTCTGCAATCATGTGTTTCGGTCTCTCATCAAATCTCTTACACACACAAACCTGCTCACATGATATCATATACCGCGTGGAGGCTTACACACACGTCCAGCTGCTCGGCCATGTGGAGACGCACATGTCGCTGGTCTTGTCAAATTCAATCCGTGCTGAGTAAACAGTGCTTTGATAGTAAATGGGTTGTTATTGGTTGTGCTTTGCTCTGTGTCGGTGTTATTTTGGATGTCAGGGTGTGTTGACTACATGAGCCTGTGTCTTATTGTTCTGCTAGCTTCGTCCTTAGACATGTATTTGTCCAACAAAACCAGCGGCACAACAAATTGATCACAGAGCTACTCATCCTGCTCAATCCAATAACCAGATATGTGGAACGCTGAACTGGATCCCGGTGGTGTTTCTGACTCGGCTGTAACAGGGAGAACGTCTTTCACTTTTTCTGGAGGTGCTGTCCACAGAAACAGCACCGTGATGCATACATGATGTGCAGAACAAATTCCCTTTAGCCTGCGGCACATCAACCGTATCTCCCTGGAGAGAAGAGGAGAGGGAACGCCACAGTCTGGACTGGCAAACAGAGAAGAAACACCAGAGCAAGA